>NC_090650.1:378583861-379183861 GCF_040937935.1 Hyperolius riggenbachi
TAGAATGCTGAGTAGTGTGTAAACTGCAAATATTAGAGAATGATGCAATGTTATAAAAAAAACACTATGTAACTGAAAATAAAAATATGAGACTATTTCTTTGCTACTAATTTATCATTTTTTTTCCGCTTCAGTGTCTCTTTAAGGGAGAGAATAAGAGGATGATAGGTGGGAACAATGCAGCAAGCCGGCTTCTCTTCCTGTCCGAAAACTTGACTGTAGCCAAAAGTCAAAGTTTTCAAGGAGTGACGAGGGACAACAAGGAGAGGCCACAGAGATATGTGGAACCAGCATGAACGTACCACTGTGCTTACCTTAGGTAGCCTTGTTTGGTTCCGTTGCCCTTTAAGGTGCGTATACACATGCTATTTGTGTTTGTCAGGATCCAGCTCAGTCCTGTCGGTGACATTGCAGGGAATGAACGCTGTACAGACACTGTGCTCTGATATAATCACAGTGGCACATACTGTTGCTTTGGGGAGGAATGTGGGAAAGACGGCAGCACAGCTCATGATGGAGCTACATCCTCCCTGTGTACAACACACCCATGTTCCCATCTCTGTGATGGGATTTCATTTGCTGTACAAGAGGTATAGATTGCCCAGCAAGCTCATGGTGAACCAGAATTCCTAGGAGTGTGTAAGGGGGCTACAAAGGACCAAAAACCTTCTTACTAAAAACCTATAAACACAAATCAGTGCGCGAGACAGTACATGAACAATAGGAAACAGAATCAGAGCAATACACAATAAAAAAAATAAATGAATAAAGGTAAAAAGTCATTCAAAAGCTGCGAGAATGATGCGCAGTCCAAACTCTCAAAGTGCCGGTAACTGAAAAAAACAATTGGTGATTACAATTATCACCAAATACGGGAAGATTTGTGAAGCGCCAATTTGATTGCTACCTTTCTGAAAATGCTATGCAAAGTGGTTTCAGTAAGAGGGCTTTTAGGTCTCTTAGCCCCTCACAGACACCTAGGAGTTCTGGTTCACCATGAGCTTGCTGGGTAGTCTCTGTACCTCTGGGGGTTTTAAGTCCTTCTCCATAGAGCCATATTAATCCATGCCATGCAGTGATGAGGATCAACCAATCCGAAACAGTCTGTATGCATGTTGGATTATTATGGCTCTGTACAAATGAACAATCTGACATCATTGCATTCCAGCGGTTCTGGAGGTGTGTTTGGTTTTTTAGGGACAACAAAGGGGCAACTTGCATAATCAGCAGTGATGCATTGTGGGAGAACACATATGTTCACTCCAACCTTAAATAATCACAAACACCTTCTGCTTTAAAGAGAACCCGAGGTGTGTTTAAAGAATGTTATCTGCATACAGAGGCTGGATCTGCCTATACAGCCCAGCCTCTGTTGCTATCCCAAACCCCCCTAAGGTCCCCCTGCACTCTGCAATCCCTCATAAATCACAGCCATGCTGTATGGCTGTATTTACATCTGTAGTGTCAGTCTCAGCTGCTCCCCCGCCTCCTGCATAGCTCCGGTCCCTGCCCCCGTCCCTTCCCTCCAATCAGCAGGGAGGGAAGGGATGCAGGCGGGGACTGGAGTTCTGCATGAGGCGGGGAGAGCAGCAGACTGACACTATAGAGATAAACACAGCCAGCTCTGACAAGCTGTTTGTCAGCAGCGTGGCTGTGATTTATGGCGGCTTGCAGAGTGCAAGGGGACCTTAGGGGCGTTTCGGATAGCAACAGAGGCTGGGCTGTATAGGCAGATCCAGCCTCTGTATGCAGATAATATTCTTTAAACCCACCTCGGGTTCTCTTTAAGAATGCAAACTTCTGTGCTGTACAGGAGGTAAAACTGTAATGCTAGGTACACACCATACAATTTTCTGGCAGATTTATCTGCCAGATCAATTATTTCCAACATGTCAGATCTGAATTTCGATCGATTTTCCGATCGATTTGCATTCACTTCTATGGAAATTGATCAGAAAATCAATCGAAATTCAGATCAGGCATGTTGGAAATAATCGATCTGGCAGGTAAATGCCAGAAAATTGTATGGTGTGTACCTAGCATAACACACATAAGCATAGGAGCTATTCGATGCAAAGCCTGTCACACAGAGAAATCACGAGTCAGTCTGTGTCCAACTTGCCTAACTTTAATAGTGTCAGAAGCCAACACTTCAGATCCTGCCTAGCAGCAACTGAGCCTTACAAACTGGTGACGAGGAAACCTAAAGGATGGAGTGACTTATTTGGTGTGGCTGCACAGTGTACGGGTTAAAGACTCCGCCTCTGACACAGGAGACCTAGGTTTGAATAGGGAAAGACGTGCAATCTTGCGCTGCTAAGACGGTACCCAAGGGTTACTACTGGCGGTCACACTTTAGCTGCTCCTTATTAGCCCGGCTGTTAGGAAGGCTTGATTAAAAAAGACAGAAGTGGAGAAAAAGAGCGCTCCATAGTGTAACACCGATTTATTAAAACAAATTGCGCAAATTAAAATTCACTTACTAGATGTAAGATGAATGCAGACATATAGTTAGGCTTGCAGCCTAAGATCCTTCCTAGGTGGGTGTTCCCTCAAACTGCCGTGGCCATCGGGGTTGAGTGGATCCGGTGGTAACTGACCCTGCAATCCCCACCAAGGAGTAAACGTGTGCTGGTGGCGTTATTACGCGTTTCGGCGTTCCACGCCTTCATCAGATTATAGGTTATCTGATGAAGGCGTGGAACGCCGAAACGCGTGTTATTTGTCTTGTCTTACTTTAGGTGGGAAATAAATATTGGACTTTTGAGGCTCATGCACACATACAAGGACTGTCGCCTGGTAGGGATGGGGATCGATTGCTTGGGCAAAAGCTCTGGTCTGAGGTTGTACAGACACGCTGCTAGCATGCAGGCTAGCAATTTGCTTGTTACTATGGAGAGGAGCAACATACAAATGAGCGGATTCCTGCAGGTGGGGTGAGTGAGGAGAACAATACAACCATGGGGCTTCTCGGGTGTCGGGGGTGTCGAGTGTAATCTAGTGTGGGTACACAGCTTAAAGTGCACCTGAACTCTTGCCCAGGACAGAAAGAAAACAGAGAAATGCACCCTGTATGTATTTAGAAAGTTTAGCCTTTCCAATTCTTCCTCATATGTGACTAATCGCCTCCGTAATTCAATCTTTCAGCTGTGTCAGCTCAGGAATCCCCTCTGCCACAGAGGGCAGCTAATTTGTAAACACAGATATGTCTGCTTCCATGGAACTGGACACACTGCAGATTTATTTTAGGATTTGTATCCGTAACAAGGAAATGTTTTTCTTTAAAGGTCATTATGCTGCTGCATATCTTTTAGAGCAGAGAGGAAGTTCTGAGTTCAGGTCCGCTTTAAGAAATAGGCTGAATTTGCCTTTGTAGATGTGACATACAGTGAGGAGTGGCAATGTATCCAGCCGCGTCTAATCACCACTTTATAAATCAGTGCCTATTGCTTTTTGTAGCAGAGCAGAAACATCCCTCTGCCTGACCAGCATTAGCTCTACATAAGAGTCCCAAGTTCTACACAATCAGGTTTATTCACAAAAGACATTCAGGTCGATTGTTATCAAGTTAAAAACAAACGTGTCCCTTCCCCTCTAGTTCCCGAATGTCTGATTAGCACTGGCTTTACATTTAGCAGCGCTCACGTGGCCAACTGAATGTGACCTCCGCTGGCAAACACTCTGTACTGGACAGGCCTGTATCCAACACCGACACCACTCCTCTAACAGGATGGGGGAAGACTGACTGAGGTGCTCAGCTAATCCCTGACATTCCTAACCAGGACACTCCTACTCAGCATGAACACTGCTTGTCACTGTGCAAAAGAAGCCTTTATATGGAGACTACCACTTTGTTTAATGTAATTTACTATGAAAAGGAAATTCCACTTTTTGGTATAAAATTGCCATAAACCTAGACCAGTGCTGCGCGAGTCTTTTTGTCATTTAAATGCTGTCAAAAGGAATTTTTTCTTGTCAGTTTGCAGCCAGATAAAGATTTCCCAAACTGACAGTAAGCCTTAAAGCGGATCCGAGATGAAAAACTAACTATAACAAGTAACTTGTCTATATATGTTATCTAGATAGTTTACACAGCAAATCTATCTGCAATGTAACCGCTTCAACAGTTTATGATTATTTATTCCTGTGATACAATGAGAGCGGCCATGTTCTGTTTGTCACATTGTCACAGGCTGAGAGCTGGAGATGCTATCAGCTTGCCTCTGTGTAAATTCAGTGCCCTCTCCTTCTCCCCTCTGCCTCTGAAATCAATGGCTAGTAACCACCTCCTGCCCAGACTGAGCTCCTATAAGCTCTTGCTACTGTCTGAAAATGCCAAGGCACTGTGAAAAGTGGTGGTTGAGGCTTGTTTAGTTTATAGGGAATTAGAGTATTAAAATTAAACAAAAAAAGTATTTGGCTTGAGGAATGCCCTATAAACTATATGAAAGGAACACAATTATGCAATGAGAAAAAGTTTATCCCGGATCCACTTTCTTTGCAACCTTGGCAACCTCTGTCTGGAGAACTGTTGCTATCAGACTGTCCAGAGACTCCAACTTTGCTGCAAGAATAATAAGCTGCATAAGGCGGAAAGCCATTGTTAATAGTGTTCAAGACAGACACTCCAAGCTGTTTATTCTTACCTTAACTACTTATGGCATCCTGTGCAGTATATCTATGCCCTGGGAAACTTCATCTGAAGTCCCAGGAATGTAGATACTCGTCTATCGCTGCTGCGCGCTCCCACACGTTTTTTCCGCCGATCGTTAGAGGGGAGATCAATGAATGGGAACGCAGCTCCCATTCTTTAACCACCTTAGCGGTAATCCCGAGTCAAGCTCGGGATGGAAATCCACAGCTCAGAGAGGTAATCCCGTGCCTGAGTGAGTTATATGCAGGTGCTGCTGCAGATCTCTCAGTCGTATGTTTTTTTTTTTCTTGTTTTTAGGGTCTAAAAGCTTGTGAAAAAAACTGCACAGCTTTTAGACCCTAAATGTGGAAATAATCATTACGCCAGGAAGGTTAATCTAAGTCCCCGTTTCAATGATCGCCAGCATCAACGAGATGCCTGAGGTAATTTTAATACTGAAAGTAATACATACACGCATTACTTCCTGTTGTACACTCAGGAAGATAATGAGCGAGGACATCTTGTGGCCAAGTAGTAAAATTACACCTACATATGGTGTCATTGTTTCTTCTTTGTTTATGTTTTTTTGCAGAGAAAAGTGTCAAGAGTCAGATAGCCTGCTCTGTGAAATCATTTAAAATGCTGAGTAGTGTGGAAACTGCAAATATTAGAGAATGATGCAATGTTATAAAAAGCTATATATATGAAAATAAAAATGACACTATTTTCTTTGCTACTAATGTTCTAATAATCATTCGTATTACACAACCAATTCATTATGAGGTTTTTTTGCTTCAGTGTCACTTTAACCTGTTATTCTACTGTCACAGCATCTCGTCCAGTGACAATTCTTTGTACCCCTCCCTGAATATCTGCTATGGACTCCCAGCAGCTAAGCAAACTTCGTTCACTGTGAGTGCAATATATACATACAGATTATTGGATAATACTGGTAAAGGTTTAATCTGCTCGGTGACCAATGTGTGGGACTGCATGTAAACAGAGTGAGAACAACAAGACTTCCACGGTCACAGCAAATAAAGTCACTTACCTGTCACGTGCAGCTGTAAACCTTCATGACTGTTTCTATTAGCCTGCCGCGGTGAGGCTGTGGCCATGTCAGGTTACAGGTCAGGCCTGGAGGGAGAGAAGAAAGGCATCATGTGAGTTCGGGCACACCAAGAACGCTCCTCCGCTGTGCGCTGCCACTGCAAACTCACTCATGGGTGACTCTCACAAATCTCAAAGTACACAGCTCATTTCAAAGTACAGGGGTATGTCCAAACACTTAAAGGCACAATACAAGTTTATTATTTTATGTACATTACGCATTTCCCGGCAATAAGGGAAGAACTACAGTATATAAGCATTGTATTTATTAGCACACCATGCTGAAATGTTAATGAATTCCATGGATGTCTATGAATTGTTAACTAAAATGTTGTAAAGCAAACAGCTGGTATTAGTAGTGACGGGTACTTTCCACCTCCAACATGAGCCAGCGAAGTAAAGTGGACCTGAAGTCTTGCACAGGACAGAAGAAAGCAGAGAAATGCACCCTGTATCTATTTAGAGAGTTTAGCATGTCTAATTCCCCCTCATCTGTGACTAATCACAACTGTAATTTGATCTCAGCGGTGTCAGCTCAGGAATCTGTTGCCTCTGCAGAGCATCTAATTTGTACACACAGGATGTTAACCCCATGTCTGCTTCCATGAAAGTCGAAAGTAGACACTGCACATTTATTGCAGGATTTGTATAAGTTGTATTAACCTCCTTAGCGGTATGGACGAGCTCAGCTCGTCCATTACCGCCGGAGGGTGCCGCTCAGGCCCTGCTGGGCCGATTTTATTCAAATAAAAAGGAGCACACGCAGCCGGCACTTTGCCAGCCGCGTGTGCTACCTGATCGCCGCCGCTCTGCGGCGATCCGCCGCGAGCAGCTGCGAAAGAGGGTCCCCCCAGCCGCCCGAGCCCTGCGCAGCCGGACCAATCAGTTCCGGCCAGCGCTAAGGGCTGGATCGGAGGCGGCTGACGTCAGGACGTCGGCTGACGTCCATGACGCCATGGCGACGAGGAAAGCAAAACAAGGAGGGCCGCTCATCGCGGCCCTTCTTGTTACTTCTGATCGCCGGAGGCGATCAGAAGTATTCGTCAGGAGCGCCCTCTAGTCGGCTTTAGATTTTTTTTTTTATTAAATTAAATTAAAAAAATTAAATTAAAAAAAAATCCTCCCGCAGCCGCCCTGGCGATCTTAATACAACGCCAGGGTGGTTAAAGGGCAACTGAAGTGAGAAGGATATGGAGGCTGCCATATTTCTTTTAAAGAGACTCTGTAACAACAAAAACCTCCCCTGGGGGGTACTCACCTCGGGTGGGGGAAGCCTCCGGATCCTAATGAGGCTTCCCACGCCGTCCTCTGTCCCACGGGGGTCTCGCTGCAGCCCTCCGAACAGCCGGCGACAGAGCCGACTGCAGCTTCAATATTTACCTTTGCTGGCTCCAGCGGGGGCGCTGTGGCGACTTTCGGCACGGAAATAGACGGAAATACCCGATCTCCGTCGGGTCCGCTCTACTGCGCAGGCGCCGGAAACTTGCGCCTGCGCAGTAGAGCAGACCCGACGGCGATCGGGTATTTCCGCCTACTTCGGAGCCGACAGCCGTCAGAGCGCCTGCGCAGGAGCCAGGAAGGTAAATATTACGTCACCGCTGCATGGAGGGCTGCAGCGAGACCTCTGACGGATGGAGGACGGCGTGGGAAGCCTCATTAGGATCCGGAGGCTTCCCCCACCCGAGGTGAGTACCCCCCAGGGGACGTTTTGTCGTTACAGTTCCTCTTTAAAGCAATGCTAGTTGCCTGGCTATCTTGCTGATGCTAAGTCTCTAATATTTTCGCCATAGACCCTGAATAAGCTTGTAACAGATCAGGTGTTTGACATTGTCATATATGACAAGATTAGCTGCATGCTTGTTTCTGGTGTGGCTCAGACACTATTGCAGCCAAATAGATACTGCCCAGAATTTGACTGAAAGATCAGTCACGCAGCCATGTTGTGGCACCTATCCTAATTCAATAAAATTATAAAATTGGAATGTTGACTGGTTCTCAATATCGTGTATGAGCACCCTTAAAGGACTACTGTAGGGGGGTAGAGTTGAACTTACTCCCCCGCAGACACCCTGTGCCCGGACAGTCACTCACCGATGTACCAGCCCCGCCTTCGGTTCACTTCTGGAATTTCCGACTTTAACCACTTAATGACAACTGGACGTTTATAAATGTCCAGTTTATTTGTGGAGAGTGCACCACCAGTTTGTTACTAAATGAGCCACATGTGGTATCATTTAAACCAAGACGAGTTGTAGAATACATTTTGGTGGGTTTTAAAGGGAAGGTTCAGGGACTAACTAAAAAAAATAAAAATCCATTTCCACTTACCTGGGGCTTCCTCCAGCCCGTGGCAGGCAGGAGGTGTCCTTGGCGCCGCTCCGCAGGCTCCCGGTGGTCTCCGGTGGCCTGCGCAGTACTACCCGGAGGACGTCCGATGACGTAATCGCACCGGCGTGAAACGCACCATGGAGCGCAGAAGAAGCCCGACCTGGCCGCCGGCCTGGCCAGGTCGGGTCGGCCACCGGAGACCACCGGGAGCCTGCGGAGCGGCGCCAAGGGCACCTCCTGCAGCCCTCCGAACAGCCGGCGACAGAGCCGACTGTAGCTTCAATATTTACGACTTTTATTGGCGACTTTCGGCACGGAAATAGACGGAAATACCCGATCTCCGTCGGGTCCGCTCTACTGCACAGGCGCCGGAAACTTGCGCCTGCGCAGTAGAGCAGACCCGACGGCGATCGGGTATTTCCGCCTACTTCGGAGCCGACAGCCGTCAGTAGTTCTGAGCCTGCGCAGTACTGCCCGGAGGACGTCCGATGACGTCATCGCGCCGTCGTGAAACGCACCATGGAGCGCAGAAGAAGCCCGACCTGGCCGCCGGCCTGGCCAGGTCGGGTCGGCCACCGGGAGCCTGCGGAGCGGCGCCGAGGGCACCTCCTGCCTGCCACGGGCTGGAGGAAGCCCCAGGTAAGTGGAAATGGATTTTTATTTTTTTTAGTTAGTCCCTGAACCTTCCCTTTAAAGCTTGGACACACATCACATAAAAAAATAGGTACGGACAAACTCAATCCAACAAAGTTATTTTCAAAATTATGATCAAATTTGGGAAAGTTTTAATAAAACTACAAGAGACATATGTAGTAACATTTTAACTGTGCTAAGTAGTAGAATAGAGTTTAGAAAGGTTTAGGGTTGAGGCCCATGTCTTGTGTACTCTTTTTAGTCACAAACTGAATGAAAAAGGCAATAATATTTTTGCATATTCTGTACCAAAATAAAAGACTTGTAAAATGAAAACAAAGTGACAGAATATGAAAGAAACATATATTGTTACCTTAGGAACTTAGCTTTTTCAATATGTATGCCATGAGGGTATATTTCTATCATTTTGCAAATAAGGCAAATAAGGTCTTATAATCATATAAATAGTGTACAATGAGAAAGCAAAATACCAAAAAAATTCCAAATACAATATTTTCACCATACATTGTGCTAGGAACATAATCCAAATGTTGTTATAAACAGGATGAATAAAAAAATAAAATGTGTGGGTTTAACTTATAGTTAGCACTGTTTATTGTAAAGCTATAATGTATGTAAATTGAGAAATAGTGTGTTTTTTCCCTTCAAAATGCATTGAAAATAAGGTAACTACAAAACAAAATTATCACACACTAAAAGCCTAATATATACAGTGGGTTGCAAAAGTATTCTGCCCCCTTGAAGTTTTCCACATTTTGTCATATTACTGCCACAAACATGAATCAATTTTATTGGAATTCCACCTGAAAGACCAACACAAAGTGGTGCACACATGAGAAGTGGAACAAAAATCATACATGCTTCCAAACATTTTTTACAAATAAATAACTGCAAAGTGGTGTGTGCATAATTATTCAGCCCACTTTGATCTGAGTGCAGTCAATTGCCTATAGACATTGCCTGATGAGTGCTAATGACTAAATAAAGTGCACCTGTGTGTAATCTAATGTCAGTACAAATACAGCTGCTCTGTGAGGGCCTCAGAGGTTGTCTAAGAGAATACTGGGCGCAAAAACACAGTAAAGTCCAAAGAAGACACAAGACAGGTCCAAGACAGGTCAGGGATCAAGTTATTGAGAAATTTAAAGCAGGCTTAGGCTACAAAAAGATTTCCAAAGCCTTGAACATCCCAAGGAGCACTGTTCTAGCGATCATTCAGAAATGGAAGGAGTATGGTACAACTGTAAACCTACCAAGACAAGGCCATCCACCTAAACTCACAGGCCGAACAAGGAGAGCGCTGATCAGAAATGCAGTCAAGAGGCCCATGGTGACTCTGGACGAGCTGCAGAGATCTACAGCTCAGGTGGGAGACTCTGTCCATAGGACAACTATTAGTCATGCAATGTACAAAGTTTTATGGAAGAGTGGCAAGAAGAAAGGCATTGTTAACAGAAAGCATAAGAAGTCCCGTTTGCAGTTTGCCACAAGCCATGTGGGGGACACAGCAACCATGTGGAAGAAGGTACTCTGGTCAGATGAGACCAAAATGGAACTTTTTGGCCAAAATGCAAAACGCTATGTGTGGCAGAAAACTAACACTGCACATCACTCTGAACACACCATCCCCACTGTCAAATATGGTAGTAGCAGCATCATGCTCAGGGGGTGCATCTCTTCAGCAGGGACAGGAAAGCTGGTCAGAGTTGATGGGAAGATGGATGGAGCCAAATACAGGGCAAACTTGGAAGATAACCTCTTGGAGACTGGGGCGGAGGTTCACCTTCCAGCAGGACAATGACCATAACAATAAAGCCAGGGCAACAATGGAATGGTTTAAAACAAAACATATATATGTGTTAGAATGGCCCAGTCAAAGTCCAGATCTAAATCCAATCGGAAATCTGTGGCAAGATCTGAAAACTGCTGTTCACAAACACTGTCCATCTAATCTGACTGAGCTGGAGCTGTTTTGCAAAGAAGAATGGGCAAGGATTTCAGTCTCTAGATGTGCAAAGCTGGTAGAGACATACCCTAAAACAGTGGTTCCCAACCTTTTCCGGCCCGGGGAACACTTTCTGACCATATTTTTCTCCGGGGAACGGCGGGGGGCGCGCGGGTGTTTGCGCGACCTAGTAGACAGTGCCGTGTGTAGCAGGCTATGGGGGGGGCTGGGGTGCGGCTGCATAGCTAGCATAGTTGCCCCAGTATAGGGATTTTAGTTGCCCCAGTATGGTTAGTATAGTTACCCCAGTATAGCTAGTATAGTCCCAGTATAGATAGGTAGTGCCCCAGTATAGGTAGGTAGTGCCCGGTATAGCTACTATAGTGCCCAGATAGCTAGTATGGTGCCCAGTATAGCTAGTATAGTGCCCAGCATAGCTAGTATAGTGCCCAGCATAGCTAGCATAGTGCCCAGTATAGGTAGGTAGTGCCCCAGTATAGCTAGTATAGTTGCCCCCAGTGTAGCTAGTTTAGTTGCCCCCAGTATAGCTAGTTTAATTGCCCCCAGTATAGCTAGTTTAATTGCCCCCAGTATAGCTAGTTTAGTTGCCCCCAGTGTAGCTAGTTTAGTTGCCCCCAGTGTAGCTAGTTTAGTTGCCCCCAGTATAGCTAGTTTAATTGCCCCCAGTATAGCTAGTTTAATTGCCCCCAGTATAGCTAGTTTAGTTGCCCCCAGTATAACTAGTTTAGTTGCCCCCAGTATAGCTAGTACAGTTGCCCCCAGTATAGATGCCCAGGAGGGGGGAAGCAGCGCTAGAAGGAGGGGCAGTGGAGGCAGCGGTGGGGAGGGGGGGAAATATCCCCCCCTCCCTCACCTGGGACCCCTCCTTCTGCCTCTCTCCCCCTCCATTTATCGGTGGCAAGTGCGGGGCGGCTCGGCGGCGGGGAGACATGCGCAGACTTACCACTTCTGCGTTCCAAGCGCCGGCAGCATCATGTCGTCAGATCTCCGCCTTCAATGCCGCCCACTGTGCTTCCTGATTAGCGGAAGCACAGTGGGCGGCATTGAAGGCGGAGATCTGACGACATGACGCTGCCGGCGCTTGGAACGCGGAAGTGGTGAGTAATTCTCCGCGTGCCTCCCAGCCGCCGACCCCGCACTTGCCACCCATAAATGGAGGGGGAGAGAGGCAGAAGGAGGGGTCCCAGGTGAGGGAGGGGGGGATATTTCCCCCCTCCCCACCTCTGCCTCCACTGCCCCTCCTTCTAGCGCTGCTTTCCCCCTCCTGCGTTCTACATACAGTAGGAACGCACGGCACACCAGGCAACATGCCGCGGCACAGGCACAGCGGTTGGGAAACGCTGCCCTAAAAGACTGGCAGCTGTAATTGCAGCAAAAGGTGGTTCTACAAAGTATTGACTCAGGGGGCCGAATAATTACGCACACCTCACTTTGCAGTTATTTTTTTGTAAAAAATGTTTGGAATGATGTATGATTTTCGATCCACTTCTCACATGTACACCACTTTGTATTGGTCTTTCACGTGGAATTCCAATAAAATTGATGCATGTTTGTGGCAGTAATGTGACAAAATGTGGAAAACTTCAAGGGGGCCGAATACTTTTGCAACCCACTGTAGATCATTTAGGTGTGATTAGTAGTAATACAGTTATTGGCAAATGAATGGGAGCAGTGCTGATATGTGAAAATGCATTTGGTCCTGAAGTGGTTAAAGTTGGAAAACCACTGCGCCTGCGCAGCAGAGTCCTCGCTCCCGCTGACGTCACCGTGAGCGTACCGCGCAGGCGCAGACTGTACTGGGCCTGCAAAATAGACTCCTGGTGACATCAGTGGGAGAAAGGGTGCGGCCACGCAGGCGCAGTGGTTTTCCGACTTTAAAGTCGGAAATTCCAGAAGTGAACTGGAGGCGGGGACAGGAGCATCGTTGATTGGTTGTGTGGGTGCAGAATGTCTGCGGGGGAGAATTAGAGGCCCCAGGTAAGTTCAACTCTTTAACCCCCGATGTCCTGCTTCCAACTAACAACCACTGTGAGAAGAGAGGTGATCTATTCCAGGCAGGCAGACATGTAGAATAAGAGTTGTAGCAAGCAGATATGATATAACAGGCTGCAGCAGTTCGGCCCCGTCCACATCTAAAATTTGCGGGAGTGATTTTCCCGTGGAAAACAAAATCACTGGACACGTGGCGGTTTTGGCGCGATCGCGATTAGCGGTGCTATGCATGCTAATCGCGATCGCTAAAGGCTAATCGTGAATTACTGGCAAACAGCTTCATGTAACAAGTTTGCGGTTATCGCTAACCGCAAACGCGGCAGTGAGAGCACTGCCATGTTTTACATGCTGCAGCGGTTTTTAAAAAACCGCTAGCGGTTTGCCTTGAGCGGGAATAGCACGATTCCCGCTCAAGTGTGAATGGGCCCGGTCTCCTGTCTCCCCCATCTCCTACACACTGTGAAAAGGGATGTAATTTGATCCAGGTAGGCAGAGAGCAGGGGAGGGCAGCAGCAAACCGAAGGTATACTTGGAAGGCATCAGCATGAGGATAAACATGGAGGTACGTACGTACACACACACACACACGCACACGCACACGCACACACGCACACTTGATGGTTACAAGCATGTATTAAAGAAAGCAAGCTAAGCTCTTAGCTTGAATTAGGAATTTCTGCGAAAACCTTATCTTTGCAATCTGCATGCGTGCATTGTTTTTATTCTAAAGCATGTCATACGCGAATCAGTCCATTTACAAAGCATGCTAGCTATTCCACAAATGAATCTCAGCACTGTCTGCATACCCAGAAGCATTCAGCACGTAGCACAAAAAGCCAGATGGATGCTTCTTAGTTTATTCTGCTAGTTAGTATAGGGGAGTCCTGTCTGGTGAGTCCATCTGCAGAGCATAAAGTCAGATTTCTGCTTTTTCAGATCCATGTCAGAGCAGCAGCTGTTGTATAACTCTACTGGTGCTCTTAATGAAAGTACTAGCCGACTACATTTAATAAGTGTGGAATGTTTCAAAGCTAAACTCAGAACTTCCTCTCTGCTCTAAAAGATACACAACAGCATAATGACCTTTACCCACTTCAGGACGAGAGCAATTTTCACATATCAGCGCTGACCCCATTCAATCACCAATAACTTTATTGCTACTTATCACACCTAAATGATCTATATATTGTTTTTTTCAGGTCAAATTAGGCTTTTAGCGGGTAATAATTTTGTTTAGTAATCACCTTATTTTCTATCCATTTTAAAAAAATAGAAAAAACATACTATTTCTCCATTTACATACCAGTATAGCTTTACAAAAAACAGAGCTAACTATAAGTTAAACCCACACATTTTATTTGCTTATCCATCCTGGTTATAATAACATTTAGATTATGTTCCTAGTACAATATATGGTGACAATATTGTATTTGGAAATAAAGGTGTCTATTTTCTGTTTTTTGTTTTCCCATTGTACACTATCAATTACAAGACATTATTTGCAAAAATAATAGTAATATACCCTCATGGCATACATATTTAAAAAGCCTAATGTTCCTAAGGTAAAAATATGTTTTTTTCTTTTATATTCTGTAACTGTTTTAATTTTTATTTTGGTACAGAATATGCAAAAATTTAATTGCTTTTGATTCAGTTTGGGACTAAAAAAAATATATAAGACATGGGCCTCAACCTTAAAACTCTTAAACTTTATTCTACTACTTATCACGGATAAAATGTTACCACATATGTCTCTTGTAGTTTTCCTACAACTTTCCCAAGTGTGTTTAAAATTTTGAAATTGACTTTTTCTGTTTTGATTGCGCTTGTCCCTACCGATTTTTTATGTGACGTGGATCTAAGCTTTAAGAAGCTCCAAAATGTATTCTACAACTTGTCATGGTTAAAATGATACCACATGTGCCACATTTATTAACAAACTGGTAGAGCACTCTCCACAAATACAGTGGACATATATATACACGTCGTGTTGTCATGAAGTGGTTAAAGGAAACCATTTCTTTGTTACAGCTGATACAAACCCTGCAATAAATCTGCAGTGTGTCTACTTCCTGCTTTCATGGAAGCAGACATAGCATTAACATCCTGTGTTTACAAATTAGCTTTTCTGCCGAGGCAGCAAGCTGATGCAGCAGAGAGATCAAATGACAGAGTTAGTAGACAGGCAAAACTCTCTAAATACATAAATACATACAGGGTGCATTTCTCCAGGTTTCCCTTCTGTCCTGCGCAAGAGGTCAGGTCCAAATTAACACCCCTGACGGTCTGTTTCTTTCCGGATTTTAGAGTCTAAAAGCAGTGTATTCTTTTTGTAGGCTTTTAGACTCCAAAAACAGGGGGTGGGGGGATGACACAGCAGAGAGATCTGCAGCAGCCCCTGCACAGACTCACCTCCCTGGGATCCAGCGCTGTAGTTCTCCCTCCGTCCTCCGTGTGGCGCTGTAACCCTGTAGTAAGATCGCCGTCTGGCCTCATGACGACAAAGGACAATCTCACCCAAGGGTTGCAGAGACTCAGCGGACATGAAAGAGACAGGCTGCTGGCGTCTGGATCCCCCAGGGGTGAGTGAAAATGCCCGCTGCACGCTATACTCTGCACAGTGTTGCCGGCGGCTACCACAAGTCACGCTCGGGGTTACCGCTCCTGGCTTGGTTTTTTCACCGCCAGCCTGACTTGTGATAACAGCCAAGGAGGTTAACAACTTCTTGCATTAAAGGACCACTACAGTGAAAAAATTAAGCAGAAAAAAATCTGACAGAATCAACAGGTTTTAGACTACTTCATCTCCTCATGGGGGATTCTCGGGGTTTTCTTTGTTTTCCAAAGCAAGGCAATAGTGTGCAAGCGAGTATTGAGGCTGGCTGGTATCTTACCATTTTGGCAGTTAAAACTTAGCAACTGCTATTCAGGTAATGCTTTTGAAAACAAAGAAAACCCTGGGATTTCCCCATGAGGAGATGGCCTAGTCCAAAACCTGTTGGTTCTGTCAGATTTTAACTGCTTACTTTTTGCTGTAGTGATCCTTTAAATATTTCCCATTTTCCTTGTTTACATGTTTACCAGTTATCTTTGTGCCGCACGCAATACGGAAACATATATAAGGAGATATTCACATTGGCCCTCACATACACCCAGGAGAGGTGACAGAACAGACAGCGTTGTCTTTGGAGTGATGTCACCATGCCAATGTACCTGCAATGGGGAATAGACAGCAGAATCTGCAGGGATGATTCTGCCAGTATAGAGACCTCAGAACAGGTGATAATACCAGAGGGAGCTATTGCCATCCAAAGCTATGTGCAGATAATAGGCTCATTACCATCCATTGTCACAGACCTGGGCAATAGAAAAAGAACTGAGAAAAATACAGAGATCATCGTCTCTGATGTGATAAAATAGTACCAGGGCTGTGGAGTCGGTACAAAAATCATCCAACTCTGACTTTTCAGTTTATTAAACCTCCGACTCAAACTCCAGGTACCCAAAATTGCTCCGACTCCGCCTACTTAGTCTAATTTTACAAAGGCAATGGATTTGGTTAAAAAAAATCATCCGACTCCAACTCCTCAGTTTATTGACACCACCAACTCCAGGTACCCAAAATTGTTCCGACTCCACAGCCCTGAATAGTACGAAACAATTTGCTTCTGAACTTGTTACCAACGCTGCCTTTTAAATGTCACAGTAAATACAGTCCAATATGCTATAATGACATAGAGACCTGCAATCCTAATGCTGAGAACCCTCGATGCAATTTCCCATCCAATCAATGGGTAATCTGACGGGAAGTTGTATTGTGTGTACCTGTCCAAACTGCTCCTGATCGATTAAGGGATCAATTTCCCAATGATTACTTCGCAAAATCAATCCCTACAATCAGTAACCGCATAACAAAGAGTAGAATTGTGCAGCAAACATTTGTGTTTAAAATGTTTCATTGATTGTTATTTTGTAGTGGAACAGTACAAAAAGGGAAAATAATATACGTTACAATTGTCATATTTAAGTATCACCAAATGCATCAAGTACAAATAGAGAATAACCATACGACATGTTTAAAGCTAATGGGAACCAAATAAACCAAACAAAAAAAACACACTTACCTATGGAGAAGGAAGGCTCTGGGTCCTATAGAGTAGAGCTCCCCAACCCTGTCCTCAAGGCCCACCAACAGTACATGTTTTGCAGAAAACCACAAATATTCACAGGTGGGTTATTAGTGTTGGAGCAGGGCTGATTATCTACCCCTGTGGATTTCCACAAAACATGCACTGTTGGTGGGCCTTGAGGACAGGTCTGAGGAACACTGCTTATAGAGTCTTCCTGCTCCTCTCCTGGTCCCCTCATTCTAGCAAATTCACACCCGGTAACAGTATTTGACTGATTGGTCAAATACTGCTCTCTGCCCCCTTCTTCAGGAGCCCGAGTGCTTCCGAAGATGGGCTACTCCGTACCGCGCATGCACAGTATGGAGACGCCCGTCTTCAGGGGCACTCGAGCTCCCTAAGACTTCCGAAGCCTTGTGTGGCTTCAAACAGGGTGACAGCGCTACGAGGGGACCTTATGAGGAGTGGGAAGGCTCTATAGGACCCAGAGTCCTCCCTCTCCTTAGATAAGTATCTGTTTGGTTTTTTTGGGGGGGTTCCCATTGACTTTAAACGTAAATCGTAACAAATACAGTACTGCCAATGTAGGCTCAACATAGGCTCCAGAGCAAAGCTCCCAACTCTGTTCTCAAGGCCCAACAACAGTACATGTTTTGCAGGAAACCACAACTATCCACATGTGAGGTAATCAGTGTCTCAGCAGAGCTGATTACTACCTCTGTGGATTTCCACAAAACGTGCACTGTTGGTGGGCCCTTGAGGACAGGGCTGGGGAACACTGCTAGCCTACTATTTGGAGCAGGTATCTAAAGAACGGTGAAATCCTAATTTAACATGGACGAAACTGGAGGGTTATAGAGAATTTGTGGTCTGTCCTGTACAGCAAACATTTAATAATAAGCAAAGTCTGGTAGAAGGGTAAAGATGCTTTTAGATAAGTGACATGATCTGCTTCTATCCACTACGGGCGCTAGGACAATGGGCGCGTGGCTCCCAGAAATGCAAACTAAGAAAACCACATGTGCCTTGCATTTTTAAGATGGTGGTAGCCTGAATTTGAATTGAGCTTTAGCGAGGTAGTATTGTGGTATTTTCTATTTTTAATGCTGGATTCAAATCTGTTTTATTACTTTGGTTCCTCTTTATGCCTTGTACACAGGTATTTGGCATGTCACCAGGCGGGGATCACGAGAATCCTTGTGCGACAGCGCAGGGCCGAGGCTGTAAAGACGCGTCGCTAAGCTGCAGGCTAGCGGCTTATTCTGTTGCTATGCAGGGGACGGAGGGCCGGCAGAGCGGCGCACGAGTGAGGTCACATGGCTGCTGTGGTGGCTGGGGAGAACAATGCTCTCTGACAGTGATCGGCCAGGCTGAGGCGTCGGGTGGCAGTGGGGACCGCTGCACTAACACTAGATCCTCTGCAGAGGCGGTCATTATCAGCCAGGTTTCATGTAGCGTGTATACGGGCCTTTAGGCTGTGGTAGAGGCATTAAATTACAACAATGGTATGGACTAGACTCAAAGAGAAGCCGTGACCAAAAATTGAACTTCATCCCAATCAGTAGCTGACACCCCCTTTCCCATGAGAAATCTTTTCCTTTTCAGAAACAAATCATCAGGGGGGTCTGTATGACTGATATTGTGGTGTAACCCCTCCCACAGTGTTATGTCAGGACCATGGTGCTGACATCACACTGTGGGAGCCTTGTTGCATTGTGGGAAATAACAGCTGTTTACAAATGCCAAAAATGCAAGCAGCATCTCCTTCCACTGACATCACCTGCCAGCAGTAAGAAAAAGTCACCATGTGATAAATGTCAGAATGTAAATCAGGGAGAGGAAAGATTTCACAATGGGCAAACACTGATTAAATCATTTATACGTAATTATTGTAAAAATGAAGCCATTTTTATTACATTATTTTCACTGGAGTTCCTCTTTAAGGGACAGTTGGTAATTATGTACTCTGTAAAGAGCTGCAGAATATTTCAGTGTTATATACATAATAAATTGCTATTTACCACTTAACACTGTATAATGCTGTGCAGCTACTGAGTGCCCACTGCTGCTCCTACCGTATGCTCAATTAAATACAAAATTGATAGAAAGCTGATCAATCAGGCTTGCTAGGGGCAACAAATCGATAACTGTATGGTTAAAGTGAACCAGAGGTGAGGGCGATATGGAGGCTGCCATACTTCTTTCCTTTTAAGCAATAATAGTTGCCCGGCTACCCTGCTGATCCTCTGCCTCTAATGCTTTTAGCCATAGACCCTGCACAAGCATGCAGCAGATCAGGTGTTTCTGACATTATTTTCAGATCTGACAAGATTAGCTGCATGCTTGTTTCTGGTGTTATTTAGACACCACTGCAGCCAAATAGATCAGCAGGCTGTCAGGCAACTGGTATTGTTTAAAAGGAAACAAATATGGCAGCCTCCATATCACTCTCACCTCAGGCTCACTTTAAGCTTAGTGCATGAGAAATACAACAAGGTTCAGCAAAGCAAGGAAGTAATCAATAACTAGACCAGTCCTACAACTAGATAACCTGGTAAAATGCCTGGGTACCTGAGCATACTGGAATCTGTAAGTACCACCACAAGCCATATTCTTCTACTTAGCCAACATTACTGCAGGGGAAGACTAGTTCTGAAAACACAACTCTCTCTGGGATCAGAGTTTACTATTCCCAGGACACACTACTGAGCACATGCAGACTGAAGGACAAGGGTGGCAATACTCTCCTAATGAGGATCACTCACAAAGCCGGTGCAGTTCACAGCCGGTCAGACACACTCTCACAGCAGCAGCAGCTCTACACCTCGCCCTGGCCTAGTGCCAGCCATTCTGGACTGTGCTGTCACATGACTCTGATGTCATAAGATACAGGGGGAAAGCAGGGACAAAGCTATACATATTCACATCTCACTACCACTGCAGTGGTCAGTGCTCCTACTACACCAGGGAGGCATTTTCTGTAATACAAAGTCTCTCGCTGTAATGTATTCCCCCCTAATGCTTCCCTTGAGAGGCGCCTGACAGCTTTGGCAGGGAGCAGCACTCAGAACAGGTAGATGGATTCAGCTGGCTGGGATTATCGGAAGGAGAAAAATGTTTAAAGTGGACCTGAACTCTTGCACAGGACTGAAGGAAAACGTAGAGGAGTGCACCCTGACCCTGAATGTATTTATAGAGATTAGCCTGTTTAATTCCCCCTCATTTGTGTCTAATCACAAGTTGTAATCTAATCTCTCCCCTATGTCACATGACTGCCTATGGCAGATAAGCCCAATTGAAAGTACAGGCTGTAAACAGCTTCTGCTTCCATGAATCAGGAAGTAGAATTTGTGCCTATATATTTTAGGATTTGGATCAGCATGTTTTTTGTTTGAGGTCGCATTCACAGTTGGACGTTATGGTCGCACGTTATAAAGTCTTATAAAGCAGCTTACCGCACTGCAATGCTAATCCTACGGGCCGTTCACAGTGCGATGTTAAAGCTGCATTAAAAAATGTTGCGTTGTGGTAACTCACTGCTTGCCTGTTAATACGGACACGTTGCGACTAACGTCGCATTAAACCCGCAACGTCCCACTGTGAATACAGCCTAACGGTTATTATGCTGGTGTGTATCTTTTAGAGCAGTTCTGAGATCAGGTCCACTTTAATGCAGTCCAGTATTGGATTCCTGTTATCCCAATGGCTGTGTAGGGAGCAGCACCTGTATTTTCATAACACAGCCTGCTGACAAATCATCAAACACAGGGGAGACCAAAGCGAGGGCTAAAAATTACATGCAGCTTGGAAGTGAGCTAGCCCAAATCAGGAAGCACATGCCATTGGCTGGATTTTAAAGGACCAATGAAGTGAGAGAGATATAGAGGCAGCCTTATTTCCTTTTAAGGAATACCGGTTTCTAGGCTGTCCTGCTGATCCTCTGCCTCTAATACCTGTAGCCATAGACGCTGAACAAGCATATTCAGATCAGCTGTTTCTGACGTTATTGTCAGATCTGACTAGATCAGATGCATGCTTGTTTCTGGTTTTATTCAGACACTACTGCAGCCAAACAGATCAGCCGGGCTGCCAGGCAACTGGTATTGATTAATGCTGGGAATACACAATGAGTTATTTCAGCAGATTTACTGGCCGATCAATTCTCCGATCTTCTCTTGATCGATTTCCATTCACTTCTGTAAGAAAATCGATCAGAAAAACTTTCAAAATCCCTTCGGACCTGTCGGAAATTATCTATCGAGCCATCTATCTGCCAAAAAACCTCATGGTGTATTCCCAGCATAAAAGGAAATAAATAAGGCAGCCTCCATATTCTTCTCACTTCAGCTGTCCTTCAAAGAGACTCTAAAGCGACTAAAAATTGCTATTTTTACCTGGTAGTTCACTTCAGTAGTCTCAGTAGATGTAACCCGCCACATCCCCGCGGCAATACGAGAGGTTTATACCCCCAAATCCCGGGGCAAACATCCACCACTTTCTTGGTTTTTGATGATTTTGCTGCCTTGAGAGGCAGAGCTTTGAGCTGTAGCTGTGCCCCATGCACATCTATCAGCGGCGGATCTCCGCCTCTCCCCGCCCCTCTCTGTAAAGGAAGATTGAGAGGGGCGGGGAGAGGCGGAGATCTGCACAAATCGGAATCGCAAATCGGAATTTGCAGTGTGCAGGGAGCCTTAAAGGGAACCTAAACTGAGAAGGATGTAAATTTTTCCTTTTCAAACAATACTAGTTTCCTGACTCTCCTGCTGATCCTGTGTCTCTAATACTTTTAGCCACAGCCCCTCAACAAGCATGCAGATCAGGTGCTCTGACTGAGGCTGGGTTCACATAGGACATAGCGTGAAAGGCTGTTTTAGGTTAATGTTGTGAGTGTGTTTTCTGCGTTTTTGGTGCGTTTGCGATGAGTTTTTCATGCATTTGCGTGCGTTTTAATGCGTTTGCATTTTGCATATGCGTTATGAGTTTTCCATACGTTTTATATTTTCATTTGTGCAAATCACTTGGAAGACAGCAGGAAGCAAAAATACAGTAAAAATAAAAAATATTTTTCTGAAAAACACATAACGCATGGAAACCGCATAAAAAACGCATGGAAACCACATAAAAACGCATGAAAAACGCATACCATTGAATTCCCATTGGCTTTCATTACGTGCGTTTTGGCAGCTTTCCTGCATAATATGCAACAAAACCAGAGTTTTTTGAAACCGCAGGTTTGAAAATGCATAGAAAACGCAGATGCATTTTTATGTGCGTTTTTTCCTGCGGCCCACAGACTTCCATTTGCGGTAGAAACGCAGCGTTTCCCACAACGCTAGCGTTTCTGCTATGTGTGCACCCAGCCTGGATTAGCTGCATGCTTGTTTCAGGTGTGTGATTCAGCCACTATTGCAGCCAAAGAGATCAGCAGGACTGCCAAGCAACTGGTATTGTTTAAAGGGAAACATCCATATCTTTCTCAGTTAAGGTTCCCTTTAAGCTGCACAAACTTTGCATGAAAGTCAAAATGATCAGGATCTCACTGCTTTATTGTCAGGAAAAAAGGGGGGTGGGGTGAAAACTGACATTCCTTCACCAGGATTGAATGAAGGAGGCACTCAAATGGCGTATAAACTTGCGTTTATCAAATCAGTAGCAAAACACGACATGTTTCGGGGAAATCCCCTTCCTCAGGTGTACACCTGAGGAAGCGGATTTCCCCGAAACATGTCGTGTTTTGCTACTGATTTGATAAACGCACGTTTATACGCCATTTGAGTGCCTCCTTCATTCAATATAGTATATTTCCATTGTGAAGTGGTGACTCACAGAGGGATTGTGCACCGGCAAACCAGGTGTCATACCTGGTGTAGGAGCCCAGCTCAGCAACCCCCTTGCTGTAGTCTTCACCAGGATTGCCATTTGATTTTCCTGCACACCTATACTTTCTACAGAATCACTGACACTCACAAAATGCAGCTGTACCCACATTTAGAATTCAGGCAAAATCAGGTCACTATCGCATGGCATGAATGGAAACGTACCCACATAATTTCCATAGAGAGCCTGTGCCCTTGTGCTTTGCGGATTGCAAAGGAGACTCAAAATGCAGCCCAAAAAAGCCACACTTAGGCCTGGTGCACACCAGAGGAGTTTTTGAGCGTTTTGAGTTTTTAAATCTGCTGCTAATGTTATCCTATGTGTCTGTGCACACTGGAGCTTTGAGGTTTTGTAAAAAAAACCCATAGCATTACATTGGGAAGAGCTTTTGAAACCTCTAAAAGCTCTTCCCAATGTAGTGCTATGGGGTTTTTTACAAAACCTCCTTGCTCCAGTGTGCACAGACACATAGGATAACATTGGCAGCAGATTTAAAAACTCAAAACGCTCAGAAAAACTCCTCTGGTGTGCACCAGGCCTTAAAGAGGTACTGTAGTGAAAAAGTTGCAGGACCTACAAAGACCTAACTGTCAGCCAGTCTAGCTATAGACAAGCCAAATAACATTTATATTGCGCTTTTCTCCTGGCAGACTCAAATCACTTGAGCTGCAGCCACTAGGGTGCGCTCTATAGGCAGTAGAAGAGTTAGGGAGTCTTGACCAAGGACTCCTAACTGAAGAGGTGCTGGCATACTGAACAGGAAGAGGGGAGATTTGAACCCTGTTCTCCTGTGTCACAGGCAGAGAGCCCTTAACTAGTACACTAGCCAGCTATAGACATTCCCATCAGACCACAATCACTAACAATTTGTAGGCAGCTCAGAAAATACACATTGCCAGCCTCAGGAATGGGCACAATTATTACTGGATTATATTTAGAGATGGAAGGAGGTTCGCTGTTGCTTTGAGCTCAGTGGCTGCAGAGACTGGATTATAACACAATACAAGATGTCCTTTCTGTTCTGCTTCAATCTGGAAACACTTTAGAGAAGGACTACACTAAAGCTGTTTAACATATGCTGCGATGGGCCCGTTCTGATGACAATAAATAACATCAGACACAGAGGAGACTTCAAGCAGAGTGTTCCTGACAAGTTCACCCAGCATACTGCAGGCAGAGCGGGGCTGGTGTGATGCTCCCGGCCAGGACAGCACGTCAGCATACAGTGCCTGTGTGAATGCAGCCTTCAATGCTGCAGTGAGCTGGGCTTCCCACTGCAGTGCCTCACATTGGCTGCATACAGTACAAACCGCTGGAGAGGAGTCGTCGTCCCCCCCCTCCCTCATCCTACTGCAAGTCACAGAAAACACATCAAAACAAATACTGACCATACACTACACAGCCAGAGCACTCTACAGCTACTCAGCGATAGTGACAGCCTCGTCCTACTGCAAGTCACAGAAAACACACGCTACAAATACTGACCATACACTATACACAGCCACAATGCACTCTACAGCTATTCAGTGATAGGGAAACCCTTGTCCCACTGCAAGGCACAGAAAGCACACCGCTACAAATATTGACCAAACACTACACAGCCACAGTGCACTCTACAGCTATTCAGCGATAGTGACAGCCTCGTCCTACTGCAAGTCACAGAAACACAGCAATACAAATACTGACCAGACACTATACACAGCCATAGTGCACTCGACAGCTATTCAGTGATAGTGACACCCTCATCCTACTGCAAGTCACAGAAACACAGCAATACAAATACTGACCAGACACTATACACAGCCACAGCGCACTCTACAGCTATTCAGTGATAGGGACACCCTCATCCTACTGCAAGTCACAGACAACACACCGCTACAAATACTGACCAAAAATTATACACAGGGTACTCAACAGCAATTTAGTATTAGTGGCACAGCTTCAATTTACGACGCACCTGCCACAATCCATTACATCGTATATCATCCTGCACTGCAATCCCAGGGCTGTGGAGTTGGAGTCGAGGACTCGGTGCAATTTTGGGCACCCCGAGTCGGAGTTGGAGGCGGAGTCGGGTGATTTTTGTACAAAATCCACAGCCCTGTTAAGTATTAGATTAAGGAGTTGGAGTCGAGGAGTCGGAGTCTGAGCCATTTTGGGTACCCGGAGTCGGAGTCGTGGTTTCATAAACTTCGGAGTCGGAGTTGGAAGATTTTTGTACCGACTCCACAGCCCTGTGCAATCCTACATCTTAACAAGAAAATCAGGATGACGGGACAGATCTAGTTAAAGAAGTGAGAACTGTGTTTGCTCCAGATCAGGGGTGTCACACAATCATGTAAGGGGCCACAATCTTAAAGGGGAGCTGAAGAGAGAGGTATATGGAGGCTGCCATGTTTATTTCCTTTTAAGCAATACCAGTTGCCTGGCAGCCCTGCTGATCCTCTTCCTCTAATACTATTAGCCATAGCCCCTGAACAAGCATGCAGCAGATCAGGTGTTTCAGACTTTAAAGTCAGATCTGACAAGACTAGCTGCATGCTTGTTTCTGGTGTTATTCAGATACTACTGCAGAGAAATAGACCAGCAGGGCTGCCAGGCAACTGGTATTGATTAAAAGGAAATAAATATAGGAGTCCTCTGTATACCTCTTACTTCAGTTCCCCTTTAACCATAGTGCAAGACATGGATCAAATTGTTTTAAAATTTTAACATTTTGCGAAAAGTTGAAAACTAAGGGACGTAACCATCAGGGCTGTGGAGTCGGTACAAAAATCTTCCGACTCCAACTCCTCAGTTTATGAAACCACGGCTCCGACTCCGGGTACCCAAAATGGGGGCGACTCCGACTCCTCGACTTCGACTCCTTACTCTAATACTTAACAGGGATGTGGATTTTGTACAAAAATCATCTGACTGACTCCCGACTCAGACTCCTCAGTTTATGAAATCAACGACTCCAACTCCGAGTGCCCAAAATTGTCCCGACTCAGACTCCTCGACTCCACAGCCCTGGTAACCATAGCGACCATAGGGGCCTGTTCCTTCTCCTCCTTCTGCAGAGTAGTGCAGTAGAGTAGGTTAATGTTTACCTGCTCCAGTGCTGCTTCCGATCGCCTCTGATCTTCCTGACAGCCACATGATCTATACTGCATACCTCTGCTCCCCAATGCATGTCATGTGACCAGGAGCTGGTGATTGGCAGCATAAAGTGTGCAGCTGCTGGGAAGAACAAAAGAGAACCAATGCATCGCTGGAGTAGGTAAATATTACACCACTCCACTGCACTACTCTAAAACGTGGGGGGTGAGTTGTGTGTATGTTATCCAACCACATGGGAGTGATATGTATCATTAATTGCCACCTTAAAGTGGACCTGAACTCTTGCACAGGACAGTAGGAAAATAGAGAAATGTACCCTGTAGAGAGTTTAGCCTGTCTAATTCCCCCTCATCTGTGACTAATCACAACTGTAATTTGATCTCTCAGCTGTGTCAGCTGATTGCCTCAGCAGAGCAGCTAATTTGTAAACACAGGATGCTATGTCTGCTTCCGTAAAAGCAGGAAGTAGAGACACTGCAGATGTATTGCAGGATTTGTTTCAGCTGTAACAAAGACATGTTTTTCTTAAAAAAAAAAGTTATCATGCTGTTGCTTATCTTTTTGGAGCAGAGTGGAAGTTCTGAGATCAGGCCCGCTTTACAGGTGGTTTGAATGTTTTGGCTGATCTGTGTATAGTGGCTGTAATTCAGATAGCGCTTATACTGCCGACAATGGGCTGTTTTCTACACATCAGATCTGTGCTCTAGGGATGATCACAGATATGCAAATTCTTCTGAGTTGATGCAAATGTATGCAAACTTTATGCAAATGTGTGCAGCTTGAAAATGGACCAGTCAATTGAAATCTGGGTTTAAAATGATTGGTCCATTTCCAAACTGCATACATTTGCATAAAATTTGCATAAAATTTGCATAATTTCGGAAGAATTTGCATCTCATTGCTCATTCCTACTGTGTTCACAGCTCTGTACAGAGGTCTGCTTTTACCATTACAACTTGCATGACAAATTTACTACGAAAAAAAAAAATATTACTCAGCTGTGAATATTCTATTAATTTAGATTGTTATTTATTTTTTCTTGCGGCAGATGATTTGCGTCGTCCACGCTCAGAATTGGGGATGTCTGAAGAATAAGCCAACAGCTGCCTCTTTATTTGTGTTGCTTCAGACATAACAGAGACAAACAAGAGAATGTGGAGCATGTGAATCAAGCCTCTATTGTTCTAGAATAGCAGCGCGCTTCTGTCTACACGGATCTGTGCGTATTACCCGAGCGGAGGAACACTACAGGATGAGTACAGGGCCATGCTGAGGACAGCCATGATCATGAGTCACTCCTGTTCCATCAGCCTCATTCACAAATATAAATAGATGATTTGTCCAAGTTCTTCACATTAAAGTGATGTGTCAGCAGCTCGCCAGTCCTTCCGAGGAAGAGATTTGTGCTGCAAGGAACTTTTTCAAACCAAGAACATGCTAACATACAATTCCCAAAGCCCAGAGGAAACCATAATCAGCACTGCTCTACGGATAAAAGTCATTGTGTCAAATATTAAGTATCCTAATGGACCAAACCACTACTGTCTATACAGTTCCCTGGTGTCTAGTGGCTCACCTCCCTCCAATATACAGTTCCCTGGTGTCTAGTGACCATCTCCCCTATACAGTACTGTGGTGTCTAGTGGTTCCCCTCCCACATCCTCAATAGTTCCCTGGTGTCTTGTGATTTTTCCTTGCACCCCTTAATGGGTTCCCCGGTGTCTAGTGCTTCCCCCTTCCCTCCCCATATGGCTTCACTCCCATTGGCCTCCTCCCTCCTCTAAATAGTTTATTGGCCTCCTCCCTCCCCAATACAGTTACCTTGTGTTGTCGCAGAACCACAACGGTAATAAAGAAGTACAGTGCTGCCCACAATTATTTATGCCCCTGGCAAATTTTGACTTAAAGTTAGTTTTATTCAACCAGCAAGTCATTTTTTGACGGGAAAGGACATAGGCGTCTTCCAAAAGATAATAGGACGGTGTACAAGAGGCATTATTGTGTAAAAAAAACAAAAAACCATTCTCCGCTTTTATTTACACTTGAGCAAAAAATGTCCAGTCCAATATTATTTATACCCTTCTCAGTAATCAATAGAAAAGCCTTTATTTGCTATTACAGCAATCTAACGCTTCCTATAATTGCAGACAAGCTTTTTGCATGTCTCCACAGGTAATTTTGGACTGGACACTTTTTGCTCAACTGTTAATAAAAACTGAGAATTTTTTATGCTACTTATCCGTTAGCCGGGCGCATCCGGCAGGTGGCGCTAATTAGTATTCCCCCTCCAGGCCGACGTGGATAGTAGGGAAAGATGTAACTCTGGTGGAGTTCTGTCGCCACCTAGAGGATGCGCCCGGCTAACTGATAAGTACCTTTTTTTTTTCTACAATAATGCCTCTTGTACATCGTCTTATCTTTTGGGAGACATCGATGTCATTCCCCCTCAAAATATTACTTGCTGCTTGAATAAAAGTCAATACAAGTCAAAATTTGCCAGGGGTATAAATAATAATGGGCAGCACTGTAGGTGCATGTGAAAGTATGAACACGCTGTGTGTCGCCCCTTGCGGATCATTGTTCATGGCAGAAAAACTTCAACTTCCAATTTTCATTTTATCAAATCAGAGGAGAATCTGTGTGGCAACATGGCTACCAAATCGATACTTTGATCAATTTCCATCTGAAATAGGTCAAAAGGATTGATCAGAAATGCTGGAAAATCTCAGCTGCCAGTGCCTGATTGAGTGCAAGCCAGTAACGGCGTTGGTTATTGAAACGACCGACATACTCCAAGTGTAAAAGTGACAACACTACTCGAGTTTTCCCCAACCGCACTCACATTCACTAAAGGGAACAAGCCTTTTGTGGTTGTCCATTATAAATGTAATTCCCATTTCATTACCAGTCCAGTGACGCTTGGTGGAATTCTCCTTTAAAGAGAACCTGAGGTGAGAGGGATATGGAGGCTGCCATATTTCCTTGTAAACAATGCCAGTTGCCTTGCAGCCCCATTGATCTTTTGGCAAGTAGTGTACGAGTCAAAACCCTGGAACAAGCATATGGCTAACCCCGTAAAACCCAATCTGCTGCATGCTTGTTGAGGGCCTGTGGCTAAATGTATCAGACACAGGATCAGTAGGACAGCCAGGAAACTGGTATTGCTTAAAAGGAAATAAATATGATAGCCTCCATATCCATCTCACCCCTGGTTCCCTTTAACTTTTGATAAAGTGAGGGGGGGGGGGGGGGGGTTCCAATACACTGACGGGTCTTTACCAAGGGCTGGACTTTGGAGAGATCTCCTCTTATTTTCTGCCTCATGAGCTCTTACACATAGAAAAGGTGCAATCCAGCAGTAAAAATCTCATAAAGGTTTATACGTTTTCCCCAGGTTTTTCCTCCTTTACTGCCCGATGAATTGATAGAAAGGAAGCAAATCTTTCCATATAAGCCCGACAGTTTCTCAGCCTTCAACATTTTCAAAAACAAAAGGTCTTAGGCTGAGTACTACTTTTAAAGGGCCACTATCACTATTAAAAATCTTAAATTTAAAATATATGTAAACACATACAAATAAATAGTATGTTTCTTCCAGAGTAAAATGAGCCATAAATTACATTTCTCCTATGTTGTTGTCACTTACAGTAGTTAGTAGAAAACTGACCGGTTTTTGAGTAGTCCATCTTTTCATGGGTGATTTTTAGGGTTTAATTTATTCTTTACAAAAGTACACCCTGGAAAGGATCTATGCAAAGATGCAGTTCGCCCCTCCCTACCTGTTAGCCCACTATTCTGGCAGTTGAACTGAGCAACTGCCATTCACTAAGTGCTTTTGAAAATAAAGAAAACCCTGGGAACCCCAAGAGTAGATGGGCTACTCCAAAACCTGTCCGTTCTGTAATATTTCTACTACCTACTGTAAGTGACAGCAACATAGGAGAACATTTATAGCACATTTTACTCTGGGAAAAATGTACTTTTTAATTTACAAGTTTCCATGAATTTTAAATTTTACAACTTTTCACGATAGTGGTCCTTTAAGCTAAAGTCCTGAATCTAAAAATCCCATCCACACATCTCTGGAGAGTAGTAAGTACTGATAGGTCAATGGCAGAGGAATCATTTAAGCTGATGCTAATGCTGTGACATTTACGTCGCTTGGAAGTGAATCAAATGAGGCAGCTGATGATCCTGATTGGCTCAATTCCAGGCTGCATAAAATGAACAAAATCTGCATATATTTAAAATGATTAGCATCTCATTGTCCATCTCTAGTAACAGATTTATGCATGTCCTCTCCACATATAAAGTTTGGCAAAGTGTTCCAGAATACAGTCATCCTGGACAATGGACACAGACAAGAACTAAGCCCCGTACACACAGTGGATTACAGTTGGTGTTGGCAGCTGACAATGACCGACTCTGCCGTTAATCCGGGTGTACAGCAGCCCCCAAACCAACGGCTGACCGTCCAGACATCCGCCTGTTAATCAGTCTGGCCAAGTTACAGTCAATAACTTTAAATCACTTGCCTTGTGATGTCACATCAGTACCGCTCTGTCGCCCTCCCCCAGCACCGCAACAGAACAGGTTGTTAGCCTGCAGGCTTACTAGGAGTCTGTACAGCCTGGGGCCAGTGATGAGGCCGGAGGGATCGGATCCCGGTCACTTTGTTCCTCCCTCCCCACAGCAGCTGAGAACTAAGTCGTTCCCACAGTCGCGTGCAAGACTGCCTCAAAGGGAACCTAAACTGAGAAGGATATGGATTTTTCCTTTTAAAATAATACCAGTTGCCTGACTCTCCTGCTGACCCTGTGTCTCTAATACTTTTAGCCACAGTCCCTGAAAGAGTATGCAGATCAGGTGCTCTGACTGATGTCAGACTGGATTAGCTGCATGCTTGTTTCAGGTGTGCAATTCAGCCACTACTGCAGCCAAATAAATCAGCAGGACTGCCAGGCAACTGGTATTGTTTACAAAGGAACATCCATATCCCTCTCAGTTGAGGTTCCTTGTAAGGGGGAACTTAACTGAATATAAACTTATCATAATAATTAAAAGGACATATTTTACAATATTCATGTAGAACTCATTTAGTCAGGGTCTGCGCATTGGAAAGGTGAACCTGGAAATAGAACATCGTGCAAAAATATATTTCAGTAATTCAATATAAGGCTGCTTTCACAGTGGGACGTTACAGCTGTAACGCAGCCCAACTCACAGTAATGAAAAATCAATGGGCTGTTCACAGTTCCCACATTGCGTTAGTGTAACGCTGGACGTTCAAAGAAAGTGGAGCATGCTGTGCGTTATATATGGTTTTAGCTGCGTTAGACTGTTTGCACATGCTCAGTAAGGGGAGAGTAGCTATTGTTCCTAGCCACATGGCTAATTAATATTCACTGCACTGTAACCTGTTGTCCAGATCATGAACAATTCGGATCTTTGGATCTTTTTTGTGAGTCAAATCATCCGGATCATCACAATGAAGGATTCGGTTCACAGTGGATGTCTGGAAGAAACAGGAACTGCAGCTTCTGTGCACAAGCACAATCTTCCTGCTGCATCTCTCCCTTCCCCATTAGCATCCTCAATGTGCCTTCATTCTCCTGCACCTCTCACTCTGCTGCACCCCTACTTCCTGCTTCCCTAGCAAAATGATTCAAAGATGATTTGGTTCAAAGATCCAGATCTTTTCAGCGATTCGATTCGAATCATCCGAATCATTGAAAAGATCCAAACTTCCCAGGATAGCACCAAGAACCTCATAACGCAGCTCAATCTGATCCAACTTCAACACCACCATGTCTTGGTGTGAAAGAGGCCTAAAAGTAAAACTAATAGCAGGAAATAGACTCATTACATGCAAAGCGGGATATTTCAAGCTTTTGTCATAATTTTGATGATTATGGCTTATTACTGTATGGAAATTCAATGTACTTCCCCTTTAAATGTTACACTTTATGCGATTCAGATTTCCGATTTTGATGCTTTAGAAAAAAGAAAAAAAAAAAAAAAGTCCTGCATGCTGCGTTTTCTTCTTGTGTTGCTAGCATCCAGTAAAAATCGGAAGCTCAAATTGGAATTGCAACTGCAGTGTAAGCCTAACATTTGCTGCACCATAGCGGTACGGAAATCTTGGTTGCAGGCAAGTTCCTGCCAGGGATTGAGCTATAAGAGTGACAAGTGCCCCACTAGGGAGATGCTCCAACTGCTCCTGAAATACCAACACACTTCATAATTCATTCCCTTTCTCCCTCTGCTGAGCGCACAAAACAAATGTGAGGCTGTGTGAAAGTGCTGCGGGATTCGTGTCTCACAAAACGCTAGCATGATCCGACAATGCATTGCTGCTGATGCAACTCGTCTCAATGATAGCCTGATGAAGAGTACGACTGCAGGCCACACATTACATTACAGGCTTGTTTGTTTTACTATTTAGCTGTCTCAGCACTTCTCCCAGCGGTCTGCAAGACACACACGCCCTCATTCCTCCTGCAAGGGCCCAGGAACATATGGCAGCTCTCCGGGAATACAATAACTGGGAGCGAGGCCCAGCCTGCCTTCACTGACAAGACAAACAAGTTCAAAAGTAAAACCACATGATGTCCCTGAAGACGCTGGCTGGAGAGGGTTTTCATGCTACAGTAGGCCTGCCACTGAATCTTTCCCAGCAAACAAAGAAAAAAATAGAAGGAAAAATAAAAAAGAAATTGAAAAAAATCTGTTTGCCACAGTATCACCATACACAATAAAGGCTCAAGTTATATTTTACATAACAAAGCTGCTTTGTTAAAAGAAACCTGAGGTGTGAGACCTATGGGAGCTGCCATATTTAGTTCCTTAAGTGGACCTGAACTCAGAACTTCCTCTCTGCTCTTAAAGATAAGCAACAGCATATAACCCTTTAAAGAAAAACATTTCTTTGTTACATCTCATACAGATCCTGCAATAAATCTGCAGTGTGTACTTCCTGTTTTCATTGAAGCAGACAAAGGGTGAATATCCTGTGTTTGCAAATTAGCTGGTCTGCGGAGGCAGCAAGCCGACACAGCTGAGAGATCAAATTACACTAGTGATTAATCACAGATAAGTCAATAAAATGCCTTCTAAATCACCAACAAGCAAGAAAATACTTTACAGGACAACTGAAGGGAGAGGGATATGGAGGCTGCCATATGCATTTCCTTTTAAACAGACAAAAACTAATTGCATAAGGGCGATGGTGTCCAACATGCAAAAATCACACAGTACTAAAACATTCCCACCAGCACAGAGTGAGGTCATATTACGTTGCTGTTCTTATTTCAGTGCGCTCCACCATTCAGTGTATGAAGTGGGGTTGGAGTCAAAAACTGTGCAGATGAACCATGAAGCAAACAATGGCTGTGGAGTCAGTACAAAAATCATTTGACTCCAACTCAGACTCCTCAGTTCATTAAGGCCCCATTCACACTAGAGCATTTTGCCGGCGATTTCGCGTTTTCACTTTTTAAAGCACTGGCGCAATAATAACCTATGGGCCTGTTCTCACTTGGGCGATTTGCGTTAATTGCCGGCGATTAATGAAAATCGCCCCACAAAAATTTGTATCCTGCACCATTTTCAGGTCATTTCCAGGTGATCGCGTTTAGTGCTGTAGAAGCGCTAATCGCGATCGAAGAAAATCGCCCCAAGCGTTTGGCATTAATCGCCAAAAAACGCCAGAGCAAAACGCTAGCAAAAGCGCTAGCGTTTTGTAAGTGTGGATGGGGCCTAAACCACCAACTCCAGATACCCAAAATTGCTCCGACTCTGACTCCACGGTCTTTGCAGGGCTGTGGAGTTGGTTCAAAAATCATCCGACTCCAACTGCGACTCCTCAGTTTATGAAACCTCTGACTCTGACTTGAGGTACCCAAAAATTGCTCCAACTTCGACTCTACAGCCCTGGGGCCAACACATTCATGTACAGTTGTGCTATGCTGGTACTGCAGTTGTAACGGACAGCATAGCAGCTGGCTTTGCACAGCAGGACAATGCATGCCCACAATATGAACCATACGCTAAACCTGTATAGGATTACAGCAAGATCTCTGTATGGGCTCATTGAAGACCAATCAGTAACTTTAACCAACTCACCATCGGCACAGAATCCCATAGACATTGCAGATCATCGTCTACAGAAAGACTGATGTCCGCTGGAATAATAACCTTCATCCAGCCTCCAAATTATGGCCCAAATGTAGCAATGCAGAGGGCAATCAAGTTTGTCAATGGTGTTGCCATAGAAACCTGATGCTGAGTTGAAGCGCAGCCAAAAAGAATCTGTCCCATTAGGAAGAGATTTTGCCAAGAAATATCTTTTGTTCTGATAACAAAAGATGTGTTTAGCAGCAGAAGGTCAAGTGAACCAAAACATCCCATCTATGGGTACTATTAATATCTGCAGAGTACAAAAACTCAGTGCATCTCTATTAAGAACCGAATGTTAGTGACTGAAATGCTGGGAATACACGGTTCGTTTTTAAGCCAGATAGATGGCTCGATAGATAATTTCCGACATGTCCGATCTCCCGCTCAATCGTTTCGCCGCTCTATTTGTGATAGAAATGAACGGAAAAAGATAAGAAAACTGTGCGGAAGAGAATTGACTGCAGAATCGAGCGGCGAATCGATCGAACGGGAGAATCGACAGGCAGAAACGAACCGCGTATGCCCAGTATTAGTCTTTAGTCTAAAGCAATGTAGAAAACATGACCCCCTAGACCCTTCACTTGCCTCAGCAAACTCAATAGACTTAATTTGTTTTTTAAAGGATACCCGAATGGACATGTGAAATGATGAGAAAAACATAGGTACAAATAGTACCAGTCCTACTAAAAAAACAAAAAAAAAAAAAAAATTCTGAAGCTGCTTTCTGTTTTCCTGCATTGCAAATGCCAAATAACTAGTTCTGTTATATATGAAAATGGGGCAGTCTAAACAAACGTCAAATTTAGCCCGAATGTCATGAAAAGTAAAAAGAAGGCAAACACTTTTATATGGCTGAGGAAAGAATGCTGATAAGGCTATTGAACTGAAAAGATCATAGCTTCTGTTTTGAAAGCTGAATGAAACACTTTTACATCTGACTGTTAGGGCTGGAACCCACAGGAGCGCTTTTGGCAGCGTTTTGGCAGCACTGCGATACGCTAACAGTTTGCCAAAACGCTGGGCTAATGTTAATGGATGGGGCAATTTCCACAGGAGCGTTTGCGTTTTTCAGAAACGCAAACGCAGGACGTGTAGCATTTTGGGAGCATTAGCGCTTCAATGTAAAGTATTGAACCGCTAGCGGAAACGCTCAGCAAAACCTAAACTGAGCGGTTTTGCTAGCGTTTTGCGGTTCAGCACACTGTAACAAAATGAAAAATAATTCACAGGACCAATCAGGATAAAAACGCAAAACGCAAAACGCTAGGCACCCGCTGGGGAAAAAAATACAATGTTGCAAAACACGACCAAAAACGCGCATGGATCCGCTTGCAAACCGCTCAGACAAAACACTAGCGGTTGCGTTTTGCTTTTGCGGTTTTCAGTGGGTTCCAGGCCTTATGGTTGCGGTTTACAATTCAGTCCTAAAAATTCAGATCTTAAAGGATACCTGAAACCACCTAAATAAAATATATTAAAAAAAAAAGTAACATACTCACCCAAGAAGAATTCAATTCAATTCACTTTATTGTCATTGTGTAACACAACGAAATTACTTTTCATGACAACCCCACGGATCCTATAGAGACTTCCTAATAGTCTCAGTCTTCTTGTTGCCTTGCTTTCCCCCATCAAATTTTCTGGAAGCTTCATTTATGGATCTCCTCAGAATGCTTCAGAAGTACTCAGGTCTAAGGAGCCACTCGTCTCCAGAGAGTCTACGCTCGACCATGTGCAGTACGGTCTCATCTCCGGAAGTACTCAGAGACCCTCAGAAAAGTTCTTCCAAAGCCTTCAGAGAAGTCTGATTAGCTGGATCAGGGGCCTGTCAGGGTACACGGCGAGGAACGGGAAGGCTTTATCCAGAGCCTTCCCACTTAGGTGAGTATGCAACTTTGGTTTTTTTTTGGGGGGGGGGGGGTGGCTACAGGTTTGCTTTCAAATGAAAATAAACATATGAGCAGGGCTGTGGAGCGCAAAATTCATCCGACTCCTGACTTGTTTATGAATCCACAGACTCCAGGCGCCCAAACATTGTTCCAACTCCCCAGCCCTGAATATGAGAATCTGCACTACATTACTAATGTTCTGTACTACGCATCTAATTAATTATCTCAAAAATTTATTTCAACTTAGAGACCCTCTACTTGAGCCTGCGCAGTAGAGCGGACCTGACTGGGATCGGCTATTTCTGTCTTATCCCGTGCCGAGAGGTGCTACTGCTCCAGCACTGGAGCCGGGAAGGTAAATATTTACATGCTAGCTGTTCAGAGGGGCACCGCGGGACAGAGGAGGATAGGGGGAAGCCTCAATAGGATCCAGAGGCTTCCCCCTCCCAAGGTAAATACCCACCGTGGGCACTTTTTTTTTTTGTTTCCTGGTATAGAAAAAAGCAAAAATGCGTGACACTTCCCATGAATACAAGCGTGAGTGAGGCGGATCGTACAGGCAAGACTTCACTGCGACTACACACAACCATGTATTGCATACACTCTCGCTGGACGTGTGCTCCGTAAAAATGGTAGAAGACAGTCTATAACAATGTAACAAGATTCCAGAGACGTGCACCTTCCATCCAAAGGTATTAATCTCTCAATGCGACAATGTCCATATCGAACAGCAATACAATAAGTAGCGTGATTGTGAAAAACATCCGGATCAAGCTTACATGTCCGGTGTGATCGTAGTCATCAGTGGAGGAGGTAGGTGGTGGGCACTAGGGTGGAGAGCGACGGCCGTTTCACGTCTGACTGGAACTTGGTCACCCTGCGTACCAACCGCCAGTCAGACGCAAAACGGCCGTCGCTCTCCACCCTAGTGCCCACCACCTACCTCCTCCACTGATGACTACGATCACATCGGACATGTAAGCTTGATCCGGATGTTTTTCACAATCACGCTACTTATTGTATTGCTGTTCGATATGGACATTGTCGCATTGAGAGATTAATACCTTTGGATGGAAGATGCACGTCTCTGGAATCTTTGTTGTTGCGTTGCACTTTTTTTGTTACAAGTTTTCTTTAACATTTGCTTTAAGGTGTATGTAAATCTGCTGATGGGTTAAAATAGTTCCAATTATTTGTTGTAATTTGAGGACTATACACAAATTAGATTGCAAGCTGTACTGGGCCATATGATGCATGTGAGTGCATCACTGCCCACTGTAAATCACTGCATAGGTTCATACCATTTGAGAGAGGTAAATAAAAATCAGATGAATAATGAATGGTGCTCAGACCTGGCAGTGGAGGTTGGGCGATCTGCAGATGTAGTGCAGTCATTTCCCTCGCACTGCAAGCAGCAGTAATAGGCAGCTATTGAGTGAGATCTGTGGTCTGCGCGTCTTTACACATCTCTCTCGGGAGCAAATAGAGAATAATGCGTCCAAGAATCTTAACTGCGACTGGATGAATCTGATCCAAGGCTAGTTCTCCTACATGCGGGAATGTGGTTTTTCTATTAAGAGAATGTATATGAAGTGGATTCCCAGAGAGGCAATGGATCAAAAGGGCTTTTAGGGAGCCAAAACATAAAGGGAAACAGTTGTTGGAACAGAAAATTTACAAGAAAGAAATTGTATGCAGTGTAGCTGCTACACTGTATTCTTATGAGAGCATTTCATTTAAAGACCACCTCCGGCCAAAAAGTTTATGCACTGTGTACAGTTAGATGAATATATAAAGTTTACATCTGGTACATCAAAGTGTTTAAAACAGACACACATCTGTAGTAGCACATCCATCAGCATTGGGTCCTCCCTTTCACCCTGGTGCCCTCCCATGCCCCTCCCTCCCTTGTTCTCTGCCTGCCTGGATTAAATTACCATACTTCTCTTTTCATAGTGTATAGGATAGAGAAGAGACAGCAGAACAGCTGCAGCCTGTCTTAAGTCTGTTTGCTATAATTCTTATTTCAAATGTCTGTCTGTCTGTCTGTCTGTCTGCCTGGATTAAATTGCATCTCTTTTCACAGTGGTTGTGGGCTGGAGTTATGACATCAATCCCCAGCATCCTTTGCACCTATCTTTAGGAAAGAAAAAAAATGGCCCAGGTCCGATTTCAGACAAGTGGGGAATTCAAGACCACATGTGGAACACATATGTGATTTATCCTCTCTTGCCAACTTATTAAGTTTAAAGCAAACTGTAACTTATAATGTATGTACTAGTGGCTATGTGAACACCAGACATTGCAGTCAGCATCTTTGCTAAATGATTCCTTATGCAATTTCCTGCCAGAACAATGGGTCGAACCAATCATTTCTGACATGTTCGATATGCTCCTGATCAATTTTGTGCAGTAGGGATCTGAAAATCTATCCTGTTATCAATCGGGAGCAGATGAGACATGTTGGAAATCATCAGTTTGATGGGAAATTGCATGGTGTGTACCCATAGTCACAGCACTGCTTCCTGATCCTGCCCTTAGTCTCTCCGACAGGGTTTGTTTTTCTTGTTATACATCAGATTTTATGCAACACTTTACAGAGTAAAGTCAATAACTCACATCTAATGACCCTCCTACAGGTATAGTGGAAGAAAGAACTAAGACTCTACCTGGCTGAGTTGCAAACTTTGCTTTACTTTATACAGTGGGATGCGAAAGTTTGGGCAACCTTGTTAATCATCATGATTTTCCTGTATAAATCGTTGGTTGTTACGATAAAAAAATGTCAAGTTAAATATACCATATAGGGCAGGGGTCCCCAACCACCGGGCCGCGGCCCACTGCCGGTCCGTTGGCAGTTTCCAGCTGGGCCGCGGCGGGTCTGTCATCTCCCCCTCTCCCCCGCCGCTCCTGTTGCCTTATGAGCGGGCGGCCGCTTACGGATTCCCCCAGGCGCCGCTCTCCTTCAGTACCTCCGATAACAGCAGCGCGTCTTGCGGAGGAGGGAGGGAGGCAGGGCAGCGGTTGCCATGGTAGCGGCGTAGCATATCGCCGCTACAGGAAGCCGCTGCCCCGCGGGGGCACCACCTCCCTATACTGGGCACTTTACTAGCCATGCTGGGCAGTATACTAGCCATGCTGGGCAGTATACTAGCCATGCTGGGCACTATACTAGCTATACTGGGGCACTATACTAGCCATGCTGGGCACTATACTAGCCATCCTGGGCACTATACTAGCCATCCTGGGGCACTATACTAGCCATCCTGGGGCACTATACTAGCCATCCTGGGCACTATACTAGCCATGCTGGGGCACTATACTAGCCATACTGGGGCACTATACTAGTTATACTGGGCACTTTACTAGCCATGCTGGGCACTATACTAGCCATGCTGGGCACTATACTAGCCATGCTGGGCACTATACTAGCCATGCTGGGCACTATACTAGCCATGCTGGGGCACTATACTAGCCATGCTGGGGCACTATACTAGCCATGCTGGGGCACTATACTAGCCATGCTGGGGCACTATACTAGCCATGCTGGGGCACTATACTAGCCATGCTGGGGCACTATACTAGCCATGCTGGGGCACTATACTAGCCATGCTGGGGCACTATACTAGCCATACTGGGGCACTATACTAGTTATACTGGGCCACTACCTACCTATACTGGGCACTTTACTAGCCATGCTGGGCACTATACTAGCTATACTGGGACACTATACTGGGGTAACTATACTACTATACTAGCCATACTGGGGCAACTAAACTCCCTATAATGCGGCAACTATACTAGTCATGCTGCCGCACCCCCCCCCCCCCTCGTAACCCGCTGCGCACAACACTGTCCACTAGGCCGCACAACACCCACATCCTCCCCCTGACCCCTCCCCCAAAGGAGAAAAATTTGGTCAGAAAGCGGTCCCCGGGCCGGAAAAGGTTGGGGACCCCTGATATAGGGGACACACAGTGATATTTGAGAAGTGAAATTAAGGTTATTGGATTTACAGAAAGTGTCCAAAAGGGCTGCACGGTTTTTCGGTTTAAGTATGAGTATTAAAGTGACCTCCAGACTAAAAATTGACTCAGCAGCACTGGAAAGGCCTGGTGTTTCTTTAACGGTTTCACAGCATCAGAACTTTTTTTCTCTTATACAAGCCTCATTTTTAGCTGCACAGAAAATAACTGCCCGGGCATTTTTCCCCTAATGCTGTGCAAAGCATGATGGGATTTCTGATGTTATTCTCGTTCTGCTGTTTTGGTGCAAATTTTTTTTTTTTACATTTTTAATTTGACATTTGAAGCCTAGCGCATGCAGCTGGGTGGGGTAATCAGGACACAGGACAGTTGGAACTGTGTCTCCTGCTCCCTGTCACCTCCTTTCAACCAAAAATATGGCTGCCCCCGTGACAAAGATGGCAGCCCCCATGAATCACAAACATTTGCCTGTTCTTTTAAAACGGGGTGGGTAAGAGATTATATTACCTATCTATTCTAATTAACATAACTAATGTAACTTAATGACAGTATGTTTGTTTAGGCTGAAGTTCCCCTTTAATGAGCGGGGGGCGGATCCACTCCAGCGAGCGGCCGAGCACATACAGCATTACCAATCACTGGCTAGCGATGGAATGACGGCAGCGGTAGGCGGAGCTGTACAGAGCATACAGCTCCGCCTACCGCTGCCGTCATTCCATCGCTAGCCAGTGATTGGTAATGCTGTATGTGCCCGGCCGCTCGCTCGAGTGGATCCGCCCCCGCGCTCATTAATGCTCATACATATTCACTGCTTCTGGCCAATCCGGTCCGCTGTCTGTAATACTTTGCTTCTGGCCCCGCTATGCGCGGATTGGCCAGAAGCAGTGAATATGTATGAGTGTTAATGAGCGGGGGGGGGGGGCGGATCCACTGGAGCGAGCGGCCGGGCACATACAGCAGCATTACCAATCACTGGCTAGCGATGGAATGACGGCAGTGGTAGGCGGAGCTGTACAGAGCATACAGCTCCGCCTACCGCTGCCGTCATTCCATCGCTAGCCAGTGATTGGTAATGCTGTATGATGTGCCCGGCCGCTCGCTGGAGTGGATCCTCGCCCCCCCCCCCCCCCCCCCCCCCCCGCTCATTAACACTCATGCATATTCACTGCTTCTGGCCAATCCGGGCACAGCGGGGCCAGAAGCAAAGTATTACAGACTGCGGACAGCGGACCCCGCCCCCCCCCCCCCCCCCCCCGCCCCCCCCGCCCAGCATTTGAAAAAAAAAAACCCGGGAAAAATCGAAATTGCAATTCCTGAGAGAAAAATCGCAATTTCAATTTTTCCCTAAAATCGTGCAGCCCTAGTGTCCAATAATTGTTTCAACAAAATTAAGCAGGTGCATAAGTTTGGACACTCATTTTATTGATTCCAAAACCTTTAGAACTAATTAATGGAACTCAAATTGGCTTGGTAAGCTCAGTGACCCCTGACCTACATACACAGGTGAATCCAATTATGAGAAAAAGTATTTAACCTATTTTAGTTCCTGGACGTAGAAACTACGTCCAGGAACCATTCGCGCTTCCGCGGCCGATCGCGCGCGTGCACGTGTGCTCCCGGCCCGCGGTTCGTTAGCCAGGCAATCAGTGAATCGGGCTATGGTGCCCGATCACTGATTCCTCTCCCCTCTCCACTGATTCCTCTCTTTTCTGGCTGTTACCTCCTCCATGCGTCTCTCTAAGCGTATGTTACGCTTAGAGTGACGTCATGTAAACAAACTCATGGCCGCCATCTTGTCGCCAAAAAGTAAAACCACAACTAAAAGTAAAAAAAATAAAACTCAAGACACATTTACATTATAAAACTATTGTTTACATCTCACCCTCCCAAAAATACCCAAATAAAATGTTTAATATAAAAAAAAACAAAAAAACATTACAATAAAAAAAAAAAAAATGTAAATACAGGATCTTCTCAAAAAATTAGCATATTGTGATAAAGTTCATTATTTTCTGTAATGTACTGATAAACAGTTGACTTTCATATATTTTAGATTCAAATACACACAACTGAAGTAGTTCGAGCCTTTTATTGTTTTAATATTGATGATTTTGGCATACAGCTCATGAAAACCCAAATTTCCTATCTCAAAAAATTAGCATATTTCATCCGACCAATAAAAGAAAAGTGTTTTTAAAACAAAAAAGTCAACCTTCAAATAATTATGTTCAGTTATGCACTCAGTACTTGGTCAGGAAAACTTTTGCAGAAATGAGTGCTTCAATGCTGCGTGGCATGGAGGCAATCAGCCTGTGGCACTGCTCAGGTGTTATGGAGGCCCAGGATGCTTCGATAGCGGCCTTAAAGGGGAACTTCAGCCTAAACAAACATACTGTCATCAAGTTACATTAGTTATGTTAATTAGAATAGATAGGTAATATAATCTCTTACCCACCCTGTTTTAAAAGAACAGGCAAATATTTGTGATTCATGGGGGCTGCCATCTTTGTCATGGGGGGGAGCCATCTTTTTGGTTGAAAGGAGGTGACAGGGAGCAGGAGACACAGTTCCAACTGTCCTGTGTCCTGATAACCCCTCCCAGCTGAATGTCAAATTCAAAATGTAAAAAAAAAAAAAAAAATTGCACCAAAACAGCAGAACGAGAACAACATCATCAGAAATCCCATCATGCTTTGCACAGCATCAGGGGAAAAAAGCCCGGGCAGTTTTCTTCTGTGCAGCTAAAAATGAGGCTTGTATAAGAGAAACAAAGTTCTGATGCTGTGAAACAGTTAAAGAAACACCAAGCCTTTTCAGTGCTGCTGAGTCGATTTTTAGTCCGGAGGTTCACTTTAAGCTCATCCAGAATGTTGGGTCTTGCGTCTCTCAACTTTCTCTTCACAATATCCCACATATTCTCTATGGGGTTCAGGTCAGGAGAGTTGGCAGGCCAATTGAGCACAGTAATACCATGGTCAGTAAACCATTTACCAGTGGTTTTGGCACTGTGAGCAGGTGCCAGGTCGTGCTGAACAATGAAAACTTCATCTCCAGTAAGCTTTTCAGCAGATGGAAGCATGAACCCACTTTTGAACCAGAAACAGCGGCAGAAGCGCCTGACCTGGGGTACAGAGAAGCAGCACTGGACTGTTGCTCAGTGGTCCAAAGTACTTTTTTCGGATGAAAGCAACTTTTACATGTCATTCGGAAATCAAGGTGCCAGAGTTTGGAAGAAGACTGGGGAGAGGGAAATGCCAAAATGCCTGAAGTCCAGTGTCAAGTACCCACAGTCAGTGATGGTCTGGGGTGCCATGTCAGCTGCTGGTGTTGGTCCACTGTGTTTTATCAAGGGCAGGGTCACTGCAGCTAGCTATCAGGAGATTTTGGAGCACTTCATGCTTCCATCTGCTGAAAAGCTTTATGGAGATGAAGATTTCATTTTTTCAGCACGACCTGGCACCTGCTCACAGTGCCAAAACCACTGGTAAATGGTTTACTGACCATGGTATTACTGTGCTCAATTGGCCTGCCAACTCTCCTGACCTGAACCCCATAGAGAATCTGTGGGATATTGTGAAGAGAAAGTTGAGAGACGCAAGACCCAACATTCTGGATGAGCTTAAGGCCGCTATCGAAGCATCCTGGGCCTCCATAACACCTGAGCAGTGCCACAGGCTGATTGCCTCCATGCCACGCCGCATTGAAGCAGTCATTTCTGCAAAACTATTCCCAAACAAGTATTGAGTGCATAACTGAACATATTTATTTAAAGGTTGACTTTTTTTTGTTTTAAAAACACTTTTCTTTTATTGGTCGGATGAAATATGCTAATTTTTTGAGATAGGAAATTTGGGTTTTCATGAGCTGTATACCAAAATCATCAATATTAAAACAATAAAAGGCTTGAACTACTTCAGTTGTGTGTATTTGAATCTAAAATATATGAAAGTCTAATGTTTATCAGTACATTACAGAAAATAATGAACTTTATCACAATATGCTAATTTTTTGAGAAGATCCTGTATTTACCTAAGGGTCTAAACTTTTTAAATATCAATGTAAAGATGAAATATCAATGTAAAGATGAAATATTTCTATTTTTTTTTTTATTTTAAACTTGTAAATAGTGATAGATGCAAAACTGAAAAAATGCACCTTTATTTCCAAATAAAATATTGTTGCCATACATTGTGATAGGGACATAATTTTAACGGTGTAATAACCGGGACATACGGGCAAATACAATACGTGAGTTTTAATTATGGAGGCATGTATTATTTTAAAACTATAATGGCTGAAAACTGAGAAATAATGAATTTTTTCAGTTTTTTTCTTATTCTTCCTGTTAAAAAGGCATTTACAGTAAAGTGGCTCTTAGCAAAATAAACCCCCCAAAGAAAGCCTAATTGGTGGCGGAAAAAACAAGATATAGATCAGTTCATTGTGATAAGTAGTGATAAAGTTATAGGCTAATGAATGGCAGGTGAACATTTCTCAAGTGAAGACGACGGAACGCGAATGGGTTAAAGAGAATCTGTACTAGGGCTGCACGATTTCTCAGTTTTAAACCGAAACCGCGGTTCCTGTGAAGACGATCTGGGGATCGTCTGTATCCGGCGGTTTTCGGTTTTAAATGAGCGGGGGCGGGAGAGGCGCGTCCAGTGCAGAGCGGCACACAGTTCTAGGTAGGTACGCCGTACGGGACTCGATGGGCGGATCCAGTGGAAGAAGCAGTGCATATTTATGATGCTAATGAGCTGGGCAGCGGAGGGAGGAGAGTCCAGTCCGGAGCGGCGCTTCACACACAGCTTCTCCAATCGCTGGATAGCAATGGAATGACGGAGGCGGTAGGCGGAGCTCCATGCTCTAGTACAGCTCCGCCTACCACTGCCGTCATACCATCGCTATCCAGCGATTGGTGAAGCTGTGTGTGAAGCGCCGCTCCGGAGTGGACTCGCCTCCCTCCGCAGCCCGACTCATTAGGATCATATATATGCACTGCTTCTGCCACTGGATCCGCCCCCGAGTCCCGTACGGCGTACCTACCTACCTATACTGGGCACTTTACTCGCTATACTGGGGCACTACCAATTAGTGCCAGGCAGCGCTGAGGGGTGGTTCGGGACTCCCAATGACGTCCCGACGTCGGTGACGTCATCCCGCCCTGTCGCCATGGCCCTGGGCTCGCTACATGATATAAAAAAAATTAAAAATTAAAAAAAAAACTGCTGTGCTCCCTCCTGGTGGAATTTTTTATACCGCCAGGAGGGTAAACTGACATTTTTTATCGCAGCAACCAACGATCTATGCAAAAAAATTATAATGATTAACAAGGTTGCCCAAACTTTCGCATCCCACTGTATCTCAGGAACAGCAAGCAAGGCGTCTCAGTTGTGAAGACCTTCATCAAATGCGGTCATTAAAATGCGCTACATTTAAACAGTGAATCTTACAAAAATGCACTCAGCAAAGGGCAGGCACAAACTTAAAAAAGGTACATGGAACACCTGGTTATACATAAATGGCTGCATGCAATTTGTATAATTTTTGCATGCAATCATATTCCCCCTTTAACCTCCCTGGCAGAATGATGGTTTCCAGATTTTAGGGTCTAAAAGTGGTACAATTTATTTGCATGCTTTTAAACCCTAAATTCACGAAACAATCGTGCCACCAGAAAGGCTGCAGCAGCCCCTGCACTTACTCACCTCCCTGAGATCCAGCACTGCAGTTCTCCCTCCAAACTTCAGGTGGTGCTGTACCCCTAGGAGCCTAGGTGTCCCTCACCACAGCTCCGCTCTCAGCCAGTCTCCTGGGGCGAGCACATCAGATCCAGCACAGGAGATTTGGCTGCAGCTGGTGCCACCATAGACCGGAATAGGAATTACAGCTATAGAGGCGCACAGTGAGTAACTTCGGCGCCATCAGAAGATGGAGCTGAAGTTACTTTTAAAACACTGTAATTCGGCTGCCAGCAATAGCTGGAAGCTGAATTACATCATTCCCCACCATCCACGTGGACTTGGAAGGGGAATAGTAATTATAGCCACCGGGACTTGTGCAGGAGCAGGGTTAGCCATAGATCAGCTTTATCCTGCGCCCAAGTCTCCCGGCGTTCAATTCATAGGTATGCTCCTGGGGTCCCCTCCATAACAGCTAGGTGGGCGGCTTCTGTGCATGCACGCGGCTGCAATGCTCGCAGTCATGCTCCTATAGCTGGGAGCATTCTGTGCAGGCGCAGAAGCCGCTGACCTGACTAGGATAGTGGCCGTTATGGTGGGGACCCCAGGACAATGGCTGAAAGCAGAGCTGCAGCAAGGAACACATAGGCTTCTAGGGGTTGGAGGAAGTCCTCCTAGGTAAGTAAATCTTGTCGAGCAGAAGAAAAAAAAAAAAAAAACCACAGTAAGTAAACTCCTTATATCCATAAAATCACTGCATTATAACTCTTATATAAATATCTAGGAAGTAAAAGCTACCTCCAGCTAGTCTTGGAGTCAGTCCATATCACTTATCTTTAGGAAGCAAAATGTGAGCCTTTATATCATCAATAATGTTTATTGGAAAACAGCAAGCGACTATTCCCTCATAAAAGGGACGAGTTATCTCCCGGAGATACAGAATGGAGATGTGCTTTCAGAATTATGTGCATTCCTACACATGGCCTTGTGTTTATTAGTACTGATAAGAATTTATGAAACAACGAGATGCTGGAACAAAGCCTAGCAATGAGAGCTTGCGCTATTCAGTCTCTTTGTATTCCTCTATTGTAAAATCCAAGGTCTCTTTTACTGACCCACTCAACAAACTCTGGGCGGGTGAGAATCCGCCTGCTATAACCACTCATTCTATGACCCTCCCACTCTAACATGTAAACTAAATGGGTAAAAATCACAAATCTATCTCAGTATCAGCAACGTGAAATCAGTCCTGCTATGCTGTGCAAATGCATCTGGGCAGATCAGAAACACAGCATTCCCAAATCATAAAGAGACTAAAGGGTGATGCTGAACCCGACACTTCAGTACCAAACAAGAGGACTGGGTCAGTTTACTACTTGTGCTTCACAAGACTCCAATGGTTCCTTCTTCCAAAGCCTGAAAGAAGAAGCATCCGCGTGACATGCAATAAGCAAGAAGTGGGCTCTCCCTGATCCCGTCCGCTTGTGTGGTACTGAAATGGTACTGAAAGTGGACCTGAACTCTTGCACAGGACAGAAGATAAACAGAGAAATGCACCCTGTATGTATTTAGAGAGTGTTCTTAAAGAGTAACTGTCAGGCTGCAAAAGCTAATTTAAACCTCTATTCTTCTGTGTTAAACAGTTTAGAAGGAAGCCAAAAAGGCAATACTGAAGTTAAAAATCTCTCTTACTTTTGATGTGTGCTGACAGCAAGGCTCTGTATTCCCAAGCTCTTAAAAGGACGACAGGCCGCATAGCATACTGCAAAGCATTCTGGGGCTGCTTGGGTCCTCCCCTCGGCTGCTAGTGAGAAGTTACAGTCTCATGTTACAACAGCCAGCACTGAAAAATCTCTGGGCAGAGTATACTGCATGAGTCCGCTATTGTTCCTAGCCACATGGCTAATTAATATTCACTGCACAGTAGTGTTGTATTATTTCTGAGTGGAATCATTAGGAAGCAGGGAGGACATGACGACACATTTGGCTTCATAGGAGACAGACAAACATGGAACCTGCCATGAGTTGTCAGGAGCACCATTCTCTGCAAATACTATATAACAATTCTGTGAAATCCAAACGTGGACAGTGAAATGCATATGTAATGTAAGTACAGCCAATATTTAGCTACTGATATATGTGTTTTTTTTCTCTGAGACCTTATACCTAACAGCTCCTCTTTAAACGAGCCCATGGTTATTGGACAGTCCAAAGCTTGGAGGATCAGAAAACTTACTAAGCTTTGCGTTTGTCAAAATGTGGCAAATCTTAATAGCAATGAAATTATTAGGGTCAGGTCTCTGATCTGTCATTGGGCAAGAGTAAGGGTGTCCAAACTTTTCCATGTGCCACACCTACAAGGATTGTACAGAAACGATTTACAGAGTACTCAGCAAGCTCATGGTGAAAGAACTCCTAGGAGTATATTTAAATGGAACCTAATCTGAGAGGGATATGGATTTTTCCTTTTAAAAAATACCAGTTGCCTGACTCTCCTGCTGATCCTGTGTCTCTAATACTTTCAGTCACAGCCCCTCAACAAGCATGCAGATCCGGTGCTCTGATTGAAGTCAGACTGGATTAGCTGCAGGCTTGTCTCAGGTCTGTGATTCAGCCACCACGGCAGCCAAAGAGATCAGCAGGACTGCCAGGCAACTGGTATTGTTTAAAAGGAAACAGCCATATCCCTCTCAGTTTAGGTTCCCTTTAACAAGCTGACACATTGCATTTCAGCGGATCTGGAGGTGTGTTTAACTCACAGGGATAACAATGGTTGATTTGCATATTCAGCAGTGATGCACTGGGAGACATCCCAGAGCTCATCCCAACCCGAATCATTGTAAATATCTTCTGTTTTAAGAAGGCAAACTTTTGTTTTCCACAGAAATGATTCTGAGCGAGCCTGGTATTCTCTGCCCTGTAATGGGGCAAGGGTATGTATGTGCCAAAAAATAATGCAGGTCATAGTTTTACCATCAATAAATCAGTCTTTGCTGCTGCCAAGCACATAGTAAGGCCACAATGTTTCAGCCCCATACCTTATCAAGTGCTCCAATCCAGGACTGCAGTATTGAAGTGTGGCCTACAGAAGTAGATTTGTGTTGGTGTTTGAATTGAGAACATTGTTTGCCTTCATGTGAACACCACCTTTCAGCACTGAGCCAGCGGACAGGGTCAGGGGGAGTTCACTTACTTGCACTTCTTCCAAAGCCGAAAGGAGGAAGTATCAGAGTCATGCGAGGCTCGTACACACAGGGGTTACTGACTGTCCTTCAGAGAAGTAGCCCATCTAAAGACTCGTACACACAGGGGTTACTGACTGTCCTTCAGAGAAGTAGCCCATCTAAAGGCTCGTACACACAGGGGTTACTGACTGTCCTTCAGAGAAGTAGCCCATCTAAAGGCTCGTACACACAGGGGTTACTGACTGTCCTTCAGAGGAGTAGCCCATCTAAAGGCTCGTACACACAGTGGTCACTTCACTGACTGTCCTTCAGAGGAGTAGACCATCTAAAGTATGACTCCCTTTGTTGAATCTTCCAGTTAGTCTGGCACTGTTATTGGCCTGAGGAAGCGGGCTCTGACCCGCGAAACACATTGCATGTTCTGCTAATAAAAACCTTTGTCAGTACAAATTTTTTTGTCATTGAGGTAAGCTACCTCAAATTCATTTTTTGTTTTAAACTGTATTTAGATGCTTTTATACGACACCAGGGCGCCTCTTATACCCTTATTAGACCATCTAAAGGTTCATACGCACAGGGGTCACTGACTGTCCTTCAGAGAATTAGCCTATCTAAAGGCTCGTACACACGGGTCAATGACTGTCCTTCAGAGGAGTAGACCATCTAAAGGCTCGTACACACAGGGGTCACTGACTGTCCTTCAGAGGAGCAGACCATCTAAAGGCTCGTACATACAGGGGTTACTGACTGTCCTTCAGAGGAGCAGACCATCTAAAGGCTCATACACACAGGGGTTACTGACTGTCTAGAGGAGTAACCCATCTAAAGGCTCGTACGCACAGGTGTCACTGACTGTCCTTCAGAGGAGCAGGCCATCTAAAAGCTTGTACAATCACAGGGCAAAAATCATCCAAAATGAACGATGAATGACTCATCCTTTAAATATCATGCAGTGAATGAAGGCTCAACCAACGGTTTAAATGAACAAACCACTATGATTCCCTTGAGTTTAGACCGACCGTCATGACGGATCACTTTGGCAAATAGTTCATAGTCAGCAGTGTGTACAGAGCTATGAATCACTAAACTATGTGTATGTGTGTAGCTTAATCTTCACCACAGTCTAACATCCCTTTCACAGTCACAGGCTCATTTCTAGTGGGGAACCAATTAACTTATCGGTAGGCAGCTGCAAGAGTGAAAGACAACCAGGATGCCCAGAGGAAACTTACAAGGGAAGAACATACATACTCCAGGCCGAAATTCAAAATCTGGGAGCCAAGCACTGCAAGGCAAGAAGAGTGTCAGCCTTTAGGACACCATGCCGTCCCAGGCACACATAGAGCCAAGAGTACCGCCCAGGCAGGCTTCGTGAAGTTGTCCCCCCCCCCCCCCCCCTACAATCAGCACAAATCAAAATTCCATCATGATTGGTTAGTGCTAGGTTTGTAGCACTTATTTCCAAAACAATACCATCACCCAGCCCCCATACAACAACCTACAGACATGAAACTGGTATGGGTGGGTAGTGCTGTGCATGTGCTCAGTTATACTGCAAAAATCATCTTTCTATATTTTATAGTTTTTGAGATATTAACATTTTTATAAAGTTCAAAAGTTCACTCAGGCACACTCAGCCTTTGCGATGTTGTGTGGGGCTGAGTGAGATCGCAGCTGGAACGAGCAATTGGTTGTGTTAATTCTTGCACGTGTCGTGTGCTGCACATATTTTTTCATGAACGGCAGGTTGGAGAATGGGAGAGGAGCAGAATGCGTCCCTCTAACGACAGGCTGCCCTCATAGCACCTCCAGGCCGTAGTTTGCCCAGGCCTGATCTAGTGATTGTACACAGCTTTACCCTTTCCTACACTAAGAAAAACAAAAGTTTGCTTTCTTAGAACAGAAAGAATTTGCGATAATCCAGGTTGGAGTGAGCTTGAGATGTCTCCCAGTGCATCACTGCTGAAAATATGCAAATTAACCATTGTTGTCCTTAGAAAATAAACACACCTCCAGAACCGCTGGAATGCAATGATGTGTCAGCTTGTTAATTTGTACAGAGCCATAATAATCCAACATGCATACAGTAACACTAAGAAAAGATTTTCGGCTGCAGCTGGGCTTTCAGCCAGTCTGCTAGATGCATGCATAATCAGGGGGTGGGGGGGGGGGGGGTGTCGCCCAGAAACCCTTGAGGTCCAAACACATGTAGGTAAATCCGATTCCCATATGAACCCATCTTGGCCACTACACAGCAACCATTCCGCACACACTGCTAGTAAGTCTGCACAAATGTAGTCACAGTGCACAAGCCATTTCTGCTTTCCATGCCAACACCACACTGCCGCGATTCCTAACATGAAACAGATGCACCCAAAGTCATCTCCACACCATGCAGTCACTGCTGGAACTAACAGTTTATATTTAAGTGGGGTTACACATTCAATTCAGCTTTTAATTAACGAGAATAGATTTCTCTCAGGAACAATTTCCGAGAAATCTATGACAGAAAATTGCTTAATACGTCTGAGGAATGGAGCTGACTGCATTACAGAGAGACGCCTGCAGGCTGCAAAAAGATTAATATACCACAAACATACAAAATCCCAGAATGTCATTTAAAAATCGAAAGGGGACACTTGAGCAAAGCAGGCTGCCTCATCAGGAAACCTATCTGTGTGTCACAGAGATAAGCCAGCAGATAAGTGTCAGCTGAGGTAGAACATCAGACTCCACACTCCTATTAGCACTTGCGAAGTATTCTATTCAGTGTCAGTTTGTGGCGAGTTGATGTGATTCAGGTGACCGAAAACCCTACTCCCCCCAGAGCTTTTTGTGCCACAATTAGTTGAATGTGTATTTAAAGGGAACCTTAACTCAAAAAAAAAACAAACATGAGTTTCACTTACCTGGGGCATCTACCAGCCCCCTGCAGCCATCCTGTACCCTCGCAGTCACTCATGGCTCCTCCAGTCCCCCGCTGCCAGCTAGTTTCGTTTTTGCCAACTGGGAGTCGGCCGGCCGCCATGCGTACCTTTTTACAAATTCCCGCTGGTGCAGAAAACTATCGCGGACATTAGCAAGTACATTTTTACGCGTTACGGGTGCAATGTGTAAAAATGTACGCAAGACACCTGTGACGCGTAAAAAATGTACTTGTTAATGTCCGCGATAGCTTTCTGCACCAGCGGGAATGCGTAAAAAGGTACGCATGGCGGTCGGCCGACTCCCAGTCGGCAAAAACGAAACTAGCTGGCAGCGGGGGACTGGAGGAGCCATGAGTGACTGCGAGGGCACAGGATGGCTGCATGGGGCTGGTAGATGCCCCAGGTAAGTAAAACTCATGGGGTTTTTTTGAGTTTAGGTTCCCTTTAAGCCCAAACATTTAAGGCTGCTTCAAAGTCAGATTGCAAAATGCAAACGCAATTGCCTAGCGATTTTGCGTTACAAATTTTTGGGTAATTTCCCATCGATTAAGTTTTGGAAGCCGGATCAGGTAGCATCAATTACCACTGCTCCCACATCCCACAATGGCTGACTTTTAATATAAAAAAAAAAAAACATGGCTTCCACCCCTGGGGTCACGGCGCTGCAACTCTGGCTCTGTGTGTCTTAACACAGAGCAGGGAGGAGAAAGAGTTGCCCGATCAGAGTAGGGGAAGAGGTGTTCCTAACACCAGACTGGGCGGTTTGCAGGCGTGCCTCTCCTGCAAGGGACGCCCCTTCCCCTCAAAACTTCAGACAAGCAGCTTGTCGCCAATTTTGAGGGGTGACGGCACGGTGCAGGGAGGGGATAAGAGAGGGTCATAGGGGACATAGAGGCATGTCATGGAGCAGGGAACATGTCTCTGTATCTGCCTCCCCTGCATCGCCTCGGGTACACTTTGAATAGCAATCGCTAGCTAAATGGTGCAGGCAGAGTGATTGCGATTTGGCCAAATCGCTATTGCTCCAGTGGGCTCATCTCCATCCACTTTCATTGGCATAGCGATTTTTGGAATCACCAGCAATTCCTAGAAAGCCTACATCACTGCTCAAAGCGCTCTTCTGGGTCCTAGGCCTTAGTGTTTTACAGAGAGAACCGCTGTTGGCGTTGTATTGCTATCAGGGTTCCTGATGGACAGATATCCTCTCACTTCCTGTCCCTGAGACTTCATCGTGGACAGGAAGTTTGCTTTAAGTCATGTGATTTGGGCAATATGCATTCAGGTTTGCTTTAAAAGAAGCCATAGACTTAAAGCTATAACAAGCAGATGAGCAGGAAGAACCTAGAAACAGCCCACCACCTGCTGACCAGCCCAGCAATGTTTGCAATCGATACTTCAGGTGAAGTTGTGCTCGAGTAGTGAATAATATAGACTGCAGCGCTGAGGAGTTAATACAAAAATAATTTAGTGACACTGAAGTGAAAAAAAAACCGTATGCTATTATGCATCATATGTGTAGTGCGGCTAACTAATAGATTATTAGCAAAAGGAAAGGGGTCCGCACATGTCCTAAAATGAATCCTTTATTATGGACGTATCCAAAATCAAAAACACCTTTTTTGTTAATATCCCCTCCCATCTGTGAAGTTTGAGGGCGTATGCCCGGACATTGGGCCCGCCCCTTCACAGGGGGTGGGTATATATGGGTACTATGTGTCACTTTTACTTCAGCTATGATTAAGGACCAGTAGGTCTGAAACATGTCAGCTGCAGATGCGTGATTAGGTGTTTTTGATCTTGGATACGTCCATAATAAAAGGATTCATTTTAGGACATGTGCGGACCCCTTTCCTTTTGCTACAGATTTTTGGATTTGGCCATCCTGGTTCCAGCACTGTCCTAGTTCCAGCACTGTCCCAGTCTGAGTGAGCAGTGCACTGGTGCTCCTTTTTTTCTAATAGATTATTAGTAGCAAAGGAAAAGAAAAATCATTTATATTTTCAGATATATAGTTTTTTCATAACATTGCGTCATTCTGTTATATTTGCAATTACAACACACATTCTGTATTTTAAACTTTGAAACAGAGCAGAGCTAATGGTACACACAATGCTATTTTTCTGACAGATTTGCTATCAGATTGATTATTTCCAATACGACCAATCTGATTTACGATCGTTTTTTTCTAGAAGTGAGTAGAAATCGATCGGAAATCAGATCAGACAATTTGGAAATAGTCGACCTGACAGTAAATCTGTCAGAAAATTGCATTGTGTATACCTAGCATTAAAGGATACCCGAAGTGACGTGTGACATGATGAGACAGACATGAGTATGTACAGTGCCTAGCACACAAATAACTATGCTGTGTTCCTTTTTTTCTTTCTCTGCCTGAAAGAGTTAAATATCAGGTATGTAAGTGGCTGACTCAGACAGAAAATGACTACAGTGTGACCCTCACTGATAATAAATTCAAACTATAAAACACTTTCCTAGCAGAAAATGGCTTCTGAAAGCAAGAAAGAGGTAAAAAGGGAAATTTTACTGTAGTCACTTCCTGTCTGAGTCAGGACAGAGTCAGCCACTTACATACCTATTTAACTCTTTCAGGCAGAGAAAGAAAAAAAAGGAACCCAGCATAGTTATTTGTGTGCTAGGCACTGTATACACATGTCTATCTCATGTCACATGTTACTTCGGTTATCCTTTAAACTCCCCTGCAGTAAATTCTTATCTGAAGCAGTTTTCACAGTTTTTTTTATGTTTAAAGTGTACCAGAGCTCTAAAATTAAAAAGATTTTATACATTCCTGGGGCTTCCTCCAGCCCCATACACTTCGAAAACTCCCGCGCTGCTGTCCTCCGCTGTCTGCAGCTTCGGGAACGGGGTTCCCGCACTTCCGTCAGTCGGAGCCAGTCTGACGTAAGAGAAGTGCGCCCTATACATATCGCTCCAGCAGCTGCTGGAGAGATATGTAGAGGGCGCACTTCTCCTGCGTAGCTGGCTGCAACCGACGTCAGTGGCGGGACCCAGTTCCCGAAGCTGCAGACAGTGCATGACAGCGGCGTGGGAGCGATCGGAGCAGATGGGGCTGGAGGAAGCCCCGGGAATGTATAAAATCTTTTTAATTTTAGGGCTCCGAGTCCCTTAAAGGTTTAAGGTCGACTTCAGGCCGACTTGGGTCGGAGAGCTCAGAGAAGCTCTTTTGTATAGATAACAACTGAAGTTTCTTAAAGGATAGCAGAGCCCAAGCCACAATATGAAAAAGACATGGTATGCTGTCAGGAGGGTGTGAGCCCTCACTTACCGCTCCCTTGTTTGTAACATGTGTGCCTCCGTTCCCCTGTTCTAGACCCAGTTAGTGGCTCCCGACACCAGCGTCCACTACGGAAATACTGCGCCATGGATGTGCAGTATGTCCTTCCTTCTCCCCCTGCGTCATCGCCAGATGGGTGTGTCTAGCGATGACGTAGCTACGGGCAGAGGGGGAGAAGGAAGGAAATACTGTGCATGCGCGGCACAGTATATCCATAGTGGACGCTGGGGTTGGGTCTAGAACAGGGGAACGGAGGCACACATGTTACAAACAAGGGAGCAGTAAGAGGGCTCACTAACTTCTTGTACTGGAAACATTTTCTTTGCTAACAAAGGTTCTGTTTCTAAGCTGTACTACACATACAATTCCTTATATCACAAGTTTATTTCCACTTCCGATTGCCTTTAAATCCAATTCAGACTCCTCAGTTTATGAGACCACCAACTACAACTCCATGTTTTCTAGCCTGGTCACATTGAATGCAATATTATCTCAGTTCTGTGAGTTACAGGAACCACATAGCAAGTTCATGAATTAATAACTGTCAGCCTGATGAATGGTGAACTTGCTTACACACCTGCTCACATGTAACAACACACGAGAATGCGAGTGACAGACAAGTACAACTATGTGCTGCGACATCAGCAGCCTCATCAAGGTGTCAATCAATCTTGCTGCAAAGTTCCCACGTATGATTATTATAAACTCTGCTTCAGTCCGCAATGTGGAAATACCGCCCGTCTGTGTCAGTCATGTTTTCAATCATTGTACATTCGTGAAGGAAGCAGCTAATTACACGCAGATGCAGGGATGAAATCATCTGTCATTAGTGGTGACTGTGAAGGAATTAGCTGCATGAATATTTGTCATTTCAGAACGCAGATTACCAGGCATCTACAGCAAACACAAAAGGCAGTCCTAGCAGAACAAACAGTACAGCCAGCGATCACATCTGCAGCGGCCCAAGTTACGTGTGAGGCGGCTCTCGGCTCCAATTTACTACACAACACATGGGCAGATGGGCTACAGTCAATACACTTTAATGGCTGCGGTTTCCATACACCGTTCTGTTCAAAGGCACCTTTAAAGAAGGAACACTAAAACCCTCCCGGTATCAGGTTGGCATTACTTACTCTGCTAAGGCTGATGCACAAGAGAAATGTTGGCACCGCTCTGCAGTGACCTCGCTGTGTATGAACTATGCAAGATTATATCATTGCTCACAGAAACCAGACTGGACACTATTGTTTCACCAAGCAACGAAAGAAAGGAGGAGTACAGAACATGATCTATTTCCTAACAGGAATTCCTTTTCATTTCATTTTTCAATGCGACTTCTTCACCAGGTCTAGAAAAAATAAAAATGGTTCCTGTTTTGGGATCCTAAAACGTTGCAGTTAGGGTCCATTGGCATGCGTTAGTGTGCGTTGGTATGCGGTTTTACCATAGAAGCGCATTGTGAAAAAAACTTTCAGTTAAAACGCGTATAGTGGGAACTGAGCCATAGAAAAACATGGGCAATACCTTGTAAACCAGTCTTCTTTAAATTATAACTGAAAGCAACTGATTAAGTGTAAAAGGGGCCTTAGGGCTAGTTCCCACGGCCGGCTGCCGATGTCTCGTTTAGTCTATGCTAAAAGCGTTTCGAATCTCTCCCCGTCTCCCCATAGCATTAGTACAGGTTACTCCGGTACAGCAGGGTGACACCTCTATAGTAAACTCGTCCCTGCAGTATCATCGGCACCATCAAGCTCCTTAAAGAGGAACTCCAGTGAAAATAATGTAATAAAAAGAAGAAGTGCTTCATTTTTACAATAATTATGTATAAATGATTTAGTCAGTGTTTGCCCATTGTAAAATATTTTAAATCCCCGATTTATATTCTGACATTTATTACATGGTGACGTTTTTACTGTTGGCAGGTGATGTAGCTGCTGCATGCTGTTTTGGCAGTTGGAAACAGCTGTAAACAGCTATTTCCCACAATCCAACAAGGCAGGGGTCACATTTGTCTTTCAGTTTCTACACTTTTTAGAAAACTGAAAGACAAGTGTGACCTCTACCTTACAACAGCTAATGTAATGTATAGAGAAAACTGACAAATTGCGCAAGATGTCAGTTTTTTTTCTGCTTGCGAAATCTGCATTCAAGTGTGACCTAGCTCATTGATTAACATGAGTTCTCAGTTGAAAACAGTTTTTCTGTGCAGAAAACGCGCATGAAAGCAGACAAGTGTGACTCCTGCCTCAAAGACAGGAAACTGCCAAAAGTACCTCGGTACTCAGAGCTTCTTGTGGGAGGGGTTTCACCACAATATGAGTCATACAGCGACCCCTGATGGTCTGTTTGTGAAAAGGAATAGATTTCTTATGTAAAAGGGGGTATCAGCTACTGATTGGGATAAAGTTCAATTCTTGGTCGGAGTCTCTCTTTAAGCTACATCCACATGCTGGATTGAACTCAGCCATCAAGCAGTCTCATTGAGAACAGAGAGTGAATCCAGCGTGTGAACACTGGCCACCCAATGACAGCTTAAGATCCGGCATGCATGAACCTTAGTGGTCCGACGGCGAACTAACAGCAAACACTTTGTTCTCTCCTTCTAACTCCCCCCCGCCCCCCATTTCCCAAGCAACAGACCCGCCGCTACCTTGGAAGCTAGTGACACATCTGCACAGTCGGATCAGGACCGATCCCTGCCAGGTGACCGAAATCCCTCAGTGTGTATGAGCCTTTAGAAATGAAGCACTCTTGAAAACAAGGTCAACCAATTACTGTTATTGTCCACTGCATGTGCTCGTACCTCGCTGCTGACTGCCCTCCCCGATCCTCTATACACAAAGCAGAACATGCTAATAGCATATTTTGTACACAGGAAAAGCCATATGAAACAATTCATTCAATTAATTTCATACGTGTGTACAGGCATTTATGGCCATAACACAATGGTGATTCCCTCCATGATGACACTCAGCTGACACAAAGCTGCCCATACATAGGCAACATAAAATGAATGGTCACTGGTGGGCAGAGTGACTGGCAGCTCCACCACCAGGGCTGTGGAGTCCGAGTCAGTACAAAAATCATCTGAAACTTCCGACTCCAGGTACCCAAAATTGTTCCAACCCCTTAAAGCCCCATACACACGCTCAACAGTGGTCTTTTATGCAGCACACTTATCAAACAACTTTTTTGTGAAACAAGTTGAAACAACCAAAAAAAAGTTGCTTGCGATTGTTCACAAAACTAATAAGACGTCAATCCAACTGTTGTGTGATAATTGCGCTACAAAAAGACCGCTGTTGAGCGTGTGTATGGTGCTTAAAGGCGTATACACACGCCTGATTCCTGCAAACGACGGGTTGTCACACCCACCTGCGCCTTTAGGCTGCTTACACACTAAGACGTACTGTAACGCTCCCCCAACGCACAGCAATGTAACACAAGTGGGCTGTTCACACAGCCCACTTTGCGTTACATGTAACACTGCACGTTCTCCGCAAAGTGCAGCATGCTACGGCGTTAGAGCGGCTATAGCCGCGTTAGACTGTTTGCACATGCGCAGTGGGGGGTGAGAGGAGGCAGGGAGATGCTGCTACAGTAGCCGCGCACATGGCTACTTAATATCCACTGCACTGGCGGCCGCTGATTGGCCGGCGGGACCACGTGATGCGGAGTGTCTCGCTCCGCATCACGTGGTCCCGCCGGCCAATCAGCGCCACTCTGGAAGACCTTATGTGGATAGAGCCGCCTAACGCGGCTCACTCTACCGTCCTCTGCCATCACCACCATGCGTTGCGTTAGGTGCACGTTATGCGACCTTAACGTAGCACCTAATGCAACGTCTTGGTGTGCAAGTAGCCTTAGGCTCATACACATGCTCAAAAGTCTTTTAAATCACAATTATCAAAAAAAAAAAAAAAAAACTTTTGTTGTTGAAACAAACCAATAAAGTAGTTTGCTATTGTGTAAACAACGGATAAGACGCAGCTTGAGTCGATCCAACAGTTGGATTAAATTGAGCTGCATCTTATCAGTTGTTTGACCAATAGCAAACAACTTTTTTGGTTTGTTTCAACAACAAATGTTGTTTGATGATTGTGCATTGAAAATACTTTTGTTGAGTGTGTGTATGGGGCTTTGTCTAATTCTTACCGCCCTGGTGGAGTTGGTACAAAAATCATCTGACTTCTCAGTTTATTGAAAACACCGTCTCAGACTCCGACTCCAGATACCCCAAATTGTTCCAACTCCTCGACTCTGACTCTACAGCCCTGACCACCACTAGTGCATGTTAGCAGCATTTTAAACACAGGAGTAACGAGATGCTTTGCCAGCCTTGACAAGGATTCCTGCATTAAGGTGACTCCCCGGGCGTAATGTGCTGCCAGAAAGAGTTTTACTATTACACTTTATGCGCATATCAGCTGCCAACTACATCATAAATCAATAATTACATTTTAATTTAAATAAGAACAGAGCTATACAGGAATTCTTTGGAGAAATGATTTGCACGTGAGATTGCACAAAAAGCAAAACAACTCTTTAAAGAGGAACTGTAGTGAAAATAGCATAATAAAATTGCTTATTGTTTACAATATTCATTTATATATTATTTAGTCAGTGTTTACCCATTGTAAAATCTTTCCTCTCCCAGATTTACATTCTGACATTTATCACATGGTGGTGACATCTTTACTTCTGCCATGCGATCTGTATGGAATGTTCATTACTGAGAATTCTATGCACAGAGAGAGATCGCTTGCTTTGCAGTTGAAAAAAGCCAGTGTTTCCCACAATGCAATGAGGTTCACAGACAGCAAACTGTCAGGACCATGGTTATGACACCACACTTTGGGAGGGGTTTCACTACAATATCAGCCATAAAGACCACCCTGATTATCTATTTGAAAAAAATATTTCTGGTGGGAAAGGGGGTATCAGCTTCCAAATGGAATGAAGTTCAGTCCTTGGTTAAAGTTCCTCTTTAAATAAAAAAAGAATGCACATTACAGCAGGTGCCTGTCACAGGCAGCCCCAGTTACACAATGTAGCCTGCTCCTGGTTTCCTCTGCTGTAGTGTGATTCAGTGAGGCAGCCCAGACCACACACACAGTACTGTGCAAGGAAATGCCACCAAAACTACCATCCTTTCAGCATAGAAAGCATGTGTGAATCTATTTCTCTGCTTTATACATGATGAACAACTCCCTTTAATGAAGGGGGCCCCTCCACTTGCACAGAATCCCGATAATAATTGTACCATTGTTCAGAGACTCACAAATGCATTTTCTGCAAACTGCTCTGTGGCATTTGTGAGTTTGTAACATCTGTCAATCTGGATTGTACTTTACATATAACCATGTAATTGTCAGAAGACAGCAAATCTGTCAAAAAAAAAAAAAAAAAAAAAATTATATATATATATATATATATATATATATATATATATATATATATATATATATATATATATATATATATATATATATATATATATATATATATATATATATATATATATATATATATATATATATATATATATATATATATATATATATATATATATATATATATATATATATATACACACATACATACACACAGGCAGGCATCCCCTGGCTGTGTTGTTAGATCAAGCACTGCGTGAGGCCTGGTGCACACCAGAGAAGTTTTTCTGAGCGTTTTGAGTTTTTGAAACCTTCTGCTAATGTTATCCTATGTGTCTATGCACACTTGAGTGATGAGGTTTTGTAAAAAAAAAAAAAAAAAAACACCCATAGCATTACATTGGGAAGAGCTCTTGAAACCTCTATCATTTAGGGAGCTTTTCTGGTGTGTCTCAGCCCTAACTGCCACAAGTCACTCCTTGTATCTCCGATGGCCTAGCTTCTCACCACACAGTATGGGTACCCCAGGCAGGAAAGAATTAAAATGAAAGGGTTCGTTCTGTTATAATTTTGTGAAACCCTGTGTAATGATGCACAGTATCTTTGGTTTCTGCCCATGTGAAAATGCAAGGTACTGAAACGTTCATGACATGGCCTACAAGCTAAGCTTCTAAATTCTGTAAGATATCGGAAAGGGGTACTTGAACTTTTCCTAGTCAATTCCTTACAGTTTTGAAGATTTAAAGGGGAATCAGAGACATAACTATACAAGATTTATACGTGCCTGGGGATTCTTCCAGCCCCATCCAAATGAATCGCTCCCACGCCGCCATCCTCAGCCTTCTCCATCCTCTGCACCGGGTCACGTAACGTCAGTCAGACACAGCCAGTTTTTTGCATGCGCAGTGACTCCCTCCGCCGGCCCCTGCCTTACACATGTGCCTGCGCATCTGCGCTTGCTTAGACCCAACCGGCGGAAGCTATGGGACACGGTGTAGAAGAAGGACGAGGACAGCGACGTGGGAACGATCGGTGCGGATGGGGCTGGAGGAAGCCCCAGGTATGAATAAATCTTGTATGTTATTCGTCTCTGGCACACTTTAAGCTACAAATTCCTGATATTCCACATCCGGATTTCAGCTTTCATGTTTTCCACAGTAGATTTCACCAGAAAGACGCAGAGAGATGCAGCTACCAGACTGGTGTGAATTAGTCATACAAAGCATACGGAGAATGTATTGGTAGGGGAGAATGTAGATCAGATCAAAGCACAGTTTTGTTCTGACAGAGGGCTGGTGCACACCAAGAGCGCTTCTGAGCACTTTTCAGATTGCCAGTGCTTTGAAAAGAGTTTGGCTACTGAAACCCTATGAGTGTGTTCCCACAGCAGCGTTGTGATTTTTGTAAAATCACAGACACACTGCATGTAGCATTTTTTGAGCGATTCAGCTTGAACAGTGTTCTCCCCAGGCTCTTTTAGACGGATGCTCCACCCGGCTAGTTTTGGTGACCACCCGGCTGTCATCGGCTCACCTCCTCCTATGCTGTAAGCAGAGTTGCTCACAGAAGCACTGACCCTGCATTCTCATCTCGCCCCACCCGGCTACTTTTTCATGCCACCCGGCTGGAAAAAAATTCTGGGGAGAACACTGTTGAATGAATGAGCAAAAACCCTCATTCATTCAAAAATCGCTCTGAAGATCGCTTCATAAAATCGCAATTGCAAATCGCTAACGATTTCTATTGCGATTTTAGTGTACACTGGCCCTGAGAGAGGAACTGAGGCAATCACCCCAATAGGGAGACAGAACATAAAATCCAAAATGTCCTTTTGTAGGGGCAGCCTCTAATGTGAGCCTGCCACACACGTATCAATTTTTATAGACCAATTCAATCACTCTGAGCAAATCTGCCAGGAACCTATGGACCCCAATATGCCTGACAGATGAACTTGTGATCAATTTCAGACATTTGATCAATTCGAAATTGGAGGTGATGTGTTGGAATGTCTCCCTTACAACAGGTGGAGGAAGAAGGACAGGGATCAATGGCTGCTAGTATCATACAGCATCTCTCAGTACAACGCTAGCAGTATGAAAAGTTCTTGATAGAATTTTGCTGAAATCTGATGAAGAATGGAGTAGGCAATGTGGTAGAGCAGTGTCCTCAAACTAAGGCCCGCGGGCCGAATGTGGCCCCCTGAGGCTTTTTTACCGGCCCCCCAAACCCAAAATGTATTACTTATAGATTGTCAGCTACATCTTTAAATATTGGTGGTCCGCATATAGAATAGCAGTGCTGGCACCACCCATCCACAGGGAAGACAGAACGCATTAATTCGCTGGTTTCCAAACAAATTCCACATCAGGTGACACTGTTGTCCACTGCAGGCTGTCACCTGGGTTTGCTTCACTGTCTGGCCCGCAAAGTCTTCTACATCATTGTATGTATACTCTGGCCCCCCAGCAGTCTGAAGCATGTTGACTCGGCCCCTCGACCCAAAACGTTTGGGGACCCTGTGGTAGAGGATCAATCACTACCAGGGCCGGCCCGCACATAAGGGGGGGTGAAACATTTGCCTCAGGCGGCAAACTTCTAGGGGCGGCACCCGCCCGTCCGTGGGTGCAAGGAGCCGGCCGCCAAGCCGGAGGGGTAGCGGGCAGGACGGGGGTATTGGGCCTAGCGGTGGGGAGGGGGGGGGGTCGGACCCCCCCCCCTACCTCGCCTGGGTCCCCCGATCTGCGCTCCCCTCCAGCTGTAAATAGGAAGCAGCCGATGCCCAATAGTAAGAGGAACGGGCGGGGAGGACTCACCTTTTCCGCGTTCCAGCGTGCGCTCCACTGACGTCACTTCCTGCATCGCCGTCCACTTACAATACAGTGGGCGGCGATGCAGGAAGTGACGTCAGTGGAGCGCACGCTGGAATGCAGGGGGGGGGGGCGTCGGCAATTTTTTTCTAAATTTGCCTCAGGCGGCAAAAAGTCTAGGGCTGGCCCTGATCACTACGCAAGCTCTGTAATGGTGGAAGAATCAATGGTTTGCTTATCAGACCCATTAATGTTAATGACCCATGCAGGCCTAGCAATAGAGCCAAGAGTTTTCTTTTGCACAAATATTTTTTAAGTAAAAGGACACCCCTTTTCCGCCCCTATCTCTGACCTTTCACCATTTAAGGAAAGCAAAGCTTAGGGGAAGAATAGAAAACAAAAACAAAAAAGGAACTGAGAACCTATTTCAAGCCAATTTTATGATTGTCTTCAGAACCTTCTACAAAGAAATGAATGATGCAATCCAGTTTGCTGCTGGATCCTACGCCTCTGCTGTCCCTCCAGGAAGGAACCTGGTGGAGGGCGTAGAACAAGTCAGTTGACTTTTCTCTGCTGAACACTATGTAGTCCTCTATAGGGAGAGGTCCCCCTTCCTCTCTCCATTGAGGTAAGCAAGCACACCCAGCTAAGCCGGACTAAATGTTCCCAGGCTGGAGTGACATTATGACTGCAAGATCCTGCTGAACCAATCTGAATTACTGGTTTCTAAATGGAACTATACATGAATATATCAGGGAGGGAAAACCAGTCTCATTCTTTACAGTGCAAACCAAAACAATAGCTCTATTCCTTCTCAGCTGTGACACCTGACGAGGGGCAGGTTCAGCGCTGCTAGTAAATGTCTTCTTGACTGACAGCCGCTGTGAGCTACATATCTCCCGGCATAGGAAGTGATTTCCAGGAAAGTAGGCTGTGAAAGGGCTTGCTTCAGCATAAGCAAGTATCTTGTTATGACCTGTGCTCTGAGCAACAATTACTTTCCCTTCCTCAGACAAGGGCAACGACAGGGTCAAGTGTCCATAAAAAGAAAGGAAAAAAAAAAAAAAACATGATACCGCTACAAACTTTGCTTTGGTTTGCAAACAATCTCAGTCTCATTTCTTGCTACAGTATCTGCACAAAAATGCAAGTGCAAGGTGCTTGTTTTTTTCTTAGGGTTCATTCACACCAGTAATCGCTAAATGCAATCGCAAACTCTGAGCGATTTTCTGGAGTTTTCCAGCGATTTTCCACTGTACAGAAAGAGTTTTTTTTCAGCAATTAGCGGTTTGCAATTTCTAGTTCAATAAGCTGTGTCTGTCTTCCATAAAGAGGAAATTACATCTGCACAAGAAAAAAAAAGGCGTTTTGTGGGTAAAAAAATAAATAATCGCCGGAAATATTCTGTTGAGTCTGAAAAGGCCAGCGCTTCCAGAGCTATTTACCAGCGTTCCTATACTTAACATTGAAACGCTAAAATCACTCATAAAATGCTGCAGGCAACGCGTTTGCGTTTCAGCCAATCGCTTAGGCCCGGTTCACATTAGCGGTGGCTATCCGGAATAGCCGTGCCGGAGCCGCACCGCATGCTGGCCGGACGAAACGGACGCACGGCATAGCAATGTAAATCTATGCCAGGGTTCACATGTGTCCGTTTCGTCCGGACCGGAGCCGGACCGGATCCGGACTCCGGTGTCCGTTCCAACATGCGCTATTTTTTGGTCCGGCTCCTCCGGCAGCCGTATCCGGGGCGGAGCCGGACTGCACCATCCGGCCAATGGAAACCAATGAGAACCGGAGAGCGCACAACACACTGGCAAAAAATCCGGATGTTCTACCCCACTTCCTATGCGGATTTTTGCGGCGATATTGGCTGGGGACACATGGGCAAGCATTTTGGAGTGGAGCAGCACAGCTGGATCCGGATCCGGAGATGTTGGCAGCATGTCGGAGGTGGAGGTGAGTGCTAAACAGCAGAGGGCCTGATTCCACAGGTCCCCCTTCTGCTGACCTCCCAGACCCCAACATTTTTTTTTGTTTTTATACAGGTTGTAAGAATCCGGATCCGGACCGCAACCGTGTTCATACCGCACGGAAACCGTATGCAACCGGACCGGATCCGGACAGGAACCGTACGGTTCAGGTCCGATCCGGCTCCGGTGCGGTCCGGACATCCGGTGCGGTTTTTGTAAAACCGCAAGTGTGAACCGGCCCTAAGATGAGAACACTTCCACATACTCTTCATTGTACAACCATTTTTCAAAACGCTATCGATTTTCAGCGATAACGAAATTGCTTGTAAAACGCACAAGCGTTAATGGGCCCTAAAAGTCTATCCTATAGGCATGTATTTATTTTTTGGGAACATAAGCCTAAAGGTGGCCACACACCATACAATTTTTTAAATATCTGTTCAATTTAATATGACCAATGTACCACACACCTACAGTATGTTAAATTTTTCCCCAATTATGATAAAAATGATTGGAAACTCAGAGAAAATTGCTAGGGTGTGTATATTAATAAATTAACAATCCAACACACACCATACAATATTTAGAGAAATTGGAGAAATATCTGGCATTCCGGATCGATTTAAAATCGTAAAAACGAGAAATCCGATCGGATTTTTCTGTCGAATAAAAAAAAAAAAAGCTTTCGATTTTTGAGAGATACGATCGTTTTTATCGAATTACTGTAAAATCAGATCATTTTATGGTATCGTGTGTGGCCACCTTAACACAGATGCTAGACTTTTCCTGGCCGATGCAGCCGGTCAGGGTCATCTCAGACTGGGATCTAGAGTGTGTACAGTGCCCCCCGAGGTCGCTTAATGATCGAGCATCTTTAAGCAGCAATCGGCATCCACTGTTCCCCTCCTCACCTCACTGGCAGAAGCCTTTCAGTCATTCTCTATCATTCCAATGGGTGTCACCTAATGATGTGTCTAAGTGTCACAAACAGGCCAAGTTCAATCGAGCAACTCAAATTGAGGGGAAAATTGTGCATGTGTATAGGTGGGAGTCTGGAAAACCTATAACTTTCAACCCCCCCCCCCCCCCCCAAAAAAAAAAACATTAAAAAAAATTATATATTCCAGCAGGGCTGTGGGGAAAAAAAATCATCCAACTCCTCAGTTTATGAAACCTCTGACTCAAAAGTTCACAAAATTGCTCCGACTCCTCCACTCTGACTCCACAGCTCTTGCAGGGCTTGTGAAAGACAAGGAGGGTCTCTTTAGGGAAAAAGGAGGGCTGGCAACTGGCTTGACTAAACACCACCCCCAAAGGGTGGATTGCGGTACAAGTAAGGTAGGAGGAGATTTACCTCAATGACATGCTCCCAGCCAATTTGCACTTCCCACCAGACACTGATATTGACCCGAGGAAGCATACTGCAACCTGTGAAATGCATTGTACAGTTTGTTTTGTTCAAATAAAGTATTTTTCTAGTCATATGTGACATTCGTGCAGTAAGTAAACCTTACTTTTTAGACTGATTTTAAATCTTGTTCATTTGTTTTTAAATTTTTGGAGCACTTTCTCCTACCTCAGTTGTGCATGCATAGGCACCTTAGAGCTACACTGCAGGAGCCTTACTAATCTCCCCCAAAAGTCCTTCACCCTCCTCTGTGCTAAATATTCCCCTAAGGTGAGCGGGTTATCATTGTGCGCACCAAACATGTGAATGGTTGGTACTCCCTGGCTGTGGGTACCCTTCTAGCCTACCCCATGCACAAATACTAAGTAAGGTCAAGCAGCGCAACACCAGGCACTTTCCCAGTGGTGCAATGTGAAGACAAGGGGTGGATCCAAGAAGAAGAAAAGGTTTATGGCAGGCAGGTATCAGCACCATCCCCAGTTGAAGTTATTTGACCTGCTAGGTAAAATAGTTCTTTGATACTCCTCAGGAAGCCTTTGGAACTACACATGTCCCTGAGAAGTTCCACAGAGAAGCAGATCCCTACTGTACACACACAGGCCAGGCTCACGCACGAGCTGTACTTGTCCTCGGAACTACATGCATCCCTAAGCCTGCCCAAGGAGTACTGAAGACCAAGCAGGTCATCTAACTTCACCCGGGACACTTCAGGAACAACGGGACGAGGTATCCAGGGCCTTCCCACTCACTTCAGATTCCCTTTCAAGTGCACAGGGCCGCATAAAAAAGGCAAAGGAAGTTATCAGGTTTTCGTTTGTTTTTTTTTTTTACACGTAGAAACTAATTAGTCCACTAATTACCATTTTATATCAATGCTACTGAGTTTCCAAAAATTCAAACCAACATGCATGTACTGTGAATGGAGCCTTCAAGGACACCTGAAGTGAAAATAATATGGGGGGGGTTGCCATATTTCCTTTTAAACAATATCAGTTACATGAGCTTTCAGGCATCAGTAGTGTTTGAATTACACACCTGAAATAAGCATGAGGCTAATCCAGTCAAAAACATCTGAACTGCATGTCCAGATGGACTGACAAACACTTCAGCAAATCAAACGCTTCTTTGTTGCACGAGAACCACCTTGATAAAAACAATATTTAGCAGCAGAATGCGATGATGGAAAATTATAGATTGGACAGGAAGTTGAAGTTTAAAAGAGTCAGACAGAGGAAGCATTGCTGAGCTAAGGAACTCACAGACATGCTCGAGAGACATCAACAGGCCATAAGACCTGGCACAGACATCTACTCAATACCAACGCTGAAATAGCAGCTGGCCCAATCTACAGCTTCTTAAAATACCTCAGCACATCACAGAGCATGGCAGCCAGGAGGAAAAATAGCAATCTGGAGTAAATGTAGTGGCTGATCAGGCAGTCGATATGCCATTAGCAAGCAGATGACACGGACACTTGAGTCCACCTGAATGCACAGAACACACTTAAACAGGTTCTCATAAGCTCTAATTACAGTGCTCAGCTAGATATCCAGACATAGGTGGCACATACTTAGACCTGTACCAAACAGCTTCTCATCAATAAGCAATTCAAAGCCTTCCTGACACTTCATTATCATCATCTGTAGCACGCACTGTTATGCTTTTTCATCTCCTGCAGAAATACAGTGTGTATAGAAAAGAATCAATCCCTGAAAAATGTTCACATTTTGTTGCTTTGCAGCCGGAAATGAAGGCGTACAATTTTTTTTTATTTTATTTTTTTTTGCAGTTTTTACTCAATGCATCTTCTAGCCTAGTGAAATACTGTAATAGCAACTGAACCCTGTGTGATTAATTGCTTTCTTGAATGCAAAACCAAGCGAGTGGGCTGCAAACTGTGATTAATTGTACTCATTTTGATTAGGTCAGCATAAAAATAGCTATTCCAGGTGTATTCCGGTGCTTGGAAGTGCAACTGAAAGCAAACAATCTAGGATGGATGACAAGGCCCTGCCAAAAGATCTCAGGGACAGAGATGAAGATAGGCAAAAACCACAGATAAAGGTGCCAATTTAGGATTTAGAAATGTAGCTACCTAGGAAGAGAATTAGGGTTAGGGTCAGGAGAGGGGAAAAGGCTTAATGCTAGCAGAGGGGGAAATAGCTCCCGAGAGGGGAGAACAGTTCCCAAGAAGGCAGACCTAAGGCCATAAACCCACTAGGAGCAATTTCTAATCGCTAGTGATTTGAAAAAGCTCTTGCTAATGCAATGCTATGGGGAACTTTTATAAAATCACATCGCTCAAGTGGGATCACACCCATAGCATTACATTAGCAAGAGCTTTTCAAATCAAAGCGATCAGAAAATTGCTCCTAGTGGGTTCCAGGCCTAAGAGTGATTCTGAGTTGACCAAATGCAACTGTGGTATTTGGTTAATCCGTTTCCTTTATGCATACTTAAGCTGGCCACTAACGGTCCAATTTCTAGCGAAAAATCGTTCGAGCGATCAGAAATTCTGATCGGATTGGTTGTAAATAATCTCCATTGGTGGACACAATCGATTATGAATGAGTGAAAAAAATGTCGCCCGAATGAATTTTCGTCGAACGAAAATTTGGATTTTCTTGGTGGTCGCGATAGATAGGAAGCAAAGATTGGTTAGTTTATGGAGTAGTGAACGATTTTTCATCCGATCAGAATTTCTGATCGCTCGAACGATTTTTCGCTAGATATTGGACAGTTAGTGGCCACCTTTAGGCATGAAATTAGCATAGAGCTTGCATGATCTTGGAATTACTAGTATCTTGCCGACTACCCTTCGTGGTTACAGTTAATGGCAATGAAGGGGTTTTCAAATCGCATTCTGCAAATGTTTAAAATCATCAGATAAACCGCCACTTGAGAATAGAAATGGGCTATATACTACAATTTAACAAAATGAGGAATTTGACAAAGAAGTTTAGGTTTTGTATTTTTAAACCCGGTGATCTTAGCCTGCTTTCACTAAAATGTACACTTCAATATGCTCGGCTACTGTAGCTATGCATGTATTGTACACTGTCTCTAGAGGCAGCCACTAAACACCACTTAGCCATGGTCTGACACTGTGAACGGTACTGTCACATCACTGCCGATGGGCATTTCCCTAACGTTGCTAAGGATACTACAAGAAAACACCAAGCTGTCTACTGTAGCACTCCACATAAATGGCTACATAGTGAGCCATGGTGCAAATTAGACAGACTTGTCTGGGCTTAAAGAGAAACCATAACCTAGAAATGAACTTCACCCCAATCAGTAGCTGATACTCCCTTTCCCATGAGAAATCTATTCCTTTTCTCAAATGGATCATCAGGGAGCTCTGTATGGCTGATATTGTGGTGAAACCCCTCCCACAGTGTGATGTCAGCACCAGGGTAATGAAAAGTTGTCTGTTATTCAGCCAAGAAGCATGTCTGCACAGAGCTCACACCTAAACTGTTGCCCAAATCAATAACTAATGATTTTGGATGACAATAATTCAAAGTGAAAAGCTTTATAAATTTACCAGTGCATGACATTGATTGAAAGGAGAAAAATGAAGCTTCCTTACTCTACATTGCACCTCTCCCTTCAGTAAATCGTACCCGATGTGTCTTTCTACAGTGTGCATTGCTGGACAGGATGCAGCAGATGGTGTTCCAGAGGCAGCACGCAAGCAGTAAACAGCTTGTGAATTATCCATGGTCATAGTACAAGTGGCCTCCCAGGATTCAAAAGACAGCAAGACCTGAAGGCACTAACAAACTATAAAGTTGGAAAATCTTGTTTATGCTGGTATGCCAGACCGTGGAGTGACTGTGGGCAGCCAAATACTAGAGATCAGTGACTAGAACAAAGATTATTTCTTACGTACAGGAATCCTAACAAAGCACAGAAAGAGGAACAGACGGACAATGGAAGGATGCGAGACTGTCAGGGTCACAGCTCAAAGACACACATCTGTACTTACACCATTATTGATATTGGTACTATTCAGTGCCACACAAATACAGCTGTTGACCTCCACTCCCTCTACACTTTATCTCCTCATCAAGGCAGAAGTGCAGTCTATAGATGATCTGGTAAAAGTGGGTTTATTAACAAATCAGCTAATATCAAGCGCATTGCTTATGGTGCCACCATAGGTCGTAATGAGAATTATGGCTATAGCAGCGCTCAGTGACTAATTTGGGCGCCAGCAATAGCTGGAGCTCAAATTAAAAAAACAAAAGAGGTAATTCCGCCGCTGGCAAAAAAAAAGCGGAGTGTCCCGAGTTGCGAAGGGGAATAGCATTAACGCCACCCAGGAGATTGGCCATTTCAAATGTACACATGTCATAGATTGGTTCTAAACAACAGTCAGGTAGAAAATGATTGCTTGCGCCAGGGCTGTGGAGCAAGCGATTCCCGCTAATCGCCAAAGTGCTAGTGCAATGGTAACTATAGGATTGAAAAAACACTGGGACAAGCACCATGCAAAAAAGCATACAAACACCTGATGTGACTGATGGGTCAAAGACCAGAATGTGCGAAGGACAAGGCTGTCAGTATTTATGAAAAAGAGAAAAAGAAGCCCTTTCTGAAGGGAAGCAAGCTGGTCCAATAAGTAAAATGTCACAAATCTTTATTTCACAAAAAGTCCACAAGTAGCAAACACAAACAATTAAAATATCACCATTAGGGGTGACCGGCACTGTCTCTCAAAATACATAAATATTACAATGGGCAAAAAGGAATTCTTCAACAGGATAGTCAGGCCTCAATCTGTGATAGGTATTGAAACAAAACAAAATATTTTTTATATAAAATCTATGCCCATCCATTAGCATATAAAAAATACACATCAACAGAATAAACAAACCTCAATCTGTGATAGGTATTGTGACAAAGAGTATATATATGACCATACACTTAGCAGATTAAATAATAAAAAAAAATACATACAAAATAGTGCAACATGGGCAAATCTTCAGATAAAGTGCATAAATAGATAATTAATATGCTAGAATATGAAATATAAAGTGCATAGAGTGCAAAGGAGTGCGTAAAGTGCACATCAAAGAGGGCAAGGGGAAAACCGTGAAGTAGGGGATGCAGGGGAGGCCAATAAGAATGGGAAAGTTCAGATGGCGAGAGTAGGCTAGAGGATGGAAGTCCCTAAAGTAAAAAAAAAAACAGAGGAGCTTACATGGGAGGCGGATGAAGGGGTCCAAGATGCCGGGGGGAGACGAGAGGCATTTTTTGTGAAATAAAGATTTTTGTGACATTTACCTAATTGGACCAGCTTGGTGCTTTTCAGAAAGGGCTTCTTTTTCTCCCTTTTTTGATCAATGGTAATTACATGGCAGCGATTAGCAGCAATCGCAAATGCGCTGCATGCAGAATTTTGCCATGATTCTCGATCGTGGTACAGTGCTTAACAAACCGCTGATCGCGATCGTCGAGAATTGAGTGTTTTTTTTTTAAACAGAGGCGATGGAGCCAACATATCTTTGTACCGACTCCACAGCCCTGGTTTGCGCACATTGACAACTGTAGTCACTCAAACGATTTCTTTAGTCATGCTGGGGCGATACATGCCTCTGCATATGCTTGTCTTGTGTCTTATCACTCCAGAGGATTGATCTTTGTGTGGTCTGGAATGAGTGCCTTATCTCTGCCTGAGCTCACTGATGATAAGACAGCCATTACAAAGTCATAAATTAAGGAACTACATGAAAAAGCTCCAGGCTTTTAACCACTGAAGACAAACCATTATTACAGCACACACATAATGCAAGGCCAATATAAAAACCACTGTTCTCAATGAGGCCACCTTGCAACTAATTTGGTTTGGCATCAGATGTGAGCAGTGCTTTTAGGTACAGTGACCAAATTTTTCTTGGCTCAACCTGGGACGTGGGGTGCTAGTGCAGTAACAAAAAATAGGCGTGTCCATGACCACAATGGGGAAATGGGCGTGTCCATGACATGTTGTGGGCGGAGCACACTGTAATGTAACTTTGCGGCCGTGGGCCAGAGTTTCCTCCCAAAACACAGATAGGCAGAGTGAGCCTAAAGGCTGCGATACACTGATCGACTGCCACCAGATCGACCAACGGATAGATCGAATCTGATCAGAGAGGGATCTAATGCTGCCCACACACTGCACACAGATTGTGAATCGATTTCAGCATGAAATCTATTCACATCCTGTGGACTGCCGCTGCCTCTGCCTGCCTAGCCTCCCTCCCCATTCTGGCTCCCCCGGCCAGCAGGAATGATATTACCTCTCCCCGGGTCTGTGCTGTCCCTTTCTCCGACTGGCCTTCTTCTGCATCTCCTCTTCACTTCCTGTCCTGTCACAAGCGGAAGTTCAAACAGTAGAGGGCGTTCTTCTGTTTCACCTTCGCCTTCTCGCAGGACGGGACAGAAGTGAAAAGAAGATGGAGAAGTAAACCAGCCAGAGAAAGGGACAGCACGGACCCGGGGACTCACGCCAGCGGGACAGGTGAGAGTATTGCTGCGTCTGTCGTCGCCAAATCGAATGCCGCTAACGACGCGCTCCGGACCCGCCTGCGATCAAGCAAATTTTTCAGCCTGGACAGATTGACTGAATCAGTTGATTTCAGATGGAAATCGGTCGATCAGTCAAAATTTGCGTTAATTTCACAACAAATTCAATCACAGTGATCAAATCTGCTGTATATCGATGGGAAATCGACAAAGTGTATGGTTACCTTTAAGGTAATTAAGCAATGTTTCCCATACACATAAGAAAGCAGTGTTCCCACAAGGATGTGGTGAAATGGGAGATTTGCATCATGAATGTCAGTCCATGACATGACTATGTACTCTGTAAATTGCTGCAAAAAATGCAAGTGCTACATATATACATAAAAACAAAAGTTTGCTTTCTCAAAAAACGGAAAGAATTTGCAATAATTCAGGTTGGAGTGAGCTCGAGAGGTCTCCCAGGCACCACTGCTGAATATATGCAAATTAACCATTGTCGTCCTCAGAAGCTAAACACACCTCCAGAACCGCTGGAATGCAATGATGTGTCAGCTTGTTAATTTGTACAGAGCCTTAATAATCCAACATGCATACATTGGATTGGTTGATCCTCACCAGTGCATGGCATGGATTAATTTGGCTCTATGGAGTAGGATTTGAAACACCCAGAGGTACAGACTAACTAGCAAGCTCATGGTGAACCAGAACTCATTGGAGTGTGTGAGGGGCTACAATGGTCCTAAAAGCATAATAATGATATGGGGCGACATTAGACTGACTATGGCCGGGATTAGGTAGATTGTGAGCTCTGCCAAGGACATGACTACACAGGGCTGTGGAGTCGGAGTCGTGGAGTCGGAGTCGTGGAGTCGGGCAATTTTGGGTGCCTGGAGTCGGAGTCGGAGTCGGGAAAAAATGCACCGACTCCGACTCCTAATGAATTTGTAACTGTAATTAAAATAGAAAATATGATAAAATGTTCTATTTCTCAGATAATAGTCATTAACAATAATGTATATATACAGTAATAGCTGTGCTTAGTCCACAAAAATGAAATAAACCAATCAAAATTAGTTACTTGTGCTGCTTCAATAAAGCAATCCCTGTATTTTTAAGGTCAGATATACACATCTGATTGTGACTGTATATATGATGTGTACACAGGAATCTCTTATATATACTAAATAACATCTATGCTGTAAGAATAAAGCCTGATGTGTAGCTATGTCACTAATAGAGATGGTCAACGAGATGGAAATAATTTGATATGTTATTAGAATTTGGTTTGGTGACTACAAATTAAAGGGTAACTGAGACGGATGAAAAGTAAAGTTTTATACATACCTGGGGCTTCCTCCAGCCCCCTTCAGGCTAATCAGTCCCTCACTGTCCTCCACCACCTATATCTTCTACTATGAGTCCTGGTAATTCAGCCAGTCAGCGCTGTCCGGCCGCATGCCGCTCCCACAGCCAGGAACATTCTGCACCTGCACAATAGTGCTGCACAGGTGTAGTATGCGCCTGGCGGCGGAGTGTGTGCATGCGCACTACGCTTGACTGACTCAAGTACCTGGACTCATAGCAGAAGATCCAGGTGGTGGAGGAGGACAACGAGGGACTGATTATCCTGAAGGCGGCTGGAAGAAACCCCAGGTATGTATAAAACTTTAATTTCATCTGTCTCAGGTTTACTTTGTTACACAGTAGTACTATACTCTACATATGCACTCCCCACAGAGCTGCAGGGAATCCACTGAGAATGCTGTGCACATTGAACACAGAGGTGTTGTCTGTTTACAATCTCCTCATTCCCCTGCAGAGTACCTGCACATCATTCTTACATGCACCCACACTTGATAGATGTTCTTTGTTCCGGTTGTACCTTTTACAAGTACTCTTACCAAGGACTAGTTTTAGTCTAAAGGGAATAAATATAGTAGTCTACATATCCTTCTCACTTCAGTTGTCTTGTAAAATTCCTAAGCGTTGGCAGTTAAGAGACGAATTTCATGTTACATACTTTTAACCAACAAAATTGTAATATGCAAATTAGAGGAGTCGGAGTCGGTGAATTTTTGGACCGACTCCACAGCCCTGTGACTACATTCTCTGTAAAGTGCTGCCTTAGATGCCAGTGCTATATAAATACATAATAATATTGTAGGGACATTAGACTGTGATTATGGTGGGTTTAGATTGTGCGCGAAATATGCAGAAGCTGCTGATGCTACAGTATTAGCATACCATTTAATAATCATGAGCCTCTAAAATGCCAAATGCTGCAACAATAACCCCAATGTAGCAAATGCAGTCTCTATGACCAAATAACTGCAGCAACAGTTACCACTGACACATGAATTGCAACTACTGTTACCTCCTACACGTGAAATGCAGCAACCGTTACCTCTGACACGTGAACACACAAACCATATTAGAATAATTAAGTCCTAAAGAAACAGACAATTCTTTTCGAAGCAACAATCACTGCTGATCATTTCAGCAAGAAATCTGAAGGGTAAACACAAGTCACGTGACGTCTCTGGCCTTTGCATAGTGCCCATTATTAAAGTGCTGCCCGAAACGTTCAGGAATGGTCTGTAAAGTGCGTGTCTTGCTTTAGACCTGGAACGGATCAGTCACCTGTTACCTGATATCTAGGCACATACAGTGTGATGCGAAAGTTTGGGCAACCTTGTTAATAGTCATGATTTTTCCGGTAAAAATCATTGGTAGTTACGATAAAAAAAAAGTCAGTTAAATATATCATATAGGAGAGACAAACAATGATATTTGAGAAGTGAAATGAAGTTTATTGGATTAAAGCCCAATCTACACGATACGATTCTTTATACGATTCAATTAAGATTCTATTTACGATCCGATTAAATACAACATGTCCGATCGAGATTCGATTCAATTCAATTAGATTTGTCATTGCAAAACAATGGCAAATCGAATTGAATCAAATCCCGATCGGACATGTTGGATTTAATCGGATCGTAAATAGAATCGTAATCGAATCGTATAAAGAATCGTATCATGTAGATAGGGCTTTACAGAAAGTGCGCAATAATTGTTTAAACAAAATTTGGCAGGTGCATAAATTTGGGCACCACAAGAGAGAAATGAAATCAATATTTATTAGATCCCCTTTTGCAGACCTATTACAGCCTCTAAACACTTCCTGTAGGTTCCAAGGCGAGTCTGGAGTCTGGTTAAAGGTATTTTGGACTATTCGTCTTTACAAAACATCTATAGATCATTCAGGTTTTATGGCTTCTGAGCGTGGACCGCTTTCTGTAACTCACACCACAGATTTTCAATTGTATTCAGGTCTGGGGACTGTGATGGCCATTCCAGAACGTTGTACTGCACGAATGCATTAGTCGATTTAGAGCAGTATTTAGGGTCGTTGTCTTGTTGAAAGATCCAGACCCAGTGCAGCTTCAGCTTACATTTTTTATTGTAACGACGAACGATTTATACAGGAAAATCATGACAATTAACAAGGTTGCCCAAATTTTCACATCCCACTGTATACAAAATCTACAGAGGCTGCAGTCTCACGCATATTACAAAAATGTAATAGTTGCCTAATTAACACATATTGCACCACATGCATAATACTTTTTTTTAATATCCATGTGGTGCAATGTGTGTTAATGCTAAGGCAACTATTACATTTTTGTAACATGCGTGAGACTGCAGCCTCTGTAGATTTTGTATATGTGCCTTGTATTGGGAGACTGCTGGCTCCTGTGATTGAGTAGCGTACATCTATGATTTTTACTCTCCGGTTCTTTTTACTGTTAGATATCTACCATTTTATTACCGCCATGTAGAACTTGACTAGAGCCAGTATGAGGCAGGGTTCACACTTATTGAAATCGCAGTTTTACCGCAATGTGAAAACGCAAGTAATGCTTTCCTATAGGTTCTCTGTTTTCAGGAGCCATCGACAATAAAAAAAAAATACAACTTGCGCTACTTTTCTGCATAACGTGTGCAATTAATCATTGTAATTCACGGGCTACTGTACAAAAAACACCATTTAATCGCAAGTAAAACACAGATATTGTACGGAAAACATTTCTGAGGAATCGTCTGCGATTCCCCCCTTCCACTAACATTATCTCCTCACACAGAACAACTTTGAACCAGAAGGTGGCAACTAATGATACAATCTTGATTGTAAAGTCTTAAGGCTCACATACACGCATGACTTAAGAGTGAACCTCCAGACTAAAAATCTACTCAGCAGCACTGAAAAGGCTTGGTGTTTCTTTCACAGTTTCACAGCATCAGAACTTTGTTTTTCCAACCCAAGCCTCATTTTTAGCTGCACAGAAGCTAAGCTCTGCCCCATCAAAGAAATCTGCCAGGGCATTTTTCCCATGACGCTGTGCAAAGCATGATGGTATTTCTGCCGTTTTGGCGCACATTTGTTTTTTAAATTTTTGAATTTGAGATTTGAAGCCTAGCACACGCAGCTGGGAGGGGTAATCAGGACACAGGACAGTTGGAACTATGCCTTATGCTCCCTGTCACCTCCTTTCAACTAAAATGATGGCTGCCCCCATGAAATCACATTTGCCTGTTCTTTTAAAACAGGGCAGGTAAGGAAGGCGCATGCGCGGAGCCGACCTGGACGGATGCTAGGTTTTTGAGCTCCGTTAGAACACTGCCTGGACGGCCCTAACTAAGCACTTCAGAGCGATAAACTCAGGCTCCAAAAAGTATCCCCGGACGAGGGGGATGTCGCAGAGAAGAAAGAGATCAAAATCTAAACCCAGCTCAAAGGCTACGCAGACTATCTCAGACTTTTTTCAGCAGCGCGCCACGAGGCAAAGCAGCAAGATGGCGGAAAGCGGTTCCTCCCCAGTAGCTGATCGAAGCACCCCAGAACCAGAGGCCTCTCAGACTTCCTCAGAAGGTACGCCGAGCTTACATGCAGACCTCTACGAGTCTATAAAAACTCTTTTCAGGACTGAATTAACTACAGCAGTCACTAGCATAAATGCGCAAATCAGGGACATTGGAACCCGGGTGAATGCTCTAGAGAAAAACCACGACCGCATTGCTGTCGCCTTAGCAGAAGACAAAAAGGTCCAAACAGCCCATGAAGCCCGAATAGCTCAGCTAGAAGAAAAACTGGAAGAGTTTGAAAAATCGAGCTCGCAGGTCAAATTTAAGGATCCGAGGCCTACCAGAGTCCTTTACCGCTCTGAGGGAAGTAGCGGGAAACCTTTTCTCCGACATCTTGCCACAGGCTGAACCGAGTCTTTTCCGTATTGATAGGATCCACAGGGCCCTGGGAAGACCCAGAAATCCTGACCAGCCGCGGGACGTTATCATGAAGCTACACTATTACGAGGCCAAGGAACAGATTGTGCAAGCCGCCAGACAACTTTCGGAACTACCTGGGGTACCAAAATCAGTGCAGCTCTACTCTGATCTAGCCCCGGAAACCCTGCAAAAAAGAAGATCACTCAAGCCAATTGCTCAGGCCTTAAGAAAAGCTGACATAGCTTACCGCTGGGGATTTCCGTGCCGGTTGCTCTTTCAACACAACGGACTTCCGTACGCTATCAAATCGGTAGATGAAGGAAAGTCAGTCTGTGCCAGGTTGAAGTTGGAAGTTGAAACCCCGCCATCACCGGCACGCCCGCTTCCCCCTCGCTTGCCCAGGCCGGAAAGAAGCTGGGAATCGGTCACTGCACATTCCTCGCCTTCATCCTCGCAAGCAGCCTCTCCTGCCAGATAAGTACCCTATGTATTTTCTATGTTTTGAGGCCTCCGAACTGTCCCCACTCACTCACGCCTCCACCTCCCAGGGTTATAGGATCGCTCTCGCCCTCCCGAGGGTCCCCCCTTAACAATGGCAAACATAAAAACTGTGTTCTCCTTACGGTCAGCATTACCCCCAAACGCCTACCAAGCTCTGGCCCTAAGAACTTCCTCTGCCGTGGGCACCTTTCGCCCCTACTCTGAACTCAAAATAAGACTTTAGGGTATCAGGACACTGGCTTGCACCTTGTGGATAAACATTCATCTTCAGAAATTCCTATAAGAGACTTTTACTCATAGTCCCCCTGAGGGCTGGACATACAGTGGCTCCCTTCCCCCATCCAAGGCTCAGTTAAACCGGCAGGAATCATCTAGTCAATATATCCAGACAACGACTATATGAAGACAGCACAATATACGATCCAGATAATGCTCAGATTTGGTCCTTTAACAAGGCAAAGCTAGCAATATTGCAGTCTAAAGTTACTCTATGTTTTGTAAGAAATGGATGTTTGCGAGCTCTCTGGGTCGAGGTACTCCTTGGTGTCGGGTGGATGGTTTTCTGCTGCGTTGGGTGGGGGTCCCTTGGCACCGGAGGGTCACTGTGGGTCCCTCTGATGCCCGGGGTTCCCACCACGCGCGGGGGGGAAGGAATCTTGCTCCCTATGGGAGCACTACGCTATAATATGTGTAGAGACAAAGGGCTCTTTGTGGTATAACACCTGGATGACTATGTATTTTCTCCTCATTAAGAAGCTATGGTAATATACAATGATGCATGTTTTAGTAAACTCCGGGTAGATTAACAAGGTACTTCTTAACAGCCTTCATGGCTCAACATTTTACGGACATTGTGGATATCCACTCTCTCCTAAAAAAAAAAAAAAAAAAAAAATAATGGCTACAGGCCTTGTATAGCTAACTGTGAGGAGGAAGGGGACGTCTGGGGGAGCGGGGTGATGGGGAGGGGATCAGCATACTCTGAAGTTTTACTGATTATCTTATATATAAAAAACAAAGTGTTATGAATAATCTATAAGAATGGGGTAGTTTGGGCAGTGTTCAAGGCTATGCTGCCCCGTAACGAGGTGATATAGATGGAACCCAACTTTTTTGGGATCCTACTATACCCCCTCGAGAAGTCTATGAGCCCCCGGGCTCATCAACTGTTTTGGTTCTTCGTTCTATTTTTAAGGCACATCTGGGGGATCAGGTCCAGGACAATAATCCAGAAAACTAGGGATCCAGGAGACTAATGACTACACATGATAACAAGATCACCTTAAAGACACTCTCTATTAATGTCAGAGGCCTCAACTCTCCAAATAAAAGAAACCAAGTTTTTCAACAGCTACTTAGATACGACCCAGACATAATATGCATGCAAGAGACCCACTTTTCAAAAAAATCCCATCCAAAATATTTTCATGCCAAATATCAACAGTACTTCCTCTCCTATACAAATAAGAAACATAGAGGCACTGCGATCCTTATCAAAAATAATCTCCCATTATCAAACATCAAAACTGAATGCGATGAGCAGGGAAGATATGTAATCCTACATGGAGAACTCTTCTCAAAGCATCTATACCTGATTAATTCATATGCTCCCCCCGAATCGGCATTCCAGTTATTTACGCACCTAAAAACACAACTAGATATAGGACCAAATACGATTTTTCTGTGGTGCGGAGACTTCAACTTCACTTTAATTGATTCGTTAGAAAAATCTAAGCCATCCCCAGATAAGCTTACTAAAAAACAAAGAAAACAATTACGAGTTGCGCTGGAAGACAATTTCCTGGTAGACACATGGAGAGAACTGCATGGGAGCAAAAAGGGCTACATACACTACTCGCAAACCCACAACTCATATGCAAAAATAGACCATATCCTCACCACTTCATCAAACGTCCCAGCGTTACTATTCCTTAGACATATCCCAGTACCATGGTCAGATCATGACATACTCTTCCTCGGCATTGATTTACTAGCAGGTATTAGACCACCTTATACCTGGAGATTAAATGAATCACTATTGGTTGACCAGTCCAATAGAAATACTATTGCTGACCATCTTAGGAAGTACTTCAGGGATAATGTAACAAATGACATATCACCCAGGTCTATCTGGTTAGCCCACAAGGCAACCACGAGGGGACACCTAATAAAACTAGCAACATCTCTTAAAAGGAAAAAAACAAGAAAAGTCAGACAACCTGTTTTACAAACTTCATAGACTTACTTTAGAAAACCAAGCTCACCCTAGCAAACACATAGCATCTCTCATCAAAGATACCCAATTACAACTAAATATCATTCAATCCTCACAGGTTGAGAAGGCACTAAGATGGACAAAGGCACGACAATACAAATACCTGAATAAACCAGACTCCTGGCTAGCAGCCAAATTACGTCACCAGCACAAAATAAATAATATTTATAAAATCAGAGCATCCAATGGGGAAATCACCAGTAACCCTACAAAAATATTCCAAGCATTTAAAAATTTCTTCACAAATCTATACAAAACACCTAACAAAGTGGAGCCCACGGAAATAACCCAGTTCCTCCAGAATTTACAGCTACCCAAGCTAACCAAACAATCAAGCGATTTTTTAAATCGCAAAATTGACGAGGAAGAAGTCTCCGAGGCCATAAAGAAATTGAAGCCCAAAAAAGCCCCTGGGCCTGATGGGTTTAGTGCCACTTATTATAAGAAATTTAGAGATGAGCTAGCTCCGCACCTCACTGCCTTTTATAATGACCTTATAAAGCCGGGGAAAATTTCCTCAGAATTTCTAGATGCCCAGATAAGTATTATCCCAAAACCTAACAAAGATCAAATGGATATTAAAAATTACAGGCCAATCTCACTCCTAAATATTGATTACAAGCTGCTGACAGCAATCTTAGCATCCCGAATAAATACATTCCTACCAGCCCTTGTATCCAAAGATCAAGTAGGCTTCGTGCCAATGCGTCAGGCAGTGGACAATATTCGTAAGAATATTACGCTTATCAATCATGCCAACAGACACAAAACCAAACTAATGCTTCTAACTCTCGACATAGAAAAGGCTTTTGATAGCCTATCATGGCCCTATATGTTTGCAGTGTTGCAGCAAGCAGGAATAAATGGGCGATATGTCCACTGGCTGACGCAATTATACTCACTACCCACAGCTACACTTAAACTACCTGGCTCAGATGGCACTAGAGTCACTATCAACCGAGGTACCAGACAGGGATGCCCGCTCTCCCCTGCCATATTTGCTCTAGCAATGGAGCCTCTCTCAAGAGCTATCAAACAGCACACAGGAATACTTGGCTATAGAGTTAAGGAATACGTCAATAAAATCAGTTTATTTGCTGACGACGTGCTCTTAACACTAACATCACCTGAAAAATCACTCCCCCATTTGCTCCAACTTCTTAAATCATTTGCAGAACTCTCAGGCTTAAGGGTCAACGCCTCTAAGTCAGAAGCTTTGTTCTGCAATACTGACCCCTTAACAGCCAAAAAGATCTCTGATACCTATAAATTCCAGTATAAGGACCACTACTTAAAATACCTGGGAATCAATCTGTCCAACAATACCTCAAAATTATATAAATTAAATTACACCCCATTAATACATACTCTAAAACATGACCTAGAAGCTTGGAAAAAGTACAGTATCTCCTGGTCAGGAAGAATCACGTCTGTCAAGATGACGTTATTGCCTAAGCTGACATATCTATTTAGGGTCTTACCCATACCCCTTAACACACAAGACATATCCTCCCTACAATCTGATATATTGAAATTCATATGGAACGGTAAAAGGGCCAGAATTGCTAAGAAAGTGCTTTGGATTCATAAATCGCAAGGAGGGCTATCTGTTCCTAACATATCTAAATATTATAAAGCATCGCAACTGGCGTTTTTACCCTTCATATATGCGAAAGACCATGCTCCTGCATGGGTAGAGCTAGAAAATGATATACTACAGCCTATGACCTGGAAAGGCCTTCTATGGTCAACAAAATGGAAGCTGGCTCCCCTTAAGAAACTAGCCCCTACGGTTTTTCACACCTTGAATGTTTGGAGAGGGATGAAGATGAGATACAACCTACAATCTCCCACTCCCCCACTATTAGATATTTTCGGAAACCCTGACTTTCAGGCAGGACTAAATCATATAGCCTTTAAGGCATGGAAAGAGGCAAATATCCTCTCTTTACGCGATATTACAATTGATAACAAACTCCCATCATTACAACATCTAAAAAATATCTTCCCTGCAACCCTGAACGAAAATTTTCGCATATCTCAAATCTATCACTTTACCTCATCCTTCTCCATACACAATAAACCAATCACAAACACATGGTTTGAGCAACTATGCTCTAATGACCCCACCAAAAAAGGGGTCCTTTCGCAACTATACTCAATTTTTAATCAGCCCTCTATCTCCTTTCGACATAAATATCAAAAAGACTGGGAAGCTGACCTGGGCGAGACATTAGATGATGAAACTTGGTCTGAATGCATGGAAACTCTCTCCAAAGGAAGCATATATAGCTCAGGTCTTGAGACCTCAATAAAACTACTGCACAGAATCTACATGACACCACAAAAAATCCATACTTTTGATAAAAACAAACCAGACACTTGCTATCGAGGCTGTCCAGACAAAGGTACAATATATCATATCTTTTGGTCTTGTCCCAGGTCGGTTACAATCTGGTCTAAAATACACGCTCTCATTCGAAGTGATCTGGGCATACCAATAGAAAAAGACCCTAAAATATTTCTTTTAGGTTATAAACCACTAGAAATCCAATATGCTTCTCACAAGCTAATACAATTTATAGCACTCGCAGTTAAACTACATATAGCCCATCTATGGCTACAACCAAACCTTAGATATCGACAGGTTCTGGATAGAATAAACTATATAATGCAATGTGAACAACTAAACGCCAGAATAGCGGATTGCCTAGATCGCTTCGAGAGAGTATGGCAGCCATGGTTAGACTCATCCTGTTCCAAAGGGACAGCTCAACTACTACGTCATTGTTGAAGGAAGCATTAATGCAACAGAAAAAAGAATAAATAAAAGAGAGAGATGTCTTAAATATCAAACAGCAACTAAATTAGTCTATGCAAATGCAAGTCCTGAGTCCTGGTCCTCCAATACAACATTCCGACGTCCTGACGGAAGTTGTCTCTGTGCCACTCTGGAGTCCCCCCCCCTTTGTCATCTGAGGGACTCCTGTATATATAGTCTTATGTTCTTATACCGCAAATCAATGCGGAAATTTCCCCTGGGTACTTTACTCTAGGGATTGTTCTACAGCTCCACCTTCTATATGTCTAATGTTCAACTTTTGTTGAGTTACCACCTAAAGCCGCCTTCTAGGTAGATTTCCTGCAATTTTATGGCATACTAGGTTCACTGTTACTAAACTATATGTTGTTTGAAAGAAACTGTTCATGCTGCTTATGCCTGTTACCTGTACCATTGTTTTCAAGCTTTTCTCAATAAAAGTCTTTGAAAGTAAAACAGGGCAGGTAAGAGATTATATTACCCATCTATTTTAAAGAGACTCCGTAACAAAAATTGCATCCTGTTTTTTATCATACTACAAGTTCCAAAAGCTATTCTAATGTGTTGTGGCTTACTGCAGCATTTTATACTATCACTGTCTCTGTAATAAATCAATGTATCTTTCCCCTGTCAGACTTGTCAGCCTGTGTCTGGAAAGCTGCCAAGTTCTTCAGTGTTGTGGTTCTGCTATGAACTCCCCCTTCCAGGCCCCTCTATGCACACTGCCTGTGTATTATTTAGATTAGAGCAGCTTCTCTCTTCTCACTTATCTTTTACAAGCTGGATAAATCGTCCTCTGAGCTGGCTGGGCTTTCACATACTGAGGAATTACAGACAAGGGCAAAGCTGTTTGCAGGAAGAAACGAGCAGCCTGAAACTTCAGTGCATAAGAGATGCAGGGGGAAAGAAACACACAATGATCTCTTGAGATTCAAAAGGAAAGCTGTATACAGCCTGCTTGTGTATGGATGTATTTTCTATGTGTGGACATGCTGTACATCAACCTACTTCCTGTTTTGGTGGCCATTTTGTTTGTTTATAAACAAACTTTTTAAAACTGTGTTTAACCACTTTTAATGCGGCGAGGAGCGGCGAAATTGTGACAGAGGGTAATAGGAGATGTCCCCTAACGCACTGGTATGTTTACTTTTCTGCGATTTTAACAATAGAGATTCTCTTTAATTAGCATAACTAACGTAACTTAAGGTTGCTTACACACAGGGACGTTACAGGCGCACGTTAGTGCGCCTGTAACGTTCCCCCAACGCACAGCAATGTAACTCAAGTGGGCTGTTCACACAGCCCACGTTGCATTACATGTAACGCTGTACGTTGCCCGGAAAGTGCAGCATGCTACGTCGTTAGAGCGGCTATAGCCGCGTTAGACTGTTTGCACATGCGCAGTAGGGGGCGGAGAGGAGGTGGGGAGAGCCAGCTACAGTAGCCGCGCACATGGCTACTTAATATTCACTGCACTGGCGGCCGCTGATTGGCCGGCGGGACCACGTGATGCGGAGTGTCTCGCTCCGCGTCACGTGGTCCCGCCGGCCAATCAGCGCCACTCTGGGAGACTTTATCGGAATAGAGCCGCCTAACGCGGCTCACTCTACCGTCGGCTCTTGCAGCACCATACGTTGTGTTAGGTGCATGTTATGCGACCTTAACGTGGCACCTACTTGGTGTGCAAGTAGCCTAAAGAGACACTGAAGCGAAAAAAAAAATATGATAAAGTGAATTGGTTGTGTACTATGAATAATTACTAGAAGATTAGCAGCAAAGAAAATATTCTCATACTTTTATTTTCAGGTATATAGTGTTTTTTCTAACATTGCATCATTCTATAATATGTGCAGATTACACAACACTCAGCATTCAAAATGAGTCTTTCAGAGCAGTCTGTGAAGTAATGAGCTCTCCTCTAGCAGAGAAAAAGTAAACAGTTCACTTACAGTTGAAATAATAAAAGTCAGATAACAGCCCTCTCCAGACTTATGCTGGATACACACCACGAGTTTCCGCGTCGCACGCGGCCGTCGATACGCGTCGATTCGATTAACTCCGAACGAATTTCGATGATTTTTAGGTCGAATGCCATGTAAAGTATGGCAAATCGATCTAACGATCCATCGAAGCTTGAATCGGACATGTCGGAAATAATTGAATCGAAGCGTATCGACGGCCGCATCGAACGCGGAAACGCATGGTGTGTATCCAGCATTAGTCGGAGAGTTAATGGCTTGTTTGCATAGAGATAACAACTGGAGTTTCTTAAAGGTAGCCATACACTGGTCGATTTGCCATTAGATCGACCAGCTGACAGATCCCTATCTGATCGAATCTGATCAGAGAGGGATCGTATGGCTGCCTTTACTGCAAACAGGTTGTGAATCGGTCTCAGCCTGAAACCGATCACAATCTGTTGAGCTGCTCCTACCGCCTGTCCCCCCCCCCCCCCCCCCCCCGTATACATTACCTAAAGCTGGCTCCGGGTCCTCTTCTCCGCGCTGCACCCCGCACCGCATCCCAGCGTACACTGTGTCACTCCGTGACCAGGAAGTTCAAATAGAGCGCCCTATATCTGACACAGGAAGTTAATGTACGCTGGGATGGAAGCAGGAACAGAGCGGTCCGGTGCAGCGCGGAGAGGATGCCCGGGAGCCAGCGTCAAGTAATGTATACCTGATCGGATCGGCCGCCGCTAGCGACGCGCTCCCTACCCGCGGGCGATCGACGGTATTTTTCCGCACGGCGCGATTGACGGACCGATCCGATTTCGGGAGGAAATCGGATCGGCGGGTGCGTTTAGCGCGAATGATTGGCAGCAGATTCGATCCCAGTGATCGAATCTGCTGTCGAAACGGCCGCAAATCGGGTCAGTGTATGGCCAGCTTAACTCTTCCTGTACTGGAAACAATTAGACTGATGTATCTGATCTTAATGTTTTATTTCTTAGCTGTACTACACATACAAATCATAATATCATAATTTTTTTTCGCTTCAGTGTCTCTTTAATAACAATATGTTTAGGCTGAAGTTACTCTTTAAATCAGCTGAGACAGCTAATAACTACCCCATCAGCCTAGCGATGTCGCCCAAGGAAATCAGTTCCTGATCCACAACAGGCAGCATCAGTTGGGCATGTGTACAAGACTTTACCAAATTATGTAGCAGAAGGGTAAACTGAGGGGACATACTTTGAATAAATACTTCAGGCAACATATAACATAGAAGTGGTAAGATTGTACATTCAAAATTGTATATTAGTGGGTGCCTTGCCTATTCTGCCAAGAAATTCTAGCTTAACTGTCATATATTCAAACCCAGTTGCTGATAACTTCAAGGGTAACAAATTATCATTCCAGTATTTCACTTTCATGGACTGTTCATAAATAACCGTTAATATCATCATAACTGATCAACTATGGAAATGTTGCGGAATAGGAAGCAAGTGGGAATGAGTGGGATAGCAGGATGTGCATTCACAAAGACATAATATGTAACAACCAGACAGCTGAGAAGAGAGGTGAACTGGGGCCAATGCAACTAACAACACGTGTGGCCTTGCTTTGCACAGTTATGCACTGTGATGCTGCCCCAATATCAATAGAGCCAAACTGTAACAATTGAGAATACATGCATCAGTGTGGCATCTCACTGCACAATACAATGTCTGATGTCCTTGGACATCGAATAACATTTGTGGTGCATAGTACTGCACTGCAACACAAGTCCCAGCAGCCCAGACCTGGTGTACCTCTCATCAACCTGCCCTGCAATAGGAAACCAATTCTCACTTTTCTTCGACTTCAGTGTTCTATGAAAACACAGTATGTATAGGGTTAAAGCGGACCTGAACTCAGGACTTCCTCTCTGCTCTAAAAGATACGCAACAGCATAACAACATATTCGTTGTTACAGCTGATACTAATCCTGAAATAAAATCTGCAGTGTGTCTACTTCCCACTTTCATGGAAGCAGCTATAGGGTTTACATCCTGTGTTTAGAAATTAACTGCTCTACCAAGGCAGCCAGCTGACACAGCTGAGAGATCACATTACAGTTGTGATTAGACACAGATGAGGGGGGGATTAGACAAGATAAACTCTCTAAATACATACAGGGTGCACTTCTCTCTATTTTCCTTCTGGCCTTTGCAAGAGTTCAGGTCCACTTTAAAGGGATACTGTAGGGGGGTCGGGGGAAAATGAGCTGAACTTACCCGGGGCTTCTAATGGTCCCCCGCAGACATCCTGTGCCCGCGCAGCCGCTCACCGATGCACCGGCCCCGCCTCCGGTTCACTTCTGGAATTTCTGACTTTAAAGTCAGAAAACCACTGCGCCTGCGTTGCCGTGTCCTCGATCCCGCTGATGTCATCAAGAGTGCACAGCGCAGGCCCAGTATGGTCTGTGTCTGCACAGTACACTCCTGGTGACATCAGCTGGAGCGAGGACACGGCAACGCAGGCGCAGTGGTTTTCTGACTTTAAAGTCTGAAATTCCAGAAGTGAACCGGAGGCGGGGCCGGAGCATCGGTGAGCGGCTGCGCGGGCACAGGATGTCTGCAGGGGACCATTAGAAGCCCCGGGTAAGTTCAGCTCATTTTCCCCCGACCCCCCTACAGTATCCCTTTAAATACTTTTCAAAAAGTGAAGGGGGAGAGGGAGAGAACTCTGATCTGCTGCAGTGCTGGCCACAGAGAAGGTGGGTGGGATGAGATGATTTGTGCAGCCAGGGCACCAAGAAGTTAACAAGCAAGTTGGGTAGCAGACAATGGGAGCCAAATAGTCCAATGTCAGAAAAAGTGTTTCAGGCAGCAGAATATGCAGCAAGTGGCCCAATATAAATGTGCCAACTCATAAAATAAAACTTCATATAGACAGACTTTCACTACCTAAAACTGTCATGTGTGTATATTCTGTACACTAAAGAAAAGTCTTGAATGACAGTGCTCTCTGCGTAGGCATTACAGTCAGCCCTACTCAAGGGAATAACAACTGACCACATGGGAGATTTAGGCCAATTGTTATTATATAGCCTGCAGAGGAAGGCCTCACAAGCCTTTCTTCATTGCACAGTAGAAGTCTATGGCCTCAATTCACTAAGCTTAACTCCTGTCTTTAATAACTCTTCTGAGCTGTTTTACAGTTATCACAATTATATCACCATGGTGATAACTGTAAAACAGCTCAAAAGAGTTATTAAAGACAGGAGTTAAGCTTAGTGAATTGAGGCCTATGTGAACCAGTCCAAATATATGTACACAGCTTGAAATCGAACTGTAATACGTTTTAAAAAAATCCTTCACACAGAACTTAAAGGGAAGGTTCAAGCAAAAAAAAAAAATGAGTTTTACTTACCTGGGGCTTCTACCAGCCCCATGTAGCCATCCTGTGCCCTTGTAGTCACTCACTGCTGCTCCAGTCCCCCGCTGGCAGCTTTCTGACCTCGGAGGTCAGGGCCACATTGCATACATTTTTACGCATTCCAGCTAGTGCAGGAACAAAAATGTACGCGTTGCACCACTAACGCGTAAAAATGTATGCGTTAATGTTCCTGCACTAGCGGAAATGTGTAAAAATGTACGCAATTCGGCCCTGACCTCCGAGGTCAGAAAGCTCCCAGCGGGGGACTGGAGCAGCAGTGAGTGACTACGAGGGCACAGGATGGCTGCATGGGGCTGGTAGAAGCCCCAGGTAAGTGAAACTCATTTTTTTTTTTTGCTTGGACCTTCCCTTTAAGAGTAAAAGGATCAGCCCTAGTCTGAGCACCTTTTTCCAGAAGTGTAAGCATTGCATATTATTTGACCCTGGTCATGCAGGCAGTGGAAAGCAAGCCATGCAGGCAAGAGACAGCGGATGAGCAGAAGGGAGATCACCAAGCAGGCAGGAAATAGTAGACAGGCATAAGAAAGACCACCATACAGAAAGGGGATAGCGGGCAAGCATAGTGGAGACAATTATGCAGCCAGGAGATTGTGGGCAGGTAGAAGGTAAACAGCTCAGCAGGCAGTCTTCAAGACTAAACCGTCAACAGAGAAAGTGTGCAGGCAATGAAACACAGTCTTTAGAAACCATGGAAAGGGAAAGAGATAGTCAGAGATAGTGAGCAGACAGAAAGACATGCAATCAGGGCTAGGCCGTCAGAGATAGTCAGCAGGCAGCGGTAGGTCATCATTGGAGATAGTCAGCAGGCAGCGGTAGGCCGTCAGAGATAGTCAGCAGGCAGCGGTAGGTCATCATTGGAGATAGTCAGCAGGCGGCGGTAGGTCGTCATTGGAGATAGTCAGCAGGCGGCGGTAGGTCATCATTGGAGATAGTCAGCAGGCGGCGGTAGGTCATCATTGGAGATAGTCAGCAGGCAGTGGTAGGGTACATTAGAAATAGCAGGCAGGGGTAAGCCCTCCTTGGGGAAATTCAGTAAGCGGGGATAAGCCGTTCTTAGAGAAAGTCAACAGGCAGGGGTAGGCCTTTATGGGAAGGTCAGCAGGCAGGAGTAAGTAGTCAGAGGTAGTCAGCAGGCAGGGGTAAGAGGTCAGAGGTAGTCAGCAGACAGGTGTAATAGGTCAGAGGTAGTCAGCAGACAAGTGTAATAGGTCAGAGGTAGTCAGCAGACAGGGTAGACTGTCAGAGAAAAACAGGAGGCAGGGTTAGTCCGTCATTAGAGATAGCAGGCAGGGGTAGTGCGTCATTAGAGATAGCAGGCAGGGGTAGTGCGTCATTAGAGATAGCAGGCAGGGGTAGTGCGTCATTAGAGATAGCAGGCAGGGGTAGTGCGTCATTAGAGATAGCAGGCAGGGGTAGTCCGTCATTAGAGATAGCAGGCAGGGGTAGTCCGTCATTAGAGATAGCAGGCAGGGGTAGTGCGTCATTAGAGATAGCAGGCAGGGGTAGTGCGTCATTAGAGATAGCAGGCAGGGGTAGTCCGTCAGAGATAGCAGGCAGGGGTAGTCCGTCATTAAAGATAATCAGTAGGCAGGGGTAAGCCATTATTGGAGAAAGTCAGCAGGCAGGGGTAGACCATCATTAGAGACAGTCAGCAGGCAGGGATAGACCATCATTAAAGACAGTCAGCAGGCAGGGGTAGACCATCATTAAAGACAGTCAGCAGGCAGGGGTAGACCATCATTAAAGACAGTCAGCAGGCAGGGATAGACCATCAGAGACAGTCAGCAGGCAGGGGTAGACCATCAGAGACAGTCAGCAGGCAGGGGTAGGCCATCAGAGACAGTCAGCAGGCAGGGGTAGGCCATCAGAGACAGTCAGCAGGCAGGGGTAGGCCATCAGAGACAGTCAGCAGGCAGGGGTAGACCATCAGAGACAGTCAGCAGGCAGGGGTAGACCATCAGAGACAGTCAGCAGGCAGGGGTAGACCATCAGAGACAGTCAGCAGGCAGGGGTAGACCATCAGAGACAGTCAGCAGGCAGGGGTAGGCCATCAGAGACAGTCAGCAGGCAGGGGTAGACCATCAGAGACAGTCAGCAGGCAGGGGTAGACCATCAGAGACAGTCAGCAGGCAGGGGTAGGCCATCAGAGACAGTCAGCAGGCAGGGGTAGGCCATCAGAGACAGTCAGCAGGCAGGGGTAGGCCATCAGAGACAGTTAGCAGGCAGGGGTAGGCCATCATGCAGGCAGTCATTGAAAAAAGTCAACAGGCAGGGGTAGGCAGTCAAGAGACAGTGAGCAGGCAGAGATAGGCAGTCATAAAAGACAGTGAGCAAGCATTTAGAATCAGTAAGTGTTCAGAGACAGGAAGGAAATAGATTACGCCATCAGACACAGCAAGCAGTGACAGGCAGGCAATCTTTGCAGACAGGATATTGGTCTTCTCTAGGGAACTCAGCAGGAAACCTCATAGAGAACTTCAGCTAATGTTATTGGGTGGACGGCACCCTACTGAACTTCTTGGTCTTCAATAGCTTGTAGTAAACTACGCCAATTGGCTATTTGGCCAATCACAACACTTCATGCGGTAGAGGGTACTTGGAGAATTGTTGCCGATGAGGTTTCCTGCTGGGTCACAGACCGTGAGCAGGCAGAGGCGGGCACTCTTTACAGACAGTAAGAGGGCAGAGGCAGGTGCTCTTTACAGACAGTGAGCAGGCAGAGTCAGGAACTTTTTGGAGGCAGTAAGCAAGCAGAGACAGGCCCTCTTTACACACAGTGAGCAGGCAGACACAGGCACTCTTTGGTGAAAGCAAGCAGTCAGCAGCCAGAAACAAGCAGTCTCTAAAAGCAATCATGCAGGCAGTCATTAGAGACAGTCAGCAGACAGTGACGGGCAGCCATTAGAGACAGTCAGCAGACAGTGACGGGCAGCCCTCAGAGACAGGCAGTCTCTAATGACTGCCTGTCTCTGAGGGCTGCTTGACTGTCTCTAATGACAGTCAGCAGACAGTGACAGGCAGCCCTCAGAGACAGGCAGTCATTAGAGACAGTCAGCAGACAGTGATGGGCAGCCGTCAGAGACAGGCAGTCATTAGAGACAGTCAGCAGACAGTGATGGGCAGCCGTCAGATACAGGCAGTCCTTAGAGACAGTCAGCAGACAGTGATGGGCAGCCGTCAGAGACAGGCAGTCCATAGAGACAGTCAGCAGACAGTGATGGGCAGCCGTCAGAGACAGGCAGTCCATAGAGACAGTCAGCAGACAGTGATGGGCAGCCGTCAGAGACAGTCAGCAGACAGTGATGGGCAGCCGTCAGAGACAGTCAGCAGACAGTGATGGGCAGCCGTCAGAGACAGTCAGCAGACAGTGATGGGCAGCCGTCAGAGACAGTCAGCAGACAGTGATGGGCAGCCGTCAGAGACAGTCAGCAGACAGTGATAGGCAGCCGTCAGAGACAGTCAGCAGACAGTGATGGGCAGCCGTCAGAGACAGGCAGTCATTAGAGACAGTCAGCAGGCAGTGATAGGCAGCCGTCAGAGACAGGCAGTCATTAGAGACAGTCAGCAGGCAGTGATGGGCAGCCGTCAGAGACAGGCAGTCATTAGAGACAGTCAGCAGACAGTGATGGGCAGCCGTCAGAGACAGGCAGTCATTAGAGACAGTCAGCAGACAGTGATGGGCAGCCGTCAGAGACAGGCAGTCATTAGAGACAGTCAGCAGACAGTGATGGGCAGCCGTCAGAGACAGGCAGTCATTAGAGACAGTCAGCAGACAGTGATGGGCAGCCGTCAGAGACAGGCAGTCATTAGAGACAGTCAGCAGACAGTGATGGGCAGCCGTCAGAGACAGGCAGTCATTAGAGACAGTCAGCAGACAGTGATGGGCAGCCGTCAGAGACAGGCAGTCATTAGAGACAGTCAGCAGACAGTGATGGGCAGCCGTCAGAGACAGGCAGTCATTAGAGACAGTCAGCAGACAGTGATGGGCAGCCGTCAGAGACAGGCAGTCATTAGAGACAGTCAGCAGACAGTGATGGGCAGCCGTCAGAGACAGGCAGTCATTAGAGACAGTCAGCAGACAGTGATGGGCAGCCGTCAGAGACAGGCAGTCATTAGAGACAGTCAGCAGACAGTGATGGGCAGCCGTCAGAGACAGGCAGTCATTAGAGACAATCAGCAGACAGTGATGGGCAGCCGTCAGAGACAGGCAGTCATTAGAGACAGTCAGCAGACAGTGATGGGCAGCCGTCAGAGACAGGCAGTCATTAGAGACAGTCAGCAGACAGTGATGGGCAGCCGTCAGAGACAGGCAGTCATTAGAGACAGTCAGCAGACAGTGATGGGCAGCCGTCAGAGACAGGCAGTCATTAGAGACAGTCAGCAGACAGTGATGGGCAGCCGTCAGAGACAGGCAGTCATTAGAGACAGTCAGCAGACAGTGATGGGCAGCCGTCAGAGACAGGCAGTCATTAGAGACAGTCAGCAGACAGTGATGGGCAGCCGTCAGAGACAGGCAGTCATTAGAGACAGTCAGCAGACAGTGATGGGCAGCCGTCAGAGACAGGCAGTCATTAGAGACAGTCAGCAGACAGTGATGGGCAGCCGTCAGAGACAGGCAGTCATTAGAGACAGTCAGCAGACAGCGATGGGCAGCCGTCAGAGACAGGCAGTCATTAGAGACAGTCAGCAGACAGCGATGGGCAGCCGTCAGAGACAGGCAGTCATTAGAGACAGTCAGCAGACAGCGATGGGCAGACGTCAGAGACAGGCAGTCATTAGAGACAGTCAGCAGACAGCGATGGGCAGACGTCAGAGACAGGCAGTCATTAGAGACAGTCAGCAGACAGTGATGGGCAGCCGTCAGAGACAGGCAGTCATTAGAGACAGTCAGCAGACAGTGATGGGCAGCCGTCAGAGACAGGCAGTCATTAGGGACAGTCAGCAGGCAGTGATAGGCAGTCTTCAGAGACAGCAGCAGTAAATAGGCAGTCATTAGAGACAGCAGGCAGTCTTCAGAGACAGCAGCAGTAAATAGGCAGTCATTAGATTGTGGCAAGCAGACAGACAGGCAATCATAAGGGGCAGCCAGAAATAGGCAGTGATTAGAAGCAGCCATGCAGGCAGCTGTGTGGAGGGTGCGGGGAGAGACACACAGGGGGCTGCTCTGTGCAGTGAGGCGGCACTGCTATGTATACACCACCAATGGCACATTCACCCATACAGCATTGCACGTACCGGGCGGATGTCCCGTCCTCGGCCTCCCCTGCCCGGCCGCTTCTCCTCCCCAGTCACCGTCCGCCTCACACTCTCCAAGCGATCAGCACCTCTGCGGCCATCGTACGGCTCCACCCCCGACCCCGCCTCCCACACATCATCCAGCGACCGGCCCACCTGACGTCACCGCCCCGCTCACCAGCAAGAGCGCCTGCGATGGGAGCAGGGCGGGGCTAGCGTGAGTGACGTCCCCTGACTGCAAGTTCCTGTGCGATGATTGGTTGCCCCGTACTGGGCGGCAACCAGCGGCTTCATAGCAGGAGGAGTGAGCGGGGCGGATTGGCTTATTATTGCCTGCGAGTCACGTCATGCGTTTGCGTTGTGCGGCTATTATACTAGTTCCCATCTCTGTACACAATTCCAGCTATACCATTCTCAGTCTCACTAGCGCCCATCTCTGTACACAATTCCAGCTATACCATTCTCAGTCTCACTAGCGACTGTTGTGTGCATCTTGCATCTGAGACCAGCTCGCTGCAGGGATTACTACGCATAGGGAACTTCGGTCTCGGGCTAAAAGCATATAAACTGTCCGTATAAAGTCCATAGCAGGCCCGTTGTTGTTTCAGTTTGGTGCATTATTAAAGCAAACCTGAGACAAATTAAATGAAAGCCTTTACTCTTACCTGGGGCTTCCTCCAGCCCCCTTCAAGCTGTTGGGCTTCCTTGCCATCTCTTCAGGCTGATTCCCCCACTGGCAATTCCGCTATATTCTGTTTCGCGGTGCGCCCCTGTCACATTCCTGTGCCCGGAAGCTTTCTGCGCCTGTGCAGTAGTACAGGTAAGTATAAATGCTTCTATTTAATTTGTCTCAGGTATACTTTAAGGTCCACTATCGCGAAAAAAGTAAGCAGATAAAATCTGACAGAACTGATATAATTTGCGCCAGTCCATCTCCTCGTGGGATTCTTGGGGTTTTCTTTGTTTTCGGCCCAGTTCACATTAGTGTCTGCCAATGGAACCGGCCGTACGGTTCCGTGGTCCGTTTCGGCAGGACCCAATTTTCCGGACCGGTTTGCTCAGCAGACACAGGTTTTGCAGCTACATAGTAACAAATAGAAAATTGACAGTTTACAGCACACTGGCTGTAAAAACTGTCAGTTTTTCCTGATCCTGATGGCCGGATCCTTACGGCCGGCTCCGCAGAAAAACGCTAATGTGAACCGGGCTGATCAACAGCATTGAACAGCAGTTTAACTGCCAAAATAGTAAGACACCAGCCAGCCTCCCTACTCACTTGCACACTATTTTATCAGTTAGACTTTCCAACTGCTGTTCAAGAAATGCTGTTGAAAACAAAGAAAAACTGAGAATCCCCCATGAGGAGATGGACCAGTCCAAAATCTGTCGGTTCTGTCAGATTGTAACTGCCTACTTTTTTCACAATAGCGATCCTTTAAGGTTCACTTTAAACTGATAAGTGCTAGCAGTGGCGTAGCTAAGGAGCTATGGGCCCCGGTGCAAGTTTTACATGGGGCCCCTACAAGCACTCTATACATAACAATTGATACGGCACAACAAAACCTGCCAAGGATTTCCACAGTGTCAGAGGTGCAAGTAGGGGATGGGAAGCAGGTTGTTAATGATTACTACTATTTTAAGCATCTATAGAAGTGATTATTATCAACACAGGGCCAATAAAGAGCGAATATTTTGCTTGAAGGAGGGCCCCTTGGGGCCCCTATGGCCTAAGGGCCCCGATGCGGTCGCTACCTCTGCAACCCCTATTGCTACGCCCCTGGGTGCTAGCCTAGTTTAGGGGACTCAGCAGGAAACCTCATAAGCAACAGTTCACTAACCACAGCACCCTCTACGGCGCAAAGCGTTGCGGTTGACTAAAGAGTGTGGGCGTAGTTTACTAAAACCGATGTGAAACCTAAAAGTTCAAGAGGATGCTGTCCACCCAATCATGTTGGCAGAATTAGCACCGTTAAAAAGTGGGCAGCTAAATTGGAAGCTTGAAAAGATCTGCAGCTAAAACAATCCATGCCATTCACTGATGAGGGGCAAACAAAAAAAATCTCTGTGGTGGCACTCTTTTTACCCTGATGGCTCTGACGTCCTTTCCAACTGATACCGTCACATTACCCAGGAAGAGTGGTTTTTGTTAATGTCTCTCAGAACTCATGCAGTCCAAAGAAAGAAACACCTATAAAAGATACCAGTGAAACAAATCCCTGACGCACAATAAGTAGTGAGGCTGCAAATACATGCAGGACAAATTTAACGTTTTTCAGCTGTGTAGTTACTGCTGTTAAATCTCTAAACCTCCTGCAGGCTCCCTTTTTTTTTTTTTTTTGCAAGGAGTGCACTGAAGAATGAACCATCAGTTTAGGTTCTGTGCTACTGTCTTGTGGTGAGTTGCTGCAGGTAATGTCTAATCGCTGAACATTTGAAAGGTGCTGCACTACTGACTCCCCCAGCTCTTCCTTTATCCGCAGCACCAAATATAATTGCCTATTTTCAGTTTCGCATAACCAGTAAGTTACTACCATAAAGTCCAAAAGGCAAACGGCTTGGGACTTAAATGCAAAAGTGGTGTAGCTGTTCCTCAAGGCATATCTACAGAATGTAAGATAAAAAAGAGGAGAGCACACCATTGTTTTGTATTTTAAATAACAAAAGTATTTTTTTGTGTGTGTTTTTCAAATGAAGTCCGCACACTCCAAGATGTCGAAAAGGTCCAAAAACTTTATTTAGGCAAGTACAAGATGCTACAGCACAAGATGGCCATTCATTTTATGCTGTGCCTGATTGCCTAAATAAAGTTTTTGGACCTTTCTACACGTTGGAGTGTGCGGACTTCGTTTGAAAAACAGTTTAAAGAGGAACTGTTGTGAAAATCTTAACATTTAGAACACATATAAATAAGAAGTACATTTCTTCCAGAGTAAAATGAGCCATAAATTACTTTTCTCCTATATTGCTGTCACTTACAGTAGGTAGTAGAAATCTGACATTACTGACAGGTTTTGGGTTAGTCCATCTCTTCATGGGGGATTCTCAGCATGGCCTTTATTCTTTATAAAGACATTCCCTGAAAAAGATTTATACAAAGATGCTGTCCGGCCTCCCTGCTCACCGTACACTTTTTTGGCAGTTGGACGGAGCAACTGCCATTCACTACATGCTTTAAAAAATACAGAAAACCCTAAGAACCCACTAAGAGAAGATGGGCTAGTCTAAAATCTGTCGGTAATGTCAGATTTCTACTACTCACTGTAAGTGACAGCAACATAGGAGAAAAGTAATGTATGGCTCAATTTACATCGGAAGAAACGTACTTCTTATTTTTATATGTTAACATGAATTTTAAATTTTAAGATTTTCGCGACAGAGGTCCTTTAAGGGTAATACTACTGTGCGCTGTCTGTGCACCTCAGTACTGCTGCGATTTTGTGAATGCACCCCATTATGTCTAAAGCCCAAGCTAATGTCCTGTAGCAGTTGTCACTCATCCTCCTGTAATGTGGCAGTGGTCAGTGGTCATTCAATTTCTTGTAGTCATAAAAGTGAAACTCCTTTTTGGTTGACATAAATCCACTGGACTTTTTTAAATAAATCTTATTTTAGGTATCTTTCAATCTGAAGTCAAGGCCAGCCTTAGAATTCCAAAATATACTGGAGCTGAAATTCTTCAAACTTCTTTACTTTTTATGGACACTTCATGTTTATGCTAAACCCATTAGGACGTATGTAAGTGTATCTTTTACAAATGAATAAGGGATAAGAAATTGTTCTTTGACAGTTATCCAGTTCAGATGACAGGCTGGAAAGACACATACAGCAAGCTAAGAGTTTTAACCAAAAATAATATTGGAAATCTATTATGTGGTTACTCAGATTCCCATTTGCTTAATATTGTTTGAAGTGGGATTGTAAGCATATAATTTCAAGAGTGGGGAAGGCTACCTCTTAGCACTCTTACTATCCCCAAATCATCAGTCCTGCCCTCTTGGCCATACATCAGGCGACCTGGCGGCCAATAGACCATCCAATTTGATTATTATAATTGAATTGGATGAAAATCAGTGCCGCCAAGTGCATGCCCGACTAACAAAGCGACCAATTTTGGGACGGAAATTGGTTGCATGGTTGATTGTGTATGCTGCAAGATGTTGGGCGGAAGTTAGTTGATCAGATTTGATTAGAGATAAATTTGTCTCTTTGTTAAATCTGCCCATAATCGTCAGGTCTATGGCTACCTTTACCTGCGTTATCGGTAAGGCCAGGCTGTTTCAGCATATCTGCCCCGCCCTTTCGGACCAATTTGAGGGAAGGGGCAGACCCTGTGCATCATCAGGCAAGAGAGCATTGGCAAACACTAATACAAGATGCACAGGAAGAAATAATTCATTGTTCTAGGTAAGTATGAATTATATTTAACTAGTGAAAAGGCCCGCCCATTAAAAAACGGGCGCTAGGCCACGGCCGGTAAACCCCAGCAAATCGCATACCGACGCTTCCCGCTCACCCGTCCCCCACCACTGTCCAAAGTATATGCACACATGGAGATGTTGCTTGCTTGGCAGTTGGAAAAAGCTGTTATTTCCCACAATGCAATGAGGTTCTCAGACAGCAAACTGTCAAGTCTGGAAGCAGGGACACACACAGGTAAAGGACGCAGAGACACAGGGGTTTTATTATAGGACTAGCTGACCTAAACCTGTTTAAAAACGGGCTCTAGGTCTTTCACGCGTGCACACGCCCGCCCATTGGCCCTGTCCGCCCCTTGAAGCCGCACGTCACTTCCCCTTAGTCTCTCCGCGCACGTGCGCAGTTCATTATGAGCAGGGACACACCCACGGGCACACACGGACGCAGAGACAAAGGGGTTTTATTATAGAGGATTAGTAAAACAGCCCGCCCACTAAAAAATGGGCGCTAGGCTACCGGCGCCCCCCCCCCCCCCCCCCCACCACCACCTCCCCCCAGCAACGCGAGCACAGATGCGTCCCGCTCGCCCATCCTCCACCGCTTTCTGCAGAATATGCACACAGGGAGATGTTGCTTGCTTGGTAGTTGGAAAAAGCTGTTATTTCCCACAATGCAATGAGGTTCTCAGACAGCAAACTGTCACATCTGGAAGCAGGGACACACACACACACAGGGACAGGATGCAGAGACACAGGTTTTATTATGTGTGATGATGGCCCTGCCACCCTCCCTCTCCCCATGTCAGGCCTGAAACACACCAGAGGAGTTTTTCTGAGCGTTTTGAGTTTTTAAATCTGCTGCTAAGGTTATCCTATGTGTCTGTGCACACTGGAGCAATGAGGTTTTGTAAAAAAACCCATAGCATTACATTGGGAAGAGGTTTTGAAACCTCTAAAAGCTCTTCCCAATGTAATGCTATGGGGTTTTTTACAAAACCTCATTGCTCCAGTGTGCACAGACACTCACTGCTGCCTAATAACTGCTCACTGCTGCCTGGTAACTGCTCACTGCTGCCTGGTAACTGCTCACTGCTGCCTGGTAACTGCTCACTGCTGCCTGGTAACTGCTCACTGCTGCCTGGTAACTGCTCACTGCTGCCTGGTAACTGCTCACTGCTGCCTGGTAACTGCTCACTGCTGCCTGGTAACTGCTCACTGCTGCCTGGTAACTGCTCACTGCTGCCTGGTAACTGCTCACTGCTGCCTGGTAACTGCTCACTGCTGCCTGGTAACTGCTCACTGCTGCCTGCTCACTGCTGCCTGCTTACTGCTGCCTGCTCACTGCTGCCTGCTTACTGCTGCCTGCTCACTGCTGCCTGCTCGCTGCTGCCTGGTAACTGCTCGCTGCTGCCTGGTAACTGCTCGCTGCTGCCTGGTAACTGCTCGCTGCTGCCTGGTAACTGTTCGCTGCTGCCTGGTAACTGCTCGCTGCTGCCTGGTAACTGCTCGCTGCTGCCTGGTAACTGCTCGCTGCTGCCTGGTAACTGCTCGCTGCTGCCTGGTAACTGCTCGCTGCTGCCTGGTAACTGCTCGCTGCTGCCTGGTAACTGCTCGCTGCTGCCTGGTAACTGCTCGCTGCTGCCTGGTAACTGCTCGCTGCTGCCTGGTAACTGCTCGCTGCTGCCTGGTAACTGCTCGCTGCTGCCTGGTTACTGCTCGCTGCTGCCTGGTTACTGCTCGCTGCTGCCTGGTTACTGCTCGCTGCTGCCTGGTTACTGCTCGCTGCTGCCTGGTTACTGCTCGCTGCTGCCTGGTTACTGCTCGCTGCTGCCTGGTTACTGCTCGCTGCTGCCTGGTTACTGCTCGCTGCTGCCTGGTTACTGCTCGCTGCTGCCTGATTACTGCTCGCTGCTGCCTGATTACTGCTCGCTGCTGCCTGATTACTGCTCGCTGCTGCCTGGTTACTGCTCGCTGCTGCCTGGTTACTGCTCGCTGCTGCCTGGTTACTGCTCGCTGCTGCCTGGTTACTGCTCGCTGCTGCCTGGTGACTGCTCGCTGCTGCCTGGTGACTGCTCGCTGCTGCCTGGTGACTGCTCGCTGCTGCCTGGTGACTGCTCAGACACAGTGCACAGACACATAGGATAACATTAGCAGCAGATTTAAAAACTCAAAACGCTCAGAAAAACTCCTCTGGTGTGTTTCAGGCCTTAGTCATATTACTGTGGACAAAAAAAGAAAAGGAGACGAGCGCTCTCATAGTTTAAAATACTCTATGGTCAACCTGATGAAAAAGCGGAGCCTAAAAACGTGTGGTGGGTGACACAGCTGCATACGGAGTCAGAGGACTGTTTGTACTTTTTTACCTCTTGCTTTATTCTGTTGTTGGTATTGGGCACTGCACTTCCTCTCTTATTCCTTACATCTAACAACCTTACAGCATCAGTATTGTTCAGAAGAAAGAGGAGAAAAAAGGTATATAGAGTAATTCCATTACTCCAGGCATGTTGTGATCTATTGCTGCTTCTACAGCTGACAACAGCTGGATTGCTTATTGGACGAGGTTCCTGTCTGTGTGAGCTTTGATATGCTTTGATATTATTTATACATTGTAAGTGTAATTTTATCAGGTATTCCTTTAAATTGAGGGTATTTTTCTCTATGAGAGCACCAGTGGAGAAGCTAAGGAGCTATGGGCCCCAGTGCAAGTTTTACATTGGGCCCCCCAAGCACTCTATACATAGCAATTGATACAGCGCACCAAAAACTGCCAAGGACAACTACCAAGTCAGAGGTGCAAGAAGAGGATAGGGAACAGTTTGTTATTGATAAACACTACTCAAAGCCTCTATAGAAGTGATTATTACAAGCACAGGACCACTAAAGAGATAATACTGCGATTGAGGCAGTGCTCTACAGGGCCCCTCTGGCCGAAGGCCCCGGTGCGGTCGCAACCTCTGCAACCCCTACTGCAACGCCACTGGAGAGTGCTCCTCTCTGCCTCTCTTTTAGTCACTTGTTCACAAATCCCTTTACTGGAGCTGCACTTTGGAGGATTTATCCTTTTCGCTATGCGAACTGCGGCTACTACTGTAATAACGGGTGCAAAACACCCGTATTTGTCATGGGGGTTTAGCATGTGGGTGGGGCGGATGAAGGTGGGGACGATTTAGAGGGGTTAGGGTGAGTTGCCCACTGGGAAGGTTAAGGTTAGGCACCACAAGAGGGGTTAAAGTTAGGCACCACCGGGGGGGGGGGGCGGAGATTACGGTTAGGCGTCACCAGGGAGGGGGAAGGTGAAAGTTAGGCACCACCGGGGGGGGGGGGGGGGGGGGGGCAGAGATTACGGTTAGGCGTCACCAGGGAGATGGAGGGTTAAGGTTAGGTACCACCAGGGGAGGGTTCTGTGTGAGAGTAAGGAGAGGTTAGGTCATAGTGAAATATCAGCAAATAATATCGTTATTTCACTATATCAATTAAGTAGTAAAATATTGGTAAATTTACCGATGCTGTGCCCAAATTAGCATGCAGCATATTCAAATGTGTGCCTTATGCATTAACTTAAATTAAAGGGATTCTGTGGGGGGGGTGTTGAAAATAAAAACACACACTTACCAGGGGTTTCTAACGGCCCCCTGCTGCTGTTATGTCCCGCGCCGTCCTCCGACGATCACCCGTTCCCGTCCGCCGGTCCCGGTCTGATATTCGTCTAACAAGACGAATAGTGCTCGCTCCCACGCGCGTCATCGGGAGCCTACTGTGCAGGCACAGTACAAAGTTTTCTTGTATTGTGCCTGCGCAGTAAGCTCCCAATGACACGCGCGGGAGCGAGCACGCCCCCCTTCCCCCAGAACAGCCCCTTTAAAAATAAACAAAGGAACCTATGATGAAGCAATGTTGAAATCAGGATGGTGCCAATACTTATGCACAATGCTGGAAAAATGCAGTCCCCATTTCTGCCTGAAATGATGGCCGGTAACGAGTGTCATCAGGATCTTACAGTGCGTGTGACTGCTGTTATTTTATGGCAGATCCAGTAAAGCTTAACAAGCGGCATCACTGCTTTGTTTTACATGTTTATTGAGTCATAAAGAAGTTGTTTAAAGTGAGTCTAGATGTGCATCATTATAAAAAAAAACTCATAGTGGATCAACTGTAAAAAAAAGATAACTGTCAGAAATGTTTAACTGCCTCATTTAAAAAATGGAGGATGTCATTATGTGAGCTGTTTGCATGTCTGCCTGGTCACATGGTGGTGGAATAGAGACAAGATCGCGGAGGGTAATGGTATTGCTGAGCATAGGTGGCAATACTCTACAACTGCTGCTTCGGGCGATTGTTCTTAAAGGGAATGTTAAGTAAAATACATTTGGCCAGTTTAACTTACCTAGGGCTGCTTCCAGCATCCTGAAGTCCTTTTGCTGCCTCGCCGTTACTCCAAGCTGCTCCATTCATCCGCTGTCCCCCTCCGAATGCTGGCCCACTCAGCGGGCCATTGCGTATGTGCAATCTATAAATCTGGCCAGTTACTACCTCATCAATCACGCTCCTGTGGCTGGCAGGGCCGGTTTAACCCCCGATGGGCTCCAGGGCAAAGGTAACCCGGGGGGCCCATCTCCCAGAAACATTTCACTGCCCAGATGCCGACCTCCCTCCTAATTATCACATATTGGGCTGGATTCACTAAGACAAATAACATGCCTTATCAGAGTAGCATAGCGAGCGCTACAAACTTATGCCTGCTAATTGGCAATGACGAGAGCTCCACTCGTCCTGCCCTGAGCCCCTGCGGGTCCAATCACTTTAAAGGACATTATCCCTGCACGTTAATTGGCCCAATAGGCTGTCACTTGACAGGCAGCCTATTGGGCCAATCAAAGTGCGGGATTAATATCCTTTAAATGGAATTGGACCCACAGGGGCTCAGGGCAGGAGGAGTGGAGCTCTCGTCATTGCCAATTAGCAGGCATAAGTTTGTAGCGCTCCCTATGCTACTCTGATAAGACATGTTAACTCTGATAAGGCATGTTAACTCTGATAAGACATGCTATTTGGCTTAGTGAATCAAGCCCATCGTGTGCAACATGCGCCCGGTCACACAGGAATTGGAATGTAGACGGGCAAGTGGCTCCAGCACAGCAGCCGAGACAGGTAAACTACAAATGCTGCTGTCGAGCTGAAGCCCCGCTTGCGGATATATTTGTCAGTGCGGATCATTTATGGGGATAGTCTGTGTGCCGGCAGCGTAGGGGGGGGTATTGCAACCACAGTGTTAAGGCAAGCGGAGGCTGGGAGCCCCAGCAGTGCTCGGGGCCCTGTGCATGCGCAGGACCAATTTTTACCTACTGTGCATGTACAGAATGCTCCCGGCCACAGGAGTGCGATGAAGGAGACATTAGGCCACACATGCTGCGTTCGGAGGGCAACAGTGGATGAACGGAGCAGCACAGAATGATGGCAATGGACCAGCAGGCTGGAAGAAGCCCCAGGTAAGTCACTGGCAAGATTTATTTTACTCAAAACCTTCCTTTAAAGGATGCATCCGAGATAATAAAAAAAAAAAAATGAGATCCACTTACCTGGGGCTTCTCCAGCCCCTGGCAGGCGATCTGTCCCAGGCTGCAGCTCTGGTGTCCCGGGATCCCCTCCATTGGTGATTCCGACCCCAGGTAAGTAGATCTCGCCTTTTTTTAATATCTCGGATGTATCCTTTAACCATTTTAGCCGACTAGACGTGACAATCTGCTGTTGCCCTGCTGCGCGCTTACCCACGCGCTCCCATGTTGCCCCCCCCCCCCCCCCGGTTGGCCCGGAGATCAATGAATGGAAACATAGTTCCCTAGGTAAATATCCCCAAGACGGGTTTTTTCTTTAGAGTCTTTTTAAGCCTTCACGGTTCGTGGCTGAGTCCAGCGGTCAGGGCTGTATGCGCACAGCAATTGCAAAGCGATTTTGCAGCGTCCATACCTTTTGTTGTATTGGAGTGCAATTGTTCCAAAAATGCTGCAGGACCCGTGTTTTGTAGTTTCCATAATAACAATTGCTGCTATGGGATCAACTCCATTAACTTTTTATTAGTTTAGCGCTTTTTGAGGCTATAGCCCTCAATCACTCGTGGGGGTCAATTCACGTGAAGCGTGCACGTGATCGCACTCAAACCTCCGCTTATCATGCGGAAGAACCTTTTCATCACGTGATAACTGCTGTGATAGCAGTTATCTCACTTTAGTGAATTGACCCCATGGTGTGAACCAGTCCTTAGGATTATAACCCTCTAGAGCTTTTTTAGCTGCGTGATTCCAAAGCGCTAGGCTAATGAAAGTTAAAAAAGATGAGCCCACAAGATTGATTGTTATGATTTGATGCAATTGCGGGTCCTGCAGCATTTTTAGAGTTTAATATGGGAAAGCAAGACTCAAAATTGCTTTGCTCTTAATCACTCCAGGAATCCCTGCAAAATCAAGTTGTAAAATCGCTCTCAGCCTATTGAGAGCGATTTGCAAAAGCAAATGAGCACCCGGCCTTAAAGAGACTCAGAGATGAGTCATAAGGCCGTTTGTTTTACTTACACGGGGCTTCCTCCAGCCCCATAAGCACGGATGCGTCCCTCGCCGTCCTCCTGCGATCTCCCGTTCAGCCGCGGAGAGCCCCAGTAACAGGCTCAGTGGCGTCAGTCTGGGTCTACTGTGTATGCGTAGTAAGCCCACGCATGCGCAGAAGACCCAGACTGGCCTTGACTGAACCGTTACCTGGGCTCGCCGCAGCTGAACGGGGGATCGCAGGAGGATGGCGAGGGATGCATCTGTGCTTATGGGGCTGGAGGAAGCCCCGTGTAAGTAAAACAAACGGCCTTATAACTCATCTCTGAGTCTCTTTATGCAGTCTTCTCCAAAGAATGGAACCTTCAGCAGTGATGTGCGAGACACAGAGGAGATTGACACGATAATTATACAGTCTAAAATTGTCTTGTGAGTGCTGATGGATTTATGGGTAACAAAAAAGGTGACCCGAATCACCTTAGTAAATAGCAAACATATAGCCTTAGGGAAAATCTTTACATCTGACAATCACTTGTCAGTAACGGAATGAATGTTATCAGGATGCAGTATATGTCATATTTGAGTGCTATCATGCAGTGGGGTAACTACAATTCATGAGGCCCCCCAGAAAAACTCTGACACCCCCCTCCCCCCAACACTTACACCCCTTCCCTTGCCTCTCCTTGGTGCCCTCCATGGCCTTGGGACCCATCTCACAATGGTCATAAAACTAATGTGGCCATCATGATCTTCACACCCATAACAAGTGTAGCCACAAAAAGCCTGATCTCAAGTATAGTCCCCTGTATCGGAGGAAGGGAAGGTGAGTAGTTGGAGTACCCCACAGCACTGAGCCCATCTGTGATCGCAAGTGCTGCGCCCTCTAGTTACTTTTTATCATAAGGGCTAAAAATTGCTTTATTAGGAAGCACAGTGTAATTATGTAAGAGATTTTCATATCAGGTTCCACAGCAGTTGTGTGTGAAATGGCAAAAGTGTTAGACAGTAAGGGCTCTTTCTTATGGGTAGATGAGGGCGGTGAATTCACTGCCTGCCAGCTGCTTTTGTGCATTGGCTGGACGCTTATGAACACTTGGTACCGGCTGTAGACAGGAGGTCCCTTATGGAGTCACATTTGAGTGCTTGGGTAATGCCACCACGTGTCAACTGCTGACATGCGCAGTGTTACAAACACTGCCATTCCGCTGCATTTTAATTGCACCTGAAAAATTTGCAGTTCAGCCTCCCTCCTCCGTGCCGTTCACAGCTGTTCCTAAGCCCCAAGGGTTTGTCGATTGCATGGACCTGATTAGACCGCAGCAGAAACCGCCAACCACGATCGAGTTCATGCTACTGTGCAAGCCCGAGCTGCTTGCACAGTAGCATGGACCCAATTGGGCTCAGCTTTTTCTACCGCAGTCCGAGCAGGTCCGTTCTACTGTGCAGGTGCAGCCTGGACAAATAGGCAAATAAAATGTGTGGGTTTTAGCTACAGTAGCATGGTTTATTTTAAAACTATAGGGGATGGAATTTTTTTTCATTGGTTTTCCCTTTACAATGCATAGAAAAGAAAGTAATTACTAAAAAAAAGTATCACCCACAAAAAGCCTAATTTGTGGTGAAAAAAATCAAGAAATAGATCATTTAGGTGTGATGGGCAGTGATAAAGTTATGGCCAAATCATTGGGAGGAGCACTGACAGGTGAAAATAGCTCTTGGCAGGAAGGGTTACACAGCCTGTGAAGTGAAGTGGTTCATAAGGCTCTGGAGCTCCTGCTCTGCGCACCTAATTAGTCTTGCAGTAAGACATGAAGTTTCTGTGCAGCCCATACGCCACACAGAGTTCAGATGCAATTTCATAACTTGCTGCAATTAGATATGGAACATTAAATTGCAGTTAGTGTTGGGGAACCCTGATATGTGTCTCTAGCATTTCTGAGTGAAAGTGGAGTTTTACTGTAACAAACGCACCAAAGACTCCAGGTAGAGCTGTGAAGTTTGTGCATCCAGGATGTGCTGCTAGGCTCTGATAAATTTGGCCAGAGGCCACACCACAAATAGGCACACCTAATTTACACAGGACATTCTGCAGCCGTGCCAGCTGCTTTTAGAGCAGAAAATGAAGCCATTGCCACACGGTCTACCTTCCTCACCACCTGTAAACCCACCTTGCTTATTTGCTCAGTCTGCTACCAGTATAGACTTGTCAAGCCATCTGTTTGTTGCAAATATGGAATTTTTTTTATCGTCTAAAAGTAATGTCAATGCCTGTAGCCATCAGAAAAGCCTCTATGGCTTGAGAGACACCACCCGACAGGAGAGGCGCACACCGAGTGAGAGACAGTGGGCTGACTTACTAAAGCCTGTTACATACCCAGGGCCCCCAACCATCCCGATTTCGTCGGGACGGTCCCGATTTTGGGGGACCCTCCCGCTGTCCCGCTCTGCCTCCCCTTGGTCCCGGCCGCCGGGGAGAGAGGAGGAAAAAAAAACGATCGAGGCACCAGCCCGGGGATGCGGTATGCGGCATGGATGGCAGCCGCCATTAAACTTCTCCCTCCCTCCCGCCTAATGTGCCTCCAGTGTCCCCCCCCCCCCCCCGCCTGTAGAGTAAAAAAATGCGCAGCGGAGTGGGCTGTAAATCTTACCATTGCCTCTCCGCACCGGGATCTCATCTGGCTCTTCTCGGCTTCCTGTGACATCGCAGGAAGCAGGAAGCAAGAAGACCAGATGAGATCCCAGTGCGGAGAGGCAATGGTAAGATTTACAGCCCACTCCGCTGCACATTTTTTTACTCTGTGGGGGAAAGGGGACACTGGGGGGCATATTAGGAGGGAGGTAGGGAGAAGTTTAATAACGGCGGCCATCCATGCCACATACCGCATCCCCGTACTGGTGCCTCGATCGTTTTTTTCCCCCTCTCTGCCCACCCACGGCCACCCTCACCCTCCTCCCCACCCACTGGCACCCTCACGCGCCTCCCGTTTCGGGAGTAATTAATATTATTAATTAAACATATTTATTTAAAAAAAACCTTTTGGTGGGCATGACTAGGGGGTTGGGGGTGTGGCCAGGGGTGTAGCCTAAGTGTCCCGCTTTCTATCATTCAAATGTTGGGAGGTATGCATACCTTCAATTATGATTGGCCAATCACTGACCAATTTTACCTTTTCCATGTAGTATGAGGGTCAACAGATTTTGAATACTTTGAGGTAAACACTCGTACTACATGAAGGTGGTAAAATTGGTCAATGATCCGCCACCAACGTACTCTGCATTTGCCATGCTGGTAGCCATACCTCAGCTCATGCACCCTGGTAACAGGGATGTTATGCAGAAGGATGGCTAGAACTATATTGTAACTGTATACTAATGAGTGGTATTTCCTTGTGAAATGGTCTTGTAAGGTCTTGTTGCTACTATTGATGACCGAATCAGCAATAGCAGTAATACATACATCCCAACATTTTGAGATAAAAAAAGGACACCTTTAAGACACGCCCATGCCACACCACTAGCCATTTCTCCACTGCCCCCCTAGTCAGACATACCATAAAGAATTCATATTAATTTAAAGCGGACCTGACCTCTGTCTAAAACATACGTAACAGCATAATAACCTTTAAAGAAAAACATTTCTTTGTTACAGCTGATACAAATCCCACAATAAATCTGCAATCTGTCTACTTCCTGCTTTCATGAAAGCAGACATATTGTTAACACCAATTAGCTCTCTGCCATGGCAGCAGCTGGCACAACTGAAGAGATCAAATTACAACTTGTGATGAGTCACAAATGAGGGGGAATTAGAAAGGCTAAACTCTTTAAATACATACGGGATGTGTAACCCCCCAAAAGAGGGTTACAGGTTACTTAAGCATTACTATGTGTGTTAGGCCTTTAAGACTAAGTATCATGCTGCTAGAACCAAAACTGCGCATGAGAAGGGCCAGTAAGCGAAGGAAAGGTCGCATAACCAGTTGCTAGGCGACCACAGTATGCAAAGTAGGGGAATTTGCTGGGACTTTCCAGAACCCCGCATGGCCTGTCAGAGCGATACTGCGCAGGTGCAGGGGGCAGAGTCTAGAAGGGTGTAACCGGCAGGAACTAGGGAGAGCTGGAGAAGAGCGGGAGAGAGCATGGACAAGAGAGGACTTGAGTAGGAGCAAGCAGTGCGGAGCAGGGTGGGAGCCCAGACCAGCGCAGAGAAAGGCTGTAGCAGTCGCCTGGAAGCTAGGGGGACCCGGCGGCCATCCAGTGAAAGACACAGTCGTGCAGTAAGGACAGCAGCAGTCGGCCGGACACTACCCGGAGGCGGCAGACCCGGATTAACCTTGACCTAAAGTCATTTGCAGTCAGATGAGTATAGGCCTGAGAGCCACATCTAAGCCATAAAGTGTGTACAGTTAGTAGGCAGTGTCCAGCGTAAGCTTGCTGATTATAGCAAACTAGAACCTGGAGAGGCCCAAATTGTATCCCTGAGTGCTATTGCTAAAGACTGCCTATGTAAGAGTGCTGTACAGTCACAGAAACTTTGTGCTGAGCATACAGTTATTTATGCAGAAGAAAGCTGCTAATATAAAATTGCTATTGCTTACAAAAAGTCCAGGCCCTACTGTCACTGAGAGACATTCTTAACCTCCCTAAAGTACCCTGCTGAGCTGACACAGCCCCCGCTTGCCTATGGTCCTGTTATATAAAGACATTATCCCTGTCAAGTCCGTTTCAAGTCAAGAGTTAAACTTCAAATGTTGATATGTTCTGCGTGACTACAAAGAGTCTGATATCTAAAGAGAACCTACCAGTATTACAAAGCTAAGTGGAAGAGGAGGAGATAAATTACATCTTGTGACATTAAAGTATACTGCAGGACTAACCAGGTGATACCTGATCAAAATACAGAGCCAACTAAGTAGGAATACAATTGTTGAAACGTTGCAAAGTTCAGAGCTTATTCAGCCTTAAAGTCAAAGTGCACTTAAAGAGAGTTCTATTGTAGGGGGTGGTGTTGATGGTCTAGAGGGGTTCATCGGTCATTTTATATTTTATTTTATTTATCTTTATTTTGTTTTAACCCTTTTTGATTATTTCATTTATATTTGATTTATTTTTTTGTTGTTTTGGGAAGCCCAATCCAGAGGGGAGGTATTAAGAGTAAAGTGTATTGAGTGCTACAACTACAACCTAAAGAGTCTAAAAGATCTTAGAGCAAGGTGAATGTCCTGATTGGACCAACCAACGAACTGTCATCTATTTAGTACTATATTGCGAACTGTCACAAGTTCTCCCCAAGGTTTTGCTGAGCAATATAGCTTGGACTTGGTTGTGTAAGGATCCGCTCAGCTGGCTCCACAGGCAGAAAGCTGTTTGACCATTCCTTATGTCTGAGGGATGCAGGTCTCTGGAAAGGAGACCTGGCTTCATGTTGCAACTTTCAGAGTTGCTTTGCTGAGGGATTTGCATACATGCAAATTGCCCAGCTGTCTCCTTTGAGGGCTGGCAGTATAAGAAGCTATGTTTCCCAGAGTCCTTTGCTGGTCACACTTCATGGTTTGTTGAAACACTTCTAGAGTGTCAGCCGTGCTATTGCTTGTTAATGTTATCTTAGTCATTCTTGGGACTGCACTAGGCAGCTTCCCTAGTGCAGTTAGCTTGCTATCTGTTTTGTCTGTATTGCTTCTCTGTTGCGATTGTCCTGTCACCAACGGTGGTTGTCAGGAAATCGTTCTGTCTGTCTGGGGTGCTAACCAGAGCAGCGGTCGCTACTGGTAGCCTCTTCTGTTAATCTGTCTTGTTTGGATCGCACTAGCCTCTAGCGGTAGCGGCTGTGGATCCTTCTGATCTTTGTTCTTGGAGTGTAAGCTGGAGCAGCGGTTGCTACCGGCTACCTCATCTGTCTGTCGTGTTTGGATCGCACTAGCCTCTAGCGGTAGCGGCTGTGGATCCTTCTGATCTTTGTTCTTGGAGTATAGCTGGAGCAGCGGTTGCTCCCTGCTATCTTATCTGTCTGTCATGCTTGGATCGCACTAGCCCCTAGCGGTAGCGGCTGTGGATCCTTCTGATCTGCTTTCTTGTCCCTGTACTCGGATCGCACTCGCTCTGATGGAAAAAGCAGTGGATCTTTCCTCTCGTATTCCTGTTCTCCGTTTGTTTGTCTTGTCTGATACGAACGCTTGCTGTGAGCTCGGTGAGGTAACCGTTAAGCAAGCGCTCGCGTTCTTTGTTTCATGTTTGTATGTCGGTGGTTAGTTAGGCGTGCTTGTCTCTGTTGCGCTTAACGTGCGGAGGCCGCGCAGAAAACGCGGTTGCGATTGAGTGCAGTGTTCGCGTTTAGTTAGCGTTTATTTTCGTTGTTTTCTCATTGTTGTTTGCTGTGCCTTTGCATCTCTCATGCCCTGTCCTTTTTCTGTCTTGTGTCTCTTGGCAATCGCCATTCTCTGCGATTGCGTTCTTGCTTTGGTTTCAGCTGATGTGTGTTCACCGTCCCTGGGTCGCGACTAGATTGGTGGATACACATTCATCCTATATCTGTGCTCTTTCTCTTTAAGGGCTGTTCAGCCCTGCGTGTCTTAGATCTGTACAATCCCCATCTGGCAACTGTGGCCGTGCAGCGATTGTGCTCGTCTGCACTCCACAGCGCCATCTGCCAGTGGGAATTGCCCTCTGCTGGTGCTTTGCACCTAGCCTAGGTTCCCTTAATTATACGCTTGTGGGGGGTTTTCATTGTGTCAGTGCACATCTTATGCGCTGACCACGAAAATGATTCCGCAATCGTTACAGGTTGCAAGGGACTGAGAACTGGTTAGGCATTGGACTGAATTGCTCAGTAGACCAACCCTTTTCCCCAGTCCACGCCCAACATCGGTACTGTGATCTGTATATTCTGTAAAGTGGTTGATTGTTGTACAAGAAGACCTATTGTAGCTTACTATAATTTCTGTGTAACTAACCATTTCCTTCCGCAGGTTTTACCAGTGCATCGGCTGTGAAGACTAGATATTGTGTATTATTGACCTTTGATGTGCAAGGGAGGAGTGTTTTGACATTGAAGTGTTTTGGCTGATAACAACTGCCGTAACCACTGTTCGGTTGCGAATAAATCTTTGATAATTTCATCGGAGCCAGTGTCTGGTGGATTCCACTCAGCGGGAGCCTGGTGCAAGCGATTTCATACGGGTTACAGATGCATTTCTCTATGTTTTTCTTCTGTCCTGTGCAAGAGTTCCACTTTAAAAAATGAGAATAAAGTTTAGAGTCAATTAAATACATTTTTCAGTAGAGTAGAGTAAAGACATAGGGCTCAATTCACAAAGCGGTGCTAACCCAGTTAGAGACTTTAGCCGTGATAACCATTGCACCACACTGGTGAAAAGCCAGTTTAGGCGTGATAAGTTTAGGCGTGATAAGTTTAGGCATGATAAGTTTAGATAAGTTTAGATCGCCTGCAACGTCCCGCACGCAAAGCAGCGCCATTAAACTCTATGCGAAATGCACCAGACTTTGCTAAAGCAAAACTTTTGATCAGCTGTGCACTGCAGTGCTAACCCAGTTGGTGCTTAAACTTATCACGCCTAAACTTATCACACCTAAACTTATCATGCCTAAACTGAGTTTAGGCGTGATAAAGGGCTTTTCACCAGCGTGCTAACTGTTAGCACCGCTTTGTGAATCAGGCCCTTACTGTATATTGATATATTTGCAGGGTTGACCCCAATTAATTTCTTGATATTTTTATCACCTTCAGTGAAGCACCTTTCTGGCTACAGGATAGCAATGTTGCATAGTACTACAGCGTATTACAATTTTTACAAAATGGACAAGGACACATATTTGAAGACTGAGAGTGGACATCAGTTTCAATGCTCTTTGGGAAAATACTAACCCATGCAGAACATTTTTTGTCTAGTATTCTTGACTGTACTGGTCAAAGGTGGGACAGACAGAGAATGTGTGTGGATAGTTTAGTATAAACACATTAGGTGCTTAGGAATGCACAGATTCACCTCACAGCCTGATATGACCAGCACGGGCGATGCTATGTCTGGCCTAATCCTGGCACAAGGTATCAGCACACAGTGACTATGCAGGAAGAACACTACACAGTCAAGTCAGATTTGATCAATAATTAGATCTTCAAGACCTAATGCCTGGTACACACTATGCAATTTCCGATAGATGGGTCGATAAATAATTTCCAACAGATCGATTTTCTGATCACTTCTATGCAAATCGATCAGAAAAACAATCGGAAATCAGATCGGACCTGTCGGAAATGATCTTTTTGGACCCATCTATCTGACAGGAAATTGCATGGTGTGTACCGGGCTTAAGGCCAAAACAGACTAGATACAAGAGGAGAATCTAGGATTATGTATAAAAACTAGCAAAACTTTTACCATCTGATATGTTGCTGTACTGTTTATGGAATATTTCGTTATTAAAGTGATACAAAAGTGAAAACAAAGTGAAAAGAATTGCATCTATCCTCTTACTCCTAAAAATAACTTTTAGATATCCCACAATTTTAGGTTATGTTTAAAAACGTAAACGAGCAGTTTTATTGTTTTGTCTCAGCTCAATGTAACATTCTGGCCCATATGAAATTCACTTTTTCTCCAGCGTTTTCTCCTAAGAGATAATTTTTCACCTTCGATTTAAAATAACGTTTTAGCACTTTTCGATGGAAAAAGTACCAAATATAAGATGAAAAAGTACAGCCAAAATTATTTTAAGTATTTGTTTGCTTGCTGGTGGTGTAAAAGGCATTCTATTTACAAGTTGCGAAAATATCACTTGGGAGAAAACGTGAATTGCATATGGGTCTCTGTTTCTGTGTCTCAGAGTGCTCAAATATATAAACTATTGACCTATTTTTATCTATCCTCTCCTGGCAGAGAACTGGGCTTCCTAGAGCAAAGTATTTTATGGCTGTAATTCCTTATCGGTAGTCTGACTGGGTCCCGACTGCTGAAAATCTGTCAGTTGCATAGCTTAATATTAACTATTTCAGGCAGAGAAAGAAGAAAAGCATCACAGCTTATTTACCGTATTTGCACATGTCTATCTCATGTCACGTATAACTTATGATTCCCTTTAATATTCATGCCGTTGGCCGATTGGCGTGGCCTCGGTGGCAGCCCCAGGACCGCCTAACGCCGATCGTAAAGTCCCGGGGCTTGCTTTTGCAGGAGATCGCGCGCACACTGTGTGCGTATCTCCTGCTTGGTAGGCTCCGCTCCACTCCGCCTTCGGTCTCCCAGCAGCGATCGCTGCTCGAAGACTGTTAGACGGCAAAACCGCCGTCTAATTACCCGTACAGCGCTGCCATCCAAGGCAGCGCTGTACTGGGGACAGCCGTGTGACACGGCTGTCCCCGCTGTGGGCTCGGAGGTGATCGGCTGTCACAGGCTGAAGTCTATGACAGCCGAACACGCTGATTGGCTGGCAGGGGGAGGGAGGGGTTTGTATAAAAATAAAAAAAATAGCCACGTTTATTTAAAAAATAATACAATAAATATTGCCCAAAAAAAAAAACCATCTGGGGGGGCGATCAGACCCCACCAACAGAGAGCTCTGTTGGTGGGGAGAAAAGGGGGGGGGGGAATCACTTGTGTGCTGTGTTGTGCGGCCAAGCAGCTTGGCCTTAAAGCTGCAGTGGCCTATTTGGCAATTTGGGGGGGGGGGGGGGGGAATAGTAAAGCCTGTGGTTCTGAACTTTGATCTTTAAACACACATATAAACGCTATTATCTAAAATGCTTACTATGGCTGGAAAGGTGGCTGGTAGCACAACCACTAAGGTAATCATAATCACAGTGTGGACTTTAAAAGGGCATAACAAAGCATCCACCCTTTGATCAGTGGGGGGGGTGTGCTGCCTCCACATGGGAGATAGAAATTTAATACAATAATCGAGCACAGCAAATATTTACACTCATCTGTATGCAGAGTCTAAGGAGCGTTGATGAATAGCTAATGAAAATTCCACTTGTTTGGAGAAAAAGTCTGCCAGGGTAAACCTTTCCCAGTGCTCTAAAATTTTCCTCAGGTGGTATCAAATGAAATGATCAGTTTTTAAGAACAACTGAAGTGAGTGGGATATGAAGGCTGCCATATTTATTTCCTTTCAAGTAATACCAGTTGCCTGGCTGTCCTTTTGATCAACTGCCTCTAATACTTTTAGCCAAAGACCCTGAACAAGCATGCAGCAAATCAGGTGTTTCTGACATTATTGTCAGATCTGACAAGATTAGCTGCTGCTTTTTCTGGTGTTATTTAGACACCACTGCAGCCAAATAGATCAGTTGTTTGCCAGGCAACTGATTATATTGTTTAAAGCAGTAGGATCAGCCATACTATGCCAGGGAAAAAAACACACATATAAGTAGATAAATACTTGATCTACTTACATAACATGTATTGTACTGTTCACGTTTTGATTTCAGTGTATGTTATATAGTAAATGACGAGAATTCTGTTCCTGGTGGGGGCCATGTCTTTTGCCCACAGTTAAGGCTAACTCGTGATGTCATTTCTGCCCTTTACTTTTTTTCTTGTCTCCTCCAATCACTGAGTCACCTCAGCCCTGCTTGTAAACACAAGTGAGTAGGGGATTAGGTTTCAGATAAGCAGCTGGCAGGAAAATAAAGGAAAGAGGAGGAATACATTATAGATAAAAAGAACCCCTAGCATGCAATTCTTTGGAACCGACTACAAAAGGGCCAGTGCTTCTTAAGTATGTGATAACTCCAAATCATAACAGCAGAAAAGCTTTGAAAGTTTTGAATGCAAGATTAGCATCTTTATCACTTAATACACTCAGACCAGTTGCTGTTGAAATGTGATTTTTATGGTGACGATACCGCTTAAAAGGAAATACATATGGCAGCCTCCATATTCTTCTCACTTCAGTTCTTTTTAAACTGGGAGCAAGGGAATTCCACAGGCTATAGGAAATAAAGTTCAGTAACTTGTTGCAAATTCAGTGCAAGATTTATGTAGTTAATAAACCCAAAACAATAGTTACATTCCAGGCTTGCAGGACCTCCTAGCCCCACCTGGGACTGTGGGCAGGGATTATTTTCAGGCAGTAAACCGTATAATTCCAGGTTTGCAGGTCATGCACCACCAAGCATTAATGGGATTCAAAAAGCACAGTATGGTGCAGCAGACGTGAAGGAGAGATGTTATGCAAAGCAAATAGCAAAGTTGTTGTTCCAGTCATACATCGTGAAAGCAGGAGCTTGATAGCAAGAGTGAATGGGATTCCGCAATGGTTGCAAGATGATTCAAATGCAGTGCGCTCAACAAATTGCAGACACAGGATACACTTGCAATACAACATGAACGGTGCCCATAAGCATCAGGTGCTCCAGCCAGCCAACAGTCTCCACTTGTCTACATGTTTCGCCAATGAAAGACTGGCTTCGTCAGGACGGGGAGACATCTAGCAGACTTTTTCTCCAAACAAATGGTATTTTCATTAGCTATCCATCAACACTACTGTGTTTAATTCCCTGTACTGTGCTCTCTCCTTTGACTCTGCATGCACTTGCTGTACTCGATGATTGTATAGGATTTCTATCTTACGTGTAGAGGCACCACACTTCCACCACTGATCAGTGGGTGGGTCCTGAGCTGTGCCCTTTTACAGTCCACACTATGGGCTTGATTCACAAAGCCGAGATAACTGATAGCGCGGTCGCGCTAGCGTTTTGCGTAACGGTTTTCGTGCTCAAATGCAAATTTTTCCACGTGTAATGGTTTTCACATGAAACCGCGTGTGAAAATTCGCAATTACGCCCGAAAGCCATTACAAAACGCTATCGCGACCGTGCTATCAGTTATCACTGCTTTGTGAATCAAGCCCTATGATTGTGGTTACCTTGGCGGTTGTGCAACCAGCCACCTTTCTAGCCACAGTAAGAATTTTAGATAATTTTATAAGCGTGTTTATAGATGATTGAATTAAAGAGGTATAAATAATAAATACAATTGTCTATTGTTTACAATATTCATTTATAAATCATATAGTCGGTGTTTGCCCGTTGTAATAACCTTTCCTCTCCCTGATTTACATTCTGAAATGTATCATTAGTGGTGACATCTTTAGTTCTGCCAGGTGATCTGTACGGAATGTTCGTTACTGAGAGTTTTATACACAGAGAGAGATATTGCTAGCTTGACAGTTGAGAACAGCCATTATTTCATACAATCCAATGAGGTTCACAAACAGCAAACTGTCAGGACCACTGTCATGACATCACACAGTGGTAGGAGTTTCACCACAATATCACCAACACAGACCTCCCTGATGATCTATTCAAGAAAAGATAAAGATTTATTTTCTTTCCTGTGTTAAAGTTGCTCTTTAACAATAAAAGTTTTGCAATGTGTAGATGAGAAATTAACTAGCATTTTATAGGATGCTTATAAGAAATTTGAGAAAATCTGGGATCTCTGGCTAAAACTAGAACATCCGTCTCTAGACCACTCATCCATATCATGGCTGTGAGATAGACCGTTTTCACCCCTGCCCTGTTTGGAATTGCGACCTGCTCTCCCTTTGGTGCTCTGACTATGCCTGCTCGGCGGACCATCCGGGTTTCAACATTTGCAGGTAATGCTGGACCCAGAGCAGGGACAAGGTCCTCCAGCACCCAAGGCTGAGACACCAAAGTGCGCCCCTCCATCCCTCCCACCCCAACCATCACACACTGATTGCTATTAGACTAAGAGGCGCCACAGGGCCCACAACCTCCCCAACACCTTAATATCTAGTTATCTGGCTTGCAGTCACTGCTATGTATCCACATTTCTTATTTCTTTCTGCTTCATACACAATTAGGAATGACAGCTTAATGAATTGTGCGCCCCCTCCTACACTGCGCCCTGAGGTTGGAGCCTCTCCAGCCTATGCCTCGGCCCGGCCCTGGCTGGACCTATTCATTAACTCCATTTCACCGTGAGTAGGATACGTGCCCCAGGTAGTTGGCTGCAGTCCCCTGAGGTACCATTTACATCTCCAATATCCGTTTTATCTTTACCCCTTTTTGAGCCTGTGAATGTTATGTTGCTTTCAGGTCAATGACTTGTTCACTGTATACCCTGTCTTAGTGTAATGAATACCAAAGCCGGATTTATACTTTTTTTTTCGCTCCTAGGCCTACTTTCTTGTGGCTCTCCTTCCATGTGCAGCACCCCCTCCTAATCCTTTTGCAGCCCCTTCTTCCATGTCTAACATTCATATACAACAGCCTCCTTCAGTTCTATACGGCTCCCTTGGGCAGCAGCTTTCCATGTGTTGCTCCTTATTTACAACATCTGTATTCCATTTGCAGCCTTTTCTTCTATATACAGCAGTCCCCCTTTCATCTCCAGCCACCCCTTGGCCAGCTGTTGCCCAAGGCCTGGGCCTTTGTGATCTTTCCAGAAATACGGTCCTGATGAATACTATGGCTGTTATACTGTGCTCAGAGCCAGGACAAGGTCCTCCAGCACCCAAGGCTGAGACACCAAAGTGCACCCCTCCATCCCTGCCACCCCAGCCATCACACACTGATTGCTATTAGACTAAGAGGCGCCACAGGGCCCACAACCTCCCCAACACCTTAATATCTAGTTATCTGACTTGCAGTCACTGCCATGTATCCCCTTTTCTTATTTCTTTCTGCTTCAAACACAATTAGGAATGACAGCTGAATGAATTCTGCGCCCCCTCCTACACTGCACCCTGAGGCTGGAGCCTCTCCAGCCTATGCCTCGGCCCGGCCCTGACTGTGCTTATGACTTTGTTATACCTATTGTTCTCTTTGTGATGAAAACTTAATGAAAGCTCAATAAAAATTTTTTGAAACAGAAAAGTTTTCCTCTCTTGTATATTGATATGCAGGAAGAGAGCCAATGATAATCTACATTGCTGTAATAAGGTGTCTTGTGGTGAAATGTGATTTCCCTATAACTCAAAAAACACAGATCTTAATACCTAGGCCAGACGACTATCTACAGATCTACCTGTAAACAGGAACAGAACTTGTTCTCTTTCTTCCACTCAGTCTGACAGGCATCAGACAACACACTTCCTGTAATGAGCCATAAGGAAGGAGCCAGCCAGGGGAATGATGTATTCTGAATACAGGCCAAGAACAAATTCATCTAGTCTATAAAGCTTATTCATTTTGTTGAAAAAAAAATCTTTAAAATATGTTGCTTCAGAATACCAGATTTATTAAATAGGAACTTTACCAAAAGATAATAGTAGAGGGAAAAAATCAACACATTGCAAAATGAGAAAAAAAAATAGACGATAGATGAAGAAATGATTGATATTCGCTGTGTAATTCGTCATGCTATTTGATCAAAAATGGATCAAACAGACAGCAGCAACTGCCATTATCTATAAACACACCCACTAACAATGTCATAGGCTAAAAGTTTTTTTTTTAAATATATATACACGCACAAAGGGAGATACTGCTTGCCTGGCAACTGGAAAGAGCCATTGGCCCATATGCAATTCACTTTTTTTCCTAAGTTTTCTCCTAGATGATATTTTCACAACTTGTCAATAAAATGCCCTTTAAACCATTTACAAACAACAAACATCAAAATAATTTTTATTGTTCTTTTTTGCCTACTTTTTGATACTTATTTAATTGCAGAGTGCTGAAAAGTTATTTTAAACAGAACATGAAAAATTATCTCCTAGGAGAAAACTCAGGAGAAAAAGTGAATTGCATATGGGCCATTATTTCCCACAATGCAATGCAGAGAAAAAATTGTCATGCCTCCCTCTCCCCGTGATCTATTACTGATTGGGATGAAGTTCAATCCTTGGTTAGGCCGGATCCACACTATAAGTGCTTTTGTAAGCGCTTGCGTTTGACTAGCATTTGCTGAGCCCCTTTTAAAAAATTGCTCCCATTCACTTTCATAAAAATCGCGGTAAAAATTACTGCAATCACATACGTTTTTCTGCGTATGCAATCGAGTCGATTTTTACGGGATTTTTATTGCGATTTTGATGAAAGTGAATAGTAGCGATTTAACAAGTGCTCAGCAAGTGCTAATCAAACACAAGCGCTCACGAAACCGCTTACAGTGTGGATCCGTGTTTCTAGCGCCATCTAGTGGCGAAAAGTTAAATTACACAAACCACAGATTGTTATATATTAATATAATATAATTAATCACTTCCAAAGCCCCCCCCCCCCCCCCCCTTTCCCTCAGTTACCAAGCAAACAGATTGAAAAAAAAAACAGGAAAGAAAATCCATAAATAGCTGCCTTAGGGAGACATATATATATATATATATATATATATATATATATATATATATATATATATATATATATATATATATATATATTGGGTTGCAAAAGTATTCAGCCCCCTTGAAGTTTTCCACATTTTGTCATATTACTGCCACAAACATGAATCAATTTTATTGGAATGCCACATGAAAGACCAACACAAAGTGGTGTACATGTGAGAAGTGGAACGAAAATCATACATGATTCCAAACATTTTTTACAAATAAATAACTGCAAAGTGGTGTGTGCATAATTATTCGGCCCCCATTAATCTGAGTGCAGTCAGTTGCCTATAGACATTGCCCGATGAGTGCTAATGACTAAATAGAGTGCACCTGTGTGTAATCTAATGTCAGTACAAATACAGCTGCTCTGTGACGGCCTCAGAGGTTGTCTAAGAGAATATTGGGAGCAACAACACCGTGAAGTCCAAAGAACACACAAAACAGGTCAGGGATCAAGTTATTGAGAAATTTAAAGCAGGCTTAGGCTACAAAAAGATTTCCAAAGCCTTGAACATCCCACGGAGCACTGTTCAAGCGATCATTCAGAAATGAAAGGAGTATGGCACAACTGTAAACCTACCAAGACAAGGCCGCCCACCTAAACTCACAGGCCGAACAAGGAGAGTGCTGATCAGAAATGCAGTCAAGAGGCCCATGGTGACTCTGGACGAGCTGCAGAAATCTACAGCTCAGGTGGGAGACTCTGTCCATAGGACAACTATTAGTCATGCACTGTACAATGTTGGCCTTTATTGAAGAGTGGCAAGAAGAAAGGCATTGTTATCAGAAAGCATAAGAAGTCCCGTTTGCAGTTTGCCATAAGCCATGTGGGGGACACAGCAACCATGTGGAAGAAGGTGCTCTGGTCAGATGAGACCAAAATGGAATTTTTTGGCAAAATGCAAAACGCTATGTGTGGCAGAAAACTAACACTGCACATCACTCTGAACACACCATCCCCACTGTCAAATATGGTGGTGGCAACATCATGCTCGGGGGGTGCATCTCTTCAGCAGGGACAGGGAAGCTGGTCAGAGTTGATGGGAAGATGGATGGAGCCAAATACAGTGCAAACTTGGAAGAAAACCTCTTGGAGACTGCAAAAGACTTGAGACTGGGGCGGAGGTTCACCTTCCAGCAGGACAATGACCCTAAAGATAAAACCAGGGCAACAATGGAATGGTTTAAAACAAAACATATCTATGTGTTAGAATGGCCCAGTCAAAGTCCAGATCTAAATCCAATCGAGAATCTGTGGCAAGATCTGAAAACTGCTGTTCACAAACGCTGTCCATCTAATCTGACTGAGCTGGAGCTGTTTTGCAAAGAAGCATGGGCAATGATTTCAGTCTCTAGATGTGCAAAGCTGGCAGAGACATACCCTAAAAGACTGGCAGCTGTAATTGCAGCAAAAGGTGGTTCTACAAAGGATTGACTCAGGAGGCCGAATAATTACGCAACCCCCACTTTGCAGTTATTTATTTGTAAAAAATGTTTGGAATGATGTATGATTTTCGATCCACTAACTCACAAGTACACCACTTTGTATTGGTCTTTCACGTGGAATTCCAATAAAATTGATGCATGTTTGTGGCAGTAATGTGACAAAATGTGGAAAACTTCAAGGGGGCCGAATACTTTTGCAACCCACTGTATATATATATATGTGTGTGTGTGTGTGTGTGTGTGTGTGTTATGAGGGTGTATTACTGTTATTTTAGTACATAAGGGCTTACAATTGAAGGGACAGAAAAAATACAACTTTATTTCCACATAATATATTGACGCCATACATTGCATTAGGAACATAATTTAAATGTTGTGGTAGCCGAGACTAATGGGCAAATAAAATGGGTGGGTTTTATACACTATACGGGATGGAATTGGAGAAATAGTGTATTTTCTCTTTTTCTTTTTTTGTATTTGCCTATAAAATGCATCCTATACAATTAAATGCAAGTGTCCCTGCGTCATCAACTGAATGGTTGTGTGTCCCTGGCTTTTTTGTACTGAGCATGTGCGCAGCCAGGGCAGTTAGGACACAGGGCCGGATCTGACAGATTGCTGTGTGTGGTTCACAGAGGTTCTCATTGCACTGTGGGAAATAACAGCTTTTTCCAACTGCCAAGCAAGCAGCTCCCTGTGTGCATAGCCATGTACTTCATACAGTGGTGGGGAAGAATCAAGCGGGATGCGTTCAGTACAGACCAAAAGTTTGGACACACCTTCTCATTCAAAGAGTTTTCTTTATTTTCATGACTATGAACATTGTAGATTCACACTGAAGGCATCCAAACTATGAATGAACACATGTGGAAGTACAGTACATATTATAGAAAAAATGTGAGGAGCGCTAGGATTATTCAGTTAAAAGTATCTCTTTTATTTTATCAATTATCCACATATATCGGTAAAATATATCCATTCCATATAGACCTTATATAAACACCACATCCATTCACTACCACACACGTAGGGAATATGCTGATGGGCCTTCCCAAAAATAAAAAATAATATAGTATAGTACATAACCAAAAAGTTTGAAACAACTGAAAATATGTCATATTCTAGGTTCTTCAAAGTAGCCACCTTTTGCTTTGATTACTGCTTTGCACACTCTTGACATTCTCTTGATGAGCTTCAAGAGGTAGTCACCTAAAATGGTCTTCCAATAGTTCTGAAGGAATTCCCAGTGATGCTTAGCACTTGTTGGCCCTTTTGCCTTAACTCTGCGGTCCAGTTCACCTCAAACCATCTTGACTGGGTTCAGGTCTGGTGACTGTGGAGGCCAGGGCATCTGGCGCAGCACCCCCATCACTCTCCTTCCTGGTCAAATAGCTCTTACACAGCCTGGAGGTGTGTTTGGGGTCATTGTCCTGTTGGAAAATAAATGATGGTCCAACTGAACGCAAACCGGATGGAATAGCATGTCACTGCAAGATGCTGTGGTGGCCATGCTGGTTCAGTATGCCTTCAATTTGGAATAAATCCCCAAGTGTCACCAGCAAAGCACCCCCACACCATCACACCTCTTCCTCCATGCTTCATGGTTGGAACCAGGCATGTAGAGACCATCCGTTCACCATCTCTGCGTCACACAAAGACACGGTGGTTGGAACCAAAAATATCAAATTTGGACTCATCAGACCAAAGCACAGATTTCCACTGGTCTAATGTCCATTCCTTGCGTTCTTTAGCCCAAACAAGTCTCTTCTGCTTGTTGCCTGTCCTTAGCAGTGGTTTCCTAGCAGATATTCTACCATGAAGGCCTGATTCACACAGTCTCCTCTTAACAGTTGTTCTAGAGATGTGTCTGCTGATAGAACTCTGTGAGGCATTGACCTGGTCTCTAATCTGAGCAGCTGTTAAAGAGGCACTTAAGTCACAAAAAAAATGAGTTTTACTCACCTGGGGCTTCCCTCAGCCCCCTGCAGCTGATCGGTGCCCTCGCCGTGTCTCTCCGATCCTCCCGTCCCCGCCGGCGATCACTTCTGGTTTTGCCGTCACGACCCGACAGGCTGGGAACGCGAGTGATTCTTCGTGTTCCCAGCCACAATATCTCCCCCTATGCTGCTATTGCGGGAAGGAAGGCCGCAATAGCAGTATAGGAGGCGATATTGTGGCTGGGAACGCGAAGAATCACTCGCGTTTCCAGCCTGTCGGGTCCTGACGGCAAAACCGGAAGTGGTCGCCGGTGGGAACGGGAGGATTGGAGAGACACGGCGAGGGCACCAATCAGCTGCAGGGGGCTGAGGGAAGCCCCAGGTGAGTAAAACTCATTTTTTATTTGTGACTTAAGGTTCACTTTAACCTGCGATTTCTGAGGCTGGTGACTATGATGAACCTATCCTCCGCAGCAGAGATGACTCTTGGTCTTCCTTTCCTGGGGCGGTCTGCATGTGAGCCAGTTTCTTTGTAGCGTTTGATGGATTTTGAGACAGCACTTGGGGACACTTTCAAAGTTTTCCCAATTTTTCGAACTAACTGACCTTCATTTCTTAAAGTAATGATGGCCACTCGTTTTTCTTTACTTAGCTGCTTTTTTCTTGCCATAATACAAATTCTAACAGTCTATTCAGTAGGACTATCAGCTGTCTATCCACCTGACTTCCCCACAGATGGTTCCAACCCCATTCATAAGGCCAGGGCCGGCCCTAGACAGTGCGCTCCACTGACGTCACTTCCTGCAACGCTGCAGGAAGTGACGTCAGTGGAGCGCACGCTTGGAACGAGGAAGAGGTGAGTCCTACCCGCCCGTGCCTCTTACACATAGCAGCTGCTTGTATTTAAGGCTGGAGGGGAGCGGAGCACGGGGGACCCAGGCGAGGGAGGGGAGGGGTCCGACCCCCCTCCCCGCCGCTAGGCCCAATACCCCCGTCCTGCCAGCTACCCCTCGAGCTCGGCGGCCGGCTCCCCGCACCCACGGACGGGCGGGTGCCGCCCCTGGAATTTTGCCGCCTGAGGCAAAAGTTTCACCCCGCCTCATGAGCGGGCCGGCCCTGCATAAGACAAGAAATCCCACTTATTAAACCTGACAGGGCACACCTGTGAAGTGAAAACCATTTCAGGTGACTACCTCTTGAAGCTCATCAAGAGAATGCCAAGAGTGTGCAAAGCAGCAATCAAAGCAAAACGTGGCTACTTTGAAGAACCTAGAATATGACGTATTTTCAGTTGTTTCACACTTTTGGTTATGTACTGTACTTCCACATGTGTTAATTCATAGTTTGGATGCCTTCAGTGTGAATCTACAATGTTCATAGGGTTCTTTTCCATTAGCCGGGCGCATCCACTAGATGGCGATAAAACTCCACCAGAGTTACATCTTTCCCTACTATCCATGGCGGCCTGGAAGGGGAATAGTAATTAACGCCACCTGGTGGTTGCGCCCGGCTCACGGAATAGTACCGTTCATAGTCATAAAAATAAAGAAAACTCTTTGAATGAGAAGGTGCGTCCAAACTTTTGGTCTGTACTGTATGTGCGCACATTGCGGGGGGTAGCGTCTGTGACCTAGCACACGTTTTTTAACGGGCGGGCCTTTTTACTAGTAGAAAATAAAGTAAATACTTAAAACAAGTATCGCTTACGAAAAGCTTAATTTATGTCAAAAAAAATATACAGATCATTCACGTGTGATGAGTAGTGATAAAGTTATTGCTGAATGAATGGGAGGCGCGCTGACTGGAAAATTGCTTCCGTCCTGAAGGTGAAAACACCTGCGGGCTGAAGTGGTTAAATTAAAATAACAGTTTTGAAACCACTGTCCTTAAAAAAATGCCTTGTTTAATGCATGTTGAAATAACCTATGTGTGCTGTGCTTATTCATTGGCTTGTGAGGTCATGGATGCTGTGACCTATGCGCAGTCACCCTCCAATTCCAGTTCCCTTTGCCACAGTTTACCATACAGCCTCAGACCCTGAGGGAATCCTGAAAAGCAGTCAGCACTTCAGGCAAAGTAACCTTTTGGATTGGTTGGTTGGTTTACCTGGGTTACCATTTTGCACCATCAGCAGAAATCTCATGTAATCTAATATTGATTGCGCACCCATCACTGCTTTGTAATCTTTTAATAATATCTAGTACTGTTTGGCCAGCATAAAGTCTGGTAGAACAACCAATCATCTGCTCATCTGATGTTTATCGATATTGTAAAAAAAAACCTCTTAATTTAATTCATTCTTTCTCACCCTTTGAAGTGGAATTGTACTCATTTGGCGCCCTCTAGTGGCCAAAAGGATAAATAACACATCCACACTCACAATGAACGCAGAAGCGTAGTTTATAGCGCCATCATTTATGTTAAATTAACAATTTAGAGGATGGATATATTAAATTCAAATACAACATATAATCACTTTCGTTATAACGCATTAAACAGCGCAGTTAGTGATGACATAGTATTTATAACATACCATTCACTGAACATTTAATGGTTACATTATTATTTATTGGATTTATATAGCGCCAGCATATTGTGCAGCACTGTACAATAAATAGGGTAAATAGACCATGATGATAGGTATCACAGACAACACAATGGCTTCAATTCACTAAGCAGTTTAGACTACTCTATTGATGGCTTATAGTCTACTGATGGTTTGGTGTTTTAGACCTGTTTTTAAACCTGGTCTAAAACATTCGGTAATTAGGTCAGTAAAGCAGGGGAAATGATCAAAAGATGCAATTCACAAAGGCAAACAAGGAGTAACCACGCCCACTTTTTCTGACAGAGATTAGACCAGCTGATTTCTGTCGGTAAAGTAATTCTGTGAGGTATTTTAGACGTGAGGATGGAACCTTTTGAATGAATTATGCAGGAGTTTAATTGTATGCAGAGGAGAAGGATGTCAGTCATAGCTACTTATTGTGAATTGCACCTTTTGATCATTTCCTCTGCTTTACCGACCTAATTACCAAATGTTTTAGACCAGGGTTTCTCAACATTTTATTGGTATGTACCCCTTTTAAAACCCTGTACTCACCAAGTACCCCTAGTAAAGGACATTTTATCACAATTACCCCTTGACAAATATATATTTAAAGAGACACTGAAGCGAAAAAAAAATATGATTTGTATGTGTAGTACAGCTAAGAAAAAAAACATTAAGATCAGATACATCAGTCTAATTGTTTCCAGTACAGGAAGAGTTAAGAAACTCCAGTTGTTATCTCTATGCAAACAAGCCCTTAAGCTCTACGACTTTAATGCTGGGAATACACGGTTCGTTTTTGCCTTCGTTTAAACCTTCGATTCGTTCGGTAAACGAATCGAGTGTTGAAAACGTATGTGAAAATAGTCATAATCTCATTATAGTTTCGATTAATAGACCCCAAAAACGAACGACTAGTGATCGAACATGTTTGATATTATCTCTCTTTATCCATCTAATCGAGCCATTGGTAGGCTTGATGGCTGTTCAGATCGATTATATATTCGTTTATGCTAGTCCGTCCCTGTAAAAAGGGATTTTCGTTTCGTTTCTTTGCAGCCTTCGATCATTGGAAAAACGAAACCATCAGAATCGAAAAAAAAAACGAAACCGTGGGTGGTGATATTAACCGTATGACCGATTATTTCGGGATCGAAAAGGACAAAAGGTACAATCGAAACGAAGGTTTAAACGAAGGCAAAAACGAACCGTGTATTCCCAGCATTAAAGTCCTGGAGAGGGCTGTTATCTGACTTTTATTATCTCTACTGTTATTGAACTATTTACTTTTTCTCTGCCAGAGGAGAGGTCATTAGTTCACAGACTGCTCTGAAAGAATAATTTTGAATGCTGAGTGTTGTGTAATCTGCACATATTAGAGAATGATGCAATGTTAGAAAAAACACTATAAACCTGAAAATAAAAATATGAGAATATTTTCTTTGCTGCTAATCTTCTAGTAATTATTCATAGTACACAACCAATTCACTATATCATTTTTTTTTTCGCTTCAGTGTCTCTTTAATAGTAGTATATGATAATTGGTTCCAAACAATTTCCTAGCATTTACTAGCATTTGCTTTTAATTAGCTAAAATACTAATTTGGTGTTGTTTAAATACGATTTATCAACTTCTCAAACTCTAAAATTTGTTATTCTTTGTTATTCATTGTTAAGTATCTCAAACCAGGGTACCCCCTGGAACCATGAGAAGTACCCCCTGGGTACCACACGTTGAAAACCTAGGTTTTAGGCCAGGTCTAAAACATTCGGTAATTATTAGTGAATTCCCTCTTGATGCAACTGATTTACACCAAACCATTAGTAGACCAAGTATGAATCGTCCATAACTTGTCTAGCTTCCATGCTTATATCAATACTTTAATACTTTGATCTTCTGTAATTTGTTATACCTTGTAATAAAATATTTTGAAATCAAACCATTAGTAGACTAAAAACCATCAGTAGACTAGTCTAAACTGCTTAGTGAATTGAGGCCAATACAGGTAATAAGCAGTACGACCCACAATGTCAGATCATACACTGGGGTAGTAGTCGCAGTAATTCAAGTTCACATTACTCTTTGAGCAGGATGCATGATCAGGTAGGATACACAAGGAGGGAGGGCCCTGCCAAAAGCTTACAATCTAAAGGGAGGGGGTGGTGGCACGATAGAAGGGGGCTGCATTGAGAGGTTCTTGGCAAAGAGAGTTAGGACATCGGCAAGGTAGGATTGGCCTTCTTGAAGATTTGAGTTTTGAGGGCTTGTTTGAAGGTGCTGAAGGAGGGGGCAAGCCTGATGAGCAGTAGGAGAGAGTTCCATATGACCCCTTATTGTCTGCAGGAGCTGGGCAGTGCACTTTCCCTTATTACTGGCATGATTGAAACCTGTACAATATACAGTAAGTAGATTATACTGTAAATAAACCTAGATCTTCTATCTTTGAAGTATGCACATTCAATTTCACACCACCAACTATTTTGGGAAGGTTTTTCTTTTTTTTTTTTACATAATTTACACCCATAAGTCAAATAAGTCTACCATTACTGATGTTCATTGTTTTAAAGTGAAACTTAAAGAGAATCTGTATTGTCCGATTTGTACAATAAAAAACACCAATCGAGTCACTGTGAACTCCTAGATCCCTCTTTGCCGTTTCCGCCGCTCCCCGCCGTGATCCTGGCTTTTAATCGCCAGTTTCAGGCAGTGATTACAAACAAAAAACATGGCCGCTAACCAGTAAGTGATGTATGTGTATATATCATGTTACAGTATACTACAAGTTTTTATTACGTAGTGAATTTTCTGCATTCCAGTCAGGGATTCTCACAGTTTCTCAGCTCCCTCCCCCCTCAGACAAGCTGAAATTGAGAGCAGAGACCTGTCTGTGAGGGATAAACAAAGCACACACACAGAGCCTGCAGGGGGCGTGCCGTGCATAACTACTCCCTATCACACCAGACCCTCTCTGGGTCAACAAAGCTTGACAAAGAAAAGATGATTAGATATATTACAGAGACAGTGCAACTAGAAAAGGCTGCAGTTATCCAGACTACATTAGAACAGGTATAGGAACTATTAGGATAGAAGAAATAAGGCTGAAAATTTTGTTACAGAGTCTCTTTAAGTGAAAATAAACTGATGAAGAAAACAATTGTACCTATCTATCCTTCTGCTCCTAAAAATAACTGTGACTCCAGTTTTATGTTATGTTTAAAAACTTATAAAAATTGATTTATTGTTTTGTCTCAGCTCAATGAAACAGTCTGTCCTGTGTCTCAGAGAGCTAAAATATATGAACTATTGACCTTTTTATCTATCCCCTGCTTAAAAAAGCCCAGTTCTCTGCCAGGAAAGTATTTTATGGCTGTAATTCCTTATCATTGAGGGGTGGTATAGTCTGACTGGGTTACTTGCACTTGCAAAGCTGAATATTAACTCTCAGGCAGAGAAAGAAGAAAAGCAAGCCTAGTTATATGCGTGTTTGGCACTGTACATATACTTGTCTATCTCACCATGTCACATATCACTTAAAGTAAACCAGAGATGTTAAAGGAAACCAGAGCTGTAATAAAGTAAATGTTTTATAAATACCTGGGGCTTCCTCCAGCCCCATCCGCACGGATCACTCCCACGCCGCCATCCTTAGTCTTCTCTGTCTTCTGTACCGGGTCCCGTTACTTTCTCCAGTGGCGGCCAGTCTGATGCAAGTGAAGTGCGCTATTTACGTATCTCTCTAGCGGCGGCTGCTGCACTCTAGAGGGCGCACTTCTCCTGCGTAGACTGGCCCCGACAGAAGAAGGAGAAGACTGAGGACGGCGGACTGGGAGCGATTCGTGTGGATGGGGCTGGAGGAAGCCTCACGTATGTATAAAACTTTTACTTTATTACAGCTCTGGTACACTTTAAAGTGTAAAGATTTGATACTTCCTCCAGCCCCATAAGCTCATCTGAGTCCTACGCTGTTCTTCCGCGGTCTGCCATTCAGCTGTGTTCAGCCCTGGTAATAGGCTCAGTTGCATCAGTCTAGGTTTACTGCGCATGCACGGGAGGTTCGCGCATGCGCAGTAGACCCAAACTGGACCCGACCGAGCCTTTTACTGGGGCTGAACAGCAGACCGCGGGAGGATGGCGTGGGACTCAGACGAGCTTATGGGGCTGGAGGAAGCCCCGGGCAAGTATCAAATCTTTAAGTAGTGAGCATTCAGGTACACTTTAAGCAACCAGCAAGCACATGGATCCGGCATCAGGCGATCCCTGCTGGTGCCGGATCCCAGGACTCTACTGAGGAGTTCCTTGAGGAACTTGTAGACCTCCTATGCAACCTAACACTGGAACACCCCAGATGGATTGTTCTTGGAGATTTCAATACATGGGTGGACGACTCCTCCTCACAATTTGGAAAAGAGCTACCTCGTGCCTTACATGAACTGGGCTTCCTCCAATCAATCAGCTCTGCTACTTACAGGAAAGGTCACACTCTGGACCTTATATTCCATACTGGGCTGTCAATAGCCAATGTGGAAATTAATCCTGTTGCCTGGTCAGACCATCACACTATCCACTTCTCCCTCTCAATACCAGCCGTCAAACACCAGGTCAAGAATCAAATAAAATATCGCCGCTTAAAAGGGCTAACACCTCAACATATCCGAGATAACCTTAGCTTTGATGAATTGACTGACTCCAGCTTGGACCCTGATACTCTGGTGTTTAAATACAACAAATGTGTGTCCTCCACCTTTGAGACCATTGCTCCTCTGCGCACCAAATATCTTACTCCACACCATCATGCACAGTGGTTTGATAACGCTATAAAAGAGCTGAAAAGACAAGGCCGAAAACTTGAGAGGCTGTGGCGCAAATCTCAGTCCCCAGAAGACAAACATGCCTTAATGTTCCACTTGAAGAGCTACCAAAAGGTAATCACGGGAAAAAAATCATCCTTTCTATCACAAGAGATTGCAAATGCAGTTAACAAACCAGCCCAACTGTTCCGCACAGTGGAAAAACTCTGCAACCCAGCATGTCAAAAACTTAATATCGAGTCTTCAAAGGACCTCTGTGACCAATTTGCCCATTTCTTCACAGACAAAGTCTCCGCTATAAGGTCCGCCATCCAACTTACAGCATCTGAGCCTAATATAGCGCCGAAGACCATTAGCAGAGACAACGTAACACCTTGGTCAAACTTCAAAGAAATTGATGAAGAAGTCACATCAAGCATCCTCCTTCACGTCCGCCTAACTACCTGTGACCTGGATCCTGGCCCAACACAGTTCATGTTGAACTGCCCCAACCTGTTCGTACCGGTATTATTCAAAATTGTTAACTGTTCTTTACAATCAGGGATATTTCCTGCTTTACTGAAGGAAGCAATCATCAGGCCTCTCCTCAAAAAACCCTCCCTAGACCCAGATGCAATGACCAGCTACAGACCTGTCTCTAACCTCCCCTTTCTGGGCAAGCTAATTGAAAAAGCTGTATACCTCCAGCTAGAAGCCAGAATCCTACAAAATAACAGTTATGACCCATTCCAGTCTGGCTTCAGGAAACACCACAGCACTGAAACTGCCCTCATCCAAATATGCAACCACCTGCTCATGGCAAGAGACAGAGGAGAGTGCTCGATCCTCATACTGCTAGACCTTGCTGCAGCCTTTGACACAGTTGACCATGACATCTTGATAAACAGGCTACAGGAATACTGCGGCATTGATGGCATAGTACTTCAGTGGTTCCAATCCTTCTTGAGTGGCAGAACCCACAAAGTGTCTATGGGGCCCTTCCTGTCCACCCCTGTAACACTTAAGTATGGGGTGCCCCAGGGCTCAATCCTCTCTCCCCTGCTTTTCACAATTTACATGCTACCGTTGGGAAAACTAATCCAAAAACATGGCCTGACATACCACTGCTATGCAGACGACACCCAACTATATATTTCCTTCAAGCCTGGTGTGACAGACCCAACTCTAACTATAAACGCCTGCTTACGTGAACTACAGCAATGGATGAATGACAACTGGCTGAAACTAAATGCAGACAAAACTGAAGTCCTTCTGATTGGAGGGCAGAGCATGATAACAAAACAACTTAACTTGCAGTCTTCACCACTGGGAATAGGAGGCACGGATCTACGCAGCTCTGATCATGTGCGTAGCCTGGGAGTTCTAATTGATGGGGATTTAAACTTCAGAACTCAAATCTCTGCTGTGGTGAAATCATCCTATTTTCACCTGAAGAACATTGCAAAAATCAAGCACCTCATACCCCCAGAAGATCTGCCAACCTTAGTCCACGCCTTCATCACATCCCGACTGGACTACTGCAATGCTCTCTACACTGGCCTTCCAAAAAAGGCCTTGTACCGCCTACAGCTGATACAGAATACTGCTGCCAGACTGCTAACCAACCAACCCCGTCACTGCCACATAACGCCAGTCCTGCATTCCCTTCACTGGCTACCTATAGAATGGAGAGTCCTATTCAAGATCGGCCTACTGACATTTAAATCCCTGAATAATCTAGGCCCTGGATACATGAAAAATATGTTACAGCTGCGTAGCAATCCCCGCATTCTCAGATCCACAGGTTCTAATAATCTAGTCATACCCAGAGTCCACTTGGAAACTTTTGGTCCCAGAGCCTTCTGTCATGCTGCCCCTACGTTTTGGAACTCCTTACCTCAACAGATCAGGACAGCCCCATCCCTGGACGTGTTTAAATCCAGACTGTTCAGTCTGGCATTTGCAGAAATATAACTTTTGTTGTGTGAATACTTCATCCTACTAATTACTGAATTTGAGAGAGCCTAAGCGCTTTGAGTCCTATGGGAGAAAAGCGCTATAGAAATGTTATTGTATTGTATTGTACTGTATTTCTTTTTCCACTTCCAATATTAATGCTTATACTCTGGCGACATCTAGTGGTCAAACATACAAATTGCATAAAATATTCTTAACATGGAATCCACCATAAGGGCCCTTTTCCACTGGCTGCGATGCGATTTAAAAAGCGCATCACAGATGTTTTTCTAATCGCTAAAGCACCGCGATAACATGTAAATCGCGGTGCTCTTTTTCCACTACGGCGCTTTGATCACAATTCATTTTTTTACCGAAACGCGATCGCTGTCCTGCGCGATTCTAGTTGCAATCGCGTTACACTCCCGGCGGCGGTACAGCAACGAATGCCGACAGTGGAAAAAGGAGCCTGTGTGATTGCAAGCGCAGGTGATTTGCGCTTGCGATCGCGCTTGCTAGTGGAAAAGGGCCCTTAGGGCCCATTTTCACTAGCTGCTGCACGGAAAGTGAGGCAGAACTTCCTGGTCTGTGAGCACGCAGACGAATCCCAGAAGCCGTGTCATGGGTATGGGATTCACTGCCTCCCTCCCTAAAAAATGCTGCAATGTCGGCCGAATTGCTAAGGCAAGCGATTCGGACAGTGGCGGCATCATCCCCTATAGACGAGTTTCCCCGCGAGATTTGATTGTGGGGAAACTATGTGGATTTGGTCCGATTTCCCCAGCAGTGGAAATGGGCCCTAGCACAATTCAGCAGTTTGCAAAAGAAAGATCCATTATAAGTTGTAAAGTACATAAACACGTGTATTCTCAGGCAGGGGTCACACTTGTCTTTCAGTTTTCTGCACACATTTTTTTTCCTGTACACTATGTGCGTTTGCAGTTAATGTACTTGATAGAGAAAACTGACAAGATGTGCGGAATTATCCTGGATGTCAGTTTTTTTTACTTTTCTGTGCATGAAAAACGCATTCAGGTGTGAACTAGCCCATCTATTACCATGAGTTCTCAGTTTAAATCAGTTTTTCTGTGCCGGAAATATGCACGAAAAGAGACAAATGTGATCCCAGCCTGAAAATTTGTGTATGCAAAAAAAATGTGCATTTTCTGTGTAGATAAGTGTCTCCCTAATCATCTGGAGCACATTTAGAAATAAGTGATTTACAGCTGAAAAAAAGAAATGGAAAAGAAATCCTTCGGACAGAATCAGAGCCTTAACCACTTCCAGACCGCAGTAATTGAAATCTACGTCCTGTTTGTGGATGCTTATTCCTGCCAGGACATAGATTTCATTTGCTCCTGACCCCGTGATTACTGTGATTTCATTGGTTCACAGTGATCACAGGGTCAGGAGCCAATGAAATCACCTCCTGACCAGCTCACAGAGCTCTGCCGCCATAACGACAGCAGAGCAAGGGGCTTGCGGCAATGAGTGAGCAGCGGATCCGTGTGGCAATGAAGCCGGTAGGAGACTAATTTTGGTACCGGCAGTCTCTTCTTAAAGAGGAACTCCAGTGAAAATCTTCTATAATAAAACCCTAATGTCTCTGCGTCCCATGTCCCTGTGTGTGTCCCACATGCGCTCCGCGCGCGGCGGAAATGTGCAGGCGCATGCGCAGTGACAGACCTAGCCCGTTTTTAAATGGGCTTAGGTCTACTAGTAATGTACGGTAATAAAAAAAGTGCTTAATTTTTACAATAATTACAGTGGGTTGCAAAAGTATACGGCCCCCTTGAAGTTTTCCACATTTTGTCACATTACTGCCACAAACATGCATCAATTTTATTGGAATTCCACATGAAAGACCAACACAAAGTGGTGTACACGTGAGAAGTGGAACGAAAATCATACATGGCTCCAAACATTTTTTTTACAAAGAAATAACTGCAAAGTGGGGTGTGCATAATTATTCGGCCCCCTTTGATCTGAGTGCAGTCAGTTGCCTATAGACATTGCCTGATGAGTGCTAATGACTAAATAGAGTGCACCTGTGTGTAATCTAATGTCAGTACAACTACAGCTGCTCTGTGAGGGCCTCAGAGGTTGTCTAAGAGAATATTGGGAGCAACAACACTGTGAAGTCCAAAGAATACACAAGACAGGTCAGGGATCAAGTTATTGAGACATTTAAAGCAGGCTTAGGCTACAAAAAGATTTCCAAAGCCTTGAACATCCCAAGGAGCACTGTTCTAGCGATCATTCAGAAATGGAAGGAGTATGGCAGAACTGTAAACCTACCAAGACAAGGCCATCCACCTAAACTCACAGGCCGAACAAGGAGAGCGCTGATCAGAAATGCAGTCAAGAGGCCCATGGTGACTCTGGACGAGCTGCAGAGATCTACAGCTCAGGTGTGGGAAGCTGTCCATAGGACAACTATTAGTCATGCACTGCACAAAGTTGGCCTTTATGGAAGAGTGGCAAGAAGAAAGGTATTGTTAACAGAAAGCATAAGAAGTCCCGTTTGCAGTTTGCCACAAGCCATGTGGGGACACAGCAACCATGTGGAAGAAGGTGCTCTGGTCAGATGAGACCAAAATGAAAGTTTTTGGCCAAAATGCAAAACGCTATGTGTGGCGGAAAACTAACACTGCACATCACTCTGAACACACCATCCCCACTGTCAAATATGGTGGTGGCAGCATCATGCTTGGGGGGTGCATCTCTTCAGCAGGGACAGGGAAGCTGGTCAGTGTTGATGGGAAGATGGATGGAGCCAAATACAGGGCAACAATGGAATGATTTAAAACAAAACATATCTATGTGTTAGAATGGCCCAGTCAAAGTCCAGATCTAAATCCAATCAAGAATCTGTGGCAAGATCTGAAAACTGCTGTTCACAAACGCTGTCCATCTAATCTGACTGAGCTGGAGCTGTTTTGCAAAGAAGAATGGGCAAGGATTTCAGTCTTTAGATGTGCAAAGCTGGTAGAGACATACCCTAAAAGACTGGCAGCTGTAATTGCAGCAGAAGGTGGTTCTACAAAGTATTGACTCAGGGGGCCTTTATGGTGGACTTTATGGTGTTGTTGCTCCCAAGATTCTCTTAGACATCCACAGAGCAGCTATATTTGTACTGACATTAGATTACACACAGGTGCACTCTATTTAGTCATTAGCACTCATCAGGCAATGTCTATGTGCAACTGACTGCACTCAGACCACAGGGGGCCGAACAATTACGCACACCCCACTTTGCATTTATTTATTTGTAAAAAATGTTTGGAATGATGTATGATTTTTGATCCACTTCTCACATGTACACCACTTTGTATTGGTCTTTCACGTGGAATTACAATAAAATTGATGCATGTTTGTGGCAGTAATGTGACATAGCGACCAGAGCACCTTCTTTCACTTGTTTGCTGTGTCCCCCACATGGCTTGTGGGAAACTGCAAACGAGACTTCTTATGCTTTTCTGTTAACAATGGCTTTCTTCTTGTCACTCTTACATAAGAGCCAACTTTGTGCAGTGCATGACTAATAGTCATCCCATGGACAGATTCTCCCACCTGAGCTGTAAATCTCTGCAGTTCGTTCAGAGTCACCATGGGCCTCTTGACTGCATTTCTGATCAGCGCTCTCCTTGTTCGGCCTGTGAGTTTAGGTGGACGGCCTTGTCTTGGTAGGTTTACAGTTGTGCCATACTCCTTCCATTTCTGAATGATCGCTTGAACAGTGCTCCGTGGGATGTTCAAGGCTTTGGAAATCTTTTTGTAGCCTAAGCCTGCTTTAAATGTCTCAATAACTTTATCCCTGTCCTGTCTGGTGTGTTCTTTGGACTTTATGGTGTTGTTGCTCCCAAGATTCTCTTAGACATCCACAGAGCAGCTGTATTTGTACTGACATTAGATTACACACAGGTGCACTCTATTTAGTCGTTAGCACTCATCAGGCAATGTCTATGTGCAACTGACTACACTCAGATCAAAGGGGGCCGAATAATTACGCACACCCCACTTTGCAGTTATTTATTTGTAAAAAATGTTTGGAATGATGTATGATTTTCGATTCACTTCTCACATGTACACCACTTTGTATTGGTCTTTCACATGGAATTCCAATAAAATTGATGCATGTTTGTGGCAGTAATGTGACAAAATGTGGAAAACTTCAAGAGGGCTGAATACTTTTGCAACCCACTGTATGTATAAATGATTTAGTCAGTGTTTGCCCATTGTAAAATATTTTAAATCCCTGATTTACATTCTGACATTTATTACATGGTGACATTTTTACTGTTGACAGGTGATGTAGCTGCTGCATGCTTTTTTGGCAGTTGAAAACAGCTATTTCCTACTATGCAACATGGTTCACAGACAGGAAACTGCCAGGAGTACCACGGTCGTCAGAGTTTCTTGTGGGAGGAGTTTCACCACAATATCAGTCATACAGCACCCCCTGATGGTCTGTTTGTGAAAAGGAATAGATAGCCGCTACTGATTGGGATAAAGCTCAATTCTTGGTCGGAGTTTCTCTTTAAGGAGCCAAAGACTACTGGAATGCAAGTGGTTAAAGTGCTTACTTTTTATTCTGTACACCAAACCTTCCCTGATCACAAAGCTTACTGGCAATACTGGTTTATGCATAAATACCTTCTTCTGATCTAAATAAAACCAACAAAGAAATATGGGACTTGGGGTTGGCAAGAGAAAAAAACTGACCAACTACCATATGATGAAAAGTCACTTGAAGGAAAACTAAAGGAATATGGAGACTGCCATTCTCTATAAAATTATTCTCTATAAAAATGCCAGCTAATGAGCTGCCATGCTTATCTTTTGCTTTCTTTAATTTGAATCACACATTTCAAAAAAGCATGCAGCCATTAAAGTCAGAATAACCCCTCTTCAGGCTTTTTCTGGATCAGATATTCTAAAGGTGGCCACACACTATACAATTAAAAGATCCAATTTCACACCAATTTGATAATTACAAATGGTTGGCCCAAAAAATGTTAAGCTTTTTTTCATTTGTTCAAGAAATCTGTTTGAATTTCCTGTTTCTTATTCAATAAAAGAAGATCGTGAGTGTTAGATTTTTCTGATCAATTTTTAGCAAAATTGTATGGTGTATGGCCACCTAAAGGATATAAATGAATAAATCCTCAACTGAGAATCCCAGTCTTATTTTGTATTTAACCACTTGAGGACCGCAGTGTTAAACCCCCCTAAAGACCAGGCCTTTTTACTGTTAATTGGCCACTGCAGCTTTAAGGCCAAACTGCAGGGCCGCACAACACAGCACACAAGTGATCCCCCCCCCTTTTCTCCCCACCAACAGGGCTCTCTGTTGGAGGGGTCTGATCCCCCCCCCCCCCAAGTTGTTTATTTATTTTTTTTTAATATTTATTTTATTTATTTTTAATACATTTTACTTTTTTTTTTACTTGGGCGCCCCTGCTCCCTCCCTCCCCCCGCCAGTCAATAAGGGTGATCAGCTGTCATAGGCTTCAGCCTATGACAGCCGATCACACCCCAGTCTCAGGAGGGGACAGCCGTGTCACACGGCTGTCCCCAGTACAGCGCTGCTGCCGATCGCAGCGCTGTACATGTAAATAGACAGCGATCATGCCGTCTAACAGTCTCCCCAGCGGTGATTGCCACTCGGAGACTGAAGAAGGAGCGGAGCGCGATCTCCTGCAAAATGCAGCCTCAGGACTTGATGCCAATTGGCGTTAGGCGGTCCTGGGGCTGCCGCCGCGACCACGCCCATTGGCGTGGGGCGGTCTTTAAGTAGTTAAAGGGAACCTGAGCCAAAGCTTAGGTTCAAAAAGAGAAGTTTACCTGAAGAGAGGAAAGCCTGAGGATCCTTTTGAGGCTTTCCGCAGTGCTCTGATGTCCCCCCTTAATCAGCACGGCCTCCCTCCACATCAGGGCCACGTCCCTCTCCGGTTACTGTGCAGTACCAACATGAGCACGGCTAGCATGCGAGAATGGGCAGTAGCAGTAGTACACGAGAGGCTCCGGCTTACGGCCACACCCGTGCATGTGCAACAGGCGTGGCCACACTGATAAAAAGGAGGTGCATGCCGCTGATATGATTGGCAACAATGACGTGTCACCAATCTTCCTGGGACCCGCACTCAGCGATGGAAGGCATTAAGGCACTGAGAGAAGCCTCAATAGGATTCTCTCTCTGTAAGTATCTCATTTTGCTCCCAAGTGAGAATAGTAAGTATAATCGTTATTGTCTCAGCTAAATGATACAGTCTTTACTGTATCTTCCAATTATCCCTTTTCGCCCTAGTAAGCTAGACAAGCATCCAGAACCGTTGGTGTATAGCAAGTCTATTGCTTTAAATATTATACGGCCACACCAACCCCACATGTAGACAGCCTGCTTCAGGCTTTTGGCCCTCATCAGTACATGGCAGAGATTGATATGGCTGTATGAGATAGGGCTTGGACCAGTACAACAGAGTAACCAAGCAGCTCGGGTGACCCAAACCAAGCAGCTCGGGTGACCCAAAAGAGGGACAGTTGGGAGCTATACACCTGTATTAAAGTGTAACTGTCGGGCATAAAATGAAAAATCAATTCTTTATTTTTATCAGGTAAACAAGCAGGGACGGATCTAGGGGGAGGGGGCAGGCGGGTATCTTGTCCCTGGCGCAGTTAGTTGAATTCTTAAAAAGGCGGCAAAATTAGGATGGGGAATGGCAGTTTAGGCGCCAAAACCTGTTCTCTAGGTGCCAAAACCTGACCTTTAGGTGCAAAAACTAGATGGGGAATGGCAGTTTAGGCGCCAAAACCTGACCTTTAGGCGCCAAAAGCTGACCTTGCCCCAGGTGCAACTTGGTCTAGATCCGTCCCTGTAAACAAGTAATACGGATGCTAACCAGGCAATCCAAAAGTTAAAACTTCTAACTTTTCTTGTTTATAAATGATCATTCCCCAGTTCACCCGACTCTTATTTGGTACGGTGCCGCACAAAGGAAGTTGCAGGGCATGCTGGGTTGTCTTTCTTTTGCTTATTTCCCCTCAGTCTTAACTAATGTACAGAAGCAAAAAAGGACAACCCAACATGCCCTGCAACTTCCTTTTTTGCGGCAACGTACCAAATAAGAGTCAGGTAAACTGGGGAATGATCATTTATAAACAAGAAAAGTAATAGAGATTTTAACTTTTGGATTGCCTGATTATTATTATTTATTGTATTTATAAAGCGCAAACATATTACGCAGCGCTGAGTATCCTTATTACTTGTTTACCAGCTAAAAATAAAGAATTTTTTATTTTATTTTATGCCCGATGGTTACACTTTAAAAATTAATAAAGGGGGGAAGGTGCTTGGGCACCCGGATCAGCATTTGCCTAGTCGGTACTCACATATCACTCCCCACTCTCACCAATATGTAGATCTCCTATATACACACCATAAAAACAATGACATTTTCCTTTTGCCCACATGTAAAATGGCCGATGGATTCTCAGAAGTTTTCATTCCCACGCTCAGCGTCATCACTATGGAAACTAGTATGCGTCCTTTCTCCGTGCAGTGTGGATGGGAGCGGTATAGATGGCTGATGTCCTGGTGCTGCGAGCGATCCGGGGCAATGCCAGGACACTGAACCTCAACGGCAAGAGACTGCAGCGTGTGCCCCGCGCCGTGGGCAGCCTCTCCCAGCTGACGTCCCTTCTTCTGAAGAACAACCTGCTGTACCAGCTGCCGCAGGAGGTGGCAGCACTGAGCAATGTGAGATGAATCTGCTAGCTATGCACACTTTCACAACGCTTCATCAATTGTAAAATATAAAGTTATGGATTCTTTACTGCCCCATCTTGTGTTCATTGAAGGCCATTGCCTGACATGCAGGCTGTGGTATATCAGGCTACGTTTTTCTGGATAGTTTATTTTGTGACACAAAACTTCAACGAATGTACTTTTGAGGTCTCAAGCTAGTCACACTTGGAGCCACTTTAGAGATAACTGTACTTACAGACCAAAGTACAGATATCCTGGTGTTTTTGTTCTTGTATTACAAATTGAGGCAGTGTGGACAAGTATTAATGGTGAGAACTGTCCATACAGCTATAGATTGCCCATCAGATAACGTAGATCCTCTCTCAAAGCAGGTTGTTTCAGTGCTCAGTGCTGAAACTAGGCACTCAAGGGGCAAACTCAGGATTTTCTAAGGGAGAAGATTCCTGAAAGGAATACAATACAGTATAATAATATGATAGAGAATTATGCTGGGTGCACATAATGCAATTTCCCGTCCGACTCCGACCAACAACAGGATCGATCAGGGGCAGTTTGGATACAGCTAATAATCAGGACAGCTGACATTGGTAATGCAGGAGGACACAGGGCTGTGCTCATACCAGACTCTGACAAGTTCCTTGGAGCTGCTCCATGCTCTGTACACAAGCTGCTGCTGTTACATCCAAAGTCAACTGTAGCAGGGAAAGAAAGGTGGCAGTGCTGGTGTCTCAGCTTGTGCCTGTCCCCGGACACTGCACCGGCCCTGGTCTGCGGGGGGATTCTGGGCAGCTGTAATCCCCCCCGCTTTTGCATATGCACCCCATAGCAGTAATGTTATACTACGTGGGGCGCGTAAGGGTAATTTGGGCTGGGGCGATCGCCAGATCCCAAATTACATCTCCCTCCAAGTTGCGACAACTCTGAGGGGAAATATTATTTAACACCGCCTGGGAGTTTTGTGGCAGCAGGGAGAGCCGTCATTCCGCTCACCCTGCGCCCAACTCACCAGCGACGCGTACATGTCTACTCCCCTCTCTGACTGAATCTGATCAGAGAGGGATCTTTTGGCTGCCCACACACTGCACACAGATTTTCAACCAATTTCAGCATGAACTTGATTGAAAATCTGCGGAGCCACTGCCACCGCCTGCATCACCGCCAAGGTCTCGGCTGACATCAGAACACTTAATTGTTTGTCGTCAGCCGATCCTGTTCTGGTGCAGGACACTTGCAGCAGATTGCTACAGTCCATCACTTGCAGTGGTCTCTACATGTGCAGCCGGCCCTGGCTGCTACATGCTGGGGTCTTTTACCAAGCAGTAACCTCACTGTGTATCAACCGCTGCCACACTTGTGGTTCATCTGAGAGAGCTCTGAGTGCTGCTACTTACCGCATTCTTGGCATACACTGGATGTGGTGATGTGGCTTAGTCCCCTACAGAACATCCAGTTATTGTAAATATTTATGTCACCACTGTCTATGGAAGTTGAAGGAGGTTGAAGAGACAGTAGGACATTCCGCTGTTAGGGCCACTGACTAATACAGTGAAATCAGAAATTTGGCCTAGTGCCAAAGCCTATGCCACCTGCCTAGCCACCCCCCAAGTGTTAAAGTGTGTGTCCCTTAGGGTGCCCATGCCCCCTAAAATCTTACTTGGCCCAAAATCAATCAAAACATCAATCGAACAGACATGTTGCAGCACTGATTTTCCTTTATCGATTGATTGGCACCCTTAATCCAATGATCTTTCCACTGTGTCCACAAATGATGACGTTGTTGTTTGCACCTGCGAGCCTGGATTGGAGTGGCGCTAAATCGTAGTGGCTGGATCTCTATATCCACACAACCTAGCTGGGGGTCTAAGGGCCAGTGCACACCAAAAAGCACTAGTTTAATCGCAAACGCTTAGTGCTTTTTGAACTGATTTTTCTATGCGATTTTAGGCATGTGCCTAGCGATTTGGTGCATTTTTGTGTGCGTTTTTTATTTTTTGTTACAGTAGATCTGTAACTGAATAGCTTCTGTAACAAAAACGGTTGGAAAATTGCTCTGATCTACTGCTTTTCAGTGCGATTTTCCACTTTCCTATACCTAACATTGAGGCTGAATCGCCTCAGAAATCAGCAAAAATGCTGCGTTTTCATTTGGGAAAAAGGCTCATCACTCTGGTGTGCACCATCCCATTCAAATACATTAGCCAAGCGCTTTTCAAAGCGCAAGCATCTTGATGCCCTTTGGAGAGCAGACAGCTAAATGTAGTGTCTGTAAGTTTCGTTTTTATTTTAACATCTCAAGACTGCTGTGGACATGAAGTGATTTAAGTGTTTGTTTTAAATGGTAGACCACAGTTAGCTTTTTACATGATTGATGAAGAGCTGATACTGATAATAATGCTAACATTTGTATAGCCTTTTTCTTCTGTCGGACTCAAAGTGCTTGAGACCGGTGTCAGACTGCTTAGTGGCGTTAGCGGTGCCAAAAACAGGCCTTCCACGTTAATACACGGTAATCCCCTTCTGGTCGATAGCCAAACAGGAAGTGACGCTTGCTTGCACTCACTTCCTGTTTTGGAAATACGGAAGTGCACAGAAGGATATTGTAAAAAATACACTTCAGCGCATGCGCACCGCCACCACCATCATTTTTTAAATCCCTGCATCACCATAGACTTGCATGACTTCCAGTACTCCGCACTTCGCCACAAGTCGAAACATAACGGCGCGGTAACCTAGATCTGTCAGAGTATCGTGGAAAAGTCACTTCCATCGCATTGCGCTGTACCGCGTCAGTATGAAAGTCCCCATTGACTTTGATTGCCCTGCGGTGGGGTGCAGTAAAATATGCACAATGCACCACGCCAATGTGAAAGAGCTCTGAATGCTGCAGCCACTAAGGGCTGGTTTCCACTAGGATGTAGATGTACAAATTGACTCGCACACCAGCATCAAATGCAAATATTTGGGTACTGAAAAGAATCAAAACAGTCACATGTCTATAGAAACAATTAGGCATACAACATGCTGACAGCAAATCTGGTATAAGGGGGAGTCACAGAAAGCATACATCAATCAAATAGCACATCAATGCAAAGTACAATAGTGAGCAATACAGAACAGAGCAAGTACACAATGCTACTGTATATTAAGAAGTGTGACCCTAGCCCCAAAGTATTCCCTGACGGCGCCGTTTCGGGAGGACCCTTCGTCAGAGGGTATACAAGTGGCTATAACCTGGCAGCAGCCAATTCGTCCGCAACTCCTATTGTGCTGCAAAAGACGCAACCCAAATCAGGTGCGTGCTGCAGAAATTTGCAGCATGCTGTCCAGATTCAAACATCGTGATCTGGATGGCAAAGCCGTTGAAACTCTGCAGATTCTAGTCGAATTCGGCACTAGTGGAAACGGGCCCTAGGAGTGTGCTTAATAGGCCCTCTGCAGTGTTAGGTAGTCTTGCCCAATGATTCCTTACTGACAGGGCCGGTTGTAACTCTGCAATGCTGCCCAAGTCTATAGCTGCGGGCCACAATGCCAACGTGCAGAGAGAGCAGGGTGGTCACTGCACGGGCAGCTGGCAGCAGGGTACTGCTGTCAGGCGCTCGCCTGATCTCCCTGCACTGCAGAATTTGCAAGCTTGCAAATGCTGCACTAGTCTAGCCTTCTGCTTTGGTGCCCTTGCTTCTGTGGTGCCCTAGGCCATGGCCTAGGCGGCCTTGGCCTAAATCCGGCCCTGCTTACTGAATAGGTACTGGATTCAGCCAGGATTCAAACCCTGTTCTCCTATATCAGAGCTGGTGCCGTGAACCAGTACACTATCCAGCCACTTCAGCAGTCTACACTTCTTTTATTGACACTCACAAATGTATTTACTGTGTCTGTTACTAACAGGATGATTTCTTTTCAGCTAACTCTTTTAAACTTGGGGAACAACAACTTTGAAACAGTCCCACAAGAGCTGAAATACTTGTATTCCTTGGAAACTCTCCATCTATTCGGAAATAAGATTACTGAAATACCAGCAGATGTATTTGGTAAGGATCTACATCAGTAATTTAACTTTTCTATCCTGGCAACACAAACTTTTTTTTTTGTGAATTTACTCTGGATAAATTGGTTTAACTCTAAACTGACCCTAGATTGTGGTGAAGACATTCGATTGTGAGCTCTGCTGTAGAACGTTTAAACTAGGCATATGCTACACAACATTTACCCAATCAGGTACATGATCGATATTTCCCTGATTGAAAATCAATTAAAGTGAACCCGAGGTGAGAGTGATATGGAGACTGCCATATTTGTTTCCTTTTAAACAATACCAGTTGCCTGGCAGTCCTGCTGATCTGTTTGGTCTAATAGTGTCTGAATAACACCAGAAACAAGCATGCAGCTAATTTTGTCAGCTTTGACAATGTCAGAAACACCTGATCTGCTCCATGCTTGTTCAGGGTCTATGGCTGAAAGTATTAGAGCAGTGATGGCTAACCTTGGCATGCCAGCTGTGGTGGAACTACAAGTCCCATGAGGCATTGCAATACTCTGACAGCTCTAAGCATAACTCGAGGAGGCAGAGGCATGATGGAATTTGTAGTTTTGTCACAGCTAGAGTGCCAAGGTTAGCCATCGTTGTATTAGAGGCAGATGATCAGCAGGGCAGCCAGGCAACTGGTACTGCTTATAAGGAAATACGTATGACAACTTCCATATGACTCTCACCTTGGGTTCACTTTAAGGAGTATCAATGGTTTCAACAACACATCATCAGCACCACTGAATTATGATCACATTTTAGAGGACCACCATATCTGGCTTTGCAATGCTCTATGCAGCACAAAGCCATGTGTACGCTAATTGCTCGACCCTCCAAACTGCGCCAAAACAGCAGAATGTGAACAACAACATCAGAAATCCCATCATGCTTTGCACAGCATCACGGGAAATATGCCCAGGCAGATTTCTTCTGTGCAGCTAAAAATGAGGCTTGGGTAAGAAAAACAAAGTTCTGATGCTGTGAAACTAAAGAAACACCAAGCCTTTTCAGTGCTGCTGAGTAGATTTTTAGTCTAGAGGTCCACTTTAAGTGCAGCTCCTGCTAGACGTGTGCAGACACAGGTGAAAGTATTAGAGAGAGGGCTGTGAAGTGATCACTTTTCCTTTTAAACTATGCCGAATTGCCTGCCTGTCCTTCTGATCCTGTGTCTCTAATACTTTCAATCACTGACCCTGATCGAGTATGAACAGCGGGTGCTCTACTGGCCACTTTACCCCGAATGCTTGTTTAAGGTGTGTGATTCACTACTGCAGCCAAGAGTTAGCAAAACCGAAACGGGTAATTTAGGTGCTAGCGGCAGAACGGTAAAATGGGCGCTGCATAGACCACAATGTTAATTGCAGCTGTAGCAGCGTTCAGGGGGTAATATTTGGTAAGAATTGCCAATATTTACTATCGTAATACCCATTGCCCAATAGTGGAATATTGCTAATGTTATCCATATTTTATTAGTGGCAATACCTGACTCCCAAATCACTGTGACACCCTTTTCATGTGCATGCAGCTAGACTGCCAAGCAATTGTCATTCTTTAACCACTTCACCCCAAAATGGTTTTTACCCTAACGGACAAGAGTGATTTTCACCTTTCAGTGCTCATCCCTTTCATTTGCCAATAGCTTAATCACTACTAATCACAATGGAATGATCTATATCTTGTTTTTTTCACCACCAATTAGGCTTTTTGGGGTTGATATTTGTTTTCAGTAATTACTTTATTTTCTATGCATTTTAAAGAGACACTGAAGCGAAAAAAAAAAATATGATATAATGAATTGGTTGGAAAAACAAGGAAAAAAATACACTATTTCTCCAATTTTATCCCCTATAGTTTTAATATAAACACTGCTACTGTACATAAAACCCACACATTTTATCTGCCTATTTGTCCTGGTTATCACAAGATTTTAATTATGTCCCTAGTAAAAAGTATGGTGACAATATATTATTTGGAAATAAAGATGTATATTTTCTATGGTGGTTTTTTTTTCTCACTAATGTCACGTGCGGGAGCGCGCACGCGCACAGAGGCAGCAGCACTGTTTGACTTATAAAAACATCCTGGAGCCGTTAAGAGGCTCGCGGGACATTTTTATAAGTCTGGTTTTCATTAAGTGGTTGAAAGGAAATGCATATGGCAGCCTCCACATGTCCCTCACTACAGTGCCTCTTTAAAGTGTAGCCCAGGCAAACCTCGGGTGCAAAAATATGTATTTACCTAGGAAGAGGGAAGCCTCTGGATCCTATAGATGCTTCCCACGCCATCCTTCAGTCCCCCGTTCCGAAGGACTCCTCTTCAGAGGTGAGCTTCCATCTCCTTAGATATTTGATTTTTCACCTGAGGTTCTCCTCGGGTTTACTTTAAAGGGAACCTAAACCGAGTAAAACTATTTAAAATACCACCACCAGCCTGCAAACTAACAGGATATAAGCCCGACGAAGGCTGCAAGGCCGAAAGCTTGCTTATTTTTATTCATTTTTAGTTAGCCAATAAATGGTATCATCCTGATTTATAACTTCTTATTTAAAATAAACACATGATGTACCTGCAAATTAATACTGCATACTTACCTCGCCGTCAGTTCCTCTCAGAAGCTCACCATTTTCTTCTTAAAACGATTCCATCCAGTTCTGACAAGATTTTGTCAGCACTGAAATATATTGGATCAGTTCATTGCGGCACGCCGTTCTGAGAGCCGAGCGCCGAAACTGGGCGCCGTCATAGCAGCAATGCTGTGATGCGCGCCCCGCGTATCGGTAATTCGGGGCTCTGGCAGCTGCCAGACCCCGAATTACCCCGAATAGTATTTAACGCCGCCTCTGAGTTTAGCGGCAGTGGGGAAAGCCGTCGTTCGGCTCTCCCCGCGCCGAACTGAGCGGCGCCGAAATAATATGTACCCGAAATATATCAGTTGCTGTCAGTTATATAACAGTTCTATAAATATCACACTTATGGTGGCCATACATGGTACAATAAAAACGTTCGATTATCCCGTTTATTCGATCTAAATGATCGAATCAAATGAAAGGGTTTTTTTTCGATCAAGAAATTCGAACGATTATCCCGTTTTTTTCGAGAAAAATCAGATTGGACATGCAGGAAAAATCTTTATATTCGATCTAACGGAATAATCGAACTAAATTATCTAATCGAAAAAAAATGAAAAATTGTACCGTGTATGGCCACCCTTGGAGAACAGGTTATTTGATAATTTAATGTTATTTATTTAAAAAAACACTTTCCATACAATACAAAATCATCCTATCCCCCAAATTATTGCACCAATCCCTTGTGATGGTAATGTTATTTATTGTATTTATTGTATTATCCCCTGCAAGTGTCCACCAATAGACCCTAACTAGCTAAGCTTATTGAACTGGCAGTCCAAATATAGACTAAGCTTGTTTACTGGCAGTCCAAATATACTTGGGCCAGGAGGGACCATAAACACACAGATGGCAAATGGTAGCCGACAAGTGTCGCACTAATTGGCAAGCCCGGGGCAGTGAGTAAAAGCATGCTAATTCACATGTGAACTTGTTACATGGCAGTGTGCACCCCACACGTCATCTGGAAAGTATAACTGTACGAGTTCATTAAAAGTCCAGTATCAATGGGCCCAAGTATATTTGGACTGCCGGTAAACAAGCATAGGCCTGGTGCACACCAGAGGAGTTTTTCTGAGCGTTTTGAGTTTTTAAATCTGCTGCTAATGTTATCCTATGTGTCTGTGCACACTGGAGCAATGAGGTTTTGTAAAAAACCCCATAGCATTACATTGGGAAGAGCTTTTAGGGCTGGTGCACACCAAAACCCGCTAGCAGATCCGCAAAATGCTAGCAAATTTTTAAACGCTTTTTTTTATTTTTATGAGGCGTTTTGCTAGCGTTTTGCGGATTGCTGCTGCGGTTTTCAGTATAGTAGATTTCATATATTGTTACAGTAAAGCTGTTACTGAACAGCTTCTGTAACAAAAACGCCTGCAAAACCGCTCTGAAGTGCCGTTTTTCAGAGCGGTTTGCGTTTTTCCTATACTTAACATTGAGGCAGAAACGCATCCGAAATCCAAAAAATGCCTCACCCAGGCATTTTTCGTTTCTGCAAAACGCCTGCCGCTCTGGTGTGCACCACCCCATTGAGATACATTGACCAAGCAGATCCGCAGCCGCAAGCGGATCTGAAAACGCCCAAAAAGCCGCTCGGTGTGCACCAGCCCTTAGAGGTTTCAAAAGCTCTTCCCAATGTAATGCTATGGTGTTTTTTACAAAACCTCATTGCTCCAGTGTGCATAGACACATAGGATAACATTAGCAGCAGATTTAAAAACTCAAAACGCTCAGAAAAACTCCTCTGGTGTGCACCAGGCCTGAGGCCTGGTGCACACCAAAAACCGCTAACAGATCCGCAAAATGCTAGCAGATTTTGGCCCAGTGCACACCAAAACCGCTAGCAGATCCACAAAACGCTAGCGGTTTTAGGAGCTAATTTCAGAGCGATTCTAGGTATGTTTAGAGAGGTTTTCTAAACATACCTAGCGGTTTTGGGTGCGTTTTTGTGTAGCAGATTACACATATTGTTACAGTAAAAGCTGTTACTGAACAGCTTCTGTAACAAAAATGCCTGGCAAACCGCTCTGAAGTAGCGTTTTTCAGAGCGGTTTGCGTTTTTCCTATACTTTACATTGAGGACGAAACGCTTCCGAAAACCGCAAACGCGCAGCAGGAGGCGCGTTTGCGGCTTGGCAAAAACTTAAAACCGCCGGTGTGCACCATCCCATTGCAATACATTAGACAAGCGTTTTTATAGGCGGATGCGGCCGGCGGATCGCTCCAAAAACCGCTCGGTGTGCACTGGGCCTTTGAAACGCTTTTTCTTCTTTTTCTGTAGCGTTTCAGCTAGCATTTTGCTGTTTGAGGCCTGGTGCACACCAAAAACCGCTAGCAGATCCGCAAAATGCTAGCAGATTTTGAAACGCTTTTTCTTATTTTTCTGTAGCGTTTCAGCTAGCGTTTTGCGGTTTTGTGTAGCGGTTTTGGTGTAGTAGATTTCAGATATTGTTACAGTAAAGCTGTTACTGAACAGCTTCTGTAACAAAAACGCCGGCAAAACCGCTCTGAACAGGCGTTTTTCAGAGCGGTTTGCGTTTTTTCCTATACTTAACATTGAGGCAGAAACGCATCCGAAATCCAAAAAATGCCTCACCCCGGGAGGATTCGTTTCTACAAAACGCCTCCCGCTCTGGTGTGCACCACCCCATTGAGATACATTGACCAAGCGGATCCGCAGCCGCAAGCGGCTGCGGAAACGCTGAAAAAGCCGCTTGGTGTGCACCAGCCCTGAGGAAGCGTTTTTGGTGTTGTAGATTTCATGTATTGTTACAGTAAAGCTGTTACTGAACAGCTACTGTAACAAAAAACGCCTGGCAAACCGCTCTGAAGTGCCGTTTTTCAGAGCGGTTTGAGTTTTTCCTATACTTAAAGAGACACTGAAGCGAGAAAAAAAATGATGATATTATGATTTGTATGTGTAGTACAGCTAAGAAATAAAACATTAAGATCAGATACATCAGTCTAATTGTTGCCAGTACAGGAAGAGTTGAGAAACTCCAGTAGTTATCTCTATGCAAACAAGCCATTAAGCTCTCCGACTCAGGGTACGTACAGACATACGATAACGATCGTTCGTTGTGAACGACGAACGATGTTAAAGGAGGTATCGGACGATGATCGTTTGAAGAAAGGCTACTTTGAACATCGTTCGTGTACGAACGATCTTGGAACGAGCGTTGCGTGCGCAACATGATTTATAAACTGATTTCAAACACAAGTGTCAAAAAGAACTGTTTGAGCATGTGCAAAGCTTTGAGAACGAACGATCAACGACCGATCGTTGTACAGACATTACTTTTTGAACGATGGTCGTTGGAAAAGATCTGGCAGAATGGATCGTTCTTTACCAACGACATATCTCGTTGGTCGGTCGTTTTAATGATCGTTCGTGCACTTTTTACGAACGATCGTCGGGCAATGCCGTCGGTAACGATCGTTTTAAACTACTATAGTCGCATGTCTGTACGCACCCTAAGTTAGGCCACATACAGACATCAGACCATAGTCTTTGGAAAATGAAAGATCACAGACCAATCTTACCACCCTTCCTGTAGTATAAGAGCCATACTCTACACAGTCTTTTCTATGGAGCTGAACTCCACATCAGAAAAAAATCATTGCAAGATGCTGCACACACAGATGCTGTACAGACACAAAAGATCAGTATCTGCAAAAGATCTGTTCCTGCCAAAAATCCATTCCTGCAAATTGCAATGATAGTCTATGAGATCTGCAGATCATCATACACACATGATTTAACTGACATTCATCTGCAGATCTGAAAATCCATCCTGGTGGATCTGATCTGCAGATGAATGTCAGTTAAATCATGTGTGTATGATGATCTGCAGATCTCATAGACTATCATTGCAATTTGCAGGCAGGGGCGTAGCAATAGGGGTTGCAGAGGTAGCGACCGCATCGGGGCCCTTGGGCCAGAGGGGCCCCGAAGGGCCCTCCCTCAACTACAGTATTAGCTCTCTATTGGTCCTGTGCTCATAATAATAACTTCAATAGATACTTTGAATAGTGATAATCCTTAACAAACTGTTTCCCATCCTTTTCTTGCACCTCTGACACTGTAGTTGCCCTTGGCAGGTTTTGGTGCGCAGTATCAATTGTTACGTATAGAGTGCTTGGGGGGGCCCCATTGTAAAACTTGCATCGGGGCCCACCGCTCCTTAGCTACGCCACTGTTTGCAGGAATGGATTTTTGGCAGGAACAGATCTTTTGCAGATACTGATCTTTTGTGTCTGTACAGCATCTGTGTGTGCAGCATCTTGCAAAGATTTTTTTCTGATATGGAGTACAGCTCCATAGAAAAGACTGTGTAGAGTATGGCTCTTATACTACAGGAAGGGTGGTAAGATTGGTCTGTGATCTTTCATTTTCCAAAGACTATAGTCTGATGTCTGTATGTGGCCTTAGTCGTGGAGAGGGCTGTTATCTGGCTTTTATTATCTCAACTATAAGTGAACTGTTTACTTTTTCTCTGCTAGAGGAGAGGTCATTACTTCACAGACTGCTCTGAAAGACTCATTTTGAATGCTGAGTGTTGTGTAATCTGCACATATTATAGAATAATGCAATGTTAGAAAAAACACTATATACCTGAAAATAAAAGTATGAGAATATTTTCTTTGCTGCTAATCTTCTAGAAATCATTCATAGTACACAACCAATTCATTATATCATATTTTTTTTTTCGCTTCAGTGTCTCTTTAACATTGAGGCAGAAACGCATCTGCAATCCAAAATCTGCAGCAGCCGGGAGTATGCGTTTCTGCAAAACGCCTCCCGCTCTGGTGTGCACCAGCCCATTGAGATACATTACCCAAGCGGATCCGCACCCGTAAGCGGATCGCAAAACGCAGCCGAACCGCTCTGGTGTGCACTAGGCCTCAGTCTATATTTGGACTGCCAGTTCAATAAGCTTAGCTAGTTAGGGTCTATTGGTGGACACTTGCGGGGGATATTACCATCACAAGGGATTGGTGCAATAATTTGGGGGATAGGATGATTTTGTATTGATTGGAAAGTGTTTTTTTACTAATACAACAGCAATTATCAAATAACCTGTTCTCCAAGTGTGATATTAATAGAAGGTTAATATTGTGTACGGCACAAAAAATAGGGATATTAATACAGTTATATAACAGTTGCTGTCAGTTTTAACTGAAAGTGCAAGGTAATGTCCATGTTTCCCTATGGCTACCCCTATGGGGTAATGGCCATTTTTAAAATGGAGGATGGAGAATTCCATCAATCACAGTGGACAAATGGGACGTGGGAGAGGAGAAAGAGATTGATGAGAAGACTATGTGGGAGGTAAGTATAACCTGTTTTTTTTTTTTTTTACTTTTCATTATCAAGTTTTGTGCTTCATTGTTCTCCACTACTGAAGGATTCCAGTAGATCATGCCCATTGTGTCTGCATGGTGTGCTGATGTAGAGACTCACCAGGCTACACTACATGACGTGGATACTTACGTATTCGGTTACATGATTGGTTCCATAAGAAGGCTTGCGTAAGATTCTGCAGTTTCAGCTGACTAATAGTGTTTTCTGCTCCAAACAATATAAAACGTTTTTCAACATTTTAGTCCAAAATGCAAGCAAGAATGAATTCATAAGTGTTGCTCAGCATGTGTTCTTAGCATGGTGTTAATCAGGAGAGCCCTAGACTCAGGAAGGCTCTTGTCTAGAATACTAAAGCACAGCTCATTAACCTCAGACACTGAAGAGTTACAAAGTTCCTTCTCACTGACCTCGTGTAACAGCTCACTGATCCCACACAATGGCTGGTAGTTTATTATATCTCCAGAACTGTAACCACAGACATCAGGCAATGAAAATATACTTCACTGTATATATGATATAATGAATGAAGATACCATACATGGAAATACACTCACCTAAAGGATTATTAGGAACACCTGTTCAATTTCACATTAATGCAAATCTCTAATCAACAAATCACATGGCAGTTGCTTCAATGCATTTAGGGGTGTGGTCCTAGTCAAGACAATCTCATGAATTCCAAACTGAATGTCAGAATGGGAAAGGAAGGGGATTTCAGCAATGCAGCAAAGCATTTGTGAAGCCCAGTGGCGGACACAGCCAGCAGTGGGCCCCTGTGCAAAATTGTAATTGTGGGCCCCATACGACCTGCGGCGCGTCAAAATATGGGCGTGGCAAAAAATAGTGGACAGGCGCCGCGGCAAAAACAATGGGCGTGGCAATGACCGGATGAGGGCGGAGCTAACTGTAACTGAAAGCGAACCCGGGCTGATAGTTTATTTCCTTTTAAACAATACTAGTTGCCTGGCGGCCCTGCTGATCTATTTGGCTGTAGTAATAAACTGAATTACACCAGCAACAAGCATGCAGCTAATCTTCTCAGTTCTGACAATATTGTCAGAAACCCCTGACCTGCTGCATGCTTGTTCAGGGTCTATGGTTGAAAGAATAAGAGGCAGAGGACCAGCACGGCAGCCAGGCAACTGGTATTGCTTAAAACGAGAGAAATATGGCAGCCTCAATATTATTCTCACCTCAGGTTCCCTTGAAAAGTGCAACACAAAGACACTGGGCCCAAGTTTTGGTGACCCTTTCCCCAGAAAATTCACATAATTGTGCAGGTTTTCTCAAGAAAATACACATCATGTCGGCAGATATGCCCAGAAAATACGTGCAATCATGTCGGCAGATATGCCCAGAAAATATGTGCAATCAAGTCGGCAGATATGCCCAGAAAATATGTGCAATCAAGTCGGCAGATATGCCCAGAAAATATGTGCAATCAAGTCGGCAGATATGCCCAGAAAATACGTGCAATCATGTAGGCAGATATGCCCAGAAAATACGTGCAATCATGTCGGCAGATTTGCCCAGAAAATACGTGCAATCAAGTCGGCAGATATGCCCAGAAAATACGTGCAATCAAGTCTGCAGATATGCCCAGAAAATACGTGCAATCAAGTCGGCAGATATGCCCAGAAAATACGTGCAATCAAGTCGGCAGATATGCCCAGAAAATACGTGCAATCAAGTCGGCAGATATGCCCAGAAAATACGTGCAAACAAGTCGGCAGATATGCCCAGAAAATACGTGCAATCAAGTCGGCAGATATGCCCAGAAAATACGTGCAATCATGTCGGCAGATATGCCCAGAAAATACATGCAAACAAGTCGGCAGATATGCCCAGAAAATACATGCAAACAAGTCGGCAGATATGCCCAGAAAATACGTGCAAACAAGTCGGCAGATATGCCCAGAAAATACGTGCAATCATGTCGGCAGATATGCCCAGAAAATACGTGCAAACAAGTCGGCAGATATGCCCAGAAAATACATGCAAACAAGTCGGCAGATATGCCCAGAAAATACGTGCAATCATGTCGGCAGATATGCCCAGAAAATACGTGCAATCATGTCGGCAGATTTGCGCAGAAAATACATGCAATCATGTGGCAGACCTGCCCAGAACATACACCTGCTAATATAAATAAAAAAACAAAAACATTTACTCACCTGCAGCAGCAGACCTCCTGTCCCAGCCTCCATCCGGCGCGCAGCTCCCATGGGTGGTTGGGTGGATAGGTAGCCGGGTGGGTGGGTGAGTGGGTGGGTGGGTTGGTAGCCTGGTGGGTAGGTAGCCTGGTGGGTGGGTAACTAGCCCGGTAGGTAGGTAGGTAGGTAGCCTGGTTTAGGTAGGTAGGTAGGTAGCCTGGTGGGTGGGTTGGTAACTAGCCCGGTAGGTAGCCAGGTGGGTGGTTAGGTAGGTAGCCTGGTGGGTGGGTAGGTAGCCTGGTGGGTGGGTTGGTAACTAGCCCGGTAGGTAGCCGGGTGGGTGGTTAGGTAGGTAGCCTGGTGGGTGGGTAGGTAGCCTGGTGGGTGGGTTGGTAACTAGCCCGGTAGGTAGCCGGGTGGGTGGTTAGGTAGGTAGCCGGGTGGGTAGGTAGGTAGGTAGCCTGGTGGGTGGGTGGGTAGCCGGGTGGGTGGGTAGGTAGCCTGGTGGGTGGGTTGGTAACTAGCCCGGTAGGTAGCCGGGTGGGTGGTTAGGTAGGTAGCCGGGTGGGTAGGTAGGTAGGAAGCCTGGTAGGTAGCCGGGTGGGTGGGTAGGTAGGTAGCCGGGTGGGTGGGTAGGTAGCCTGGTGGGTGGGTTGGTAACTAGCCCGGTAGGTAGCCAGGTGGGTCGTTAGGTAGGTAGCCGGGTGGGTAGGTAGGTAGGTAGCCGGGTGGGTAGGTAGGTAGGAAGCCTGGTGGGTGGGTAGGTAGCCGGGTGGGTAGGTAGGAAGCCTGGTGGGTGGGTGGGTAGGTAGCCGGGTGGGTAGGTGGTTAGGTAGCCGGGTGGGTAGGTGGTTAGGTAGCCGGGTGGGTAGGTAGCCGGGTGGGTAGGTGGGTAGGTAGCCAGGTGGGTGGTTAGGTAGTCGGGTGGGTGGTTAGGTAGGAAGCCTGGTGGGTGGGTAGGTAGCCGGGTGGGTAGGTAGGTAGGAAGCCTGGTGGGTGGGTAGGTAGCTGGGTGGGTAGGTAGGAAGCCTGGTGGGTGGGTGGGTGGTTAGGTAGCCGGGTGGGTAGGTAGGTAGGTAGCCGGGTGGGTAGGTAGCCGGGTGGGTGGTTAGGTAGTCGGGTGGGTGGTTAGGTAGGAAGCCTGGTGGGTGGGTAGGTAGCCGGGTGGGTAGGTAGGTAGGAAGCCTGGTGGGTGGTTAGGTAGTCGGGTGGGTAGGTAGGAAGCCTGGTGGGTGGGTAGGTGGTTAGGTAGCCGGGTGGGTAGCTATCCGGGTGGGGGGCCCGACTCCTATCCTTCCTCCCTTTCTCACCTCGGGGGGGCCCCCTCCCGATATGCGCGGCGGGAGAGCGAGCGGCAAATGCAGGAAGTCTTCAGGGCTCTCCAGGCAGACGCTAGAGGCCCAGCCGCTTAGTCTCCAATATGTCTCCAACTGGAGACATATCGGAGACCAAGCGGCTGTGCCCTCTAGCGGATGCCTGGAGAGCCCTGAAGACTTCCTGCATTTGCCGCTCGCTCTCCCGCCGCGCATATCGGGAGGGGGGCCCCCCGAGGTGAGGGAGGGAAGGAGGATAGGAGTCGGGGCCCCCCGGGGGAAGAAAATTATAAAAAAAAAAATACTTAATGGGCCCCTGAAGAAAACGGAACTTCAGGGGCCCTCGTGCGGCTGCACGGCCGTATGTCCGCCACTGGTGAAGCCACAACATGCACAACCTTGAGGCGGATGGGCTACAACAGCAGAAGACCCCACCGGTTACCACTCATCTCCACTACAAATAGGAAAAAGAGGCTACAATTTGCACAAGCTCACAAAAATTGGACAGTTGAAGACTGGATAAATGTTGCCTGGTCTGATGAGTCTCGACAGAGTCAGAATTTGGTGTAAACAGAATGAGAACATGGATCCATCATGCCTTGTTACCACTGTGCAGGCTGGAGGTGGTGGTGGTGTAATGGTGTGGGAGATGTTTTCTTGGAACACTTTAGGCCCCTTAGTGCCTATTGGGCATCGTTTAAATGCCACAGGCTACCTGAGCATTGTTTCTGACCATGTCCATCCCTTCATGACCACCATGTACCCATCCTCTGATGGCTACTTCCAGCAGGATAATGCACCATGTCACAAAGCTTGAATCATTTCAAATTGGTTACTTGAACATGACAATGAGTTCACTGTACTAAAATGCCCCCCACAGTCACCAGATCTCAACCCAATAGAGCATCTTTGGGATGTGATGGAACGGGAGCTTCGTGCCCTGGATGTGCATCCCACAAATCTCCATCAACTGCAAGATGCTATCCTATCAATATGGGCCAACATTTCTAAAGAATGCTTTCAGCACCTTGTTGAATCAGTGGCACGTAGAATTAATGCAGTTCTGAAGGCGAAAGGGGGTCAAACACCGTATTAGTATGGTGTTCCTAATAATCTTTTTGGTGAGTGTATACCGAGGGCCCTTTCATACTGGCATGGTGCAGCAAATTGCTGCACTGCTACCGCAGCCTAATGAAGTCGTATGCGGAAGTTCATACTTCCCACATTGCGGTATGCTGCGCCGGAAGTCCCCGATTTAACCACTTGAGGACCACAACCCCTACCGGTAGTGACCAGGCTATTTTTACAATTCAGCACACGGCAGCGTTAACTGTGTGCTGCACGGCGATACAACTTAGCAGCCAAATGAATCTCCCTCCCCCCACTTTTCTGCCCACCAACATAACTTTCTGTTGGTGGGCTATGATCGCTGCTGTGGCTGTATTTTTTTTTTTTATTCATTTACATTTTTTCCTTAATAAAAAAGACATTTTTTTTATTTCCTCCCGAGAGCCAATCAGCATGATCGTCTCTCATAGGCATTAGCCTATGAGAGACGATCGTTTGTAAGTCTCTTCTGGAGTCAGCTCAGTGACAGAGCTGTCTCCAGAAGAGACAAATGACCCGTACAGCGATGTACTAGATCGCAGAGCTATACAACCATTAGAAACGTTTTTAATTTCTAACAGCCTGCTAGCCGCGATCGGGGGCTAGCAGGCTGATGTCAGAGCTCCGCATATGTGCACGCAATCCCCGCTAATCTCCGCCCACTGCTCTTGACACCGATCGGTGTTAGGCAGTCCAGGGGCTGCCACCTTCCTGATGCCTATTGGCTTTAAGTGGTCGGGAAGGGGTTAACCCTTTCGCATACCTACGTTACCACGGGGAATGTGTGGCGATCTGCATTGGCCCAGAAGTCATGTTAGTCTATGACGACGCAAGTCTTTTTAAAAAGTTGGCGTCACAGCACGGAAGCGTATTTTTACAACATTTTTACTTTCGAAGCAGGAAGTGACCTCAAGAACATGTCACTTCCTGCTTGGCCGATTGCCAGACAGGGAACACTGTACTAACGTGGTGTTCCCTGAAGGCCTGTTTTTGGCGGTGCGATGCGCGGGACGCACCGCTTTATTAACGCCAATAAACAGTCTGAAACCAGACTCAGGCTGCCAGCATTGTAGCTGTGCAAGTTGCCCTTTGTTAATCAGGCACAAAGTTGTTTTTGTGTTAATCAGGCACTTCCAGCGGATCGCATCGTGCTGCGCCAGGTATGGAATGCCCCATAGACTTTCATTGGTGTAGTATTACCCTGCGGCAAAACAGGATAACGTACTGCGCCAGTGTGAAAGGGGCCTTAACCTAAAAAATATATATATTATATTGCCTCTTACATAGCAATGTTAGGATTCCAATGAGCCTAAATTTTGTAATCTCCATACAGTAATTCAATTGCAAATGGAAGAGGTTGCAAAAACATACAAGGTGTACGATTTGTACCGTACTTGTGAAATCTCTAAGCAAATATGACGTTCTCAGAAATAAAAGTACAAAAAAACCACAAATTAACAAAAGATTTGGAAAATGGACGTGGATTATGTTGCTGGATTTTGCTCAAATGTTTGGTTGAATAAAGACATCCTTCCAAGTCCAGCCTGTAGAAAACCAAACAAATAAGTAAAAATTAGGTATGTCTCTGTCCTGCACCTTCACATTTTCCAGATTATCGAGATGAAGGCAAAAACCCCTTACAAGGCCTGGGCCAATTAACCTTTAGGGAACCTCAAGTGAGAGGCATATGGTACCTGCCATATTTATTTCCTTTTCAACAATACCAGTTGCCTGGCTATCCTGCTGATCCTTTGCTTCTAATACGTTTAGCTTTATGTTCCAGGTGTGTCATTCAGACACGACTGCTGCTAGAATGATCAACAGGACTGCCAGGCAACTAGCAACTAAGAGAAAAAACATATGGCAGACACTTTATACCTCTCGCTTCAGGTTTCCTCTAAGCAGACTCAAATACAAAGTGGGCCGAAATTGTACTCTGGGTCCAAGTTGTGGGCCAACCTCAATGTGTACTGGCCACCTCCCTCCCTTATAAAGTTCCCAGGTGTCTGATGGCCCCCCTCCAATCCATATACAGTTCCCTGGTGTCTAGTGGTCCTCCCTCCCCTATACAGTTCCCTGGTGTCTCGAGGCCTCCACCCTCCCCTATACAGTTCCCTGGTGTCTAGAGGCCCCCACCCTCCCCGATACAGTTCCCTAGTGTTTAATGCTTCCCCCTCCCCATATGGTTTTCCTGGTGTTCTAGGGCTTCACCTCCAATATAGTTTCCCTGGTGGTCTAGAGTGGGCCAAACATAATGCAAAGTGGGGAAACCACTTGAGGGCTAAAAAAAGTTTGACATCTATGCTCTAAAAGGAAAAAATGTGCTCCAGGTGGCAGTCAGATAAGATCCCTGGCTCTGCTGGAAATGTATTTTATTAAAAGATATGTGTTTTATTCACATAAAATATTTTTTCACAATGTGGATTTTCCTGTGTTTTTTTTTAACCCTTTGTGTAAATGAGGGGGCAGAAAATGACCTCTATTGCTTGTGTTGATTATTTATAATATTTATTATTTATAATATTTATCTGATATGTTTAACCCTTTCTGGACCAGCACCCTCTGCCCGCCGTAGATTCATACTCGCTCGGTCCGCAGGTAGTGAATAATTATCTAAGACTGTGTATTTTAGTAACATTTTCTGTTCTGATACTACTAAAGCAATATCACCTGCATGTAGCAATGGCTGGTAAATAGTCCTAGTTCATGTGTTTTGCAATGTGCGAAGGTTTGTGCATTTCACGTGAGACAGTTTATTCGTCATTGTTTTTTTTTTTTTGTTGTTGTTTTTTTTTAAATAACTGATTAACAGCCACTTATGAATGTTCAAAACTTACAGTAAGCTCAAACTGCTCTTTACTACAAACCTAGCTTGCGTACCCTGTGCTATATATACTGTCTCTTGCTCAGGTGGCAGAATAAGGTGCATTAAATGCACACTGTAATGTAGTGCACTGTAATATCCATAAAGGCCACACGATGACACTGTTATGGTATTCAAAGTTCTTTTTAAATATGCTTGATGCTTATTGTTCCTGTTTCTCTCACTCTGATGAAGAGCTGGTTCACACGGACGATTGTAGGTCTGGGCTCGTCGTTAAACACACCCATTCAAGTAAATGGGAGCATTTGTACCGGGCTTTTACTGGCGTTTGCGCGAACGCGGCATTCCGATCCCGAGTTTCCCCATCGTTTGAAGCAACTGTTGACTGTTCAAAAGAAAATAAACAGCACCACGTCAGTGATGTATAGCTCTTTTATTGTTAAAATAACAAAGAGATAGCCATAACAGCGACAGACGCTGTTTCGGACAAAGTCCTTCCTCAAGCTGTGTCAGGCTCTCTCTCTTGACACAGCTTGAGGAAGGACTTTGTCCGAAACAGCGTCTGTCGCTGTTTCGGCTGTCTCTTTGTTATTTATCAATAAAAGAGCTATACATCACTGATGTGGTGCTGTGGATTCTTCGTGTTTGACTCACTGAGGGCTATTGGGTCTATCCACTCAAGCACATGTCTGTCCCCATTTGGGTGCTTCTCTATCTGGTTTCTACAAAAGAAAATAAATGTCAGCCTCCATATCCCTCTCAGTGCAGGTGTATGTTAAAGTGTACTGTATTTGTTGGTGACGTATGTATTGACGTATGTATTTTGTGTATGTGGGAAGCATTCAGTAGATACTAATGTATACCAGTGTCCTTTTTCCCCAGATGGATTATCAAATCTAATTTCTCTCAATCTAAACAACAACCAGCTTCAGCATGTGCCACGGGAAATTCACAAGTAAGTGATCTGCTATTCTGAAAGACAATTTGAATCTTTTTCAATGTCTTTTACACTCTCCCAGTCATTTGTTGTTGTTATTATTATTATTATTATTATTCATTTCCTGTTTGTAGCAATGACACATTTTCAGTAGTGCTTCACAGAGAACTTTGGTCAATTTATGTCAGAATCCGTCACACTGAGCAGTGGTGTAACTAAGGAGCTTGGGGCCCTGGTGCGATTTTTACAGACCTGAGGTGACATGTGATATGATGAGATAGACATGTGTATGTACAGTGCCTAGCAGAAAAATAACTATGCTGTGTTCCTTTTTTTCTTTCTCTGCACAAAAGAGTTAAACATCAGGTATGTAAGTGGATGACTCAGTCCTGACTCAGACAGGAAGTGACTACAGTGTGATCCTCACTGATCAGAAATTCCAACTATAAAACACTTTCCTAGCAGAAAATGGCTTCTGAGAGCAGGAAAGACATAAAAAGGGTCAATAGTTCATACATTTTAGCTCTGGCATACTTCAATGAATGTGTCAATGAGCCAAAACAATAAAGCAGTTAAAACTTAAAAAGTAGATTTAAACATAAAATAAAACTGTAGAATAACTTAAAAAGTCATTTTTAGGAGAAGGAAGATTGATACAACTGTTTATTTCATTCGTTTATTTTCTCCTCGGGTGTCCTTTAAACCTAGCAAGGACAGCTGCAGTGCCAGAGAGGTGTAATCAGAGTAAGAATATAGCTGGTTAAAGATTACCAGCATTTAATACACATATAGTGGTGCTCCTTATCAGCATAGCACCAGTAAAAAGCTAATAAGATGAATGAAGGAGAGCCTTTAGGGGCCCCTCTGGCCCTGGTTCGGTTGCAACCTCTGCATCCCCTATTACTATGCCACTGACACTGTGCATGTTATAATCTAATATCCTTATCACAGTCTAGGGACTTGGGATGAAACTAAAAAACTTGCCGGCATATTTTTGGGATGGGGAGAAAACTGGTGCACCTGTAAGTAGGGGTTTTACTATAGATCATAGACCCTCCCTACAAAATCTTGATAAGCATCCCCTCTATCCCCCCTCCAGCTCCATGGTGACCTTCACGGGTCATCTATCAAGTGCTGCCCCCATTCCCCAGCATACATATCAAGTGCCGCTATTATAATACAATACCCCCACCCCATCATAAGGGCTTCCACTTCCCTCACTCCACATAACAAATGCTAGCACAATACTTTCCCACCCTACCTAAGCAAGTGTGCTCACTAACTCCACCCTAACAGCTGCAGCAACTCCCCTCCCCAGTTTTCACTCATGCAAAATTGAGAACGTAAGTTGGCAAATTGTAGCAGATGAGTGATTCTCCATTGACTTTCATTAGATATGCGGCAAACGTGTTTTGGTACATTTGCAATTGGCATGTGAACCCGGCCTTACAGAGGAAGTTTACTGAAAGGTAGAAGTGGGGGGAAAAAATCAATACTTTTTTTAGAAGTTAAAAAATAGGAGCTAGCTCAAGAAATGATTGATATCCGCCATGTAATTTGATCTGAGGTGAGTTTGCAGGTCATCATCTTTACTACTAGCAGTCAAGAAAAAAAAACAGACAGCACGACTGACATTATCTATAAACACTACTATAAACTGGTAAATTGTGTAAAGCAACTGTTTCGCTATAATAGTAGATGTAACTAGGCTGCCGCAGCTGCCCTCGTTCCAAGCAAAACGCTTTTATCACTGTGCCTGTGCACTGCCTGTTACTCCTCCATATTCACTGTCCGCTCATGCGACTCTGGCGCTGCCAAGACCAACCAAAATACCAGCATTGTTGATTTTTTTTTTTTTTTTTACTAAAGTGGAATTTTAAGGATTTAACTTCATCCCTATCAGTAGCTGAAACCCCCTTTACCATGAGAAATCTTTACCTTTTCTCAAATATATCATCGGTGGGGTTTATATGGCTGATATTGTGGTGAAACCCCTCCCACAGTGTGATGTCAGGACCTAGGTCCTCACAGTTTGTTGTCTGTAAACCTTGTTGCGTTGTTTGAAAAAAAAGCTTTTTCCAACTGCCTCTATGCATAGAACTCTCAGTAATGAACATTCCTCACAGATCACCCGGCAGAACTAAAGCTGTCACCACCACCATGTGATAAATGTCAGAATGTAAATCAGGGAGAGGTAAAATTTTACAATGGGCAAACACTGACTACATAAATCTATAAATGAATATTGTAATAAATAAGCAATTTTATTCATTATGTCATCTTTACTACAGTTCCTCTTATGCTGGGTACAGACGGTGCGTTCCCGCACTCGATTCCCCGCTCAATCATTTCCGACATGTCCGATTCGCGTTTCGATGGATCGTTAGGCCAATTTGGCATACTTTACATGAGAATCATCGAAACAATCATCGAAACGCGATTGGAAATGCTCGGAAATAATCGAGCGGCCGGGAATTGAGCGGGGCATCGAGTGTGGGAATGCACCATGTGTACCCAGCATTAAAGTCTGCAATGGCATCTTTTCTTGTCTCAATGTTTATTTTTACTTTTTTATCAAATACGTGAGGAATGTGAAAGTCCTTGTTTTGTTTTCTTAAAATTGTTTTGTGAAAATGCACCAAATAAGTCTTCAAATATCTTACCGACAGATCTGCTTCTTTTTAGGTTGCAGCGTCTAGAAAAGCTGAGTATAAACAATAACTGCCTGAGAGTTGTCCCCAAGGAGATGTGTGCCCTGCAGAGCCTGTGTGAGCTGCACTTGGCAAACAACCAGCTAGAAACCTTACCAGAGCACATAGGCTATCTGACCAACCTGAGGGAGCTGCGGGTCTATCGCAATCAGTTAACTGGCCTTCCTGAGGTGAGGAAAGGTCCGTGCACACTCTCAACTTAAGTTAATCGAAACAATAATTTGAGATTGTTTTGGACACTTTGCATGTGTGCCCCCTTTCCTCTCCATAGAGCAGAACAAGCTGCCAATCCACAAGCCAAACAGCATGTCTGTACAGAGATACATCTCAAAGGCCCAGTGCACAACAAAAACCTCTAGCAGATCTGCAAAACGCTAGAGGTTTTTGAAGCAGATTTCAGAGCGATTCTAGGCATGTTTTCTAAACATGCCTGGCGTTTTTTGGAGCATTTTTGTGTATCAGATTACAAATATTGTTACAGTAAATCTGTTACTGAACAGCTACTGTAACAAAAACGCCTGGAAAACAGTTCTGATCTAGCGTTTTTCAGAGCTGTTTTCCACTTTCCTATACTTTAACATTGAGGCAGAAACGCCTCAGAAATCTAAAAAATGCTGCAGCCCCTGAGTTTGCGTTCGTGGAAAAAATGAGCCGCTCTGGTGTGCACCATCCCATTCACTGCCATTAGCCAAGCGGTTTTCCCCCGGCAAGCGTCTAAAAAACCGTTCCAGAATCACTCTGGTGTGCACCAGCCCAAAAACTGTTTTACAAATTATTTTGGGCAACAGCAGTAAGTATAAACAGGCCATACAATTTGGTAAACACAATCAGATACCGGGGGATATGTTGCTAATGAGGCTTCAAAAGCACTTAAAAATATACTCTCAAACTCTGGGTACAATTTATGCATGTTTTTTTTCTGCAATTTTTAATTTATTTTATTTTTTTTGCCTTTTAAATTCCAATCAAATCACATTCCAAACAAATAAATTGATTGCACAAGACTGAAACTGCATGTTTTCCAAATAAAAAAATAGCAATATAAGTACAAATACATGTATACCGTAGTTGATGTGTGGTTTAAAACATCAATATCCCAGAAGTTTAATTGACTTGTTGCCAAATTGGTGAAGGTCATGTCTAGGAGAATTCATGAAGAAGCATGTGATTGGTTTGATCAGCTGATAGATTTGCAAAGCTCTGATTTGCTGTGATCACATCCTGCTTTAGCACATGATCATGACTAGCAAATCAGAGACTTACAAATCTATCACCTGACCAAACTGATCACATGCTTCTCCATGAGTTCTTTTAGATATGACCATCACTAGTTGCCATACTCTGTTCAAAAAGTGTCCCTTTAATCGTCCGTTTAATTTTTTTTTTAACAAATTATCATCTTCATCTTTTACATTTTACATATCTTCTAGAATGTTTGCAAATTGAGGAAGCTGAACATTCTAGATGTTGCAGGAAACCAAATCCAGTCTTTTCCATCCCATGTAAGTAGACCAACTCTACATGGCTTAACACTGCATTTTGTAAAGGCTGCAAGTGCACATGGTCGAGTCTACCCTTGTATGGCCAGATAAGCATCTGCCATTTTCATGGCCCAGTCCTTAAAGGACTCCCGAGGTGAAAATGTTAATGTATCTTTGCTTACCTGAGGCTTCTTCCAACCCCTAGAAGTCTTCTGGGTCCCTCTTCGCAGCTCCGGTGCTCCCAGGTGTCCTGCTGGTCAGTGGGGTAGTCAGTTAGGGTTAGACAGTTAGAGTTAGAGAATTAAGGCGGGGTCAGTTAGGGTTACACATCAGTGGAAGGATCGGTTAGGGTTAGGCATTGTGGAGGGGGGGGGGGGGATTTGATTATGGTTAGGCATCAATAGGGGGGCAGTTAAGGTTAGACATCGGGGAGGGGGGTCAGTTAGGGTCAGGCATTGGTGGAGGGATTGGTTAAAGTTAGGCATTGGTTAGGGTTAGGCATCAGTGGGGGAATCAGTTAGGCTTCGGTGGGGGGGTTGGTTAGGGTTAGACAATGGTGGGGGGGGTCGGTTAGGGTTAGGCATCTGTGGGGGGGGGGGGGTCGGTTAGCGTTAGACATCAGTGAAGGGATCAATTTCAATTAAGGTTAAGCATTGGTGGTGGCATCAGTGGGGGGGGGGGGGTCAGTTAGGGGTAGGTATTGTTGGGGGATTGGTTAGGTTTAAGCATTAGTGGGGGGATTTGGTTTTAGGGTTAGGCATCAGTGGGGGAATTGGTTAGGTTTAGTCATCGGTAGGGGGGTCACTTAAGGTTAGACATCGGTGGGGGGATCGGTTAAGGTTAGGTGTTGTAGGGGGGAGGGGGTTGGTTAGGGTTAGGCATTGGGATGAGGGATTGGTTAGAGTTTGGCAGTGGTAGAGGGAGGGCTCATGTGAGAATAGGGTTAGGTTTAGCAATAGTAAAATATTGGTAAAACTTACCAATATTTTACTATGGGAATAACCGTACCACTGCCCAATAGTAGAATATCATAACAATATTCTACTAGCTGCTATTTCTGCCATTCATTTGTACGTATGCCAGTTGGAGAGCAACAGAGAGGGCCTGATTCACAAAGCGGTGATAACTCAGTTATCACGCCTAAAAGACTTTAGGCGTGATAACCTTTGCACTAGTGAAGTTATCACCGCTTTGTGCTCTAACTCGCGCGAAGCTCCCGCGCGCAAAGTTTTGCGCGCGTACGTGCGCGTGCAAAGTCCCATAGGGCTTAATGGGCACTTCACGCGAAGCACGGTGCGCTGCGCGCGTAGCGCACCGCGCTACGTGCGCACCGCGCTACGTGCGCAAAACTTTGCGCACGGGAGTTCGTGCGAATTCCTTTAGATCACGCCTAAACTAAGTTTAGGCGTGATAAAGGGCTTTTCACAGGCGTGCAAAGTGTTTGCACCGCTTTGTGAATCAGGCCCGAAGACTGTGTGATCCAATCAAACCCTGATTAGAAGTAATATGAATGAATTAAACGATTTTTAATCATTTGAATTCTCCCCTTTTATGCATATACTCATGTGTTCTCCTCAGATGGATGAGGTTCCCCTGCAAGAGCTGTACTGTGAGGAGAATCCTCTGCTGAAAAGACAGCCGGTGTCTGCACTTCAGGATGAGGAAATACTGTCCCTGAAGGTATATACCTGCATTTTACAACCAATAATGAATATTTACCTGCATTTTACCACAAATTATGAATCTGTACCTGCATTTTACTGCGGACCAAGATGATGGCGTAACTTGCTCCTGGTCCACGTGAACTGACCTCTCCACGTCCGCTATGCCCCTCAGTATCCTCTCTGCCCTCTGGACAGACTGCGTATAACCTGTTTTTCTGTGTAGCGTTTTGAGTGCCATTGGCACCACTCCGTAAACATTTAGACTACCCCTCTTGTCCTACTAACCCCCCCCCCCCCCCCCCCCCCATCTTTCTTGCTACTGTTATATGCATTGTCTTTGCATGTACTGTTTACTACCAAAAACTGTATGGTTATCATTGTACTGTTCAATCTCCTACCCTGTATATTATTATTATTTAGTGTTTACATAGCGCCAACATCTTTTGCAGCGCTGCACAGAGTATATTGTCTTAACTCTGTATATTGTCTTAACCCTCCGAGGGACAGTTAGTGACTGTTCCTCAGAGGAGCTCACAATGTAATCCCTACCATAGTCTATGTATGTATCAAGTAGTGTATGTATCATAGTCTAGAGCCAATATAGGAGGAAGCCAATTAACTTATCTGTATGTTTTTTGGGATGTGGGAGGAAACCGGAGTGCCCAGAGGAAACCCACAGACACGGGGAGAACATACAAACTCCTTGCAGATGTTGGCCTGGCTGGGATTTGAACCGGGGACCCAGTGCTGCAAGGCGAGATCGCTAACCACTACGCCACCGTGCTGCCCTATACCAAAAATAGATCTAAACGCATTCGAGGAAAAGCAAGTTTATAACACAAATATTACACTATTATTTCCTCCAGGCGCTCCGGTTTCCTCCCACATCCCAAAAACATAAAGATAAGTTAATTGGCTTTCCCCTAAAATTAGCCCTAGACTATGACACATGCACTACATGATACATACAGTACATAGCCATATGACCATGGTAGGGATTAGATTGTGAGCCCCTCTGGGGGACCATTATTGACAAGACTATGTACTCTGTACAGCGCTGCGTAATATGTCGGCGCTATATAAATACTAAAATAAAAAATAAATAAAAATTGTCTGCTTTTGGGCTCAATCATTATTTCACCTCAAGAGAGCTGGAAATATGCTCGAGTTTAATTTTGTAAGTTCAGCCTAGAGCAGGTAGCTTATGTTGATGGTTCCTGTGAGTGTAACAACCCCAGGCCCATCTAAAAGACAAAAGGAGACCAGGAGCCCAATGGTGCAGAATTGTGTAAGATTTGGAAAAGCAGAATGCTAAGGATGTATATACTCACGAAGGTGGTTTGCAAATCCTTACAACCACCGTCGGAGCAGGCAGGAAACTTGGTTTTCCAGGTCTGTAACAGGAACTGGTCATTCGCACTCTGAATGTTCTTTAAGACAAACTAAAAAACTATCACCTCTAAAGAGGTATGACAAGACACTTAAACCAGGAGCGTAGGCGCCCAATGCATTACAGATAGGATAATAAAACTGTTGATCTTATAAACAGAGTGGTAGTCTTACCTCTCTTGAAGAATTTAGACCAGTCCATTGAAAAAAGGCCTTTTATTTGAGCACATAAAATTGACAGCACGTTTCGCGGGTGCGTGCCCGCTTTCTCAGGTCTGCGAAAAAACAGGTGCCGATAATAAATTGTATACACATTCTAAGAATTATTATATAAAAACAGCCGTTACATTTCACAGAAAACCTTTATCATATGATAAAGGTTTTTGTGAATTGTAATGGCTGTTTTTATGTAATAATATGCCTCTATAATGATAATAAATAAGCATAACATTCTGCAGTTATAACTATTCATTGTTATATTAAAAGAATATACTTTTGAAAATATTTTTTTATGCATTTTTATGCATTTTATTCATTTTTAAATACAATTTCCATTTACTTTTTCACTGCAATGCAAATATTGTTTATGGATTCTATCTATACATATATATTCTTTTAATATAGGCCATATTCATCGTACTTACGCAAGGTTCTATGATTAACCCCACAAATACTGAATTGACTTTATCAATGAATAATTTGAAATGCAGAATGTTATGCATATTTATTATCATTATAGAGGTATATGAGAAAGGTTCTTGTGAACTGTAACGGCTGTTTTTGTATAATAATTCGTAGAATGTGTATACAATTTATTATCGGCACCTCTTTTTTTCAATGACCCGAGGAAGCGGGCCCGCACCCGCGAAACACGTCAATTTTATGTGCTCAATTAACCCTCCTGGCGGTCTAATTAATTTCGCTAGGAGGGAGCGCAGCAGTTTTTTTTTTTTAAATCATGTAGCGAGCCCGGGGATCGCTACATGATAGCCGCATCCCCCCCCCGCTTCGATCGCCTTCGGCGATCTCCGATCAGGAAATCCCGTTCAAAGAAGAGCGCGGGGCGGCGGCGATTGGTGTGCTGACGCAGTTAGCAAAGTGCTAGCTGCGTCCATCAAAAAAAAAGTAAGCAAATCGGCCCAGCAGGGCCTGAGAAAACCTCGCCAGGAAGGTTAAAAGACCGTTCTTCAATGGACTGGTCCAAATTCTTCAAGAGCGGTAAGATTACCTCTCTGTTTATAAGATCAACAGCTTTATTAGACTATCTTTTTATGCATTGGGCGCCTCCACCACTGTTTTAAGTGTCCAGCCTAAACTGAAGTCCTCTAGGGCAGTGTTCCCCAACCCTGTCCGCAGGGCTGACCAACAGTGCATGTTTTGTGGGCTTGTTAGCTTGCTCCTTGCTGATTCTTATTGCTAAAAAAGCACCCCTCAACAGCTCTTTTGAGAGCTAATCTTGTTCTTGTGATCTATTTTTTTTTTGTGTGTGTCCCCCACTGACACTTGTGTTGCATAGACAGCCTAGGTAATTCCTGCTGTGTGTGCCACTGCCAGGCCCAGCACATTCAGTGACTACCTGTGTGTGTGACACGTGCACATTGTAATACCCATCACTGCATATACCTACCTGCTGTTCACTGTGCACCCACCCACCTACGTGAGCGCACGCAGTGTCACTGTGCCTGTCCGGTACCTGTGTGTGTGTGACAGGTGCACATTGTAATACCCATCACTGCATATACCTACCTACCTGTTGTTCACAGTGCACTCACCTACCTATGTGAGCTGAGCGCACGCAGTGTCACTGTGCCTGTCCGGTACCTGTGTGTGTGTGACAGGTGCACATTGTAATACCCACTGCATATACCTACCTGTTGTTCACTGTGCACCCACCCACCTACGTGAGCGCACGCAGTGTCACTGTGCCTGTCCGGTACCTGTGTGTGACAGGTGCACATTGTAATACTCATCACTGCATATACCTACCTACCTGTTGTTGTTCACAGTGCACCCACCTACCTACGTGAGCTGAGCGCACGCAGTGTCACTGTGTCACAGGTGCCCATTGTAATACCCACTGCATATACCTACCTTTTGTTCACTGTGCATCCACCCACCTACGTCAGCTGAGCGCACGCAGTGTCACTGTGCCTGTCCGGTACCTGTCTATGTGTGACAGGTGCACATTGTATTACCCATCAGTGATCACTGCATATACCTACCTGCTGTTGTTCACTTCAGTGCACCCACTTACCTACGTGAGTGCACGCTGTGTCACTGTGCCTGTCCGGTACCTGTCTATGTGTGACTGATAGGTGCACATTGTAATATCCATCACTGCGTATACCTACCTGTTGTTCACAGTGCACCCACCTACCTACATGAGTGCACGCAGTGTGATATACCACTCCGTGCATACCTGTTAACTGCACCTGTGTGACTGCACATTGTATTAGTCAAGTCAGTGCATACCTTTCACTTGAATGGATGGCAGACTTGCCCTCCATAACAGATTCTCGTTAAAGGTAGTACAGTCTATCAGTGTCATATACAGCAGGGCCTCGAAAGTCCTCCTGTATTTTTATTTTTGGTCACTACCTCGGGACGTGCATGCTAAGCCTGCTGCCTTCCTTGGATGTGTGGTAGCCGTTCCTGCTCCTTTGCCCACAGCGTGCCTGCTGCCTTCCTTGGATGTGTGGTGGTGGTAGCCATTTCTTAGGCTCCCACTCAGGACCGGAATCGAACCAGGATTCCCTGGCCATTACCAGTGGTCACCATGGTACTGAGAAAGTACCATAGAAAGTTTCACACAGTTGAATGAATGGCAGACTTGCCCTCCATAACACATTCTTGGCAAATGCTTTCGAGTTGGTTCGTCTTGCGCTGGGTCAAGGGTCCATCTAACCACAGATGCCTGGTCTGCAAAGCACTGTCAGGGCAGGTACATTACTTATACAGCAAATGGGTCCTTACTTGGATGTGCGGTAGTGGTAGCCAGTTCTCAGGCTCCCACTCCAGACCGGAATCAAACCCTGATTCCCTGGCCATTACCCGTGGTCACTCACAATGGCAGACTTGCCAACCATAAAAGAGTCTCGTTGCAGGTACTGAACAGCAAGCAGGACAAGTATTTAAAAAAATAGATGTAAGCTTTAACAATGGTAGAGAAAGAACCATCGAAAGTTGATAAGGCAGTCAGACATTACCTGACATCACTGAGTGAGGAAGAGCAAACTTGCCATGTTGCGCACCAGTCCAGCACGGCTGTCACTATGCAAACAGCTGTTTGCGGTGCGTTACACAGTGAGTTTGGTGTGTCAGTGTGAAGCAGTACTCTAATTACACTCCCTGATTGATGTATACACATGCAAGATGTTGTAATGCACTTTAGGTGTTCAATTTAGCATTCACTGTGATTTCTGCCCTTAAAACGCTGCTTTGCGTCCAATCCAGATTTTTCCCCAGGACTTTTGGCGTGTATCCCACTCTGCCATGCCCCCCTCTAGGTGTTAGACCCCTTGAAACATCTTTTCCATCACTTTTGTGGCCAGCATACATTTTTCTAGTTTTCAAAGTTCGCCTCCCCATTGAAGTCTATTGCGGTTCGTGAAAGTTCGCGCGAATTGAATGTTTGGCGAAGGTTCGCGAACCTAAAATCGGAGGTTTGGGCAATCTCTACTCTAGGGCCATATCCATGTCAGTGTTTAGGATATACAGAGAAATGGAGAAATGTGTTCTTCTTGATGAACCACACCCTTCCTGGTTCAGTCCCATCAATTTGAGCTGTGCCAAAACATGTGTGAGGACCTCGGCCCTTGAGGACCAGATTTATGGTGGGTAGAGCCTGGATTTTCCTTTGGATCTTTTGTACCTCAGTGATGAAAAATGTAGTTTCAGGTGTTTAAGAATACATGTGCCATATTTTTCTCTAATTTCTCTACACAGGAGATCACAGCACGATTCATATTAAGCCATGTGCAGAATAGAGACTCATTGTTACGAGAGCAAATCCAGTATTATCCAGAGGCCAGGACCATCCTCTCCAGCAGAAATTCCTGTGCTCAGTGCGGGACGTGGTTCCTAGATATGTGGCTGGAGTGTGTGAAGTTTGTGGATGTGAAAAAGGTATGTTCTCTATATTATTATTGTTACAAGAAGTACATAATCCGGCACTCAAAACCCTATCCCTAATCCTGTTCCAAGTTTTGTTTTAAAAGGTTTTTATTGGTGAAATTATCAATATATGGTAAACAATCACAACACCAGTAAAACCCACGCAGGGGTTAGCATGATGCAGTAGAAAATAACCATACAATAAATCAATAAATAAGACTGTACAATTATATTAATGGATTGCATATAATGGTTTAGGTCAGTGATCTGCAGACTTGGCTCTCTAGCTGTTAAGGAGCTACAAGTCCCACAATGCATTTGCCTTTATGAATCATGACTGTGGCCGTAACACTCCTGCAATGCATTGTGGGACTTGTAGAGAGCCAAATTTGCAGATCACTGGTTTAGGTGGACATTAGTATGGCTCAAGGGTGGGTCACAATTCTGACATCAAGCCAACAAGGTCGCCCATTAGTAAGGTCGAAGATTTCAATATAGAGGAGAAAGGGGAAGAACAGAGAAATGCAAAGCATATAAAACTTAAAACAGCAACCACGACTAAGGGTGCATTGTAAGCCCAATATGTGTCAGTTGATCCTATGGATAAATATGTTTTTCATGTCCATCTTCTTCAAATAAGGATACCAGCTTTTAGTACTCAGAAGAGTCTGCAAATATCTTCCTTCCTTCTTACCATTGCGTAGCTAACTGTATCCTGCACCAGTGTGTACTATGCAATGATGGTTTCAGAGCACTTTGGACTTTTCATTGGTAAAACTTCAAACAAACAGGTCGGTCACCGTGGCTCTCGCACTCCAAATTGCAATATCACACCAATCAACAGTAAACTTAAAGAGACTCCGTAACAAAAATTGCATCCTGTTTTTTATCATCCTACAAGTTCCAAAAGCTATTCTAATGTGTTTTGGCTTACTGCAGCACGTTCTACTTTTACCATCTCTGTAATAAATCAACTTATCTCTCTCTTGTCAGACTTGTCAGCCTGTGTCTGGAAGGCTGCCAAGTTCTTCAGTGTTGTGGTTCTGTGATGCATCTCCCCCTTCCAGGCCCCTCTCTGCACACTGCCTGTGTATTATTTAGGATTAGAGCAGCTTCTCTCTTCTCTCTTATCTTTTACAAGCTGGATAAATCCTCCTCTGAGCTGGCTGGGCTTTTACATACTGAAGAATTACATACAGGCAGAGCTGTCTGCACTCTGTAGGAAGAAACAGCCTGACACTTCAGTGGAAGATAGCTGCAGGGGGAAAGAAACACACAAATGATCTCTTGAGATTTAAAAGGAAGGCTGTATACAGCCTGCTTGTGTATGAATGTATTTTCTATGTGTGGACATGCTGTACATCAACCTACTTCCTGTTTTGGTGGCCATTTTGTTTGCTTATAAACAAACTTTTTAAAACTGTTTTTAACCACTTTTAATGCGGCGAAATTGTGACAGAGGGTAATAGGAGATGTCCCCTAACGCACTGGTATGTTTACTTTTGTGTGATTTTAACAATACAGATTCTCTTTAAGTAATAATAGCAATAAGGAAAGCCCTAGAAGGAATGCAACACATAAGTCAAGCCTAAATTATCATGCTAGGAGATCCATAAGCCCCATGTTTTGTGGAAATTAGAAAAAGTATCTCTAATCTTGGCTACTATGTGTTCACTTAGCACAACCTTGTTCAATGTTACAAAAACGGCCTGTTCCAAGTTTAAATGACACCACAACCAAACCCAACTCTTGATCGGCTAAACTTGCTTATTGCTACACTATCCTTGTTGAGTTTTTTTTGTTACAATAATCAACTGGATTTCAGATAAAGTTAAGCAGTGGCGTAGCTAAGAAGCCATGGGCCCCAGTGCAAGTTTAGCATTGGGGCCCCCCAAGCTCTCTATACATAACAATTGATGCAACACACCAAAACCAATCAAGGACAATCACAGTGTCAGAGGGCAAGAAGGGGATGGGAAACTGTGTGTTACTACTATTCAAATCAACTATAGAAGTGAATATTATTAGCACAGGACCAATAAAAAGCTAATACTGTGTTTGAGGGGTGGGCCCCTCTAGCCAGCGGGCCCCGATGCGGTCGCTAAATCTGCAGCCCCTATTGCTACGCCACTGTAGTTAAATATAGGAAAAATGATAAAGAAAGCATGTCATTTCTGCTAATCCGTATCTGTAATAAATATGACCTTGTCTTTTTTATCTCTAGAAAATGAAGACCTCAAGCAATTTACATCTTTTACCAATGAAGATTTTACTATGTTCATACAGATGCTTTAATCAAAGGCAAAGCGATATATTCGGAGTGGCAGTCCAGTGAGAAATTGGCAATTGTAGTAAAACTTACCTAAAAAGGATCCTTTAAGCTGGCTATACACTAGGCTGATTCCCCGCCGATCGACAGCAGATTCGATCACTGGGATCGAATCTGCTGTCACATCGTTCCCGCTACACGCTGAATTTCGATCTATTTCGTCCGATCCCGTTGATCGCTCCGTGCGGAAAATTACCGTCGATCGCCCGCGGGTAGGGAGCGCATCGCTAGCAGCGTTCCAGTGCCCGACGACCGACGCAATACAGCTGCAATACATTACCTGCTCTGCCGGCGCAACTGCCCCCGGTCACCGCTGCTCCGTCTCCGCTCTGGCCTCCGGCATGCTTTACTTCCTCCTGCCCAGCAGGAAGTTTAAACAGTAGAGGGCGCTCTACTGTTTAAACTTCCTGCCGGGCAGGAAGAAGTGAAGCATGCTGGAGACCAGAGCGGAGACGGAGCAGCGGTGACCGGGGGCAGTCGCGCCAGCGGAGCAGGTAATGTATGCGGGTGGGGGGAGCGGCGGCAGCACCACCACCACCACCACAGATTGTGAACGGTTTCAGGCTGAAATCGGTTCACAATCTGTTTGCAGTAAGGTGGCCATACGATCCCCCTTTGATCAGATTCGATCAGAGAGGGAGCTATCTGTTGGTCGAATCTGATGGCAAATCGACCAGTGTATGGCCACCTTTAGTCTTTTGGAAATAAATTGCCTGTTGGCAGTCACTTTGATCCTTTGCCTCTAATATTTTATGTTATAACCTGTGTACAATTCAGGGAGTTTAGCACAATTGCATCAACTATTAGGGATGGTCATTGAAGTACAAATATTTCCGAGTCAGAATTATGCTAATGTAGGCAGCTTGAAAATGGACCAATCAATTACTGCCAAGGTAAAATTTGATTGGGCCATATTCAAACTACCTAAATTTGCATACACAAGTTACATATTCCTGTATCACTTCAGAATTATTTGAATCGTATTGCCTATCCCTATTGACTGTATGCTTGCTGCAAGTGTATGACTGAGAAAATACTGAAGCCAAAAGATCAACCAAACAATTTGCATTAAAAAAGAAAAGGAAACAAATAAAGATGATAGCTTCTATTACTACTGTGACTGACTACAACATGTCTGTAAGGCCACAATATCAGCAATACAGATGTCCCAGGTGCAGTGAAAAGGGGGTATCAGCTACTGATTAGGATGAAGGTAAATCCTTGGTTAAAGTTCCTCTATAGGGCCCTTTCACAGTGCAGTGCGGTAAATTTACTGCATCACGCCATAGCCTAATGCTAATCTATGGGGGAGTTCATACTCCCCACATTGCAGTACACTGCGCCGGAAATGCCCTATCTAACACGCTTCAATACCTATGTTACCGCACGGCTCCTGCGTGGAACCGGAAGTCGTGTAAGTCTATGGTAACGTGCAAACGTTTTAGAAACCCTCTGCAGTTATAAGCGCCGGCATGTGCAGAATTGTATTTTAGAAATACGCTTCTGCGCACATCATCAATGGCTGAACAGGAAGTGAGTGTCACTTCCTGCTTGGCTGGATGCCAGATGGAGATTACAGCTTAATAATGTGGTGGTCTCCGAAGGCATGTTTTTGGTGGTGCGGTGTGAAGCTGGCCTCAAGTGGAAGAAAAGTGTTACTTACCTTTCATCCTCCAGTAGTGTATGAGGTCCCTCTGTGTCTTCCGGTCCCCTCTGTTGTGCCTCCGTCTGTGGACTGCGATGCATGCGCTGTCCTGGCTACATGCCTCCTGGATTTCCTCCCATGGGCTTGTGCAGCTGCAAGTCTTTACAAACTGCACATGCACAGAGCGATCTAGGAGGCCTGCAGTCGGGACATTGCATTTGCTGTACTCCTCGATCCACTCGATTTACAGACTTTACTTGGGCTGCCCATGGATCACCAGACAGAGACAAGAGGACACAGAGAGACCTCCTATACTACTGGAGGCTGGAAAAAGCCCAGGTAAGTAACACTCAACCCTTTCGCACCACTTAAGATTAAAGAGGAACTTCAGCCTAAACAAACATACTGTCATTAGGTTACATTAGTTATGTTAATTAAAATAGATAGATAATATAATCTCTTACCCACCCTGTTTTAAAAGAACAGGAAAATGTTTGATTTCATGAAGGCAGCCATCGTTTTGGTTGAAAGGAGGTGACAGGAAGCATGAGACACAGTTCCAACTGTCCTGTGTGCTGATCACCCCTCCCAGTTGCTAGGCAACGTGAATAACAACATAGGAAATCGCGTCATGCTTTGCACAGCATCAGGGAAAACAAGCCCGGGCAGTTTTCTTTGATTAGTAGAGCTTACCTAAAAATGCAGCTAAAAATGATGCTTTGGTAAGAAAAACAAAGTTCTGATGCTGTGAAACTGTTAAAGAAACACCAAGCCTTTTCAGTTCTGCTGAGTAGATTTTTAGTCCAGAGGTTCACTTTAAGTGTGAACAATCCCATTCACTTACCTACATTGGTTTTAAGTTCAAATGCAAATTCACATTTGGGAAAAAGCATACAATTTTGACAAGTGCAAACCCTGTCTAAAAGATTTTTTTCATTTTCTTTTATTTCACATGAATTGCTAAATATGTTGTTAATATATAAAAATAAATACATTTTTCAAGCATTTTCATCTGTTTATAACTATACTGTATGTATTTAGAGATATAAATTGAGGGGCTTATTTCTAAAACTCTGTTAAAAATACATTAGACAAGCTTCAGAAAATCATGCTAATTTAGGCTTTTATGATTACCTGTGAACCCTTCTTTCAGAATTTCCATGCCCCTCAACTAAAGCTACTTTACACCAGGCCAGCCCCCTAGCTATAGGATTTGGTAATGAACAGAGGAAGACCCTGCGAATATGGAGTCCCCCCCAACATTTAAACCAGCACGGTGTAGGTGTCAGCGCAGCAGTTGACAGTGGCATTTTGCCAGAAGTGGCAACGAAGCACAGCATGCTGCTAGTGGGTATGGCAGCTCTTTGAAACCCCCCTGGCCTGGGGGCTTTCCAGGTAAGGAGTAGTGAGGTTTTATGGTGCAGTCCAATCATCCTGAAATTGGAGCAAAGAGCCTGTCACTGCATTTAAATGTTGCTGAAAATAAGCTCTATGTTTCCATCTCTTAATTACAATCTGCAGACAGCTAAAGCCTTGTACACATGCTAGATTTTTCTCGGCAGAGGCAGTCAGACCAGCTGCCACAGCAGGCAACAATCTATCGTGTGTACAGCAGCTCCTAATCCCCCTTGAATGTGGCGCAAGCGATCTGCCTGGTGGATCATCTCCGCCAAGTGCAGGCTAAGGGCATTGTTCTCTTACTCCACCACGCTGTGCCACTCTGTCATGCACCATACCATAGGCCCTCCTTCCCATAGTAACAGAATGCATTGCTAACCTGGAGGCTAGCGACACACCTGTACAGACCTGACCCCAAAAAGTTGCCTGAGGTCTTCAAGTCCAGTTCCATGCTGGGCGACAGTCTTCATATGTGTGAACAAGGCTTAAGGTTTTCCAAAACTGACAGTAATCTCATACTGCTTTTCTTTGCAACCATGGCAATAGTACTCTGGAGTATTGTTGCCATGAGATTTTCCTGACTCTCACATTGTGCTGGGTGAGCAATTGGCTGCACAGAGCAGGAGCCACTGATACTTCTTTTGAACTGCTTTACTCTATTAAGTGGCAGCAGACCCTGACACTCTTATCTGCTGGTTTGTGTTAGAAACACTGTGGAATTACTGCATTTGATATGTTCAAAGGAAGAGGAAATAATGATTGCATTGCTCCGTGTAGAGCTGAATCGAAAGTTTAAAGTATACCTGTACCAACCAAAGTGTCCCAAATGGGTACTTGCCTGAATAGAGGGAAGCCTCTAGAATGATAATCCAGATAATTAACCCCCCCCCCCCCCCCCCCCCTTCCACTGGCCTGTTCCAGCGATGTGTCCCCCGAAAGACCATCAACAAGCCCTGGTCTTCTGAGCAGTAGCAGGGACCCGATCAGGCTCTGCTTTTTCTGCTGAATCTTAAAGGAATACTATCGATACCCAAGTGTTCTAAAATTACAATGTACAAATAATGTCTAAGTAGCTGTGTAAACATTTTCCTACTTTTCATGTTAAATATCAGAGGCAAAAGCTGTAATTTATTGAGGATAGGATTTAGCTATATTGGGACAAATCAATTGCAGAAGGGGTTTCTGCTTCAATGCACAGCCAGAGTTGCATATCAGACTACAGAAAGCAAATATCAAACTCTAAAGGCAAAAACAGTATGAAAAGCTGTGACAATTAGTTACATTTCCTCTGCTCTCTTCAGACAGGTCAGTCAGAAACAGAGCTCCCAACAGCTACAGCTCCTGTGTCCTGTCTCTCTCTTTCACACACAGGGCTACACATAGAGTTAACTGATCAAGTGTGAGGGGAATTTCCCCTCTCCTCATGGCTCAGTCAGCCGTCAGTTTTGGCGTCAGTAAACTTTGAATGTATTTTGCTAACAGTAAACAAAGAAGTTGCTACTAAAATGTATACACCAGTACTTAGCAGCACTTCCCAAACAATTCCTGTGTCAATTGAAAAAAATATGTGAATCGATAGTATTCCTTTAAGCGGGTCCATGCTACTGCGCAGTGCGTCTGAAGTTACAGTGAACTGAGCACCATTTTTAGCAAATAGGGCATCTCAATAGCACATTAAGAATGCATGCTAACAATGTGGCTGCCTATTAAAAAAATCATATTTTACCTCTTCTTTTTCCATTTAAAAGTTTAGCAGAAGCTTTTACTACCCTACATCTACAGATGGCAGGGCCTGCCTGACCGCAGAGATTTCAGCCAGATAAAGACTGATCTAATCATTTTACTGCACACATTAGCAGAGAGCTAACAAAAGAGATAGGACACTGTGCTTCAAAGAGTTTAGAGAAGTCACACATGCAATGTTCACATCTGCCCCTGGAAAAATAAGGGCAGCTAGAAGGGGAGGGGGGATATGGCAGCCCCTACAGCTATTAGAAACCAGGAGAAACTGCAGGGGAAAAAATGGTGCTAAGTTCCCTTTAAAGGGGGTCCCGTCATACAGGAGAGGTCTGCAGAAGGACATGAAAAGGAGAATCCAGATGCTTTCCTCTCCCAAGGTAAGTATCTAACTTTTTTTAGATAATGTCACAAGTTTGCTTTAATAAGTTTTTCTCAGCATAAGTGGGATTTCCCTTTAAATGTAACAATGGTGGCTGACCTATCAAGACAAAGGCAATACACAAAAGTGAAGCAATTATCCAAAGTGACCAGTCAGATTCCTTCTTCCATTTAACAGCTAAAACCTGATTGGCTGCTGTGGTCAACTACTCCCCCAGTCCTATTACTGAATCTCAGAGAAGCACCTGGAGGCAGGTATTTATAGAGTGGCAGCTGTATAACTAGGATCCTGGCAGTTCAGGTTAATCAGCTCCCCTGGTGATCCAGACCGTATTGCTTCATCATTTTTTTCCAGGAGACAGACAGCCTTCACTGGCACAATGACTGCTGTAACACAGAGGAGCTATGTAACCTTGTACTGTTCTCATTATTCCACACAAGCAACGCCCACTATGCGCTTATCATACAGCTGGAACTGAGCCAAGACTATCCAGAATGGTCACATCAGCTTGCTCATGCATTTATGTCAGTCAGTGTAATGTGAGGCTGCTGTACAGGCGGACTGTACGCTCACACTTCTCTCTGAAAAGTTTGTAATGCCAGAAGACAAATGGCAGACTCCTGCAGGAAAAGCTATTTGACTTGCAGCCGGATATCCAGCTTGAGCTTCTCAGATGTGAGGACCTGGTGTCTCAGAAGGCTTCCCATCCTACAATGGGCTCCCAGATACAACCTGCGGCAGGACTTCATTCCAGACTGTGTCTCAGGGATGGCTCTCACAGTTTACCAAGTGACACAAGGTACTGTGGTGGTTATAGGGCAGCTGTAATCTTTGTAATGCTTTCAAATGTGAAGCTACGTACAGACACTTGAATTTCATCACCCAAAACAGTCGTCTGCAGTCGCTTTAGTCTATTAGTCCAGCATCAGCACAGGTGTCTCATACTGTCGTTTAACAACTCCAAGTGTGGCGTTACTAGGCGACTGGAACCGACAACCACTATTGGTCAGCTCCTCCTGCTTGCCCTGCCCTTGCTGTCCATCCTCATCTCTCCTTAGTACAGAGCAGTGGTCCTACAGATCTCATCCAAAACTATTATTAACAATTATTCCAGGTAACAATCATTTAGTGACTATAGGGGTCCTGACAGATGTGCCTTTTACATAAGCTTAAAGGATCACTATCACAAAAAGTGTAACATTTAAAATACATGTAAACAAATACAAATAAGAAGTACATTTCTTCCAGAGTAAAATAAGCCATAAATTACTTTTCTCTTAAGTCGCTGTCACTTACAGTAGGAAGTAGAAATCTGACGGAACCAACAGGTTTCGGACTAGCCCGTATCCACATTGGGGGATTCTCAGCAAAGTTTTTATTCTTTCTAAAGACATTCCCTGAAAAGGATTTATACAAAGATGCTGGCCAGCCTTTCTACTCGATGCACAGTTTTTTGGCAGTTGGACAGAGCAACTGCCATTCACTAATTGCTTTTGAAACTAAACAAAACCCTGAGAATCCCCTATGAGGAGGCTAGTCCAAAACCTGTCGATGATGTCAGATTTCTACTACCTACGGTAAGTGACAGCAACATAGGAGAAAAGTAATTTATGGCTCATTTTACTCTGGAAGAAACATACTTCCTATTTGTATATATTTACATGTATTTCAAATTTTTAAAATTTTTCGGGATAGTGGTCCTTTAGTTAAAATAACATGTTAGATGTCACAAATGTATGTAACGTGTGCAGGTGCATTAAGGATGCTGCAATGTTTAAGGTATAGAGATTTAGTCTGTCTTAAATGTATTACTTCCTCTCTGCACTAAAAGATTAGCCACAACATGATAACCTTTATGGGGAAAAATATATTCAATTTACAATTTATGGAAATTAAAAAAATAATGAGGCTTTAACTTTATCTCACTTTCCAGGGAGCACTGAAAAGGTTAAGCTGCTGATAAAAACTAATTACAGTAGGCACTTTGATATGGCTAAACAAACGTGGAACACAGTGCAGTGAATTTCTTTAGCAACTACATGTGGAATAAAGACTTTTCATTGTGTGCTGTGCAAGAGTTCGGGTCCACTTTAAAGGGACTCCGAGCACCTCTCATGGGCATGCGTTTAAGCCAGATGACTTCCAACAAAGTTGTGCTATGACCCCTCTGAAGGAGCCTCTTGCAATGGCCATGTGTGTCACTTCCTCTTCCTGCTTCATTCAGTGATGCCCTTTTCTAACAGAGAAGACAGGGGTGACCCAGAAGTTATAACATAGCCAAGATCGCAGCCGCGATTTTTAAATTGAAATCGAACGAAAACTATTTTGTGTAGAACGGCGATTCATCAAATGAAAGAGGAGAACACAAGCTACAGAAAGGTATGCATCTTTAAGTACTTTGCAGTACTGGTCGGAGTCTTAAAGGCATACCCATGAGACGTGCTCGGAGTCCCTTTAAACTTACATTGCTTTACTCTGCTTAGAAACATTCAGCGAGTCATTTGAAGCTCTACTAAGATTTACTGAAATGTAGAACTCTTCAAAGATTAAGGCTAGGGCCACACTAGCTCCGGGTGCGGGACGCATCCGCGGTCCGGGCTCCGATTTTCAAAACCCGGAACGCAAACGGATCCGTGCTGCCTTTTTTGCAGCACACGTTTTGGATCCGCTTGCGTTTTTTGTTTTTTTTTGCTAGAGGGGGTAGCAGCCAGGACGGGGGGCTGCGGGCAAAGCGGCGGCCAGGGGGGTCACATCCCCCCCCCCCTTGCTCACCTGGGTGCCCCCCTGGGTGCCCCCCGTCCACGCTCCCCCTCCAGCTCGCATATAATGTAATAATTTGTACCTAATGAAGTTCGGCGAGCCGGGCACTTCTGCCCACACCGCTCGCCGTCACTTCCTGCGATGCCGCCCACTGTATTTCAGTGGGCGGCATCGCAGGAAGTGACGGCGAGCGGTGTGGGCGGAAGTGCCCGGCTCGCCGAACTTCATTAGGTACAAATTATTACATTATATGCGAGCTGGAGGGGGAGCGGGGAGGGGGGCACCCAGGTGAGCAAGGGGGGGGGGGGATGTGACCCCCCCTGGCCGCCGCTTTGCCCGCAGCCCCCCGTCCTGGCTGCTACCCCCTTCAGCATGGCGGCCCCCTCCTTCACCATGGGACACTGGAAACTGATCCGTTTCCAGTGTCCCAAAATGTCAGTGAAGAGGGAGGCCCGTTTCCCCATTGATTTTCACTACCCGTACGTGTATACGGGTCCGTGAAAAATGCTGCAAGTCCGGACTCAGCGTTCCGGGTTTAAAAACGTATTCCGCGGATCGCACGCGGATACGTTTTTAACTTGAGTGTGTGCTGTTCCTATTTTTAACATTGGTATCCGTGGCTACGTTTTTCGTCCGGGACAAAAAACGTAGCTACGGATACGTTTTTAAATTAAGTGTGAACTAGCCCTTTGGTACCCTTCTGAGATTCACTGATTTTGTACCTTACCAAGATGCATTGGGATTTGGTACTGTAGAGAGATGTGCTGAGATCTTGTATTCTACAGAATCTTACTGAGATTTGGAACAACACAGATGTCCCTGATATTCAATGCTCCAGAGAGACTGACAAAGATTTGGTACTCTACAGAGATTCATTGATGTTTGGTACTTTACAAAGATTCATTGACATCTGTGACTGTACTGAGATTTACTTAGATTTGGAAGTCTGCGGAGGTTCCCTGAGATTTAATACCCTGCAGAAATTCTCAGAATTTAGTATTGTAGAGAGATTCATAAAGATTAGGCACGCTACAGAGGTGGGATTTGCAGGTATTTGGTTCATACTAGTGTTGATCGATCAGTGCTCGGCACTGTTCGTTATTCCACGAACATTCGCCTGTTTGGGTTCGGGTCGAGCACAGCTGAGCACCGCATGGTGCTCGGCCGCGCTGTTCGGTCTCCTCCCCTCGCTTATTGGTGCCTTTGCAGGCAGCCAATAAGTGGCGACAATGCTTTTTCCACAGCTATGGTCAAACAGCCTAGCTGGCTGTGACCATAGCTGTGATTGGCCGAGCGGGTCACGTGGTTTGGGTATATAAATACCAGAACGCGCGCTGGCTCCGCCATTCGCATGGGGGTTTAGCTTGGGGTAGGTAGGAGACAGAGCTAGCGGTTAGGTGCCAGCACTAGCTTGGGGTAGGTAGGAGACAGAGCTAGCAGTTAGGTGCCAGCACTAGCTTGGGGTAGGTAGGAGATAGAGCTAGCAGTTAGGTGCCAGCACTGCCAGCCAGGCCAGCCACAGTGCCCCAGCCTCACCACCACTGCCAGCAGCAGCCACAGTGCCCCAGCCTCACCATTGCCAGCAGCAGCCACAGAGCCCCAGCCTCACCCACTGCCAGCAGCAGCCACAGAGGAGGAGGAGGAGGCGGAAGAACAAACGCAGCAGGCATCGCAGGGGGCTTGTGCCCGTGGTATTCTTCGTGGCTGGGGGGAGGAGAACTTACCTGACATCACCAGGGCCCGGCCCTAGACTTTTTGCCGCCTGAGGCAAATTTTGAAAAAATTGCCGCCCCCCAACACCCTCCCCCCCCCCGCCGAGCTGGAGGGGTAGCGGGCAGGACGGGGGTATTGGGCCTAGCGGTGGGGAGGGGGGGTCGGACCTCTTTCTCGTTCCAGCGTGCGCTCCACGGACGTCACTTCCTGCAATGCCGGCCACTTACAATACAGTGGGCGGCGTTGCAGGAAGTGACGTCAGTGGAGCGCACGCTGGAACGAAGAAGAGGTGAGTGATCCCCCGCCCGTGCCTCTTACTGTCGGCTGCTTACTCACTATTTAAAGCTGGAGGGGAGCGCAGATTGGGGGACCCAGGCGAGGGAGTGGGGGGTCCGACCCCCCTCCCCACAGCTAGGCCCAATACCCCCGTCCTACCTGCTACCCCTCCAGCTCGGCGGCAGGCCCCCCCGCACCCACGGACGGGCTGATGCCGCCCCTAGAAGTTTGTCACCTGAGGCAAAAGTTTCACCCCGCCTCATGAGCGGGCCGGCCCTGAACATCACTGAGGAAGAGCAAGAGGAGATGGATAGTACGTCTGCATCCAAATTTGTGCAGATGGCGGCTTTCATGCTGAAAAAAACTCAACGGGAATGAGCTGCACTGGGTGGCCACGCTACTAGACCCTCGGTATAAGCACAAAGTGGCGGAGATGTTTCCAAATCACCAGAAGGCAGAAAGGATGAAGCACTTGTAGAACAAGCTGGCAACTATGCTTTACAGTGCGTTTAAGGGTGATGTCACAGCATAATGGAATAAGGGTACCACTGCCAGTAATCCTTCTCCCATGTCCACGCAGGCAAGGACAGGATGCTCCAGCGATCTCATGGTGATGTCGGACATTCTTTAGTCCAATGCCTCGCCTTAGCCCTTCCGGATCCACCCTCCACCAACGCCTCAACCGGCAGGTAGCCGACTACCTGGCCTTAAGTGTGGATGTAGACACTATGAGCAGCGATGAACCCCTGGACTACTGGGTGCGCAGGCTTGACCTGTGACCAGAGCTGTCACAATTTGCCATCCAACTTCTGTCTTGCCCTGCCTCAAGCGTCCTGTCGGAAAGGACCTTCAGCGCAGTTGGAGGCATTGTTACTGAGAAGAGAAGTCGCCTAAGTTACAAAAGTGTTCAGTACCTTATCTTTATCAAAATGAATGAGGCATCTACTGCTCGCCCCAAGACTAAGTCAGTCCCCACACACAGTATCTCTGCCTGTACACCGTGTGACTGGCTGCCTGCCCCAAGACTAAGTCAGTCCCTACACAGCATCTCTGCCTGCAGGCCGCTTGACTGCCTTCTCCTCCACCACCAACAGGTGTCCAGGACTCCAGGCGGATTCCTGAATTTTTAAGGCCGCTGCTAGCAGCGGTCGCTAACAAAACCAATAACAATTTTTTTCTGGTGTGTGTACATGCCTGCCTAATTTTTCAGACTGCACTGCAGCTGCAATACAAAACAAAAGGCATGGACATGTGTCAATTCCCCTTCGTGATCATTACCTTGCCGTGGTGAAGGGGCTTGGGTATCACAATGAAGCAATGACCGCCGGCTATATGAGTGTCTTGGGGGGGGGGGGGGGCACACCCAAGATAATAAGGTTGTTGCTTCATTGTGGACAGACCAAATTTGATCAGCTGGACAGTCACTGTTGTTCTGTCATTGAGCTACCTCAGCCCGACCATATGGGCTTGAAAACCACTATCGCCTGCACTCTGGCCATGGTGCGCACCAGTCCAGCACAGCCATCACCACACAAACAGCTGTTTGCGGTGCGTTACACAGTGAGTTTGGTCTGTCAGTGTGAAGCAGAACTCTAATTACACCCCCTAATTGATGTATACACATGCAAGATGTTTTAACCTCCCTGGCGGTTTATTTATTTTGCCAGGGAGGCTGCAATGTGGTTTTTTTTGAATAAAAAAAAAAATATTTCATGCAGCCAACTGAAAGTTGGCTGCATGAAAGCCCACTAGAGGGCGCTCCGGAAGCGTACTTTCGATCGCCTCCGGCAATCGAAAGTAACAAGATAGGCCGCAATGAGCGGCCTATCTTGTTTCGCTTTCCTCGTCGCCATGGCGACGAGCGGAGTGACGACATGGACGTCAGTCGACGTCCTGACGTCAGAGCCGCCCGATTCAGCCCCTAGCGCCGGCCGGAACTGCTTGTTCCGGCTGCGCTGGGCTCGGGCGGCTGGGGGGACCCTCTTTCGCCGCTGCACGCGGCGGATCGCCGCGGAGCGGCGGCGATCGGGCAGCACACGCGGCTGGCAAAGTGCCGGCTGCGTGTGCTGCTTTTTTCAGAACGAAAATCGGCCCAGCAGGGCCTGAGCGGCGACCTCCGGCGGCATACCCCGAGCTCAGCTCGGGATTACCGCCAAGGAGGTTAAAGTACTTTAGGCCTCCAATTTAGAATGCAATGTGATTTCTGCCCTTAAAACGCTGCTGTGCGTCAAATCCAGATTTTTCCCCGGGACTTTTGGCATCTATCCCACTCATCCATGCCCCCCTCCAGGTGTTAGACCCCTTGAAACATCTTTTCCATCACTTTTGTGGCCAGCATAAATGTTTCTAGTTTTCAAAGTTCGCATCCCCATTGAAGTCTATTGCGGTTTGCAAAGTTCGCGCGAACCCAAACTTTTGCGGAAGTTCACGTTTGAGGTTTGCGAACTTAAAATCGCAGGTTCGAGCCATCTCTATTCAGCTATGTCACTTTTCTGGGCTTAGCAGTGTGCAGTATCTCCATGGCAACCGCTTCAGGGCTCGTACAACGTGGTACCTCAGAAATTGATAAAAATGTTTATTTTACATTGATGATTTGACATTATATATATATATATATATATATATATATATACAGTATATATTGTTACAATTACTAATGCTTAATCTGGTCTCTTAGGTTTGGCTTTTGCAGTGATGTCATCAGTTCACCCAGTGTTTGGATTATACGGATCTTTTTTCCCCCCACTAATCTACGCCATATTTGGGATGGGCCAGCATGTTTCCACAGGTAAGAACAGTCAACTGCAAAAGCAATATGGACCTGTCAAATGCAACAGCTGCTGCGTCTGATTGGTCCATATGAAACAAAGGAGTTCTGAGTGAAATAAGTATATACTTACTTTACTTACCTAGGGCTTCTTCCAGCCCTTGGAAGTCTAATCCTAACATTTTCCTAACATTTTCTCCTCTTGGACTCAAAGCGCTCAAGAGTTTCAGCCACTAAGAGGCCACCCTGCAGTCAAGGACTTACTGAATAGGTACTGACCCTTGCCAGGATTTGAACCCTGGTCTCCCATGTCAAAGGCAGAACCCCTACTCACCAGTATACTATCTGTGCCACTTGCTGCAGCTGCAGTCTTCTCCGACATCCCACTGTCAGCCTGTAATGTATTGTGACCCCATCAGGTCAGCGACTTCTGCGCATGCACGGGGCGCGTGCTCCGACCACAGTTGCGCTCACATCGCCATGAGTGTTTTTTGCATGCGCTACACTCCCAGTGACGTGAGCGCGATCAGTGGGGTCGGCAATCCATTACAGGCTGATAGCAGGGCGCAGGAGGAGACCACATCTGCAGTGAGGGACACGGACACTTCTGGAGGCTGGGCGTAGCCCAAGGTAAGTAAAAAAGCATATATTTATGTCACCTCAGAACTCCTTTAAGATACATAAAATTTGTATCAATTTCAAGTTGTTTGCTTCTCATTGACCATCCCTGCATGCATACCACAACCGCCTCGCTGAGCTCCACCCTTTAATTTACCTATAAGCGTCTGATGATCACATGGTGGAGAAGCATAAAAATGAAACAGGCAATAAACACAGATTAGAGACCATCTGGGCTACTTATGGCTAATATGTCTATTGCTATCCCCCCACTTTGTCTATTGCTATGCTCCTGTTTCAATGAAAGACGCTCCGGGATATAAGACACACCCAGGTTTAGAGGGAAATATCCAGGTGAAAAAAAAAATATATATATACTAAACCTAGTGCATCCATATTTTAGGAGCGTCGTATACATGTTCTCCCTCAAATGATGTCCTCTTGCCCCCCCATGTCTCCTCCATGTGTCCTCCTGTATCCCCATGTGTCAGCCAAGTCTCTCCCATGTGTCCTCCATGTCTCTACCATGTGTCCAAAATGTCTCCCCATGTGTTCTCCTGTATCCCCATGTGTGCTCCTGTTTACCCCATGTCTTCCCCATGTGTCCTCCATGTCTCTTCCTGAGTCCCCATGTGTCCATGTGTGTCCCTATGTATCCTCCTGGGTTCCCATGTGTCCTTCTGTCTCCCCCATATGTCCTCCTGTGTCCCCATGTGTCCCCTTCTGTCCATTGCCCTTCCCTTCTGTGCGCCTCCTCTCCCACCCACTTGTGTCTCCTGGTCCCAGTGTGTAGCACCAGCTTACCTCATCCATGCTCCTGTGGCTTTTGCAGACCTGCGCATTCCCCCCCCACTAGCCTCCGCCCCTTCCCCTTGTGTCTCCTGGCCCACGGGTGTAGTGGCAGCTTACCTAGTCCATGCGCCTGTGAGGATTGCAGACATCCGTCTCCACTGCACATCTCACTCTAGCGAGCGGCTTGTACTGATCAAGTCATCAGCACATGGTAGACAGAGGGAGAATTGCAGCGCTGGATCCAGGGAAGTAATGTGCAGGGCAGATCTCTCTGCGGTATGATTTTTTTTCCTGCTTTTAGGGTCTAAAAACTTGAGAAAAAATTGCACCGCTTTTAGACACTAAAATCCAGAAGTAATCATTCCGCTAGAGAGGTTAAACAGCTCATAGTCAAACATTCAGGCAAGGGTCACACTTGTTGAATTCTCAGATGTTTTGCAAGTAATCCTTTTCCATGTGGCCCCTGAGTTTTCAGGAGCTATCTGCACCCAGCTCAGTGTTCTCTTGTGTTTGAGTCACACAGGTACCTTTGCCATCACATCACTGATCTCGGCTGCAGCAGTTGAGCGTCTCGTTCCTTTCAACAATGGTAACGTCACAAATGGCTCTTTGGAAGATCCATATGCATCGCCCTTTGAAATGCGAAGAATAGAGGTCGCCGCCGCTGTGACATTTCTAGGTGGTGTCATTCAAGTAAGCACCTGTTTTTTTTTTGTGTGGATTCAATTATACCTTTTGTTTAAAAAAAATTGTTTGTTTGTTTTTTGGTTGGGTGTACATTGTGCACTGTATTGTTTGGGTCAGAGAGAGCTGTGTACATCTAAGAGAATACTATTGCAAAAATGCCAAACTTATCAATGGGATCCATTCCTGAAAGTCTCAATTTGTAAGCCCGACAGGATAGGTTATTGGTTATCTCTGATGGTTGTAGCCATGGAATCCTGTCCTCAGTTCCCAGCAAGGGCATCATCTGCACAAGTCTGAGGCCTTGGGCACCTATAGACCAAAAAGCCACAAAGGCCGAGGCCTTGGGAGCCTATTGACTAAAAGGCCACAAAGGCAGAGGTTTTGGGCGCCTATTGACCAAAAGGACAGCTTGCCATCATCTGCACAAGGTCTGTATGTACTCAGGGCTGAATTTCTGAAAAAGGCCACAAAGGCCGTGCCCTTAGGAACCTATTGACCAAAGGGGGAGATTGGCACAAATGAGAGGTTGCTCTATTTTGAAGAGGAAACTACAAATGAAAAAGGGAGGCAGGAAATGGGGAGCAACACATCACAGAGGGGGGCTGCTGCCCAAGAAAGCTTTTCACGGACGTTAGACATAGAGGAGTAGGCGGGGCATTGAAAATTAGGGCAGCTGTTGCGCATGGAAGGGAGCCATGCGCAAAAAAAAAGTATAGATCTGGCCTTGTATGTACTATATGCTAGGATAGATGATGGATGCAAACCGAGTGGTGGTTTGGGGAAGGGGGTGGCAGTGGAAGGATAAATGTGCATGGGTAGGTAGGTGGTGGTCAGGAGAGGTGACACAGCGAGATGGAAAGGTATGCTAGGAATAAACAATTGGTTTTTGAGGCAGATAGATGGTTCAATAGATAATTTCCGACATGTCCGATCTCACTTTCGATCGTTTTACTGCTCGATTTCTGATAGAGGTGAATGGAAATTGATAAGAAAAGATAAGTGAATCAAGCGGAAAAACAAATCAAAACACGATCGAACGGCAAATCGACCGCAAAAACGCATCGTGTGTTCCCAGCAATAGATCAGCAGTCAGTGAATAGGGCTGTTTTACATTTGCAAGCGCTTTTCAGCAATTTTCTGATCTCCTGCGAATGACAAAGCCCTTTGCTCAGAAGCACTGTAAAAGGCAAAATCACTGTGAAATTGCATGGGATACTCGTCTAAAAAATGCAGATGCCACTGTGCGCCCAAATTTCTGGTCTTTGCTGCTCATCACAACTTTTATAATAGGCACCTATGGCGGTGCCGTTTTTTCCCATAAGGGCTCCTGCACCCTTTTTTCTGATTCGGTCTCAGACAGTAAAAAGCAAAGCTGCTAAAGCAGCAGAACATTTGTACAAGAGCTTGTGAAAAACAGCTACAGGTTGTACAGTAATCAGGGCCGGATTTGTACTCTTCACTGCCCAAGGCCACTGTCACCAACCGCCCCAATTCAGTATAGGTAGCGAGATGACCCCTCCCCTTCCCTCCATCATAGGTAGCCAGGTGACCCCTCCCCTTCTTCTCTCTAGGTAGCCTGATGACCCCCCAGTACAGGTAGCCAGATAACCTCTTTTCCTCCAGTACAGGTAGCCAGATAACCTCTTTTCCCCCAGTATAGGTAGCCAGATGACTCTCTTAATCCCCCATCTTGCCACCCCCCTTTTAGTATAGGTAGCCAGCTCGCCTTCACACCGCGGCAGCCATCAATGTCACTCATTTCTCTGCTCATCTCCAGTGCAGAAGCTTCCTCTTCCCATCTGTCTCCAATGCTGCTCGAGTCCACAGCAACCGGCCACAATGCAAACGTGCACAGAGAGCAAGGTGGCTGCTGCACAGGCAGCTAGCAGCAGAGTACCGCGGTCAGGCGCTTGCCTGATCTCCCTGCATTGCAGCATTTGCAACTTGGAAATGCTGCACCAGTTTAGCCTGCTGCTTTGGAGACCTTGCTCCTGTGGTGGCCTTGGCCTAAATATGGCCCTGACAGTAATTAAAATGATTTGCAGCAGAACCACAGGCTGCTACATCTTAGCCTGGCCACTTTGCCATGTACTGCCTGTGTCTATTCTGTGACTTTTAAGGTGCCCATACACTCGCCAGATTAGCATCAGATAGATAAGAAATGCATCTGATGATCTATCTGATGTGTTTTTAGAACATTTTTTACCAGGATAGAATTCCAATAGATTTCAGTTTGAAATCTATTGAAATTCGATCTGATGGCATTTTTTTGCCATCAGATTTCCATTAGGGCCAATGCAAAATGATAAGCAATCTCATCAGATCGACCTAGATTTTCCACCCTGCCAGTTCGATGGAAATCCATCGAAATCGATCGAAATCGGCCGTCGATCGGTCGATTGGCCAACTGATTTGCAATCGATCAATCAATCGATCGATTTTGATCGATCGGTCGGCCAGAAAATCGGCTGAGTGTATGGGCCCCTTAACCACTTGCCGACCGCCCACAGCCCATGGGCGGCGGCAAAGTGGACGCCTAAAGGACCGCAATACGCCTTCAGGCGGCGCGTCCTTTAGGCATGCCGGGGGAGCGATCGCGTCATTGATGACGCGCGCTTCCCCCGGCAACTGGCTCCGCCCACCCGCCGTAACATCCCGCCGGCCATACGGAAGCGCCGGCGGGATGTTAACCCCGCGATCGCCGCTACAAAGTGTATAATACACTTTGTAATGTATACAAAGTGTATTATACAGGCTGCCTCCTGCCCTGGTGGTCCCAGTGTCCGAGGGACCACCAGGGCAGGCTGCAGCCACCCTAGTCTGCACCCAAACACACTGATCTGCCCCCCCCCCGCCCACTGATCGCCCACAGCACCCCTCAGACCCCCCCCTGCCCACCCCCCAGACCCCTGTTTGCACCCAATCACCCCCCTAATAACCCATCAATCACTCCCTGTCACTATCTGTCAACGCTATTTTTTTTTATCCCCCCCCCTGCCCCCTGCCCCCTCCTGATCACCCCCCCACCCCTCAGATTCTCCCCAGACCCCCCCCCCCCCCCCCTGTGTACTGTATGCATCTATCTTCCCTGATAACCTGTCAATCACCCGTCAATCACCCATCAATCACCCATCAATCACCCCCTGTCACTGCCACCCAACAATCAGCCCCTAACCTGCCCCTTGCGGGCAATCTGATCACCCACCCACACCAATAGATCGCCCGCAGATCCGACATCAGATCACCTCCCAAATCCATTGTTTACATCTATTCTCTCCTCTAAACACCCACTAATTACCCATCAATCACCCATCAATCACCCCCTATCACCACCTGTCACTTTTACCTATCAGATCAGACCCTAATCTGCCCCTTGCGGGCACCCAATCACCCGCCAACACGCTCAGATTGCCCTCTGACCCCCCCTTATCAATTCGCCAGTGCATTAATTACATCTGTTCTTCCCTGTAATAACCCACTGATCACCTGTCAATCACCTGCCAATCACCTATCACCCATCAATCACCCCCTGTCACCCCCTGTCACTGCCACCCATCAATCAGCCCCTAACCTGCCCCTTGCGGGCAATCTGATCACCCACCCACACCATTAGATCGCCCGCAAACCCGCCGTCAGATTACCTCCCAAATGTATTGTTTACATCTGTTATCTTCTCTAAACACCCACTAATTACCCATCAATCACCCATCAATCACCCCCTATCACCACCTGTCACTGTTACCTATCAGATCAGACCCTAAGCTGCCCCTTGCGGGCACCCAATCACCCGCCCACACGCTCAGATTGCCCTCAGACCCCCCCCCCCCCCTTATCAATTCACCAGTGCATTAATTACATCTGTCCTTCCCTGTAATAACCCACTGATCACCTGTCAATCACCTGCCAATCACCTATCACCCATCAATCACCCCCTGTCACTGCCACCCAACAATCAGCCCCTAACCTGCCCCTTGCGGGCAAACTGATCACCCACCCACACCAATAGATCGCCCGCAGATCCGACATCAGATCACCACCCAAGCGCAGTGTTTCCATCTATTCTCTCCTCTAAACACTCACTAATTACCCATCAATTACCCATCAATCACCCCCTATCACCACCTGTCACTGTTACCCATCAGATCAGACCCTAATCTGCCCCTTGCGGGCACCCAAACACCCGCCTGCACGCTCAGATTGCCCTCAGACCCCCCCTTATCAATTCGCCAGGGCATTATTTACATCTGTCCTTCCCTGTAATAACCCACTGATCACCTGTCAATCACCTGTCAATCACCCATCAATCACCCCCTGTCACTGCCACCCATCAATCACCCCTGTCACTGCCACCCATCAATCAGCCCCTAACCTGCCCCTTGCGGGCAAACTGATCACCCACCCACACCAATAGATCGCCCGCAGATCCGACATCAGATCACCACCCAAGCGCAGTGTTTCCATCTATTCTCTCCTCTAAACACCCACTAATTACCCATCAATCACCCCCTATCACCACCTGTCACTGTTACCCATCAGATCAGACCCTAATCTGCTCCTTGCCCTTGCGGGCACCCAATCACCCGCCTACACACTCAGATTGCCCTCAGACCCCCCCTTATCAATTCGCCAGGGCATTATTTACATCTGTCCTTCCCTGTAATAACCCACTGATCACCTGTCAATCACCTATCAATCACCCATCAATCACCCCCTGTCACTGCCACCCATCAATCACCCGCTGTCACTGCCACCCATCAATCAGCCCCTAACCTGCCCCTTGCGGGCAATCTGATCACCCACCCACACCAATAGATCGCCCGCAGATCCGACGTCCGATCACCTCCCAAGTGCAGTGTTCACATCTGTTCTCTACCCTAAACACCCACTAATTACCCATCAATCACCCCCTGTCACTGCTACCTATCAGATTAGACCCCTATCTGCCCCTAGGGCACTCAATCACCCGCCCACACCCTCAGAATGCCCTCAGACCCCAGCCCTGATCACCTCGCCAGTGCATTGCTTGCATCTATTCCCCCCTCTAATCACACCTTGAGACACCCATCAATCACCTCCTGTCACCCCCTAGCACACCTACCCATCAGATCAGGCCCTAATTTGCCCCGTGTGGGCTCCTGATCACTCGGCCAAACCCTCAGATCCCCCTCAGAACCCGTTCCGATCACCTCCCCAGTGCATTGATTGCATCTATTTTCCCCTCTAACCACCCCCTGAGACACCCATCAATCACCTCCTGTCACCCCCCTAGCACTCCTATCCATCAGATCAGGCCCAATACAACCTGTCATCTAAAAGGCCACCCTGCTTATGACCGGTTCCACAAAATTCGCCCCCTCATAGACCACCTGTCATCAAAATTTGCAGATGCTTATACCCCTGAACAGTCATTTTGAGACATTTGGTTTCCAGACTACTCACGGTTTTGGGCCCGTAAAATGCCAGGGCGGTATAGGAACCCCACAAGTGACCCCATTTTAGAAAAAAAGACACCCCAAGGTATTCTGTTAGGTGTATGACGAGTTCATAGAAGATTTTATTTTTTGTCAAAAGTTAGCGGAAATTGATTTTTATTGGGTTTTTTTCACAAAGTGTCATTTTTCACTAACTTGTGACAAAAAATAAAATCTTCTATGAACTCGCCATACACCTAACGGAATACCTTGGGGTGTCTTCTTTCTAAAATGGGGTCACTTGTGGGGTTCCTATACTGCCCTGGCATTTTAGGGGCCCTAAACCGCGAGGAGTAGTCTAGAAAACAAATGCCTCAAAATGACCCGTGAATAGGACGTTGGGCCCCTTAGCGCACCTAGGCTGCAAAAAAGTGTCACACATGTGGTACCGCCGTACTCAGGAAAAGTAGTATAATGTGTTTTGGGGTGTATTTTTACACATACCCATGCTGGGTGGGAGAAATTTCTATGTAAATGGTCAATTGTGTGTAAAACAAATCAAACAATTGTCATTTACAGAGATATTTCTCCCACTTAGCATGGGTATGTGTAAAAATACACCCCAAAACACATTATACTACTTCTCCTGAGTACGGCGGTTCCACATGTGTGGCACTTTTTTACACCCTAAGTACGCTAAGGGGCCCAAAGTCCAATGAGTACCTTCAGGATTTCACAGGTCATTTTGCGACATTTGGTTTCAAGACTACTCCTCACGGTTTAGGGCCCCTAAAATTCCAGGGCAGTATAGTAACCCCACAAATGACCCCATTCTAGAAAGAAGACACCCAAAGGTATTCCGTTAGGAGTATGGTGAGTTCATAGAAGATTTTATTTTTTGTCAAAAGTTAGCGGAAAATTGATTTTTATTGTTTTTTTCACAAAGTGTCATTTTCCACTAACTTGTGACGAAAAATAAAATCTTCTATGAACTCACCATACTCCTAACGGAATACCTTGGGGTGTCTTCTTTCTAAAATGGGGTCATTTGTGGGGTTCCTATACTGAACTGGCATTTTAGGGGCCCTAAACCGTGAGGAGTAGTCTGGAAATCAAATTTCGCAAAATGACCTGTGAAATCCTAAAGGTACTCATTGGACTTTGGGCCCTTTAGCGCAGTTAGGGTGCAAAAAAGTGCCACACATGTGGTATTCCCATACTCGGGAGAAGTAGTACAATGTGTTTTGGGGTGTATTTTTACACATACCCATGCTGGGTGGGAGAAATACCTCTGTAAATGACAATCTTTTGATTTTTTTACACACAATTGTCCATTTACAGAGTTATTTCTCCCACCCAGCATGGGTATGTGTAAAAATACACCCCAAAACACATTGTACTACTTCTCCCGAGTACGGCGATACCACATGTGTGGCACTTTTTTGCACCCTAACTGCGCTAAAGGGCCCAAAGTCCAATGAGTACCTTTAGGATTTCACAGGTCATTTTGCGGAATTTGATTTCCAGACTACTCCTCACGGTTTAGGGCCCCTAAAATGCCAGGGCAGTATAGGAACCCCACAAATGACCCCATTTTAGAAAGAAGACACCTCAAGGTATTCCGTTAGGAGTATGGTGAGTTCATAGAAGATTTTATTTTTTGTCACAAGTTAGTGGAAAATGACACTTTGTGAAAAAAACAATAAAAATCAATTTTCCGCTAACTTTTGACAAAAAATAAAATCTTCTATGAACTCACCATACTCCTAACGGAATACCTTGGGGTGTCTTCTTTCTAGAATGGGGTCATTTGTGGGGTTCCTATACTGCCCTGGCATTTTAGGGGCCCTAAACCGTGAGGAGTAGTCAGGAAATCAAATTCCGCAAAATGACTTGTGAAATCCTAAAGGTACTCATTGGACTTTGGGCCCTTTAGCGCAGTTAGGGTGCAAAAAAGTGCCACACGTGGTATCGCCGTACTCGGGAGAAGTAGTACAATGTGTTTTGGGGTGTATTTTTACACATACCCATGCTGGGTGGGAGAAATAACTCTGTAAATGGACAATTGTGTGTAAAAAAAATGAAAAAATTGTCATTTACAGAGATATTTCTCCCACCCAGCATGGGTATGTGTAAAAATACACCCCAAAACACATTCTACTACTTCTCTTGAGTACGGCAATACCACATGTGTGGCACTTTTTTGCAGCCTAACTGCGCTAAGGGGCCCAAAGTCCAATGAGCACCTTTAGGCTTTACAGGGGTGCTTACAAATTAGCACCCCCCAAAATGCGAGGACAGTAAACACACCCCACAAATGACCCCATTTTGGAAAGTAGACACTTCAAGGTATTCAGAGAGGGGCATGGTGAGTCCGTGGCAGATTTCATTTTTTTTTGTCGCAAGTTAGAAGAAATGGATTCTTTTTTTTTTTCTTTTTTTTTGTCACAAAGTGTCATTTTCCGCTTACTTGTGACAAAAAATAATATCTTCTATGAACTCACTATGCCTCTCAGTGAATACTTTGGGATGTCTTCTTTCCAAAATGGGGTCATTTGGGGGGTAATCTAGATGTAAAAGGAGCGCTCCATAGTGCATTACTGTGTAAAAGTTTTTTATTCGCAAGATAAAAATATATACTCACAAGATGCAAGTCAGTATGCGCTTATCAACAGATCACCACCGTTCAAACTCCCCTTGGCGGATCGTCCTTCCGCCTCTGTGGCCAGCAGTGCGTACTCCGATCGGACGGTGCTCCTGAGCACCGTCCGATCGGAGTACGCACTGCTGGCCACAGAGGCGGAAGGACGATCCGCCAAGGGGAGTTTGAACGGTGGTGATCTGTTGATAAGCGCATACTGACTTGCATCTTGTGAGTATATATTTTTATCTTGCGAATAAAAAACTTTTACACAGTAATGCACTATGGAGCGCTCCTTTTACATCTAGATTGCTGCATATTCCCAAACGACATGAGCTGAACCGTGCATTCATTTCTGTGATTTAACAAGTTGTTGGAAGGAGCTACACTCAGTGGGCTAGCGCGAGGACTTTTTTTGCTGCTGTTTTTCATTTGGGGGGTATTTATACTATCCTGGAATTCTAGCCCCTCATGAAACATGACAGGGGGTCAGAAAAGTCATAGATGCTTGAAAATGGCAAAATTCACTTTTTGCACCATAGTTTGTAAACGCGATAACTTTTACCCAAACCAATAAATATACACTGAATGGTTTTTTTTTAATCAAAAACATGTTTGTCCACATTTTTCGCGCTGCATGTATACAGAAATTTTACTTTATTTGAAAATTGTCAGCACAGAAAGTTAAAAAAATCATTTTTTTGCCAAAATTCATGTCTTTTTTGATGAATATAATAAAAAGTAAAAATCGCAGGAGCAATCAAATAGCACCAAAAGAAAGCTTTATTAGTGACAAGAAAAGGAGCCAAAATTCATTTAGGTGGTAGGTTGTATGAGCGAGCAATAAACCGTGAAAGCTGCAGTGGTCTGAATGGAAAAAAAGTGGCCGGTCCTTAAGGGGTAGAAAGACTGTGGTCCTCAAGTGGTTAAGGGTATCCTTGTCATTTCCCTTATCCTAGCTTACAAACGTCTACAATATGTGATATGGTTACCGCATATTATCCAATAGTTACTGGAGTGGAATTTTGTGTAACATAGGAGCTGTGATTAGATATCAAAACAGTGAGTGAGAACGGCAATATCATATGAAGGGCAACCAGGGTTATGCATCTGGGCAATGGATAGATTTCACTTGTTTGGTTACGTAAACTGATTAGCTGTGATACTGGATAACAGCGAGAAAAAAAGAACAGCGAGTGCATTTCCTCACCCTTATATTATTCATACATACTTACTACAGACACGTGCAGGGCCGGCGCTACCATAGAGGCAAAGGAGACAGCTGCCCCAGGGCCCCAGAGCTTGTAGGGGCCCCCAGCGGCTACAAGAGGAAAAACAATTTTTTCAAATCGACCTTATAGTTTTTGAGAAAATTGATTTTAAAGTTTTAAAGGAAAAAAAATACACATTTAAAAACCAGACGACTTTAATGGTTAATAGCAAATCCACCTTAAATTCTAGAAACCCTAAATTTGCAGGATATGTTAAGGAGATCATTGGGAATAAGAGGAAAAATTTTTTTTTCAAAAAGACCTTATAGTTTTTGAAAAAAATGATTTTAAAGTTTCGAAGGAAAAAAGTATACTTTTAAATGCTGTAAATGTCACTTTTAGTACCTAACGGTAGTGTAATTTTACATGTATCAAAAGAGAGCAAAACATTTCCTGACGGGGTTTCCAGGGGGTCCATACGCAGCCGCAGCGCTTTGGCCAGAGATCGCTATACAGCCGCAATATGGCTGTATGAAGATCCCTGGCATTTTTTTCCTATTTTCCCAATTTTTTTTTTTTTATGTTTAGAGTGTGGGAATTTTTTTTTTTAATTATGTGGGGTCCCCCCTCCTGAAACTTTTTAACCCCTTGTCCCCCATGCAGGCTGGGATAGCCAGAATGTGGAGCTCCGACCGATTGGGGCTTCACACCCTGACTATACCAGCTGCAAAAAAGGTTCCTTATTGCCAATTTTTGCTCCGGGGTATCTGTTGGGGGGGGGGGGGGCAGGTTCATTTTGCCCTGGGGCCCCATTGTTGCTTACACCGGCCCTGGACACGTGGGGAGTGATTTACTAAGCTGACGGGGCACAATTTCTAGGAAGGCCGCAAAGGCCCAGGCCTTGGACGGCTGCAACCCGAGTAGGGCACTTGGACATGAAATGGGGTTGCTACATACAGTGGCTTGCAAAAATATTCGGCCCCCTTGAAATTATCCACATTTTGTCACATTACTGCCACAAATATGAATCAATTTTATTGGAATTTCACGGGAAAGACCAATACAAAGTGGTGTACATGTGAGAAGTGGAACGAAAATAATACATTATTCCAAACAGTTTTTACAAATCAATAATTGCAAAGTGGGGTGTGCGTAATTATTCAGCCCCCTTTGGTCTGAGTGCAGTCAGTTGCCCATAGACATTGCCTGATGAGTGCTAATGACTAAATAGAGTGCACCTGTGTGTAATCTAATGTCAGTAGAAATACAGCTGCTCTGTGACAGCCTCAGAAGTTGTCTAAGAGAATATTGGGAGCAACAACACCATGAAGTCCAAAGAACACACCAGACAGGTCAGGGATAAAGTTATTGAGAAATTTAAAGCAGGCTTAGGCTACAAAAAGATTTCCAAAGCCTTGAACATCCCACGAAGCACTGTTCAAGCGATCATTCAGAAATGGAAGGAGTATGGCACAACTGTAAACCTACCAAGACAAGGCCGCCCACCTAAACTCACAGGCCAAACAAGGAGAGCGCTAATCAGAAATGCAGTCAAGAGGCCCATGGTGACTCTGGACGAGCTGCAGAGATCTACAGCTCAGGTGGGGGAATCTGTCCATAGGACAACTATTAGTCGTGCTTTGCACAAAGTTGGCCTTTATGGAAGAGTGACAAGAAGAAAGACATTGTTAACAGAAAAGCATAAGAAGTCCCATTTGCAGTTTGCCACAAGCCATGTGGGGGACACAGCAAACATGCGTAAGAAGGTGCTCTGGTTGGATGAGACCAAAATGGAACTTTTTGGCCAAAATGCAAAACCCTATGTGTGGTGGAAAACTAACGCTGCACATCATTCAGAACACACCATCCCGGCTGTCAAATATGGTGGTGGCAGCATCATGCTCTGGGGGTGCTTCTCTTCAGCAGGGACAGGAAAGCTGATCAGAGTTGATGGGAAGATGGATGGAGCCAAATACAGGGCAATCTTGGAAGAAAACCTCTTGGAGTCTGCAAAAGACTTGAGACTGGGGCGGAGGTTCACCTTCCAGCAGGACAACGACCCTAAACATAAAGCCAGGGCAACAATGGAATGGTTTAAAACAAAACATATCCATGTGTTAGAATGGCCCAGTCAAAGTCCAGATCTAAATGCAATCGAGAATCTGTGGCAAGATCTGAAAACTGCTGTTCACAAACGCTGTCCATCTAATCTGAGTGAGCTGGAGCTGTTTTGCAAGGAAGAATGGGCAAGGATTTCAATCTCTAGATGCACAAACCTGGTAGAGACATACCCTAAAAGACTGGCAGCTGTAATTGCAGCAAAAGGTGGTTTTATAAAGTATTGACTCAGGGGGCTGAATAATTACGCACACCCCACTTTGCAGTTATTGATTTGTAAAAAATGTTTGGAATAATGTATGATTTTCGTTCCACTTCTCACGTGTACACCACTTTGTATTGGTCTTTCTCGTGGAATTCCAATAAAATTGATTCATGTTTGTGGCAGTAATGTGACAAAATGTGGAAAACTTCAAGGGGGCCGAATACTTTTGCAAGCCACTGTATGAAAGAGAAGGCTGCAAATGCAAAGGGAAGCTGATGTCCAAGGGAGCTATATATGAAAGAGATTGGCAGCAGGACATGTATGTTACACATGGAAGATGTGGCTGCACATGGAATGGGAGGGGCACTGATGCACTTGAAAGGGAAGCCCCAACACACTTTGACACACTTTGCCTAGGGGTAGAACAAGTATAAATCTGGCTTTGTAAGCTGAACTATTGCACTTAGTGATTTGGGACCATAGCATCGCACAGTGGCTTAGCTAAGGAGCTTTGGGCCATAGTGAAAGTTTTACATTGCCACCCCCCAAGCACTCTATACATAACAGTTGATATGACACACCAAAACCTGCCAATCAAAACCACGGTGTCAGAGAGGTGTAGGCAGGGGATGGGGAACAGTTTAATGATTACTACTATTCAAAGCATCTATAGAAGTGATTACCAGCACAGGGCCAATAGAGAGCTAATACTGTGGTTGAGGGATAATACTGTGGTTGAGGGATAATACTGTGGTTGTGCCCTTGGGGACCGAGGTGCGGTTGCAACCTCTGCACCCCCTATTGCTACACCACTGGTATCGCAGTTGTAGGGAAGAGGCAAAGGAAACCCAAGTGTGAGCTAATGCAGTTTTGGACCCTCCGTTGAAATGAATGGGAAACAGTGCATGCACATGCATACATCTCCAGCCGGAGAGGGTGGCCCACCTGCGCATTTATCAGCGTTGGGTCTGGCAATATCACTTTTGACAGCAATATGCATTAATTCAAAAGTAGAACAAAAAAAAATGCTAAGGAATATAGAATGAAAAAAAAATGAACACCCCAAGAATATCTGCCTTGTTAACCTCTTGTCTGTCCCAGGTTTGTACGCAAGAGGATATTCGGAGCTTAAAGAGAACCAGAGATGAAGCAACCTCATGTATTTTACCTTATAAATCAGTGGGAACATGACAGTAAACACCTAATCTGCTCTTTGTTACATTGTTCTCTGTTTAATTTGCCTGTTATCACCTCTAAGATAAGAATCCCGACTAAGCAGTCGGTCTGGCTTTGCTACAGAATAATTATAGCTGAGACTGTGTTCTTTGCTGTCTTCAAGTCCAAGCCTGCCCCCTGCTGGCTTTGCTCAGGAATCATTATAGCTGAGTCATTATAGCAAAGCCAGAATCAATGCTCAGTCCGGGATTCTTATCTCAGCTAGATAACAGACACTTTTAGCAGTGAGGATGGAACAGAGAGCATGGTAAATGTTTTCTCTAATGTTCCCACTGATTTCTATGGTAAAATACACAAGGGTGCTTCGTCTCTGGTTCACTTTAAGAGAGTTGTGCTTCACCCTTGATTGATACTAGCCTAGACAGTCCATAACATTTGGGTGTACTCTAGACTAGTGTTTCTCAACATTTGAATGGTATGTACCCCTTTTAAAGCCCTGTACTCGCCAAGTACCCTCTAGCATAATAAACATTATCACAAGTACCCCTTGACTAATATATTTTTAATGGTAGTACATGATAATAGATTCTAAACTTTTCAAGCATTTACTATTGCTTTTAATTAGCTAAAACACTAAATTGGTGGTGTTTAAATAAGATTTATCATTTTCTAAAACTCTAAATTTGTTATTCTTGGTTAAAGTGAACCTCCTGACTAAAAATCTACTCAGCAGAACTGAAAAGGGTTGGTGTTTCTTTAACAGTTTCACAGCATCAGAACTTTGTTTTTCTTACCAAAGCATCATTTTTAGCTGCATTTTTAGCTAAGCTCCACCCATCAAAGAAAACAAGCCTGAGCCTTTTTTTCCCTGATGCTGTGCAGAGCATGATGGGATTTCCTATGTTGTTATTCACGTTGTCTAGCAACTGGGAGAGGTGCTCAGGACACTGGACAGTTGGAACTGTGTCTCATGCTCCCTGTCACTTCCTTTAACCAAAAAGATGGCTGCCATCATGAAATCAAACTTGCCTGTTCTTTTAAAACAGTGTGGGTAAGAGATTATATTACCTATCTATTTTAATTAACATACCTAATGTAACTCAATGACAGTATGTTTGTTTAGGCTTAAGTATATCAAGCCCAAGTACCCCCTGGAACCATCAGAAGTACCCCCTGGGGTACGCGTACCACACTTTGAGAACCTAGGCTCTAGACTAGAGGAGATGACAAAATCTTCTGCCCTTTGCAGAGAACCCTTGTGCAGTGTTACTGACAATGGGCTCATCATCATCACCAGTGCCTAGACAGAGCAGGATAATTGACAAGGCAACCTAGGCAGGTGCCTGGGGCCTAAAGGGTATTAAGATATTAGGCAGCTGCCTTCTCTGACAACTCTACTGCATTAGATTACCAAAAATACCATAGGAGAGCCAAAACTTCTATCTTGCCTTGGGTCCCATTTTGTGTAAATCCTTCTCTAGGGAGGTGGGGTAGACTGTGGGGTGACCTTGTGATGGAATCTAGAAGCCCCCTTTAATAATAAGAGGGCTCTCAGATATCTGACCTATCAGAGTGTGGGCATTAGGTAAATCTTCCTTAGCTTCGTGGGCAGAGGTCATGTGACTGCCGCTATCCTCCTCAATGGGCTCCCTCCTAGCAAAGGTCAATGGTGCATCCAACACTCAGCTCCCGCAGCTGTGGGCTAAGGGAGTGAGTGTGTGTGGGACTGATTGCTAGCTCTCCGGAGCAGACTGAGCACTGCCTGCCAATCTAGGACTATGAATTAGTCACAGTCATGACTGCTACTCAGAGACAAAATGTTGTTATTACTAAAGCCCCCCCCCCCCCCCGCCTTTTTTTTCGTAATAACTGCATATGTACTCTTGGAGTGTGTAGGTAGATTTCACTGCTAGACTTCACTGCTTCAATGCTCCGCTGCTGTCAGTTTCTTAAAGGTGTGCACTAACCCATTGGTTAGCATTGGTTGTCAGTCCTATGCAGAAAATGCACAAGTGTGCTTCCAGCCTTTATCATAGACCCTTAACAAGCATGCAGATCTGATGTTTCTGACTGAAGTCTGACTAGATTAGCCTCATGCTTGTTTCAGGTGTGTGCTCAAGCACTGCTGCAGCAAAAGAGATCAGCAGGACCGCCAGGCAACTGGTATGGTTATAAGATAAAAAAAAAAAAAAGTATGTTAGCCACCATATTCCTCTCAGTTCAGGTATAATTTAATAGGCAGGAAGTGAGAAAATCTTTTCAGTGGGAACAGAGATGACCCTATACACTTGAAAGAGTTTAAACTCGTCCCTTCGCTACTACTACTACAAAAAAAAAAAGTTTGCTGTCTATAGCTTGAGAAGATTTTTGTTCACCTCCTCTTTTGATGCCCAGACAAACATCATTTAGCCATTGATGGAATTTCAGAGACTGGGGAAGGAAGGAATATCATGCTACTGATCAGTGGCGTTACTAAGGAGCTTGGGTCCCCAGAGTGAGTTTTACATGGGGCCCCAAGCACTTTATTGATATGGAGCCCCGAAACATCCCAAGGACATCTGCAGTGTCAGAGACTCGGGTGTATTTAGAGTAAGGAAACAGTTTGTTAAAGTGAGTCTGAAGCGATCGGGGGAAAAAACAGATACCAGAGGAGAGGGAAGGCTGTAGGTCCTATAGAGCCTTATCGCTCCTCTAGTGTTATGTGGATGAACAAGTCTGCTGTAACCAGGTGTGTAGAATATGGTTACATAATAGGTTGAAAAAAAAGACATACGTCCATGGCGTTCAGCCAGTGTCTTTATTTTTTATAAGCCTGTTTTATTTACAATATACACAATGGGACAGGAAGAATGTATGCAGAAGGGGCCCAAATGTCTCACATTTTCTTTACATACACATATTCAAGGTTAGAAAAATAATAATATTTGGACTGTAAACAGGCAAGAATAAGTAACATTGTTCTTGGAATTACGGGTAGGTGTGCCATGGATAAAACAGATGCTTCGTTGTTTGGGATTTATTTCACACAGTTGTCATTGCCAGGTGTTTATTAGAAACTGACAGTTACTTTCAGTAGAGTAGGTATGTGTCTACCTTAGGATGTCACCATGGACAGAGGTCCTATCAGTGGCATAGCTACTAAGCCATAGTCCCCAATGTAAATTTTACAACAGACAGAACATTTATATCATGATTTTCTCCTGGTGGACTCAAGGCACCACTCAAGGCACATGTACGCTCCCGGGAAGCCACAGTTGTCTCCAGGAGGCCACAGGAAACCTCTGGAGGACATAGGAAGCCTCTTATGTAAGTATCTGTTTTTTCACTGTCACTTACAGATGGTAGTAAAAAACTGACAAATCTAACATGTTTTGGACTAGTCTATCTCCTCATGGGAGATTCTCAGTGTTTCCTTTATTCCTTTCAAAGACACTAAGTGCTTTTGTAAGTAAATAAATACCTAAGAATCCCCCATATGAAGAGAAAGCAGCCCCAACCCTGTCAGATTATCAGAACCTACTGTAAGTGAGGGCAACATAGGACAAATATAATCTATACTTTATACATTTCACTCTGGTTGGCCTGAGTGCTCCCGAAGACGGGCGGCCCCATACTGCACATGCATGAGCGCCCGCGAGAGAGCACGATAGCTCAGATGCAGAACATCACCGCCCGTCTTTGGGAGCACTCAGACACACAAAGACTTCCGAAACCTCTTACGGGGCAGAGAGCAATATTCGTCCGAATGCTACCGGGGGAGCCAACGATGGAATGAGAGGACCGAGAGAGGAACAAGAAGGCTCTATAGGACCCAGAACCTTCTCTCTCCTTAGGTAAGTATCTGGTTGATTTATTTATTTATTTTTTTTGCTTTCCATTAGCTTTAAGATGTATAATTTCCTATACACGGCTTTCACATGTATTCTGTCATTCTAACTGGCCTGTGTTTTCCATTAGATGTCTATGTCATTACTGCAAATGGGATGTGCTACTTTCCTCTTCTCAGAGCCTGTAGTCAGTGCGATGACAACCGGGGCAGCTACCCATGTGGTGACATCCCAGGTCAAGTTCTTACTAGGAGTGAAGATGCCTTACATTTCTGGGCCATTAGGAATGTTTTACGTAAGTTCGAAATTTGTATCTGCCTCAGTTACTTATATACAGTAGAGTCCAGTTATCCGGCACTGACGAAGATCGGCTGATGCCGGATAAGTGTAATTTCTGGTTGCTTGAGACTCAATGTTAAAAATAGGCCTATCTAATACAGTAGTGTTCCCCACTCTATATTCATACCATGAACTCTGTATTAAATGTTAAAATACTGTAAGTGAAAGTATATTAATCTTGAGGAAGCCATGGTACTCAGTCTTTGAAGGATACCCGAAGTGACGTGTGACATGATGAGATAGACATGTATATGTACAGTGCCTAGCACACAAATAACTATGCGCTGTTCCTTTTTTTCCCTTTCTCTGCCTGAAAGAGTTAAATATCAGGTTTGTAAGTGGCTGACTCAGTCCTGACTCAGACAGGAAGTGACTACAGTGTGACCCTCACTGATAAGAAATTCCAACTATAAAACAATGAAGGAAATTATATCCAGCCCCCTTCAGGCACAATGATCCCTCGTCGGTTTCCCACACCGCCTCTATCTTCCATTTGGCAGCCCTGTAATTCCGCCAATCGGGGCATGCTACGCGTGGCCAGCTGCCTGCTTACGCACCCATCACACTCCCGTCGCCAGGAGAGTTCTACGTCTGTGCAGTACCACCACTGTGCAGGCGCAGCACACTCCTAGTGACGGGAGCGCAACAGGTGCCAACTGGCGGAATTACTGGGCCGCCTAGCAGAGGATCCAGGTGGCATAGGAAGATGCAGAGGGAGCGATCAGCCTGAAGGGGGCTGGAGGAAGCCCCAGGTATGCATCATTTCTTTATTTTGCCACATCTCAGGTACACTTTAAAGATAAACTGTGACCAAGAATTGAACTTCATCCCAATCAGTAGCTGATGCCCCTTTTCCCATTAGAAATCTTTTCCTTTTCACAGCGGATCATCAGGAGGCTCTGTATGGCTGATATTGTGGTGAACCCCCTCCCACAGTGTGATGTCAGGACCATGGTCCTGACAGTTTCCTGTCTGTGAACCTCATTGTATTGTGGGACATAACAGCTGTTTACAGCTGGGTCCAACTGCCAATAAAGCAAGCAGCATTTCCTTCCACTGACATCACCTGCCAGCAGTAAAAATGTCACCATGTGATAAATGTCAGAATGTAAATCTGGGAGAGGAAAGATTTTACAATGGGCAAACACTGACTAAATCATTTATACATAATTATTGTAAAAATGAAGCACTTTCTTTATTACATTATTTTCACTGGAATTCCTCTTTAAGAGAATCCCTCATATTACATAGAAGTGGCAAGATTGTATGATTGATGGACCTCTTTAGGGGCAAGGCGTGGCAGTGGCAGCAGGACTGCCAGGCAATTGCCATTGTTTAAAAGAAAATACATGTGCAGCCCCCATATCCCTGTCACTGCCAGGGCATTACTATAAGCAGGTGTCCTTATGTAACAAGCAGGGAAGTAACTCTGTGTTTTCTTTCTGTTTCACCTGAGATTGTAAAAATGTTGTAATACTGGCTCATAGTCATTAAACACAGAAGGACTCACATTTCCTGGAAGTCTGTAGCCAGTCATGCATGCGGAACCTTCACTCACTGCTCTGGCTGAATTTTTAAAATACTTTACTGAAAGCTTAGTGAACCAGTTACATCTAATAACTTGTACAGTACAATCCCTGTTACCTGGCACCCGCAGGGATTCATTGATGCCGGATATGTGTTCTTGCTGGTTGCCTGGAAGTCAAGCAACAGGCCCTTAAAGAGAAACTCCGACCAAGAATTGAACTTTATCCCAATCAGTAGCTGATACCCCCTTTTACATGAGAAATCTATTCCTTTTCACAAACAGACCATCAGGGGGCGCTGTATGACTGATATTGTGGTGAAACCCCTCCCACAAGAAACCCCTTCCACAAGAAAAGTTCGAACTTTTGGCAGTTTCCTGTCTGTGAACCTTGTTGCATTGTGGAAAATAGCTGTTTACAGCTGTTTCCAACTACCAAAAAACATGCAGCAGCTACATCACCTGCCAACAGTAAAATGTTCACTGGAGTTCCTCTTTAAGGTGGCCACTAATGATCCAATCTTTTTTTGTCCAATCTTACCAAATCTGTGTGGTAGAAAGTTAAACTAAGTGAATATATTGAATGGGCCAATGAGGTAGAAGATGCAAATCTGCGGCCATCAGCTTTATTCCTTTTACTAATATTAGTGGGATGAAGAGTCTTGTTCTTGTGGTGGTTAGAGAGAGCCCCGCCCACCTTAGGCATGGTGAAGCAAGAACTGCAGAGTCTTTTCTTGCTTGATCTACAAGGTACTTTGGGACCATTGGAAGTGCCTTAAGCCATTGTAGGCGCTTGCTAAGGTTCTCAGGTCAACTTGTTCATAGGTGTTGGGAACATGCAGAGACAGAGGGAGGATGGGGTGGGTTTAAAGAGAAACTGTGACCAAGGATCCCAATCAGTAGCTGATACCCCCTTTCCCATTAGAAATCTTTTCCTTTTCTCAAACGGATCATCAGGGGGCTCTGTATACGGTAGCTAATATTGTGATGAAACCCCTCCCACAGTGTGATGTCAGGACCATGGTGCTGACATCACACTGTGGGAGCCTTGTTGCATTGTGGGAAATAATAGCTGTCTCCAACTGCCAGAAAAGCAGCATCTCCTTCCACTGATCCCTTGCCAGCAGTAAAAATGTCACCATATGATAAATGACAGAATGTAAATCAGGGAGAGGAAAGGCTTTACAATGGGCAAACACTAACTAAATCATTTATACATAATCATTGTAAAAATTAAGAACTTTTGTTCATTATGTTATTTTCACTGGAGTTCCTCTTTAACCTGCTGAGCGGTCTGGACGAGCTCAGCTCGTCCAACACCGCCAGAGGCTGCCGCTCAGGCCCTGCTGGGCCGATTTTAATGAAATAAAAAGCAGCACACGCAGCCGGCACTTTGCCAGCCGCGTGTGCTGCCTGATCGCCGCTGCAGCGCGGCGATCCGCCGCGTGCAGCGGCGAAAGAGGGTCCCCCCAGCCGCCCGAGCCCAGCGTAGCCGGAACAATTAGTTCCGGCCAGCGCTAAGGGCTGGATCGGAGGCGGCTGACGTCAGGACGTCGGCTGACGTCCATGACGTCACTCCGCTCGTCGCCATGGCGACGAGGTAAGCGAAACACGGAAGGCCGCTTATTGCGGCCTTCCGTGTTACTTCTGGCCGCCGGAGGCGATCGGAAGAACGCCTCCGGAGCGCCCTCTAGTGGGCTTTCATGCAGCCAACTTTCAGTTGGCTGCATGAAATAGTTTTTTTTTTATTTAAAAAAAACCCTCCCGCAGCCACCCTGGCGATTTAATCAGAACGCCAGGGTGGTTAAGGGACAGGGGTGTGTCTGGGGATTGCAGGCTGGGGTTATCAGTTTTCTAAGTTAATTGAATAAAAGGGTGGAGGTGATGTCAGGCATTCTGAGATGTATATTCTGATTTACAGGCAATCAGGCTGTTAATAAGAGCACTGAGCCAAAGATATGTGTTTTTTGCAATATTTTAGTATTCCATGCTTCATGCGAGAATTCTTTTCTGCCTATATCCCTGTAAATGATGTTTTATGCCTTGGAAACAATAAAAATATAGTTAACAAATATATATATATATATATATATATATATATATATATATATTTATTTATTTTTAATGGATACTTTAGGTAGTCCCTTATATTACATAGAAATGTAGAAATGTTATGATTGGACAGAAAAGATTGGATATTTACGGGGTACCTTAAAATAACACTAACTTCTCCACTTGCAGATCTGTGCGCAGTGGAAGTTACGTACTGAACCTGTGGGTGCTATCATCTACACTTTCTGCAGCTCCCAGCGGCTTTCCCGCATCCTCCATGTATGGTTCTCGTCGCATCTAATGTTGGTCAGGTGACACGGCGGGAGCCATACATCCACACAGGAAAGCCACTGGGAGCTGTAGGAAGTGTAGAAGATGGTGCCTGGAGGTTTGGTAAGTTGCTTCTGCTGTACAAAGCTCAGCAAAACACAAAAGTCCCCCCCCCCATTCCCCCCCCCCCCCCATGCATGCTGGTTAGTTGAGACTGAGGGATGCCTGAGTTCTGGTAACCAGGACTCTACTGCACATTATATTCAGTAGCATGATCTACAATATCATGATTTTTTTTTTTTTTATAAAATACCATCATATTACATAGGACTGACAATAAAACAGCAGTTACTGTAGAATCAGAATTAAGTTTATTCGCCAAATACAACGGTTGTTATACCCGGAATTGGTTGTGGTACACATGACATAGGCATTTTTACATAGCAGCGTGCATTGCAGATACTAGGGAACATTCATGGAGAGCACTAGCAGCTAGAGTGTGGGGCAGTACTACCCAGAGTGGAGTTACTGTAGAAGCTACGTAATCTACGTAATCCCTGTAACGTCCACAATTCTCATGATTACTTTATCCGACAGTCCAGGGTTCAGCCACAAGTAAGGTTTCTGATTCAGTGTTGCTCTTATTGCTCCACTCAGCTGATCCCATCAGTGCTGGTCGTAATGGAGAAAGCTACGCTTACGGATCATTACGCGTAATTTTACGCTATTACGCATTACGAAATTACGCTTACGGCATAGACATTCAATTTCGGTACATGTCTATAATTACGCATAGCATTTACGCAATTACGCGTAAGTATACCGGAATTCAGGTTATTACCTTATAGGCTTACGCGTAAAATCCTACTATCAATTAATGTGTAAGGTCATGCTGCCAAGCGGAAAAGTTGACGCATGGATCAATGTTAGGTAGCCGCCGACTTTAAGGGTTAATAGCAAAGCCCCCTTAAGTGCTAAGAGCCTCAAATTTGGAGAATATATTAAGGAGATCAGAAGAAATAAGAGGAAAAAAATTTTTTTCAAAAAGACCTTATAGTTTTTGAGAAAATTGATGTTAAAGTTTCAAAGGAAAAATATATACATTTAAAAACCCGCCGACTTTAACGGTTAATAGCAAAGCCTGCTTAAAATTTAGGAACACCAAATTCACAGGGTATATTAAGGGGATCAGTGGGAATAAGAGGAAAAAATTTTTTTTCAAAAAGACCTTATAGTTTTTGAGAAAATCTATTTTTAAGTTTCAAGGGCGAAAATGTCTTTTAAATGCGGAAAATGTCAGTTTTTTTTGCACAGGTAACAATAGTGTTTTATTTTCATAGATTCCCCCAAGTGGGAAGAGTTTTACTTACTTCGTTCTGAGTGTGGGAAATATTAAAAAAAAACGACGTGGGGTCCCCCCTCCCAGACCTCTCTAACCCCTTGTCCCCCATGCAGACTGGGATAGCCAGAATGCGGAGCACCGGCCGCGTGGGGCTCCGCACCCTGACTATACCAGCCCGCATGGTCCATGGATTGGGGGGTCTCGGAAGGGGAGGGGCAGCCAAGCTTTCCCCTCCCCCTCCGAGCCCTTGTCCAATCCAAGGACAAGGGGCTCTTCTCCACCTCCGATGGGCGGTGGAGGTGGAGGCCGCGATTTCCTGGGGAGGGGTTCATGGTGGCATCTGGGAGTCCCCTTTAAAAAGGGGTCCCCCAGATGCCCACCCCCCTCCCAGGAGAAATGAGTATAGAGGTACTTGTACCCCTTACCCATTTCCTTTAAGAGTTAAAAGTAAATAAACACACAAACACATAGAAAAAGTATTTTAATTGAACAAAAAACATAACCACGAAAAAAGTCCTTTAATATTCTTAATTAACCATTAATACTTACCTGTCCCTTTAAAAAGCCAGTTCCCACGCAATATCCTCGGAAATATAGTAATCCGTTACAATGTAACAAAGTTATTACAATGTAACAACTTTGTTACTTTGTAACACCACCGCACCCGACGTCACTCGCCGCTCACCCGCCGGCCGCCGCATACACGCTAGTCCCCGCCGGCTCCCGCCGTCCACTCCGCCCACACCTGTCACTCATATACATGCTGGCACCCATGGGTGCCAGCATGTATATAGGTGACATGTGGGAGAGGCGGGGAGGGCAGCGGAGCCGGCGGGGACTTAGCCTCCCTTCACCCGACAGAGCTCTGAGCTATATTAGCTCAGAGCTCTCGAAAGCATCTTTGTATTTGGGCTCCAAGGAGCCCCATTGGTCCTTAGCAGACCAATGGGGTTCCTTCTGATTTGAAGGAACCCCATTGGTCTGCTAAGGACCAATGGGGCTCCTTGGAGCCCAAATACAAAGATGCTTTCGAGAGCTCTGAGCTAATATAGCTCAGAGCTCTGTCGGGTGAAGGGAGGCTAAGTCCCCGCCGGCTCCGCTGCCCTCCCCGCCTCTCCCACATGTCACCTATATACATGCTGGCACCCATGGGTGCCAGCATGTATATGAGTGACAGGTGTGGGCGGAGTGGACGGCGGGAGCCGGCGGGGACTAGCGTGTATGCGGCGGCCGGCAGGTGAGCGGCGAGTGACGTCGGGTGCGGTGGTGTTACAAAATAACAAAGTTGTTACATTGTAATAACTTTGTTACATTGTAACTGATTAGTATATTTCCGAGGATATTGCGTGGGAACTGGCTTTTAAAGGGACAGGTAAGTATTAATGGTTAATTAACAATATTAAAGGACTTTTTCGTGGTTATGTTTTTTGTTCAATTAAAATACTTTTTCTATGTGTTTGTGTGTTTATTTACTTTTAACTCTTAAAGGAAATGGGTAAGGGGTACAAGTACCTCTATACTCATTTCTCCTGGGAGGGGGGTGGGCATCTGGGGGACCCCTTTTTAAAGGGGACTCCCAGATGCCACCATGAACCCCTCCCCAGGAAATCGCGGCCTCCACCTCCACCGCCCATCGGAGGTGGAGAAGAGCCCCTTGTCCTTGGATTGGACAAGGGCTCGGAGGGGAAGGGGAAAGCTTGGCTGCCCCTCCCCTTCCGAGACCCCCCAATCCATGGACCATGCGGGCTGGTATAGTCAGGGTGCGGAGCCCCACGCGGCCGGTGCTCCGCATTCTGGCTATCCCAGTCTGCATGGGGGACAAGGGGTTAAAGAGGTCTGGGAGGGGGGACCCCACGTCGTTTTTTTTTAATATTTCCCACACTCAGAACGAAGTAAGTAAAACTCTTCCCACTTGGGGGAATCTATGAAAATAAAACACTATTGTTACCTGTGCAAAAAAAACTGACATTTTCCGCATTTAAAAGACATTTTCGCCCTTGAAACTTAAAAATCGATTTTCTCAAAAACTATAAGGTCTTTTTGAAAAAAATTTTTTTCCTCTTATTCCCACTGATCCCCTTAATATACCCTGTGAATTTGGTGTTCCTAAATTTTAAGCAGGCTTTGCTATTAACCGTTAAAGTCGGCGGGTTTTTAAATGTATATATTTTTCCTTTGAAACTTTAACATCAATTTTCTCAAAAACTATAAGGTGTCTTTTTGAAAAAAAAAATTTTCCTCTTATTCCTTCTGATCTCCTTAATATATTCTCCAAATTTGAGGCTCTTAGCAGTTAAGGGGGCTTTGCTATTAACCCTTAAAGTCGGCGGCTTTTTTATATTATACGGGAGCGTAATATTACGCGATTACGGCAGACTGTGTCATTTTAATGGGAGTTTACTGTCTTACGCGTAATTTGTTACGCGTAAAACGTAACCCTACGGTCTACGCGTAATTAATTACGCGTAATACCGTAACCTTACACGTAACGCTTACGGTGCATTTGTAGTGAATTACGATGCGTAATTACGCTAATGCGTAATTTCGGCCCAGCACTGGATCCCATACTTTCTGAACAGGTGTGTTTATTATTCAGGCACTAGGGTGGCTTTCCAGTAACTGTCTCTAGCTGGACACCAAGAAGGATCTTCTATAATGGTTTGTCTAATTTAGTACCCTGGAGGCTCTCCAGGAATGAGTGTCTAACCAAGCACCAGGGAAGTTCTCTAGTAATGATGTGTAAAATTGTGTGCAAAGAAGGATCATATCCAGTAACTGTATACCTAGCTGGACCTCATACAGTGGCGTAGCTAAGAAGCTGTGGGCCCAGTGACGGCTCCAGGATTTTTTGGGGGGGAGGTGCTATGCAGGTGTTGGACCAACGTCTGGGGTAGCTGATGACCCGCTTTGCACACCATGGCAAAAAATGGGTGTGGCTATAATCTGCGCCACTGCAAAAATGGGCGTGGTCATGATCAGAGGAGGGCGGAGCTAACTGTAATTTAACGTGAACCTGAGGTGAGAGTGATATGGAGGCTGCCTTATTTATTTCCTTTTAAACAATACTAGTTGCCTGGCAGCCCTGCTGATCTATTTGGCTGCAGTAGTGAACTGAATTACACCAGAAACGTCTATTAGATGCCAAAAGTCACCTCACGCTGGGGGGTGCTAATAGGGTTCTTGGACAAATTTAGGGGGTACTTCGGCACCCCCCTGGCGCCGCCACTGTGTGGGCCCCATTGCAAGTTTTGTATTGGGGCCCCCCAAGCTCTCTATACATAACAATTGATACGCCACACCAAAACCAATCAAGGACAACCACAGTGTCAGAGGTACAAGAAGAGGATAGGAAACAGGGTGTTAATGATCACTGCTATTCTAATAATCTATAGAAGTGATTATTATCAGCATAGGACCAATAAAGAGCTAATACTGTGGCTCTAAGGGCCCCTCTAGCCCAAGGGCCCCGATGCGGTAACTACCTCTGCACCCCCTATTGCTAAGCCCCTAAATCCTCATACTATGGTAACTTTGTAGAGTATGTTTCCCTCTCAGACTCGACCCTTCCTTCAACACCTTCAAGCAAGCCCTCAAAACACACCTCTTTAAGATGGCCTGCCCCTCCCCCCCTACTCTCTCAGCTGAGCACCTATTTCACAGCCCTACCAGTGTGTCCCTCCCACTCCCCTTTATATAGCAAGCTTATTTCCCAACCCTCTCCCTTTCCTGTGTGTCATGAGATCCCTTGTTAATACTGTGTGTATCCCTATTTATGTCAGTGTTGCCGCCTACCTGACATCACTATTTCTGTTGATGGCACTTCCATAACACCTGTCCCCCAGGCTCGCTGTCCGGTTGTAATTTTGGACACAAGTCTCTCATTTAAACCACACATTGACAAACTATCCTCCTCTTGTCGCCTCCACCTAAAAAAACATCTCCTGCATTCGTCTTTTTCTCACACAGGACACTTTTGGTGCATGCCCTGATTATTTAAAGGATAGACTATTGCAGCTCTCTTCTCTGCGGACTCTCTGCCAAACATTTACCCCCGCTACAGTCCATCATGAACTCTGCTGCACGACTCATCCACCTCTCCTCCCGCTTCTCCAGCCCAATACCACTCTGTCAGTCCCTTCACTGGCTGCCAGTTACACAAAGGATACAATTTAAAATCCTCACTCTCGGCTACAAAGCTCTCCACGACATAGCTCCTTCCTATCTAAATCAAGTTATTTCTAGATACCATCCTACACGAAACTTCCGCTCTGCTAACAATGTCCTTCTGTCTTCTTCCCTGGTCACCTCATCTCACTACCGCTTACAAGACTTCTCTCGATCCTCTCCCCTCCTCTTGAACACTCTCCCTCAACACATCCGCCACTCATCCACACTTACTCTTTTTAGACACAATCTGAAAACCCCACTCTTCAGGCATGCATACTCTCCTACCTAGGAAACTGCCCACTAACAGGAGGACAGGAGGAGGATGGGGCCAGGGCAGGCCCGGATTTACATCACAGGAGCCTATAGGCACAGATGTCCAGGCACCCTACACTCTGCCCTCCATGAACCTACAAACACACGCCGAACCGCACCATCATAGGTAGCTACAGATGCCCCTTAATACTGAGGATAGCTCTGGCTACCTAATACTAAGAGCTTTCCTCAGTATTAAGTAACTGGAGGTGCTCCCAAGTTTTAGGTACAGTAGCTAGAGATGCCACCAGCTAAAGGCATATCTTGTCAGTGGAATGCCAAGAGCAGGCTGAGTAACCTCACTCTCACCAGGACTCTGCATAGGTAAGGTAGGAGGGAGGCACTCTAGGAGGGGAGTGAGCCGCCTTTCCATCACCAAGCGCCTGTAGGCACGTGCCTACAGTGCCTTATGGTAAATCCGGCCCTGGGGCAGGGTGTGCGGGCGTGTGCACGCACGGAGATGCGCGCATGTCTGCGCATTGCACGCGGCTTCTACGGTCAGAGCCTAGCATCCATTTTCAAACGGGCCTTAGGACTAGTAATAATAATATGTTGGTACTTTATACATACAGTAAATAATAATATGTTGCACACGCACAGGCAATGATTAATAATTTTCCCATTTTAAGGTTATGTCCTCTTTCCCTGTTATTGTTGCAGATTTATATCTACGTTTTCCAAAACCTCTATATGATCCCGATAGCTGTGGTGCTGCTGTCCCTCATGTCCCTCACGGTGCTAATTCTCACAAAAGAGCTAAACGAGAAATATAGAAAAGTGATTGGCTTTGTCATTCCCATCGATATGGCGCTGGTAAGTGTGATCTGACGTGTCCTGTTAGCGACTATGCTGGATGTGCATAGGGTGGAATACGATCAGTCTAAAGTACCTGTGGGTATACATTTTATAAGGGAAACTGTAGTTAATGTGTTATATGAGAATGTACTATATCATTTTTATTATGCCTTTATCTACCTCTGACAGTTTCTGCCATGCCATACTTAAAGTGTAAAGTTGTATGTGTAGTAGAGCTAAGAAATAGAACATTAGTAGTAAATAAAAGAGTCTCATATTGTTTATAGTACAGGAAGAGTTAAGAAACTTCAATTGTTATCCATGCAAAAGCGCTATTTTGTGCTCTCTGACCCAACTTGGGTTGAAGACAGTCCTATTTTGTGAAGCACTAATACATCAAAGAAACAGTGAGAGGCAGCTTCAATAAGGTTTTACTGCAGGGGCGTTCAAAGGATCATTAGGTCTGCCTAGTTTCATAGATTAAAATACAGTGTAGAGTGGCTCAGTACTGCGCAAGCGTGAGCGCGCACACAAAGCCATTTTCAAACATTTCTGGCTAGATTTTGTAAGGTAGTCATTTTTGTAAATGATTGAGCAATGTTTCCATTAGAAACATTCAAATCGCGTTTTAATTTGTGGATTCGAACTTCAAATTCGTAAAAGCGTATATATATATATAGATGTGCTTTTTACATGCAAATTCGCATATGTATATTAGCACTTTGTACATGCGACTTTGCATGCGCATTTACAAATGTTTTTCTTGGTACAATTTTTACAATAAGGAAGTCCTATTGTCATTACCAATTGCGCATGCGAAAACACACGTGCAAGTCAGCGAGCAATGCCCATATAATAGTAACCCTGCTGTCAGTTTGTTTTTCTGGATGCGAATTTCACATAGTGGAAACAAGCCATAGAATAACATTGCTGTGCAAATGTATGTGCTGTAAAAAAATGCACAAATTCACACCTAGTGGAAACAGGCCCCTACTGTTTAATGATTTTACACTCATTGAATAGCGTTTTTGTAGTCTCTTACATCATACATACATCCTCAGGCCATTTCTCTAATTGATATTACAACACTTCCATCATTCTAGTTTTACTTGGATGACATTCCTGGCCGTGATTAACCAGGCCATCTATAAAAGCTAAATTATGGAGGCGGTGGAATACCCAGAATTACTTCTAATACACTAATTAATATATATATAGCATGCTGTACGTATGTTGCCTGACAGGTTACTGATAGTTCTCTCACTTTGTGCAGATTGTTGCCACATCTCTTGCTTGTTACTTTGCCAACATGAAGGAAGAGTATGGAGTTGATGTCGTTGGGCACATTCCAAAAGGGTAATTAATTTAATTCTGATGCTGGCTAGAAATGTAACAATGAATCTTTGTTAAGTAGGAACTGGCCTTCTTAAAGGTCATACAAGGTGAATAAATAAATCTATCTTTACTTACCTGGAGTTTCTTCCAGCCCTTAGAAGTCAAGCGTATCCATCCACGCAGTTCTGGTCCCTATGGGTCCCGCCTGCAGTATCGCCGCCCCGCTGCCTCCCGGTATTGCACTGTGCCTAAATTTCCGGTGATGTGTGTACACCCATGCAAATGCAGAAGACGCCAACCCATCGGGGGTCAGCAATACTGCAGAGGCTGCTGGTGGGACCCAGGAGAAGACCGGTGCTATAGCAGCGAGTCCAGCGACCAGGGGCGTAACTACATCGGGCTGTCTGCAAGACTCTGGCCGAATTTGATAGCTGCAACTACCTGCTTGTGTACCTGGACTATCATGAACTTCTACCAGCCACCAGCAAGTGGAGTTTTGCAGGAATAATTTAGATATGTGCACAGCTGATAGCACCCTATATATAAACACACTCCCCTGCTCAAAACTTTGTCAGAAGTTCTCAGTTTTGCTTGCACCTACACAGGGCTGGATTTGCACTGTTTACTGCACAAGGCCCACTATCACCAGCTGCCCCTGGACCGACAGCATCTTAAACTTCACCCCCAACACGGCAGGGATTAGATTGTAAGCTCCTGTGAGGACAGTTAGTGAAGTGATGGCAGGGATTACAAATAAGCTCCTCTGAGGACAGTAAATGACATGATGGCAGGGAGTAGATTGTAAACTCCTTGACGAGCAGCACATTTGGTGAGTGACAGGCAGCTCAGAGATCACTGTAAGTGCCGTTCGCTGCCCCTTCATCCCCGAGTGCCACATCTGGCTGTTGGTAGCCACCCACCGGCGCTATGTGCAAATTCTGTGTAGCACAACGAATGTTCGGCAGGCTAACTGCTACTACCACCCTGCTGCCCACAGCCCGCCCTTTGCGTTCCTGCTGCCCTAGGCCATGGCCTGTGTGGCCTTTCCTGAATTTCGGCCATGCACCTATATATGATGATTGCTATGCTCCCTGGCCTCTATCTGTGACTCACTGGCCCTGGAGCTTGTTGTTCCATTTCCTAACCTATTTGCCTGGCTTGTATATATTATTATATTTCTATTTGTATATATGTGCTAGATTACTTAGATGATTGGATTTTTTGCTCTGTTCTGGGTTTATTTTTCTCTGGCTGGTTGCTGCAGTCTAATTTTATTACTTCGCACCTCTCAAAATGCTGCTCTGTGTGACCACCAGCCTCGCCGCCTTTGCATTGTATAAGATACAGCACAGATAGTGTAGAAATAGGTGAAATCACCAGGAGAGTCAAACAATTCATCCGTTGTCACACCAAATACATAGGTGTCTCGGACGGTGCGGGGCCGCAGGCGCATCCTGTAACCGCCCGTGAAGAAAAAGTGATCGCACTCGATTCTCTGCATCGATTGCGCTTCAAATCGATAGAATCTGGGTTGAGTGTGTAGGAGCAGCTGAGTCTTTTCTCAGCAGAGAGATAGCATCAGCCTAACTGCAGGATGGCTCTTTTGATATGCTAATGAGCCTGAGCCTAATCTGCTGCAGAGAGTCCTAGCTTCAAGCTGTGCTGATGGCCCATCCATCAGGTATAGGTGACAAGCACCATGACAGAAGCAATCTAGAGTGGGACAACTCAGACACGCTGGCTCCTTCCCCCAGCAGGTAAGCCGACATGTGGCTTGCTGCTGCCAGCTTGAAAAGGACCTCACCTAGGAATGACCTGCTATCAATCCCAGATGTAGATCATATTCCATAAACTGCTATATGTGTCATATTTTCTGTGTTGCCAGGCTGGCAGACCCTCCAAAGTAACAGAGCATGGAGAGCCCTGTCTGGCGTTGGTTCTGAGAACATTTCAGAACATTTTGAGGTAAAGACTGCCAGTTAGGCAGTTCAACAGTGCCCTAATGATACCACAGGGGTCCCACCCCTCATGTTTGGTATCAGGCTGCTGGGTACATCGAGGCAGACCTGAAAATATTAGTAAATCTGCCCTGACCTGTACGGTTCTGTGAGATAGAGCCCATATATGGTTAAGGTATGATTTCTGGTCCCCAGGACAAGGGGAGGACTCATCTCATGTTCTAAGGGGGTGTGTGGCCCCGCCCTCCCTCCCTCCTACTGAATCAGGGGCATAAGAATGGCAGAGGACCCAAACTCAGTGTCCTCCACCCTGAAACATCTTGAACTCATCTGTGCCAGCTTGAGGATATGCTGGCATCCACCTGGTCTGAACTCTGAACTTTGATTGAAACCAAGAACTCTGATTCTTCCCACAAAAAGGACATCTTTCCAGGAACTAAGTATTTTTCTCCCTTCTTTTATTTTTTATACTGTCTATTACTGTTTTAATAATTGTTGATTTTAATAATTGTCTGTATATATTAATTATTTATATTGCCGTGAATAAACAACTTTTATCCAAGTCATTCACTGTCCGCTACCCTGCTTATCAGCACACACAGAACTGATCCCGGGTCTCTGAAGAGACGCTACTGTTTGTTGGTTGTTGGCTAGACAGAATACCGTGTGTTTAACCGTTTTATTCGCAGGACTAGTCAGTCAGTGGGCTCCTCGGTCCCATGGTAACCGCGGTGGTGGCAGATACCCTGAACCAGTGTGTGAAGTTGTAATTACCCGTATCTCACAGGCTCCCTTCTGGTTTGTCTGCGGCTAATTATTAGCGGTTCCTGCGCATCGACTGCGACCAGAGTTCGCACGATCTGTGCGCTGGCACCGTTTAGAAGGCCAATTGCGGTCAGCCACCAGGGCTCCTGTGACAGTGTTAGGCAGCGGTTGGGACCTGGGTTGTGCTGAAGAGTATCTAAGATAGCGCTAGCGCTATCCAGAAACGAACTAATTCGTTGGTGTAGCTGGAAGGCAATATATTTTTTTTTATATATACAGAGAGACTGTGTAGCCAGTACCCCTCCCCAAAAGTTTTATTTTATTTGGCGTGGAAATGTCCGGGAACTACAAGAAAATGTGCCTGGCGGACCTGCAAAATCTTTGCCAAGAGAGAGGCATTGATGTCGGCCGCAAGAAACAACGGGACCTAGTAACGGAATTGTTTCAATGGGATACCCAGCAACTGCGGGAGCCGGGAGTGTCCACTGAAGTGGATACCAGCCCATCTGACCCAAATCGAGGGGAACCAGAGACTGAGAATCCTGACCGTACAGAGGTTGTGCATCCTGAGGGCCCTGCATTAACAGTTACACAGGAGAATGTCAGTATGGTCCCCAATCCCAGAGTTTCTGAAAGTACTCACCCGGAACTGGCCAGTACTGGACTGTCCATGGGTGCTGACCCGGTAATGCAGCAGGCATTACGAAAGCTGATGGAGACTGACCTGGACAAGTACCTGCAGTACATGGTGGAGCAAAAGTGAGAGGCACGAGAGGAGAGGGATGGCGCTGAGCGAGAACGGGAGCGCCAACGACAGCATGAGCTAAACATGGCAAAATTGCAACAGGCCAGCCGGAGTTCTTCGCCCAGCCTCCCTGCTGAAGGAGCTGCACCACCCGTAAGTGCAAAATTTAAATTTGCTAATATTGAAAAAGACACAGACATTGACTTGTTTTTGCGATCTTTTGAAAAAGCATGCCGTCAGTATCGTCTGTCCCAAGACCAGTGGGCCAGACATCTGACACCTTTGCTGCGCTACAAAGCGCTTGATGCTTTCGCAGAATTGCCTGCGGAGAAAGATAATGATTATGCCGCTATAAAAGACGCTATCATTACTAAGTACCAGCTGACGCCAGAAGCCTATCGCAAAAAGTTCAGAGCCTGGCAGAAAAAGTCTTCTGATTCGTACCGAAATGTGGTCAGCAGCTTACTCACCACACTCCGCCAGTGGACTCTAGGCCTCACCAAAGGGTCTTATGATGTCCTGGAACAATTTCTGAACATTTGCCCCGCTGAGGTACGACAGTTTGTGTTGGAGCGCAAGCCGGCGTCAGCAACTGTCGCTGCAGACCTCGCTGAGACCTTTGCAACTACCCGGGTGTCTGATACACGCAGAACTGTCCCATCCAGCTGGAGAGGAGGTCAGCCCAATACTCTGGCAGACTCTCCTGCCCCTGTGAGCTGTCAGCCACCGAGGCCACCCAGCGCAGCTGCTGCACCCAGGCCTGCAGCCCCTGGAGAGGTCACCTGTCACTACTGCCGCCAGCCCGGACACATGAAATTCGACTGTCCGGAGCGGAGACAGACACCACCAGCACCTGCAGCACCTGTATCTCACCCACAGCAGAGGCAACCAGCCAGCGAACCACAGCCTGGATCATCAGATTTTGTCCTGTTTGCCCGCGGAAAGGAAATCCGCGACCGAACCGACCAGCAGCAACTTGTTAGAGTGAACGACAAAGTTGTCACCGCATTCCGGGACACCGGAGCTGACATCACGTTAGTTCACTCCCACCTTGTGCCAAAGGAGAGCATCAGCTCCAGCCGATCCCTTGCCCTTACTGGAGTAGAGGGCACCCCTTTTCACATAGCCCACGCGAGAGTGAAGCTGGATTGGGGAGGAGGGGTCAAAGAAAGGGTTGTTGGGGTTGTGAAGGATCTCCCAGTCCCTGTGTTGCTGGGGACTGATTTGGGCAAGCTTGTGTCCTACTATGAACCTGCCACGACCGCCTTGTCGCTCACGGAAGGAGACGGACTCTCCACCCACCACCAGGTACTTTATACACTTGGGGGAGCACCAGGGGGAGGTGGGTTGAATGTGCCCAGTTCAAGGGTACCCGGTTCAATAGTGCCTGCTTCAAAGGCACCTGAGTTTGATGTACAGACTGTCTGTTGTGATGATGCTGTAACTGTACCTGAGTTTACTGTACAACCTGTCTGTAATGAAAAAATGTCTATACCTGTCAATGTCATTACTGCATGCAACGATGATTTGAGTAATGTCCGTCTGTGCCATTCTGACAGTGTACCTGTGCTAGCAGTACCGCGCAGCTGCACTGCTCAGAACCCAAGCTCAGAACAGGTGGAGGGGGTTCCGGCCTCCTCCCCCTCCTCTGACCGCAGGGATGAGACCTTTCAGCCGCTGGCCTCGTGTGACATGAGCCAGTTGGCTGAAACTGACAGCGCCGTATTCTAAGCTGCACTACAAAGTGACCCAAGCCTGGAGGTGCTCAGGCAGCAAGCCGCTGAGCCCCTCGCAGACGGGGCCGCTTTCAAGGTGTACTGGGAAGGTGGGAGACTGTACAGTGAGTCTGTACAGCCCCCTACAGGTAGATCCCACGCGAATACCAAATGGCTTGTGGTCCCGAGTGCGTTCAGGGGACATGTGCTGAAATCCGCACATGATAATCCTCTGACAGGGCACTCGGGTGTCCGCAAGACACTTGCCGGTATTCGGAAACAGTTTTATTGGCCCCGGATGAACAGGGATGTAGCGAACTACTGCAGGGCATGTGCCGTCTGTCAGGAGCTGGGAAGGTCCAGGGATTCCCGCGGGGTTCCCTTAGGTCCACAGCCACTTAGCAGGGGAACCCTGCGTGGGCTGGCTGTTGACCTAACCAACCCACTGCCTGTTGTCAGCAGTCCCGACAGACACCACGTCCGACTGCAGTGGCGCAAACGCCCTGTCCAGAACGGTCCATGTCGGGTCAAACCTGAGGGTAGCAGACCGCGACCGGTCCAGGGGAACCGAGCCACAGGCTCCAATAGGTTTTCCCGCCGCACCGGCAACCCGAGACCCGTCAGCCAGGTTGGCCGACATGCAGCGGGCAGCCGACACCAGAACGCCGACGGGCTATCCCGTTGCAACGGTGAACTAGATCAGATATCGCAGGTTAGCGGCAACGACACACATCTTGCTGATGCATGTCTATCTGCCTTCTCTCCAGGGGGTGCTGTCACGGACGGTTGCGGGGCCGCAGGCGCATCCTGTAACCGCCTGTGAAGAAAAAGCGATCGCACTCGATTCTCTGCATCGATTGCGCTTCAAATCGATAGAATCTGGGTTGAGTGTGTAGGAGCAGCTGAGTCTTTTCTCAGCAGAGAGATAGCATCAGCCTAACTGCAGGATGGCTCTTTTGATATGCTAATGAGCCTGAGCCTAATCTGCTGCAGAGAGTCCTGGCTTCAAGCTGTGCTGATGGCCCATCCATCAGGTATAGGTGACAAGCACCATGACAGAAGCAATCTAGAGTGGGACAACTCAGACACGCTGGCTCCTTCCCCCAGCAGGGAAGCCGACATGTGGCTTGCTGCTGCCAGCTTCAAAAGGACCTCACCTAGGAATGACCTGCTATCAATCCCAGATGTAGATCATATTCCATAAACTGCTATATGTGTCATATTTTCTGTGTTGCCAGGCTGGCAGACCCTCCAAACTAACAGAGCATGGAGGGCCCTGTCTGGCGTTGGTTCTGAGAACATTTCAGAACATTCTGAGGTAAAGACTGCCAGTTAGGCAGTTCAACAGTGCCCTAATGATACCACAGGGGTCCCACCCCTCATGTTTGGTATCAGGCTGCTGGGTACATCGAGGCAGACCTGAAAATATTAGTAAATCTGCCCTGACCTGTACGGTTCTGTGAGATAGAGCCCATATATGGTTAAGGTATGATTTCTGGTCCCCAGGACAAGGGGAGGACTCATCTCATGTTCTAAGGGGGTGTGTGGCCCCGCCCTCCCTCCCTCCTACTGAATCAGGGGCATAAGAATGGCAGAGGACCCAAACTCAGTGTCCTCCACCCTGAAACATCTTGAACTCATCTGTGCCAGCTTGAGGATATGCTGGCATCCACCTGGTCTGAACTCTGAACTTTGATTGAAACCAAGAACTCTGATTCTTCCCACAAGAAGGACATCTTTCCAGGAACTAAGTATTTTTCTCCCTTCTTTTATTTTTTATACTGTCTATTACTGTTTTAATAATTGTTGATTTTAATAATTGTCTGTATATATTAATTATTTATATTGCCGCGAATAAACGACTTTTATCCAAGTCATTCACTGTCCGCTACCCTGCTTATCAGCACACACAGAACTGATCCCGGGTCTCTGAAGAGACGCTACTGTTTGTTGGTTGTTGGCTAGACAGAATACCGTGTGTTTAACCGTTTTATTCGCAGGACTAGTCAGTCAGTGGGCTCCTCGGTCCCATGGTAACCGCGGTGGTGGCAGATACCCTGAACCAGTGTGTGAAGTTGTAATTACCCGTATCTCACAGGCTCCCTTCTGGTTTGTCTGCGGCTAATTATTAGCGGTTCCTGCGCATCGACTGCGACCAGAGTTCGCACGATCTGTGCGCTGGCACCGTTTAGAAGGCCAATTGCGGTCAGCCACCAGGGCTCCTGTGACAATAGGCGTCAATTTATCAAGGCTGTTCGATAAACAAAAAAACAAGTCAGGAAAATACCGCATTCGGTATTTTAGACTTTTGTGTGCTAATTCCTCAATATTTTTACAGGTGCGGTAGAAGTTCGGTAATTGCCCAAAGCCCAGTTGTCGGTAAAAGCAGAAGAGTGTGAGTTGTCTGTGTTGTTACATCTTTTCTCCGTGCAGAGACAACATTACAATAGTAAGAGGCATCCTGACATCCCTTTTATATGTACATGATTTGTTATACTGCCTCTGCTCGCTCTGAATCTCTCTATCAGTCTCCATTAGTCTTTCTTAACATTTTTTTTCTTTGCCACGGCTTAGATGAACTTCAAAGATACTTTAAACATGCCCTGCTTAGGGGATTTCCACACTAGCTACTCTGTATCTTCAAACAGGAACAGAAGAGGTTAAACTGATGAAAGGAGGCAGGTGAGGTGTCTTTTGTTCCATCTCTCTCTGCCTCTTACCTTGGGGGTAAGAATGCAGGACCCGCAGAGAAGGCTTTGGGTCCAATCAAAATCACTTGCAGGAGACAGGGGCTGTTCCTATTGGCTTCTGCTCCTGTCAGTCATAGGTAATCGTCTCTGCTTCTGTGAGGATTGTGAGTTTCGCACTGATTCCGCACTGATATCGACAGAGGAGAACTGCTGGTAATGGAACTGTGTTTTACCGCTTGCTGTAACCTTGATGAATTGACATTTACTGACATTTGATGAGGTATTTACCGCACAAGTTGGTAATTTACCTCACTGCTCCATAATTTCAGCTTTCCATGCGGTAACAGCCTTGATGAATTGACATTTTCCTAAGTGATCGGTAAAATCAGCTGTTTTCAGCATTACCGAATGTGGCAATGCTTAGTAAATTGATTCCAGGCAGCCACTACTAGTACTGTATTGGCAAAACTGTCAAGCCCTTGAGAGATTCCTCCAGCCTACAAGGTCAATAATGAAGGGTGTGGGTGCCACTTGTTGGATTGAACACGTCAAGGAGGACCATAGGGCCAATGCTTGTTGTCTCTCCTTTGCGGGCTTGGAGGTGGTAAAGGAGGACAATGGGGGTGGCTTGAGGAATGATAAACTCTTAAAGAGAGAGGCCATTAGGATTTCACGTATAGACACCTTCGGGAATCTGGGTTTAAACAAGAGGAATGAGGCTAATGCCTATTTTTTAAATGTCCTTTCCTAAGATTTTGTAAGTTTAATTACACTGTCAACTCATCTCCCTAAATGGACAGTACGCTAAATACAGCTGTATATAGGTAGGCAGGAGGGGTGTGGGTCAGGCCCCGTGTCCTGAAGAGACATGTTGTACACGTGAAACAGCTGTTTACCAGAGGCAGTTTGTTTTACCTGGTGTTACATGGCAAAAACGAAGTTTGACTAGAGAGTGCCAGAGTCCGTATCTTCTTTTGCTGCACAAGGCTGTAATGTCCATGATCTCTGTGACAGGTGTAACACTTGATGTATGGTCAGTGTTATTGCCAGGCCCGGATTTACATCACAGGAGCCTATAGGCACAGATGTCCTGGCACCCTAGACTTCATCCTCAATGAACCTACAAACCGCTGCCAAACTGCACCACAAGTGTGCTGGCTGTCCAAGCTGTCACTGGCACCCTAGATTTCATCCTCAATGAACCTACAAACTGCTGCCAAACGGCACCACAAGTGTTCTGGCTGTCCAAGCTGTCACTGGCACCCTAGACTTCATCCTCAATGAACCTACGAACCGCTGCCAAACTGCACCACAAGTGTTCTGGCTGTCCAAGCTGTCACTGGCACCCTAGACTTCATCCTCAATGAACCTACAAACCGCTGCCAAACTGCACCACAAGTGTGTTGGCTGTCCAAGCTGTCACTTCTCTCTTGCCCGTCATAGGTAGCTACAGGTGTCCTTTAGTATTAGGTAGCCAGAGCTATCCTCAGTATTTAGTAGCTAGAGGTGCCCAAGACTGAAGGATAATCTGGCCAGTGGAATGCAGAGACCCGGGTGAGTAACCTCTCATTTACACTCCGCTCAGGACTCTGCATAGGGAAGGAGGGAGGAACTCAGGGAGGGGAGTAAGCCACCTTTCCATCATCGGGCATCTGTAGGCACTTGCTTACAGTGCCTTATGGTAAATCCGGCCATAGTTATTGCTCCAGAATCTCCAGTAGCGCCCATTCCCATCTGATTTATTTTCCATTTACCCTTTCAGAATTCCTCTTCCTCAGCCTCCTCTGATGGATGATCTGCAGGATGTGGTGGTGGAGGGATTCAGTATTGCCTTTGTGGGATACGCAGTTTCTATTTATCTTGCTTACGGCTCAGCCAAAAAGTTCAAATACTCCATTTCAGAAAATCAGGTAATGTGTGAGGTATAAAACTCAGTAAAATGGTGAATGCTGAATGCCCGCTGTTCTGGTCACACGAGTGGTCCTTGACCGGCTATGAAAGGGCAGACAATGCAAAGTATTTAGTGTGTTACGCATTTTCCTTTAGTTAGGATGCTAGATTGCTCAGGGAGGATTCCCATTGGTCTATTGCCAACCAATTGTAGCCTGATTCTTCTGCTAGGTCTCGATCGGTATAACGGCATTTCTAGTGTGCAGTCACCTGAATGAACGGCTGCAGCTGACAAGGCTGTGGAGTCGGAGTCGTGGAGTTGGAGCAATTTTGGGTACCTAAAGTCAAAGTATGTTGTTTCGTATACTGAGAAGCTGGAGTCGGATGATTTTTGTACCTACTCCATAGCCTTGCAAGGGCTGTGGAGTCGGAGCAATTTTTGGGTACCTGAAGTCAGACTTGGGGCCTGATTCACAAAGCGGTGCAAAGTGTTTGCACGCGAGTGATAAGCCCTTTATCACGCCTAAACTCAGTTTAGGCATGATAAGAAGAAACTCACGTGAATTTTCCATGCGCAAAGTTTTGCGCGCGCAGCGTCCATTAAGCCCTATGGGACTAAAACTTTGCGCGCGGGAGCTTCGCGCGAAGAGCAGCACAAATCGGTAATAACTAGGTGGTGCAAAAGTTATCATGCCTAAAGTCTTTTAGGCGTGATAACTGAGTTATCACTGCTTTGTGAATCAGGCCCTTGGTGTTTTCATGGTTGTTTTTTTTTTATCAACTCCTCAGCCTTGGCAGCGGAGGCTGAGGACCCAAATGGACAGCAGCAGGTCATTATTTAGCAAAATACACGCGCCAAGCAGCCTAGTGATAGGCTAGCATTGATTCAGTTTGTTTTTGACATGGTCTATTTACACTATATCAGTTGCTGTCAGGTGTAACTAAAAGGAACACTGATGTGCAGTCCAGTGTCCATGTTTCCCTATGGCCTCTTTCACACGATACACTGAAAAACTGAAGCTTTTTCACAATGCACTGCCATGGAGAAAAAAAAACACACTGCAATGCAACGTAACATATTAAAACGCATAAAGTGTAAAAAGGCTCTCACCCTCCATTTTGCTAGCTGATCCGGAAAAGTCGTGCAGGATCCAAGGTTGTGTTCTGCTTATCAGAATGACCGAACTGATCCATTCTAACCAGACTGATGTGTACGTATCCTATTACATTGCATAGGATCCATTTGCATTTGTTCAGATCCATTCCGTTTCATTCTGCTAAACAGAATGTTTTTATTGCCAGTGTGAACACATCCTTACTATGGCCTGCTGTGACCTGGGGGAGGGTTGTCATTTTTTATTTTAAATCCATGGTAAGGTTGCTGAGTCAGAGTCACTTAGAAAAACTGAGATCAGAAAAACGTTTATTTATAAAGAACTGAGCATTTTTGCAGATTCTAAAACAAAACTTTTGTCCACTTCAGACAATGTATTCAGGGCCGGTGCTGCCATTAAGCCAAAGTGGGCAATTGCCCCAGGGCCCCTGACCACTGCTGGGACCTCCCAGGTGGTCTTCCACCAATTGCCACATGGCCCCTGCTTTTGGGCACCCATGTGTCAAAGGACCCCCGAGGTGGTCTCCCCTTGTCTGCTCCCGAGTCCCCAGGGCTCCTGAACAATGTGTGGCTGCAATATAATAGCTCACCTGTTCCAGTATGCTCCTCCATCCATGTTTTATCTTCACCCCCACTGCCTGCCTCTTCTTTATGACCGAGCCCAGGTTATTTACACATAACAAGCACTGCAGGGAGAAGAGGCAGGCAGTGAGGATGAAGACGGAGCATGGATAGAGCAGTGTGCTGGGACAGGTGAGTTATTACAACGCAGCCACCAGGGGCGTTTCTAGGTTCCTGCGAGATCCAGGGCACCCGTGGGCAGCAAGAGGAAAAAATGGGCGGGGTCATGCCACGGAAAGTGGGCGTGGTCATGGGTGGGACCAAATGTACATGAACATAGCAGTGGTGTAACGTAAAGAGAAACTCTAACCAAGAATTTAACTTTATCCCAATCAGTAGCTGATACCCCCTTTTACATGAGAAATCTATTGCTTTTCACGAACAGACCATCAGGGGGTGCTGTATGACTGATTTTGTGCTGAAATCCCTCCCACAAGAAGCTCTGAGGACTAAGGTACTTTTGGCAGTTTCCCACAATGTAACAAGGTTCACAGACAGGAAATAGCTGTTTACAGCTGTCTCCAACAGCCAAAACAGCTAGCAGCAGCTACATAACCTGCCCACAGTAAAAATGTCACCATGTAATAAATGTCAGAATGTAAATCGGGGAGAGGAAAGATTTTACAATGAGCAAACACTGACTAAATCATTTATACATAATTATTGTAAAAATGAAGCACCTTTTTTATTACATTATTTTCACTGGAGTTCCTCTTTAAATATATTCGCTAGGCAGTATTTCACATAAATAAGCCCCTCACCTGGCTTCTGTCTGTCTTGTTTTCGGCTGGCTGGCCTGTGTGCTGTACTCGGCTGGCGGTTATGCTGGGCTTGCTGGTGGTAATGCTGGGCTGCCTGGCTGGTGGTGATGCTGTGTCGGCCTGGGTGCTGGGCCTGGGGCTTTGCTGGGTGACTTGCTGGGGGCTTTGCTGGGCTGGGCAATTTGCTGTGGGCTTCACTGGGGTGAGGGCATTTTTGGACGCATTGCTGGGCTGCAGGCTTTACTAGGCTTTGCTGAGCTGGGAGCTTTACTTGGCTGTATGCTTTGCTGGGCTGGGACCCGGAGGCTTTGCTTTGCTGGGGGCTTTGCTTTGCTGCGCTGGGGCCCCGGGGCTTTGCTTTGCTGGTTTGGGGGCTTTGCTTTGCTGGGCTAGGGCCCTGGGGCTCTGCTGGGCTGGGGGCTTTGCTTTGCTGCGCTGGGGCCCCGGGGCTTTGCTTTGCTGGTTTGGGGGCTTTGCTTTGCTGGGCTAGGGCACTGGAGCTTTGCTGGGCTGGGGGCTTTGCTTTGCTGGGCTGAGGCCCAGGGGCTTTGCTTTGCTGGGACCGGGGGCTTTGCGTTGCTGGGGCTTTGCGTTGCTAGGCTGGGCTGGGGGCTTTGCTTTGCTTGTCTGAGGCCCAGGGGCTTTACCTTTGCTGGCGGCTTTGCTTTGCTGGGCTTGGGTGTCACATGTCCCCTAGTGGCCAGACCGCACAACGCCTTCCAATCGGTTTCAGCACACAGACAATGCAATCTGTGGTCGCAATCGGTGCGCAGAAACCGCTGGAATTTAGGCAGCAGACAGACCAGAGGGAGGCGTGCGATCTATTAAATACAAAATATTAGGCTGCCACCATCTCTTTTTAACTGGGACAGAGAAGCCCACTGACTGTCTCTAAGAGCTGCAGGAAAATGGTTAAAACTCATCCTGTTCTGACTAATAACAACGATTCTCAGTAGTGATCTTCAGAAGCTAGAATTCGGTTTGTGGGGCTGAATAGCAGGGGTAGCTGAACAAATAAATGACTTTTAGAAGTCTTTTATTATAAATGTAATATAAATAATTAATATATACAGAACATCATTAAAATCAACAATTATAGAGACAATATTAGCACAGTTTGAAAATAAAAAGGGAAGAAAATACGAATACTTAAGGTCAGGTGAAAATATGGCCTTTCTGGGAAAGAAATGCTAAGTCCTTGGTTTCAGAATCAGGCCACTCAGCGTCAAAGTCCAAACAAGCCAGATGCCAGCATGTCCTCAAGCTGGCAAGGATGTGTGAGGAAACGCGGAAAAGCCGCCGCAAGGACTCAGAGTGAGGCGGCTGTTTCCGCGTCTAACATGGCACAACGCGGAGAAACCGCTGCATGCCGCATGGGCAGAGCGGTGGATTCCGCATTGGAGGCGGCGGATTGCACGCAGGGCAAAGCAGCTGACATGGCGGCCGGACGCGGTGAAAGAGAGCGGGGTGGCGGTCACCACGCCTGAGTCAAGGGTTACATTGCAAGACATGTCTGGTGTAGCTGGGACTGCTAGTCCACATAGGTTCAGAAGGACGCGCGCGCGCTGAGAGGCAGAGCTTATATGACAGCCAGAAAAGGGTCAGCTGACCAGGCGGGTCAGCTGACAATTTCACCACCTGCCATTGGTCCAGCACTTAGGGGAGGCGCTGAAGAGTGCTTTACTATATATACTGGGTGCTGGTCATTCTCTGGTTGTCTGCCGTTGCGATCACAACGTGGTAGCACTCAGACCTTGTCTGTATCTGTGTTCTAGCATAGTTTGCAAAGGTGTTGACATCAAGGAGTTCACACCTTAGCATTAGGAACATTGAATTGTATTATTTGTTATCACCTGTTAACGACCTGGCTTGCCGACCTCGAGAACTGGCCTTACTGTTAGAGGCAGTTCCCAGACCTGTTAGTGACACCCTCCTTCTCGGGTGTCACTCACGCTCTGTCCTTCCTATCCTCAGCCTAGCTCCTCCCCCCTGGAGAGTCTAGGCCATAGGAAGGAACATACTTCTGGAGTAGTACTCAAAGTATACTGTTGCATCTAACACTCACTTATTCTCTCTGGTGTCCAGAGGTTAGTAGATATATCTGATTATCGGTGATACTGCAGATCACCAATAATCGGGTATATTCTGTATTGCTGGTGAGACTGCAGTTCACCGGTAATCAGATCCTCTCTGTGTTACACCGATCGTTACAGAACGGCAGACCAAAAATGCAAATGGACGCACACACTGACCGTCTGGGCGGACTTGCCACTTCGGTGGAAAACATCAACCAAGTGCTGGGTAGTCACAAGACTATGATTGAAGCCTTGTCTGGTTCTTTACAAACCCTCCAGACAGCAGTGGATGAGGTGCGATCCCCTCCTAGCTCTGACATACATTTGCCTGTACCCGAGAAATTTTCTGGCGACAGATCTGACTTCCGAAATTTTAAAAGTAGAGTGTTATCTTACTTTGAGTTGAGACCCCGATCTTCTGGAAATATGGCCCAAAGGGTCACATTTATTAAGACTTTGTTATCAGGCGATTCTCAGACATGGGCGTACACTTTGCCTACTGGGGATTTGGCCCTCTCTTCAGTGGATGAATTTTTTAAAGCCATGGCAGTAATTTACGACGACCCAGACCTTGCCACAACCTCTGAGCGGAAGCACAAGCTCTTGCGTCAAGGCAAGGGTGCGGTCGAAGATTACGCAGCCGAATTTAGGAGGTGGTCAGTGTCAGCCAGGTGGGACACCTATGCCCTATTAGATTGTTTCTTATCAGGGTTGTCAGATGAGGTTTCAGATCTCATGTTAAGTCTGCCTGAACCTAAGACAGTCGATGAGGCCATTTCAGCGGCCGTTCGAGTCGACCGCAGACTGCGCTATCAGAAACAGACCCGGGGTAGTAGTCATGTAAGAATGGTGTCCTACGCTGCGCCTCCAGTAACTCCACCTCCTCCTGTCTCGCCTCCACCTGAACCAATGCAAATTGGTCGGTCGAAACTGTCCCAAGTGGAGCGAAGACGCAGGATGTCTGAGCGGCTGTGTCTTTACTGCGCAGAGGGGGGTCATAGAGTACGTAATTGCCCTAACAAGCCAGGAAATGCTATTGCCTAGCAGTTGTAGGGGGTAGCACCCTAGGCACGCTGCTTTTACCCCTAGAAGATAAATGGTTACTCCTTCCCTGTACAGTCACATGGGAAGATAAAACTGAGATTTCTGAGGCTTTTATTGATTCAGGCTCTGCAGCCAATTTTATGGATTTTGAATTTGCAAAGAGATTGGGTATCCCGTTCACCCCAGTAAAACCACCCATTCAGGTTACGGCCGTAGATGATTCCCCCCTGCAAAGTGATCATCCGCTGTCTCAGACACCAGAGGTGGAAATCACCATAGGGGTGTTACATAAGGAGAGACTACAGTTTTTTGTGTTACACATGACTACCTCCACTGTCATCCTTGGCATGCCATGGCTACACGTACACTCTCCACAGATTAATTGGGCTACCGGTCAGCTAACCAGCTGGTCAGCTCACTGTTTTGAGCAGTGTTTAGGGATAGTGACACTGGGCCAGACCAGGATCCAGTTGGAGGGGGTACCACTACAATATTCCAAGGCCGCAGATAAGTTACCACCACATCGCCCCTTTGATTGCCCCATCGATCTCCGATCGGGTTGTATGCCCCCTAGAGGCCATCTTTACAATTTGTCTGGTCCAGAGAAAATAGCCGTGCAGGAATACATTCGTGAAAATTTAGCCAAGGGGTTCATTCGCCCTTCCCGGTCGCCCGCTGGCGCAGGTTTATTTTTTGTTAAGAAAAAAGACGGGGGCCTGCGGCCTTGCATTGATTACCGGGGCCTGAATAAAATCACAGTAAAGAATCGCTACCCTTTGCCATTGATAGATGACTTGTTTACACAGATAACCGACGCTTAAGTCTTTTCGAAGTTGGATTTACGGGGGGCATACAACCTGGTGCAGATCAGAAAGGGCGATGAATGGAAGACGGCCTTTAACACGCCCGACGGGAATTAAGAGTACCTGGTGATGCCCTTCGGGCTGTGTAACGCCCCGGCCGTCTTTCAGGAACTGATTAATGAGGTATTCAGGGAGGTATTGGGCAAGTTTGTGTTGGTATACCTAGATGATATACTTATCTTTTCTAACAACCTCTCTGAGCACAGGACACATGTCAACTTTGTATTGGATAAACTAAGGCAAAACATGCTTTACGCCAAATTGGAGAAATGCATTTTTGAGGTAACATCTGTCACCTTTTTAGGGTACATTATTTCCACCTCGGGCCTGTCTATGGATCCTGCCAAGGTTTCTGCTGTATTGGAATGGCCTCAACCAGTGGGGTAAAATGGCCCATTTTGTGCCCTTGAAAGGACTCCCCTCGGCCCAGGAATTAGCCGATTTGTTCATCATCCACGTTTTCCGGTTGCATGGCATTCCGGAAAACATCGTATCAGATAGGGGAGTCCAATTTGTTTCCAGATTTTGGAGGGCATTCTGTCACCAAATGGGCATGGAACTGTCATTTTCGTCGGGCTACCACCCACAGACCAATGGTCAGACAGAAAGAGTCAACCAATCATTGGAACAGTTTTTGAGGTGTTACGTTGCAGAGGCGCAAGATGATTGGGTCAAGTTTTTACCCTTTGCAGAATTTGCGCACAATAATTTGAAAAGTTCCTCTTCTGGATTTTGTCCATTCCAGGTAGTGACCGGGAAGTTGCCTAAATTCTCCCCATTGCCAGTCGCCTCCACTCCGTTTCCAGCTCTGGAGGCCTGGCAAAGGTCATTTAAAGATATATGATGGATTGTGAAAAATAATTTGGAGAAGGCGTTTCAAAGTCAAAAAGGTCAAGCTGACAAGAGACGTTCATTGGAGTGGAGGTTTTTGCCAGGAGTTTTAGTCTGGGTGTCCACACGTCACTTGACCTTGAAACAGCCCTCGGCTAAGTTGGGGCCCAGGTATGTGGGTCCATTCCCAGTAACTAGAAAGATCAACGATGTCACTTATGCCCTTGACCTCCCTGCCAGTATGCGCGGCGTGAGATCCTTTCACGTGTCCCTGCTTAAGCCAGCAGTCCATGTGGGTCCCACTCCTCCTCCTCCTGTGATGATAGATGACCAACCTGAGTACGAAGTAGAGAAGATTTTAGACTCTCGCATAGTTCAGAACTCAGTACAATATCTGGTTCATTGGAAAGGGTATGGTATTGAGGAGATATCATGGGTACCTGAATGTCGCATGCATGCTGACAAGTTAAGAAGGGAGTTCCATGCGTTGCATCCTGAGAAGCCTGGTAGGAGCTGTCCGGAGTCCACTCCTCGGGGGGGGGGGGACTTTGAGGAAACGCGGAAAAGCTGCCGCAAGGACTCAGAGTGAGGCGGCTGTTTCCGCGTCTAACATGGCGGCACAACGCGGAGAAACCGCTGCATGCCGCATGGGCAGCGCGGTGGATTCCGCATTGGAGGCGGCGGATTGCACGCAGGGCAAAGCAGCTGACATGGCGGCCGGACGCGGTGAAAGAGAGCGGGGCGGCGGTCACCACGCCTGAGTCAAGGGTTACATTGCAAGACATGTCTGGTGTAGCTGGGACTGCTAGTCCACATAGGTTCAGAAGGACGCGCGCTGAGATGCAGAGCTTATATGACAGCCAGAAAAGGGTCAGCTGACCAGGCGGGTCAGCTGACAATTTCACCACCTGCCATTGGTCCAGCACTTAGGGGAGGCGCTGGAGAGCGCTTTACTATATATACTGGGTGCTGGTCATTCTCTGGTTGTCTGCCGTTGCGATCACAACGTGGTAGCACTCAGACCTTGTCTGTATCTGTGTTCTAGCATAGTTTCCAAAGGTGTTGACATCAAGGAGTTCACACCTTAGCATTAGGAACATTGAATTGTATTATTTGTTATCACCTTCTGCCTGCCTGACTATTCCTCTGAACTCTGATCCTGTACCTTGCTATTTCTGATATCCTGTTGCCAAACTCTGCTCGTTCCTGGACTCTGTATTTGCCTCCTGATTCTGTACTGTGCCATTCTGATACTCCGTTGCTGAACTCTGTCTGTTTATTGGATTCCGTATCTGCCTCCTGAATCTGTACCTTATCTGTCTGTGTATTAACGACCTGGCTTGCCGACCTCGAGAACTGGCCTTACTGTTAGAGGCAGTTCCCAGACCTGTTAGTGACACCCTCCTTCTCGGGTTTCACTCACGCTCTGTCCTTCCTATCCTCAGCCTAGCTCCTTCCCCCTGGAGAGTCTAGGCCAAAGGAAGGAACATACTTCTGCAGTAGTACTCAAAGTATACTGTTGCATCTAACACTCACTTATTCTCTCTGGTGTCCAGAGGTTAGTAGATATATCTGATTATCGGTGATACTGCGATCACCAATAATCGGGTATATTCTGTATTGCTGGTGAGACTGCAGTTCACCGGTAATCAGATCCTCTCTGTGTTACACCGATCGTTACAGGATGTAATCGGGATGATGTTCCAAAGTGGAGGACATTGATTTTGGGTCCTCTTCCATTTTTATACCCCTGACTCAGTAGGAGGGATTGAGGGCGGGAACCACACACACCCTTAGAACATGAGATGAGCCGAGGAGTCTCACTCTCCTGTAAATTGGTTCTGTCAGGCCCCTATCTGACGTCATCTGATGGATGGACCCTTAACATAACTCGGTGCCTGGGACACTTTTCTGCTGAAGGCTTCCTGCCATTTGGTGAAAGGAAAACAAGCTGTCTTTTAAAAGAAGAAATGTCATTCTGATCGCTGCAATGACTGCGCAAATCTAACCGGGAAGCGATCAGAAAATCGACTGTGCGAATCTGCCCAATTCGGGGGCTTTGCTTCCACATAGGTAGCTAGGTATAGATGCCTTCAGGATATGTACCTAGGTATAGATGCCTTCAGTATAGATAGCTAGGTATATGTGTCTTCAGTATAGGTAGGTAGGTATAGGGGCCTTCAGTATAGGTAGGTAGTTATAAGGGCCTTTAGTTCATTATAGGTAGCTCAGTATAGGTAGGTTCATTATAGGTAGAAGGTATAGGAGCCTTCAGTATAGGTAGGTAGGTAGGTATGGGGCCTTCAGTATAGGTAGGTATGGGGCTTTCAGTATAGGTAGGTAGGTAGGTATAGGTATGGGGCTTTCAGTATAGGTAGGTAGGTATGGGACTTTCAGTATAGGTAGAGGGGCTTTCAGTATAGGTAGGTAGGTATGGGGCTTTCAGTATCGGTAGGTAGGTATAGGGGCTTTCAGTATAGGTAAGTAGGTATGGGGCTTTCAGTATAGGTAGGTAGGTATGGGGTCCTCAGTATAAGTAGGTAGGTATGGGGCTTTCAGTATAGGTAGGTAGGTATAGGTTTGGGGCTTTCAGTATAGGTAGGTAGGTATGGGGCTTTCAGTATAGGTAGGTAGGTATGGGGCTTTCAGTATAGATAGGTAGGTATGGGGCTTTCAGTATAGGTAGGTAGGTATAGGTATGGGGCTTTCAGTATAGGTAGGTAGGTATAGGTATGGGGCTTTCAGTATAGGTAGGTAGGTATAGGTATGGGGCTTTCAGTATAGGTCCCCCGCTGATCCCCCCGCCCGCTTGGTTTCTGCTAATGACGCGATCAGCGTCATTAGCAGAAGCCGGTCACTAGGGGGAACAGCAGGAGGAAGAGAGAGGTGTGCGGCTTTGGTCTCCAGGCTCCACGATGGAATCCAGGCAGAGGTAAGCTGCCGCTGTTTGTAGATGAGCGGGCGGAGGGACCAGCGGTGGGGGGGAGGTTGGGTGAGAGGGAGTGAAGGGTGGGCGGAGTCTGAAGTCTGAGGAGGAGAGGGTGGCTCGCGGGGCACGGGGGCCTAATAGACCTGGGGCACCATGGCAACAGGTTCGTGGGTGGTGCCCCGGATCAAACGGCCTAGCGATACCGCTGGTAGCCACACGTTGTGCAGGGTCTCCAGGAATAATCTGAGGAAGACCACACAGGGAAGAGGCTCTGCAGCCAGTTTGTTGGCCCCAGGGGATGTTTTTTTCTTGGGTAGGGGACCCTCAGGTTCCTTTGCCCTTTTTGCCCTTGGGCCTGTGGTGCTTAAACTGGCCCTTAATGTATTGATTGTGAATACTCGTAACTGAAAACCCCTATGTAACCTTTTGTGTTTTGCCAATGGTTGTTGCAGCTAGGTGATTGATAATCAGAAAACTGTCCATAGATGTTATGTATCTACTTTTTTTTGTATGAATACAGGTTATACATCAAATGTATTACAGCAACTTAAAGGAGAACTGAAGTCAGAGGTATATGGAGGCTACCATATATAAGTTTCCATATATATTTCCTTTTAGGGCTCGTTTCCACTATTGCGGTGCAGAATCGCCTGGATTCCACCGCTGATGAAATCGCATGCAGATGCGATTCCGCATGCGTTTTTTGCCGCGAATTCGCATGCGGATTCGCATAGGTGAGGGTATATGCGATTTTAATCATGTCACTGCCTGTGTGAATTTACATTGGTACCTATGCGAATTCGCGGCAAAAAACGCATGGGGAAAACGCATGCGATTTCCCTATTAAATACATTGTGTGCGATTCGCCTGCATTACACATGCAGGCGAATTCTGCAGGGTGTTCCGTGCAGATTTTCTCTGCACAATAAAACGCTCCCGCAGACGCATAAGTGGAAACAGGCCCATTCACTTATATTGTCTATGCGAATCCGCATACGCAAGACGCATGCGGATTCGCGATAGTGGAAACGGGGCCTTAAGCAATACCAGTTGCCTGGCAGCCCTGCTGATCTCTTTAGCTGCAGTAGAGTTTGAACAACACCTGAAATAAGCATGCAGCTAATCTAGTAAGATCTCACAATAATGTCAGAAACAGCTGATCTGCTGCATGCTTGTTTGGGGTCTTTGGCTAAAAGTATTAGAGGCAAAAGATCAGCAGGACAGCCAGGCAACTGGTATTGCTTAACCAGCTGAGCGGTCTGGACGAGCTCAGCTCGTCCAACACCGCCAGCGGCTGCCGCTCAGGCCCTGCTGGGCCGATTTGAATGAAATAAAAAGCAGCACACGCAGCCGGCACTTTGCCAGCCGCGTGTGCTGCCTGATCGCCGCCGCTCTGCGGCGATTCGCCGCGAGCAGCGGCGAAAGAGGGTCCCCTCAGCCGCCTGAGCCCAGCGTAGCCGGAACAAAAAGTTCCGGCCAGCGCTAAGGGCTGGATCGGAGGCGGCTGACGTCAGGACGTCGGCTGACGTCGATGACGTCACTCCGCTCGTCGCTATGGCGACGATATAAGCAAAACAAGGAAGGCCGCTCATTGCGGCCTTCCTTGTTTATTCTGGGCGCCGGAGGCGATCGGAAGATCGCCTCCGGAGCGCCCTCTAGTGGGCTTTCATGCAGCCAACTTTCAGTTGGCTGCATGAAATAGTTTTTTTTTTATTTTAAAAAAACCCTCCCGCAGCCACCCTGGCGATTTAATCAGAACGCCAGGGTGGTTAAAAGGAAAAAAAAATGGCAGCCTTCATATCCCTCTCACTTAATGTCTCCTTAAAAAAAATGTATGAATATTTGACTAACTCTTGCAGCTGGTGTCTTTTTTTATGTATGTTACAGGAACTCTTGGCTCATGGGCTCAGCAATGTCCTTCCATCATTTTTCTTTTGTATACCTAATGCAGGCGCCCCGGCCCGTACATTCCTCTTATACAGCTATGGAGCAAAGACACAGGTCAGCTTCTCTCTCTATCTCTCCTAACATCAGTGTTTTCAGGTGTATGTTCAGCTTTGTAAACAGCCACTAAAACCAAGAGGGAGTTCAGAACACTAAAGCTGGCCATACACTGGCCCGATTTCCCGCTGTTTCGACAGCAGATTCGATCACTGGGATCGAATCTGCTGCCAATCGTTCGCGCTACACGCCGAATTTCGATCCTTTTCGTCCGATCGCTCCGTGCGAAAAATTAGCGTCGATCGCCCGCGGGTAGGGAGCGCGTCGCTAGCGGCGTTCGAGTACCCGACGACCGACGCAATAGAGCCGCATACATTACCTGCTCCGCCGGCACGACTACCCCCGGTCACCGATGCTCTGTGTCCGCGCTGGTCTCCGGCATGCTTCAGTTCCTCCTGCCCGGCAGGAAGTTTAAACAGTAGAGGGCGCTCTACTGTTTAAACTTCCTGCCGGGCAGGAAGAAGTAAAGCATGCCGGGGCCGGAGACCAGAGCGGAGACGGAGCAGCGGTGACCTGGGGACTGGAGTTGCGCCGGCGGAGCAGGTAATGTATGCAGGCATGCAGGCGGGGGAAGCGGCGGCAGCAGCACCACCACCACCACCACAACAGATTGTGAACGGTTTCGGGCTGAAATCGGTTCACAATCTGTTTGCAGTAATGGCAGCCATACGATCCCTCTCTGATCAGATTCGATCAGATAGGGATCTGTCAGTTGGTCGAATCTGATGGCAAATCGACCAGTGTATGGCTACCTTAAAGCTACCCATACACTAGGTCGTTTTTCTGCCGATATACACAGCAGATTCGATCACTGTGATCGAATCTGCTGTGAAATCGTTAACGCAAATGTTGACCAATCAACTGATTTCCATACAAAATCGATGGATTCAGTCGATCTGTCCAGACAGAAAATTTTGCTTGATTGCCAGCGAGTCGGGAGCGCGTCTTTAGTGGTGTTCGATTCAGCGATGACTGACGCAATAATAATCTCACCTGTCCGCCGGCACATGTCCCCGGCCTGTGCTGTCCCTTTCTCCGGCTGGCCTTCTTCTCCATCTTCACTTTCTGACCCATCCTGTGAGAAGGGGAAGTTCAAACTGTAGAGCGCCCTCTACTGTTTGAACTTCCGCTGGTCACAGGACGGGACAGGAAGTGATGAAGAGATGCAGAAGAAGGCCAGCCGGAGAAAGGGACAGCACAGACCGGAAACTCGTGTCGGTGGACAGGGCCGGATTTGTACTTCTTACCGCCCAAGGCCGACTATTACCAGCCGCCCCAACCGAAACCGTATCCTACCACCTCTCTCCACACACACACACACACACACACACACACACACACACACACACACACACACACACACACACACACACACACAAAAACTTTGGGCCGATGGTGTCCACTATTGCGGCTAGTGCCGAGGTCTCCATGGCAACGTGAAGTGAATCAATCACGTCACATGGGGGAACTGGTCAATCAAGCGATCTACAGGTGATGGGCGTGGTGGGAGCCTTCCACCACACACACATAGTCAAAAGTGGCTCACAATTGGACATTGAGTGGGGTCAGCAACACGTAAAAGTGAGTCCTGTACCCACTGCTGTCTCCAGGGTAACAGCGCTGGCCAATCAATAATTAAGAAATGGGTACTGTGAGAGGCTGCTTTCTGTATTCTGTACTACTTGCTGGTGCTGCCCCTGGTCCTTTAATCCCCCACACCAAGTGCCTGGGACCTGGCCTTCTGTAACTGCCTGCAGCTGCTGCTATGTTTTTGGGCAAGGTCTGGCTTTTTGCTAGTCACACACTGTTCACAAACGTTTGGTTAACGGACTGCAGCTGCCTGTAGCACAGCACAGGCAGATGCCAGCTGGTACGAATAGTGCAGTTATCCTGATCACTTTCATTTGTTTGGACACTTGCAAATAATGCCCTGCAAATAATGCCCACTGTCTGCAGGCCGCCCCTTGTTTATCTGGTGCCCTAGGCCATGGCCTATGTTGCCTTGCCAGAAATCCGGCCATGTCGGTGGACAGGTAATATCATTGCTGCTGGCTGGGGGAGACCAAATGGGGGTGGCGAGCAGGCGGCAGCGGCGCTCCACGAGGTTGTGAATCGATTTCATGCTGAAATGATTCAAAATCTGTGTGTAGTGCATGGGCAGCCATTAGATCCCTCTCTGATCAGATTTGATGATCAGATTTTCAGAGATATTTAGAACAAGCTCTTAGGGCTGGTGCACACAAAGGGATTGATTCACTAAGACAAATAACATGCCTTATCAGAGTTAACACGCCTTATTAGAGGTAACACACCTTATCAGAGTTATTAACTGATGTCTGCTCATTGGCAATGACGAGAGCTCCACTCGTCCTGCCCTGAGGGGCTCAGGTCAGGATGAGTGGAGCTTTCATCATTGCCAATGAGCAGGCATACGTTTGATAAGGCATGCTAACTCTGATAAGGCATGCTATTTGTCATAGTGAATCAAGCCCCAAGAGCACTTCCTAGCACTTTTAAAAACACCATCTCTTTGAAAAGCGCTTGGCTAATGTATTTGAATGGCATGGCTCACACCAGAGCAATGTGATTTTCTCCCAGATGCAAACGCGGGTCCTGCAGCATTTCTGCTGATTTCTGAGGCGATTCAGCCTACTGTTAAGTATATGAAAGTGGAAAATCGCTCAGAAAAGCACTAGATCAGAGCGATTTTCCAAGCATTTTTTGTTACAGAAGCTGTTCATTTACAGCTCTACTGTACAAAAGTAAAGCTCTACAAAAAATAAAAAACTCTACAAAAAAAACAAAACGCTACACCAAAATGCTCCAAAAATCGCTAGGCATGATTAGAAAATTGCTAGGCACATGCCTAGAAAAATCACTTCAAAAAGTGCTAGGTGTTTGCGATTACGCTAGCGCTTTTTGGTGTGCACTGGCCCTCAGACAAATGATTTTTAATCATGTATTTTATAATAAAATAAATGGTTAAAAATGAATACAGAAAAATGTCAAAAAGTATCTAACAAAGAACAGATTGATACAGTTAAATAATAGGGATAAAAAGTGAAAAAAGCTGACTAGATACAGTCCGAGCTGTCTATAGAATTACTGTGTCCTTTGGGTATTGTAAGTCCAAACAGACGATAAAAGCCCAGGTACGAGTCATCTTCACTAGAGATGGGCCGAACCTCCGATTTTAGGTTCGCGAACCGGGTTTGCGAACTTTCGCGTAACGTTCGGTTCGCGTTAAAGTTCGCGAACCGCAATAGACTTCAATGGGGATGCGAACTTTAAAAAAAAAAAATTATGCTGACCACAAAACTGATGGAAAAGATGTTTCAAGGGGTCTAACACCTGGAGGGGGGCATGGCGGAGTGGGATACATGCCAAAAGTCCCGGGGAAAAATCTGGATGTGACGCAAAGCAGCGTTTTAAGGGCAGAAATCACATTGAATGCTAAATGACAGGCCTAAAGTGCTTTAAAACATCTTGCATGTGTATACATCAATCAGGTAGTGTAATTAAGGTACTGCTTCACACTGACCCACCAAACTCACCGTGTAACGCACCGCAAACAGCTGTTTGTGTAGTGACGGCCGTGCTGGACTGGTGCGCACCATGGCGAGAGTGCAGGTTTTGGTGGCTTTACAGCCCATATGGTCGCCTGGCTGATGTAGCTGAATGACAGAACAGTGACTGTCCAGCTGATCAAATTTGGTCTGACCACAATGAAGCAACGACCTTATTATCTTTTGTGTGCCCCCCGAGGCACTCATCTAGGCGCCGGTCATTGCTTCATTGTGATACGCAAGCCCCTTCACCACGGCAAGGTAATGATCACGAAGGGGAATGGGCGCATGTACATGCCTTTTCTTTTGTTGTTGCAGCTGCCCGCAGTGCAGCCAGAAAAATAAAGCAGTCATGTACACGCACCAGAAAAATTATTACAGCGGCCGCTGCTAGCAGCGGCCTAAAAAATTCAGCAATCCGCCTGGAGTCCCGGACCCTGTTGGTGGTGGCGGAGAAGGTAGTCAAGCGGCCTGCAGGCAGACATGCTGTGTGGAGGGACTGGGAGCGACTTAGTCTTCTTGGGGCAGCCCAGGCAGCCAGTCACACGGCGTGCAGGCAGAGATGCTGTGTGTGTGGGGACTGACTTAGTCTTGGGGCGGGCAGCAGCCCTCCGGGATCCATGCCTCATTCATTTTGATAAAGGTGAGGTACTTAACACTTTTGTGACTTAGGCGACTTCTCTTCTCTGTGACAATGCCTCCAGCTGCGCTGAAGGTCCTTTCTGACAGGACGCTTGCGGCAGGGCAGGAGAGAAGTTGGATGGCAAATTGGGACAGCTCTGGCCACAGGTCAAGCCTGCGCACCCAGTAGTTCAAGGGTTCCTCATCGCTGTTCACAGCAGTGTCTACATCCACACTTAAGGCCAGGTAGTCGGCTACCTGCCGTTCCAGGCGTTGGTGGAGGGTGGATCCGGAAGGGCTACGGCGAGGCGTTGGACTAAAGAATGTCCGCATGTCCGACATCACCATGAGATCGCTGGAGCGTCCTGTCTTTGACTGCGTGGACACGGGAGGAGGATTAGTGGCAGTGGTACCTTGCTGGCGTTGTGCTGTCACATCACCCTTAAAGGCATTGTAAAGCATAGTTGACAGCTGGTTCTGCATGTGCTGCATCCTTTCCACCTTCCGGTGAGTTGGTAACAGGTCCGCCACTTTGTGCCTGTACCGAGGGTCTAGTAGTGTGGCCACCCAGTACAGCTCATTCCCCTTGAGGTTTTTTATACGGGGGTCCCTCAACAGGCAGGACAGCATAAAAGACGACATCTGCACAAAGTCGGATCCAGTACCCTCCATCTCCTCTTGCTCTTCCTCAGTGACGTCACGTAAGTCAACCTCCTCCCCCCAGCCGCGAACAATACCACGGGAAGGTTGAGCAGCACAAGCCCCCTGCGACGCCTGCTGCGGGTGTTCTCCTGCCGCCGTCCCCTCCTCCTCCTCCTCCTCCTCCTCCCCCAAAGAAACACCTTGCTCATCATCCTCTGAGTCTGACTCGTCTTCTGCACACGACTTCTCTTCTTCCTCCTCCTCCCCCCTCTGTGCTGCCGCAGGTGTTGAGGAAACAGCTGGGTCTGATGAAAATTGGTCCCATGCCTGTTCCTGCCGTAACGGTTCTTGGTCACGCTCATTCACAGCTTCATCCGCCACTCTACGCACAGCACGCTCCAAGAAGTAAGCGTAGGGAATTAAGTCGCTGATGGTGCCCTCACTGCGGCTCACCAGGTTGGTCACCTCCTCAAACGGCCGCATGAGCCTGCATGCATTTTTCATCATTGTCCAGTTGTCGGGCTAGAACATCCCCATCTTCCCAGACTGTTTCGCAAATGAGGCGTCTCACCGGCATGTCTTTTTTCCGCTGAATTTCTGCAAATCGTGCCATGGCTGTGTAAGACCGCCTCAAATGCCCACAGAACTTCCTGGCCTGCTTCAGGACATCCGCTAAGCCAGGGTACTTTGCCACAAATCTTTGAACAACTAGATTCATGACATGTGCCATGCAGGGTATGTGTGTCAGCTTCCCCATATGCAAAGCGGCAAGCAGATTGCTGCCGTTGTCGCACACCACATTGCCTATCTCCAGGTGGTGCGGGGTCAGCCACTCATCCACCTGTTTCTTAAGAGCAGCCAGGAGAGCTGCTCCAGTGTGACTCTCCGCTTTGAGACAAGACATGTCTAAGATGGCGTGACAGCGTCGTACCTGGCATGCAGCATAGGCCCTGCGGAGCTGGGGCTGTGTAGCTGGAGAGGGGAACTGCCACTCAGCCAAGGAGGAGGAGGACAGCGAAGAGCATGTAGCAGGAGGAGAGGAGGTGGCAGGAGGCCTGCCTGCAAGCCGTGGAGGTGTCACAATTTGGTCCGCTGCGCCCTGCTTGCCATCGTTCACCACCAGGTTCACCCAATGGGCTGTGTACGTAATGTAGCGGCCCTGCCCGTGCTTGGCAGACCAGGCATCCGTGGTCAGGTGTACCCTTGACCCAACGCTCTTCGCAAGAGATGACATAACTTGCCTCTCAACTTCATGGTGCAGTTGGGGTATGGCCTTTCTCGAAAAATAAGTGCGGCCTGGCATCTTCCACTGCGGTGTTCCGATGGCCACAAATTTACGGAAGGCCTCAGAGTCCACCAGCTGGTATGGTAACAGCTGCCGAGCTAACAGTTCCGCCACGCCAGCTGTCAGACGCCGGGCAAGGGGGTGACTGGCCGAAATTGGCTTCTTCCGCTCAAACATTTCCTTCACGGACACCTGACTGCTGCTGTGGGCAGAGGAGCAGGAACCGCTCAAGGGCAGAGGCGGAGTGGAGGAGGGTGCCTGTGAAGGTGCAAGGGAGAAAGCGGCAGAAGCAGATGATGCACCTGAAGGAGGAAGAGGAGAAGGAGGGTGACTTTTCTTTTGTGTGCTGCTGCTGCTTTTGCTCAGGTGGCCATCCCATTGCTGTTTGTGCCTTTTCTCCAGGTGCCTTCGTAAGGCACTTGTCCCTACGTGAGTGTTGGCCTTTCCACGGCTCAATTTTTGTTGGCAGAGCGAACAGATGGCTTTGGTCCGATCTGAGGCACACACATTAAAAAATTTCCACACCGCTGAGCCACCCTGGGATGTGGGCACTATGGGGACCTCAGCAGCTGATGCTGAAGGGCAAGTTGGCTGGCTGTACATAGGTGGCGATACATGGTGCCGGACTCTGCCACCAGCTGTTTCTGACGAAGAGCTGCCCCAGCTTCTTTCAGCAACTTCTCTCCTCCTACTACTCTCTGACTCCCCCTCTGAACTGTCCCACTCTTCATCTCCTCTATTGGGAACATACAGAGGATCCCTATCATCGTCAGCATCGTAATCATCCTGCCCAGCTTCGCTTGCCTCAGAAAAATCCAAACATGCACCATCAGTAGGTCCTTCATCCTCCTTACACGTTACATCCATAGTGTTGCCGCGTAACGCAGACATATGAGCTGGTGAAAAATCATCTGGCTGTAACAACAATGGCTGTGCATCAGTGATTTCACCACTAAATAATTCTTGCGAAGTGTCAAATGCAGTGGAAGTGGTGCTAGTAGTAGCGCTGGTGGCTGAGCAAGATGAGGTGTTCTGTGTCGCTAAATACTCAACCACGTCCTGACAATCTTGGGAGGTGATGGGACGTGCCTTCTTCCGAGCACTGTACTGTGGGCCAGGTCCACACGAAATTACATTTACACGACCTCGCGCAGACCTGCCGGGTGGCCTTCCTCTGGCTCTGGCACTACCTCTTCCTCTACCTGTTTTGTCCATATCGGGTATGCACGGAGTGGTATATTACACTGCGTGCACTCACGTAGGTAGGTGGGTTCACTTAACTGCACAGGTATGCGCACTGATGCGGTGGGTTCACTGAACACAACAGGTATGCAGTGGCGGGTTCACTGAACACAACAGGTATGCAGTGGTGGGTTCACTGAACACAACAGGTATGCAGTGGCGGGTTCACTGAACACAACAGGTATGCAGTGGCGGGTTCACTGAACACAACAGGTATGCAGTGGCGGGTTCACTGAACACAACAGGTATGCAGTGGCGGGTTCACTGAACAGTACAGGTATACAGTGGCGGGTTCACTGAACACAACAGGTATGCAGTGGCGGGTTCACTGAACACAACAGGTATGCAGTGGCGGGTTCACTGAACAGTACAGGTATACAGTGGCGGGTTCACTGAACACAACAGGTATGCAGTGGCGGGTTCACTGAACACAACAGGTATGCAGTGGTGGGTTCACTGAACAGGTATACAGTGGCGGGTCCACTGAACAGAACAGGTATGCAGTGGCGGGTTCACTGAACACAACAGGTATGCAGTGGTGGGTTCACTGAACAGGTATGCAGTGGTGGGTTCACTGAACACAACAGGTATGCAGTGGCGGGTTCACTGAACAGTACAGGTATACAGTGGCAGGTTCACTGAACAGAACAGGTATGCAGTGGCGGGTTCACTGAACAGTACAGGTATACAGTGGCAGGTTCACTGAACACAACAGGTATGCAGTGGCGGGTTCACTGAACACAACAGGTATGCAGTGGCGGGTTCACTGAACACAACAGGTATGCAGTGGCGGGTTCACTGAACAGGTATGCAGTGGCGGGTTCACTGAACAGTACAGGTATACAGTGGCGGGTTCACTGAACACAACAGGTATGCAGTGGCGGGTTCACTGAACAGAACAGGTATACACTGGCGGGTTCACAGAACAGGTATGCAGTGGCAGGTTCACTGAACACAACAGGTATGCAGTGGCGGTTCACTAAACAGGTATACAGTGGCGGGTCCACTGAACAGAACAGGTATGCAGTGGCGGGTTCACTGAACACAACAGGTATGCAGTGGTGGGTTCACTGAACAGGTATGCAGTGGTGGGTTCACAGAACAGGTATGCAGTGGTGGGTTCACAGAACAGGTATGCAGTGGTGGGTTCACAGCACAGTTATGCAGTGGTGGGTTCACAGAACAGGTATGCAGTGGTGGGTTCACAGCACAGGTATGCAGTGGCAGGTTCACTGAACAGGTATGCAGTGATGGGTTCACAGCACAGGTATGCAGTGGCAGGTTCACTGAACAGGTATGCAGTGATGGGTTCACAGCACAGGTATGCAGTGGTGGGTTCACAGAACAGGTATGCAGTGGTGGGTTCACAGCACAGGTATGCAGTGGCAGGTTCACTGAACAGGTATGCAGTGATGGGTTCACAGAACAGGTATGCAGTGATGGGTTCACTGAACAGGTATGCAGTGGTGGGTTCACAGAACAGGTATGCAGTGGTGGGTTCACAGAACAGGTATGCAGTGGTGGGTTCACAGAACAGGTATGCAGTGGTGGGTTCACAGCACAGTTATGCAGTGGTGGGTTCACAGAACAGGTATGCAGTGGTGGGTTCACAGCACAGGTATGCAGTGGCAGGTTCACTGAACAGGTATGCAGTGATGGGTTCACAGCACAGGTATGCAGTGGCAGGTTCACTGAACAGGTATGCAGTGATGGGTTCACAGCACAGGTATGCAGTGGCAGGTTCACTGAACAGGTATGCAGTGGTGGGTTCACAGTACAGGTATGCAGTGGTGGGTTCACAGAACAGGTATGCAGCCAGCCAGGAACAAGTTAAGCCTAACTAATCTTTCCCTGAGAGACAGTCTGCAGCAGCTCGCCCTACTCTCACTAACGCAGGCAGCACACGAGTGACCGTAATGGCCGCTGCTGCCTGCCTTATATAAGGGGGGTGAAGCTCCAGGGGCTAGTGTAGCCTAATTGGCTACACTGGGCCTGCTGACTGTGATGTAGAGGGTCAAAGTTGACCCTCAAGGTGCATTATGGGGCGAACCGAACTTCCGCAAAGGTTCGCCAGCGGGACGCGAACGCGAACCACCGAAGTTCGCGTGGAACCGTTCGCCGGCGAACCGTTCGGCCCATCTCTAATCTTCACCTGCGCAATGCAGCCAGGCTCCATTGACAAACCCTTGACTATGCAGTTAAGGGGGTCCTAGCGCCAGAACAGCTGGGTGGAGAGGGACGGGGAGGCCTCTGGATTATCCAGAAGGTTCCCTGTACTGAGCTAAGTATCTAATTTGGGCAGTTTTTCCCTACAGGTACACTTTAGCAAGGTGGAGTTTCCGGTAGGCACACTAAAAATGTCAGGTGCAATACCTGAATGTGGCTACTGCACTGATGAACTCCTCTGGATGGGAGGGCAGTGTGCTGTCATATGATGCTGCTGTTGCCATGGAAACCCAACACTGGAAGCAGCAAGGCGAGTTAACCCTCTCCTTATCGACCACTTACAACTCTGCAGGGAGGGAAGAGGGAGATTTTTAAATAAGAAGCCCGTGGTCTACTTCTGGTGGCCATATAATATATGACTGAACAGAGGCGCCAAAAGAATAAAAGCAGTATTTAAAATATTAAAAATTGCTTAGGAGGCAGTGGTGGACTTACCTCCCTCAAGCAGACACAGGAGACTGTGTATTTCAACAAAAACGTAAATTTATTGGTACACTCCAGGGTATTGTTTACAACGCGTTTCGCAGGTCTATACCCGCTTCTTCAGGCAGTAGAGGTAGGAGTACACAGCACAGTGTCAGAGTCACACCTGGCGCCTTTGTCGACTCCTACCTCTACTGCCTGAAGAAGCGGGTATAGACCTGCGAAACGCGTTGTAAACAATACCCTGGGGTGTACCAATAAATTTACGTTTTTGTTGAAATACACAGTCTCCTGTGTCTGCTTGAGGGAGGTAAGTCCACCACTGCCTCCTAAGCAATTTTTAATATTTTAAATACTGCTTTTATTCTTTTGGCGCCTCTGTTCAGTCATATATTATATTACATATCCACCCTTGGTGGAGGGGGATACCCCTTTGTTCTTCTTCACGTCTACAGAGAGCGACTTCTTAGTCCTGAGTGAGGACAGGCCAATCTCCTCACCTGCTTATACAGTGGTTGCCTGGAGGTAACCCTGGTTTGTGAGTATATACATTACTCTTTATTATACCAATTTTGCCTTGACTTACTACACTATATTGGGCTCTCGGTTCTCCCCTCTCTTACACTTCTGGTGGCCAGGCCACTTAAACATTGCCCAGACTGTGCTAATGTGTGACAACTGTTCCCAAACCCTATATGACCAATCACAACAGGAGATAGGAAGCCAGAACAATACAATATGATACAATAACATTTGTAATGTGCTTTTCTCCCATAGGACTTAAAGCGCATAGTTGTGTCTCAGATTAATACAGGGTTGCAGGCTGGGTTGTGTTACAGAGGAGATAGTGAGATGTTCATGAATGCCAGACTGAAGAGGTAGGTTTTCAGTTTAGACTTAAATGCTTCCAGGGATGGAGCTGTCCTGATTGGGTGTGGAAAGGAGTTCCAAAGTGTAGGGGCAGCATGACAAAAGGCTCTGTCTCCAAAGGTTTTGAGGTGGAACATTACATGTGCAGGGCCGGCGCTTCCATTAAGGCAAGGGGGAAATTGCCCCAGGGCCCCGAGCACTGCTGTGGCCCCAGCCTCCCCCTGCCTCAACATTGTGGTCACTCTGCCGCCCCCTTTCCCCACGCGGGCCGGGCAGAACCCTGACCTCCCTCCTAATTAATCTACGCTAACAAATGTATCCTCTAACGGGGCTCCAGCACAAGAGCAGCATTTGTACTTTACTTGTCTCGGCTGCTGTGCTGGAGCCGCTTACCCGTCTTCATTCTATTTCCTGTACCCGGCGCATGTTACACATGATATGATGCACCGGGTCACACAGGAAGTAGAATGAAGACGGGCAAGCGGCTCCAGCACAGCACCCGAGACAGGTAAAGTACAAATGCTGCTCTTGTGCTGGGACCCCGCTAGAGGATACATTTGTTAGCACAGATTAATTAGGAGGGAGGTCGGGGCTATGCCCGCAAAGGGGGGGCAGCGGTCTCGCATCAGGCCAGTACCTGTCATTTTTCTGAGGGATGGGGGCCCCAGGATTACCTTACCTTTGCCCCGGGGCCCCATTGGAGGTTAAACTGGCCCTGTACATGTGCATACATGCATCTGCTATGGCCTGTGTCTCCATGCAGCATTGAATGCCTCCGATACCTGCACATGTTGGCACTCTCATTTTCCTCTTTTCTTTTACTGCTTACAGCCATGCACATTTGAAGCTCTTGAGGGCCACATACAATGGTGTGGTGGGCTGAATTCGGCCCACGGGCCTTGAGTTTGACACCAGTGCAATAGGTTAGAAGTTTTTTTCAAACCTGTCCTCGTGACTTCCCAACGGTGCATGTTTTGCAGGCAACCTCATCTATGCCCAGGTGGGGCAATTAGTGTCTCAGCTAGGTGGATTCCATGTGGCTGACACACTAATTACCCCACCTGTGCATAGCTGAAGTTGCCTGCAAAACATGCACTGTTGGGGAGTCACGAGGTCAGGTTTGAAAAACACTGGGTTAGAAGGTAGAAGAATAGAATGGAAAGTTATGTATGTATTATAAATTTATATATTTTGTTTCATCCTTAGGTTGCCTGTCTGATATCGTGCCTCCTAGTCCTTTTGGTCATTTATTTCGTGGCACCCCTCCTGTACTGGCTACCGATGGTAAGCATACAAGCAGTATAAAGGAATAAAAGCACTGAGGAAACCTACCACACAATGAACGTACCTTACAATGAAAAGTGCATAATTACTGGTCACCTTGCATTTGGGATGCTGCTGGGATCCTGGAAGATCAGTTGCACCTTGAAACACGGAACTGCGTGACGTACCAAGCTTGCTGTGGTGAAAAGTGGTCCTGGTCATGACAGGTTGCAGGTGGAGCCAAACAGTGGTGTAACCAAACGTCCGTGGGGTTTCCAGCAACATGTTTGGATTAACCCTCCCTCTTCTTGAATAAAAATAGGGGCCTTATTACCATACAATTAACCACATGGGATGTAACAAGATATTATCAACAACAACGACTTCTTAGATCATGTAACAATGGTATAACTGTACATTTGAAATCAGGGCTGGGATAAGGTCCTCCAGCTACCAAGGCAGATATGCTAGAACACACCCCCTAACCCATCAGACCATAACTGCTTGCTCAGTCCTTGCTCCCTTCCTATTCCATTACAGGCTCAGAATAATATACACAGTTGCTGCCCAGCACATCCCTGTAGATTCTTGCCCACTTACTCAGTATGGGGGGGTGGGGGGGTCCTTTTCCTGCTAGTCTTTATCTTACCCCCTGTGGTTTGTAAAATTGTACTGTATATGATATAATGGTGTACATTTTTACTTCACATGGGATACACTGTAAATTCAACCTACCTTTTCCCCATTAAACTATAAACGGACCCTAACATATTGAATCTATAACAAATCTGGGAGGAAGGGAGGCCTATATCAAATGATTGGTGCGACGACTATTACTTGGTCCATTTAAAATCACAAGATTAAATATGTGATACGCTTCAGTAAGTAATTCAGGGACAGCAAAAATTTTAAAATGGGCAAACACTGGCTAAATCATTTATAAATGAATATTGTAAATAAATATTCATTATGTTATTTTGACTACAGTTCCTCTTTATTTAGGGCTTCATTACACTGACATAAAAATGATTATAATTTATAAGCACATAACAGTTTCTTATAACTGAATGTAGTTCACAAGCTGACAAAGGCTGCAGATGTAAGCTGTACACTTATACCCAAACCTTTCTCTGTGCTTGTATTGCAGTGTGTATTGGCAAGTGTTATTGTTGTGGGACTGAAAGGAATGCTCATACAATTCAGAGACTTAAAGAAATATTGGAATGTCGATAAGTATGATTGGGTAAGTACTGAGCAGAAGAGTCTAAAGTTGGCTATTAATGGTCCAATCTCTAGCAAAAAATCAGATTGTGAACGATTATAAAAATAGTTGTCCGATTGGATTTTCATCAAACCAAAATTTGGATTTTCTTGTTGGTTGTGATAGGTAGGAAACAAAGATTGGCTCGTTGATGGTGTAGTGAACGATTTCACTTCCGATCAGAATTTTCTGATCGCTCGAACAATTTTTCGCTGGAAAAATGGATTCTTAGTGGCCACCTTAATTTTCTTCTTAACTCTAATAGATTATTCACAGCATATTATATACAACCAGCATTTTTTTTTTTACTAGACCATCATTCAAAGGGTTAACACAGGCCTTAAAAGCTTCCCTGCCAGAAGAGCTGCTTCCTGAAAGTTAAACAATGTAATCTTGTGTTTACTTAAAGAGACTCTGAAGCGAGAATAAATCTCGCTTCAGAGCTCACAGTGAAGGAAGACTGAGAGGGGCGGGGGAGAGGCAGAGATACGCGCTGACAGACGCGCGTGGGGCAGGGCTGCGGCGGTTAGCCCTGCCCCAACCAGGAAGAGGGGATGCGCTGCACGGAGGGGGATTTGGGGGTGAAGGGACCCCCGTTTAGCGGCGCGATAGCGGCGGTTTAGCAGGGGCACACATGCCCCTGCTATCTATGAGGTCTGAAGCGAGATTTATTCTCGCTTCAGACTCTCTTTAAGGCTGCTTCCACACAGGGACGTTACAGGCGCACGTTAGTGCAGCCTGTAACGCTCCCCAACTCACAGCAATACAAAGTCAATGGGGCTGTTCACACTGCCCACGTTGCGTTACATGTAACGCTGCACGTTCTTCAGAGCGTACAGCATACTATAGCGTTCCAGCGGCTTAAGCCACGTTAGACTGTTTGCACATGCTCAGTGTTGGGGCGGAGAGGAGGCGGGGAGAGGCCGCTACGTAGCCGCGCACATGGCTACTCAATATGCACTGCACTGGTGGCCGCTGATTGGCTGGCGGTACCACGTGATTCACTCCGCATCACGTGGTCCCGCGGGCCAATCAGCGCCACTCTCACTGCCCTAATGTGGAAAGAGCCGCTTAACGCGGCTCACTCAACGTCCTCTACCAACACCGGCAGGCGTTGTGTTAGGGGCACGTTATGCGACCATAACGTCCCCTCTAACGCAACGTCTTAGTGTGTAAGTAGCCTAAATGTATCAAGTGTGGAATGTGACACATTCTCTGACTGTGCAGGAGCTCCCGGACACAGATAGAGAGTCAAACCATGTCTGCCTGAATTAATGAATAAAAGCAGTTATTAATAAAATGCAAAGTTAGCTCATAAAGCAAAATACTGAACTTTTGGGAAGCTATAACAATAAATGAATAATTATACTTATGCACAAATGCAAATATGATAACCGTATGGCATATAAAAAGTAGGAAAACATGTTTTTATTAAATATTATGTCCGGGTTTTAAACCGCTTTAAGGCCAGTTTTATAGTTGCTCCACCCCCATCGTATTGCACAGCAACGCAGAAAACGTCATTCATATGACCCTGCCGCAGAGTGCGTCGACAGGGTCATATGCATAGCATGCCCCCCTAGCATGCCCTTTGCTGCCCGTCGCCACCCCTTGCCCATTGATGTACTCCCTGCTAGACAGGAAGTAGGTCACTAGGAGTCCCGGCTTTCCCCGTTGTAGTCATGTTGTTCCATGCATGCGGGGCGCACCGTCGCCACCAACATTTTTAACCTTTCCGTGTCACCCATTGACTTTTATTACTTCCGCCAGGCGTACATGGCATTTCGGTGGCGGGGCTTTTTGGCACCAAATGATGGCTCACCCTGCTGCAAAAATTTGTGGGGGTGTTAAATACTATTCCCCCTCTGAGTCATCACAACTAAGAGAGAGAAGTAATTTGGGGTCTGGCAATCGCTGGATCCAGGAATTACACGTGCACGGGACGCAGACTATAGCATTGCTGCTATAGCCTCGTCAAGCTACACAGTGCGCGGCAAAGGTCAAAAAGCCCTGCGTTGTCCGCAGCTGCATCGTTACGGAAGTCCAGCGGTAATACACTGTTGACTTTGCACCGGCTCGCCGACTGATTGGGAACTTCAAGCACAACGCGATGTGGCCCTGCAAGTGTGCTAGGCCCTATTTGTGCTAGGCCCTATTGCCTTGCATTGTCGTTGCATTACCCTGCAGTAAAACACGGTAATACAATGCACACTTACAAGACAAGTGTAAAAGGGGCCTACGTGGCCTATTTATGTAATGGTTACATTGGTAAATAAAAACAAAATCATGTGATCCCAGAACATAGAAGTGGTGACTGCTATGTGTCTCAGATCCTTTGGTTCTGATTGCATTATACAGGGAAATCATCGGACCTCAACAACTGGACCACAGATTACCCCAAATAGACTGTAGATAGCAGCAAAGAAGCCATTAGCAACAATAAAGACAATAAAATCCATGTTATATATACCAGGGGATGAGCAGCACAAACCAAATTATATGCAATACTATGCAAAGCATGCACGCAGCACTGGAGAACCCCAGTCTCCATAAGAAATATATAAATACAGATGGGCTGCAGCACACAACAGGAAAGCAGTGACAGGGGCTCTTGGTTACGCTTTAACGCGTTTAAGCTCACCAACTGCGCCAAAGTGCCCCCAATCTGGTGAGTCCTACTCTAACCAGGCAAAAATGCTTGTTCTTTTATCAGCGTTCTAGTGGGATCCATGCCAAAAGCCCAGGGGTCAGCTAAATGGGAGAAAGGAAATAAATTAAAAACACCTCACCTTCGACTAGCTACTGACTGAAATATGAGCTCCGCTCATTTATATGCTTAACTGTGCTAGAGGTGGCCGTGGTTATGCACGCTGACAGGGTAAATCTATATATACTATATATATATATATATATATATATATATCATTCTTGAGTTAATAAGTAACTTTTATTACAGCAGCAAATACAGCATTGCATAAAACAACACTTGAAGTGGAATTCAAAGTATGAAAATGGAAATATCTTTCTACTAGGAAATATACATTACCGTAAACCTTATGGTCACATGAATGTAGTGTTCTCTAAGAAGTGGCCTGCAGCAATCCTGTAATCTCCACCTTAGCTTAATAATTATTAAAGAGACACTGAAGCAGAAAAAAAATATATATGGTATAATGAATTGGTTGTGTACTATGAATAATTACTAGAATATTAGCAGCAAAGAAAATATTCTCATATTTTTATTTTCAGGTATATAGTGTTTTTTCTAACATTGCATCATTCTATAATATGTGCAGATTACACAACATTCAGCATTCAAAATGATTCTTTCAGAGCAGTCTGAACTAATGACCTCTCCTCTGGCAGAGAAAAAGAAAATTGTTCACTAACACTTGAGATAATAAAAGTCAGAAGACAGCCCTCTCCACCACTTTGAATGTCCTAGAGCTTAATGGCTTTTTTGCATAGAGATAACAACTGGAGTTTCTTATCTTTACTACACACACAAATCATAATATCATAATATCATAATTTTTTTTTCCGCTTCAGTGCCTCTTTAAGGCCTTTGTGAACAATGATTTTGTTCTTTGATGTCAGTAACTTGTGTGGGCGGGGTTAAGAAAGATTTCTAGTATAGATGAGGCTGAACACTATGTTGTAAAGGTTGCTGAAATGAAAATAGCTCAGAATTATGTATCTATGTATTTTCCAATACTCTGAAATGTACAACACCAGTAGTAGTATTAGTACTAGAAGTGATTGTAGTAGTAGTAACTGCAGTAGGGGCCGTAACAATAGCCCCTGCGACTGCAGAGGGGGCTGCTACTGTGCTGACTTGTTACAGAGTAGCAGCATCAGAGCATTGTAGTTTAACTGCTTCTGGCAACAGGACAGGTCCTCTTCACTCCTCTGCACTGTAGCCAGGCAACGTATCACCTGCGGCTTCCACTGGTCCTACCGCTGGAAGCAGACACTCTGCTGTTGCTACGTTTTTGTGTGTCTGTGGGAGGTGTCTTCAATTGGGGTGTACGAAACCATACTTTGGGGGTGGGAGGGTGTGGCCTAACCACAATTTCCCCAGAGGCCCCAGAAATTCCTAGTTGCGCACTAACTGTACTAATGTAGTAGCAGTAGTAGTAACTGCAGTGGAACTGTGGTAGCTGTAGTAGTAATTGCAATAGTAGTAGTAATAGTAGGGGTAATGGTGGTGTCGTAGTAGTAGTGGTTGTAATAGTACAGTAGTAGTAGAAGTAATTGTAATGGTAATCATAGTAGTATTGGTAGTCGTAGTAGTAATGAAAATGGTGCTCAAGGCCGGTGCTGCCATTAAGGCAAAGAGGGCAATTGCCCCAGGGCCCCCTGACTGCTGCCAGGCCCCCATGTGCCACTAGACGCCCCAGGTGGTCTTCCCTTAACTGCTCCCGAGTCCCCAGGGCCCATAGACAATGTGTGGCTACATTGTAATAACTCACCTGTCCCAGCGTGCTGCTTTTTCCATGCTCTGTCTTCATCCCTCACTGCCTGCCTCTGCATGACCCAGCACAAGTTATTTACACATAACATGTGCCGCAGGGAGAAGAGGCAGGCAGGGGTATGAAGACAGAGCATGGATGGAGCCTGGTGCTGGGACAGGTGAGTTATTACAATATAGCCACACATCGTGGAGGGGCCTCGGGGATCAGTTTGGGGGGGGGGGCGCTTACCCAAGTAGGGGAACAGCAACTGGATGGGGGGCCCCCAGAGGATAATTTTTGGGGGGCAGGGGACTAGCCCCCCCCCCCCATATTACGTTTGCCCCGTGGTCCCTGTGCTGCTTAAAGGGAACCTTAACTGAGAGTGATATGGATGTTTCCTGTTGAACAATACCAGTTGCCTGGCAGTCCAGCTGATCTCTGTGACTGCAATAGTGGCTGAATCACACCCTGAAACAAGCATGCAGCTAATCCAGTCTGACTTCAGTCAGAGCACCTGATCTGCATGCTTGTTCAGGGGCTGTGGCTAAAAGTGTTAGAGACACAGGATCAGCAGGCGATTCAGGCAACTGGTATTATTTTAAAAGGGAAAAAACCATATCCTTCTCAGTTTAGGTTCCCTTTAAGTGGACCCTGATGGTGCTAGTAGTAGTAGAGGTAATGGTGGTGGTAATTGTAGTAGTAATGGTGGTGGTAGTAGTAATAGTAGTAGTAGTTGCAGTGACAACGGTTGTGGAGGTAGTAGTGTTTGTAGTAGTAGTAGTGGTAATTGTACAATACTAGTAGTAGAAGTAGTAATTGTAATGGTAATCGTAAAAGTATTGGTATTGGTAGTAATGGTGGTGGTAGTTGCAGTAGTATTAGTAATAATAATGGAAATTGCAGTAGTAGTAATAGAAATAAGGGTGGTGGTAGTAGTATTAGTAGTAGTAATTGCAGTAGTAGTAATAGTAAAATTAAAATAATTAAATAATTTTAGGCAATTATTTTTTTTTTTAGCTTCAGATAACATGGCAAGTGTACACTTTAGCCAGGAATAAAAAAATCAGTTTCACTTTCCTGGAGCTTCTACCAGCCCCCTCCAGCCATCCGGTGCCCTGGCAGTCGCTCACGGATCCTGACCTCCGGTCCCCCGCCGCCAGCTAGTTTCGTTTTCGCTGACAGGCCCAACAGACCTTCTTTGCGTTCCCGTCCGCAATAGCATCCAGCCCCTGTACAGGACGTTATTGAGGATGGGAACATAAAGAAAATACACATGGCCAGGCCTGCGCAGGTGCAGAAAACCCGCCAACTTCCTGTCAGGGCCTGTCAGTGAAAACAAATGTAGCTGGCGGCGGGGGACCGGAGTCTCCGTGAGTGACTGTGAGAGAACGGGATGGCTGCAGGCAAGTAAAACTGATTTTTTAATCGTAGCTTAATTGTCCCTTTAAATCTCTGTCAAATGTTTGCTGCTGTCTGTGTCCTCACTATGAAAATAGCCCCTTGCTTCCCATACCTGCTGTACCTATTCATAGATCCTCAGTGACCCACATCTGTTTCCTCACTCACCCCTTTGATGAAACTTGTCCGCTTCAGTCAACTAGGCATGCAGGGGAAGAGTGATTGTTCTGACAGCTAAACCTGACAAGAGGCCAGAGAGGCATGGCTTTAGACTGACTGGGGAAGATGGGATGGATTGGAGGGTGAGCAGGCAGCAGGAAGCTGCTGGGGATCTGTAAAAAAGCTTGTGAACTCAAGCTTTGCCCTTTCATATTCCATGTACTAATGTACAAAGTAAGCTGATTATTTGCTAAATCTGTCTTTCTTTATGAACAGGTTATATGGGTTTGCACCTATATAATGACAATCTGCTTTGCTGCCAATGTCGGCTTATTGTTTGGTGTCCTCTTTAATATTGCAGTGGAAGTGTTCCGAATAACCAGGTAAGTTTTCTATATTCCCCTTATGTCAGTTATTGATTTTGACTGTGTTACTATAGTTACCAGCCTACAGTATGCAATACATCATTGCTGTTTATGTGAAGTGCGCTTCAAATGTCAGGTTACTGAGGTCATATCGTGAAGTATGACTTTGGCAGCTCCACATCTCCATTCATGCTTCCATCATGCCTCCTATCACACCTGCAGTCAAGCGTCCATCACACCTCCTATCACACCTCCAGTCATGCTTCCATCACACCTCCTATCACACCTGCAGTCATGCTTCCATCACACCTCCTATCACACCTCCAGTCATGCTTCCATCACACCTCCTATCACACCTCCAGTCATGCTTCCATCACACCTCCTTTCACACCTCCAGTCATGCCTCTATCACACCTCCTATCACACCTCCAGTCATGCTTCCATCACACCTCCAGTCATGCTTCCATCATACCTCCTATCACACCTCCAGTCATGTTTCCATCACACCTCCAGTCACGCTTCCATCACACCTCCTATCACACCTCCAGTCATACTTCCATCACACTTCCTATCACACCTGCAGTCATGCCTCCATCACGCCTCCTATCACACCTCCAGTCATGCTTCCATCATGCCTCCTATCACACCTGCAGTCATGCCTCCATCACACCTCCTATCACACCTCCAGTCATGCTTCCATCACACCTCCTATCACACCTCCAGTCATGCTTCCATCACACCTCCAGTCATGCTTTCATCACACCTCCAGTCATGCTTCCATCACACCTCCTATCACACCTCCAGTCATGCTTCTATCACACCTCCTATCACACCTCCAGTCATGCTTCCATCACACCTCCAGTCATGCTTTCATCACACCTCCAGTCATGCTTTCATCACACCTCCAGTCATGCTTCCATCACACCTCCTATCACACCTCCTGTCATGCTTCTATCACACCTCCTATCACACCTCCAGTCATGCTTCCATCACACCTCCAGTCATGCTTCCATCACACCTCCAGTCATGCTTCCATCACACCTCCAGTCATGCTTCCATCACACCTCCAGTCATGCTTCCATCACACCTCCAGTCATGCTTCCATCACACCTCCTATCACACCTCCAGTCATGCTTCCATCACACCTCCTATCACACCTCCAGTCATGCTTCCATCACACCTTCCATCACACCTCCAGTCATGCTTCCATCACACCTCCAGTCATGCTTCCATCACACCTCCTATCACACCTCCATTCACGCTTCCATCACACTTCCTATCACACCTCCAGTCATGCTTCCATCACACCTCCTATTACACCTCCAGTCATGCTTCCATCACACCTCCAGTCATGCTTCCATCACACCTCCAGTCATGCTTCCATCACACCTCCTATCACACCTCCAGTCATGCCTCCATCACACCTCTTATCACACCTCCAGTCATGCTTCCATCACACCTCCAGTCATGCTTCTATCACACCTCCTATCACACCTGCAGTCATGCTTCCATCACACCTCCAGTCAGGCTTCCATCACACCTCCTATTACACCTCCAGTCATGCTTCCATCACACCTCCTATCACACCTCCAGTCATGCTTCCATCACACCTCCTATCACACCTCCAGTCATGCTTCCATCACACCTTCCATCACACCTCCAGTCATGCTTCCATCACACCTCCAGTCATGCTTCCATCACACTTCCTATCACACCTCCAGTCATGCTTCCATCACACCTCCTATTACACCTCCAGTCATGCTTTCATAACACCTCCTATCACACCTCCAGTCATGCTTCCATCACACCTCCAGTCATGCTTCCATCACTCCTCCTATCACACCTCCAGTCATGCCTCCATCACACCTCTTATCACACCTCCAGTCATGCTTCCATCACACCTCCAGTCATGCTTCTATCACACCTCCTATCACACCTCCAGTCATGCTTCCATCACACCTCCAGTCATGCTTCCATCACACCTCCAGTCATGCTTCCATCACACCTCCTATCACACCTCCATTCACACTTCCATCACACCTATCACACCTCCAGTCATACTTCCATCACACTTCCTATCACACCTGCAGTCATGCCTCAATCACACCTCCTATCACACCTCCAGTCATGCTTCCATCACACCTCCTATCACACCTCCAGTCATGCTTCCATCACACCTCCTATCACACCTCCATTCACACTTCCATCACACCTCCTATCACACCTCCAGTCATACTTCCATCACACTTCCTATCACACCTGCAGTCGTCATGCCTCCATCACACCTCCTATCACACCTCCAGTCTTGCTTCCATCACACCTCCTATCACAACTCCAGTCATGCTTCCATCACACCTCCTATCATACCTCCAGTCATGCTTCCATCACACCTCCAGTCATGCTTTCATCACACTTCCTATCACACCTGCAGTCATGCCTCCATCACACCTCCTATCACACCTCCAGTCATGCTTCCATCACACCTTCTATCATACTTCCAGTCATGCTTCCATCACACCTCCAGTCATGCTTCCATCACACTTCCTATCACACCTGCAGTCATGCCTCCATCACACCACCTATCACACCTCCAGTCATGCTTCCATCACACCTCCTATCACACCTCCAGTCATGCTTCCATCACACCTCCTATCACACCTCCAGTCATGCTTCCATCACATGCAATTGCTGGTCGGTAAGATCCGTTTTCACTGCGTTTGCCATTCCGCTGCTTCTGCTCCGTTTCCCCGTGTCGCAGTTCCGTTTTCTTATTGCCCCCGATGCAGTGCCTCAGCATCCGTTTCCGTTCTGCTGGGCTCAGTGATCCGGGAAAAATTGCTGCAGCACCAAACCTGCGGTCCTTTCAATGGATCATGCAGAACGGATCCATTCTAACAGACCAATGTGAATGGATCCATAGGTTAACATTGGATCTGTTTGCATCTGTAAGGATCCGTTCCGTTAGGATCCGCAAATTGACTGGCTTTTTTCCACTAGTGTGAACCGGGCCTTACTATAACACCTTCACTCATGCCTCCATCAAATCTCCAATCTCATTTTTGGTCATGCTTCCATCAAACCATCACAACAGAAACGACTGGGTCTCCACCTAGATTTCAGGCCGATTGGCCAATTTATTGCAAGTAACACAGTGCAAAAAACAACGTTTTGACCAATGCGGTCTCTATCAAGTGCTTACAGATCCATAGTGCAACAATCATATTTAAGTGCATAAATTAGCATAGGACACACCCATGCATGGGCGGGCACAAAACTTAAAGAGACAGGTTAATTGGTATTGCAAAGAAATTGTCACAGGAAGCATCTCAAATTATATGCTTCATTCATTTCATTCGGAGCAAGAATCCCGAGGTCACCAATCCACCTGCTTTCTCTGCACAATAAAGAGGTCTGGAAGTCCATACCCTCACCACAAAAGACCTTTTCTAGCACACACCACTTCAGATCTCCTACCGAATGGTTGAATTGGTCTTAAGATTTTTCAGATTTCTCTGCCTTGTATGTTCTGATACTGCTCTTATCCTCATTTAATCGTGTCCTAATATCCCTCAAGGTGTGACCGACATTACACATTCCTCATGGGCACTTCAGCAGTTAAGCAACATTTGTTACAACACAGGAAAAATATCCTGAATTTTTTATTTAGTCTCTTTGGTGGTGTGTCTAACAACCTCTCCCCTAATAATAAATGAACAATTTTGGCAATTGAGGCACAGAAACGTGCCCATCCAACTGGGGATAAATGTCCACTTTGTCACCTTAGGTTCTTTAATATCTGCTTTTACCAGATAATCCCTTACGGTTACCCATACATGGTACAATTTTTCTGTTTTTTTTTCGATTAAATAATTAAGTTCGATTATTTCGTTAGATCAAGTATAAGGTTTTTTCCAGCATGTCCTATCAGCTTTTTGTAGAAAAACAGGATAATCGTTCGAATTTCTTGATTGAAAAAAAAAAAAATTCAGCTTTCATTCGATGCGATCATTTAGATCGAATAAACTGGAAAAATCAAATGTTTTTATTGTATCGTGTATGGGCACCATTACACTTTTGCCCTTCCTGTACACCATGGTGTGTGTGTGTGTGTGTGTGTGTGTGGGGGGGGGGGGGGGGTTAATGGAAACACTTTAGTCAACAAGGGAAATTTTTTTCTAGGGGGGACCCCTAGAAAAAATTTAATAGAGCATAGAAGATGGGTATTATTTGTCAAACTACACAATCAAGAAAACTGTTTGAATTTAGAGTAAATAAAAAATTGTATGGCGCATGGTCACTCTTAAGTTTTCTATATTTATTTTTTCCGATTAAAGAATGATTGATTTCTCTGATGGATTGTAACTAAAAAATGTAACCCAGTGGATCACATAGGGCTTGATTCACAAAGCGGTGCAAACTTAGCACGTGCAGTGCTTTTTGCTGACTTTTGCGCGCGCAAAGTGCCGCGATTCGCGCGATTGTGGACTTTTGCGCGCGCAATTTGCGCGAAAAGCACTTCACGTGCTAACTGTTTAGCACGCCAGTACTAAACAGTTTGCACCGCTTTGTGAATCAAGCCCTTACTGTTCAATGTTTCCCTAATTATGAAAAAAAAATATTGAAAACTTCAATTTTCTTATAAATTGATCAGAATTTTCCATCTCCAACAAAATGGGAAATTCAATCACATGTCTTGGCTGAAAACAATGTAAAACATTACATTTTTCTATACAACCAATCCTTTTTATAGAATAAAAATTGGAAAATCTAACATTTTATTGTATTGTGTGTGGCCACCCTATGGCTGTTACAACTGGAGTATTTCTACTTCTCTTGGTTATATTTTTTTTTTTTAAAGATTCTTAATTTTCAATCTTCAAAAATAATAATACAGTTAAAAAAAGAAGCATCATATATACACGATAAAACAAATAGCAACATGGAATATCAAGTGAATAGTAAAGCTTGAACATTATTCTTTAGAGAGCTGATAGCTCTGTATAGTCGCAGTCCCTAGGTCCCTATACATAAGCATACTTAAAGCCTCTTGGAATGTCAAGCAACATTACTCACTTACTGTACTTAAAGTGAACCTCCGGACTAAAAATCTACTCAGCAGAACTGAAAAGGTTCGGTGTTTCTTTAAAGTGAACCTCCAGACTTAAAATCGACTGAGCAGCACTGAAAAGGCCTGGTGTTTCTTTAACAGTTTCACAGCATCAGAACTTTGTTTTTCTTATACAAGCCTCATTTTTAGCTGCACAGAAGAAAACTGCCCGGGCATTTTTCCCCTTATGCTGTGCAAAGGATGATGGGATTTCTGATGTTGTTGTTCTTGTTCTGCTTTTTTGGTGCAATTTTTTTTTTTTTACATTTGAATTTTACATTTGAAGCCTAGCGTGTGCAGCTGGGAGGGGTTATCAGGACACAGGACAGTTGGAACTGTGTCTCCTGCTCCTTGTCACCTCCTTTCAACCAAAAAGATGGCTGCCCCCATGACAAAGATGGCAGCCCCCATGAATCACAAACATTTGCCTGTTCTTTTAAAACAGGGTGGGTAAAAAATTATATTACCTATCTATTCTAATTAACATAACTAATGTAACTTAATGACAGTATGTTTATTTTGGATGAAGTTCCCCTTTAACTGTTTCACAGCATCAGAACTTTGTTTTTCTTACCAAAGCATCATTTTTAGCTGCATTTTTAGCTAAGCTCCACCCATCAAAGAAAACTACTCGGGCGTTTTTTCCCTGATGCTGTGCAAAGCATGATGGGATTTCCTATGTTGTTATTCACGTTGCCTAGCAACTGGGAAGGGTGATCAGCATACAGGACAGTTGGAACTGTGTCTCATGCTCCCTGTCACCTCCTTTCAACCAAAAAGATGGCTGCCTTCATGAAATCAAACATTTGCCTGTTCTTTTAAAACAGGCTGGGTAAGAGATTATATTACCTATCTATTTTAATTAACATAACTAATGTAACTTAATGACAGTATGTTTGTTTAGGCTGAAGTTCCTCTTTAACAGTGCTGTGAGGTCATAGACCCTAGTTTTCTATTTATATGTACACAAAGAGCCTATATATGCGTACCAGAGATTACCTTCAAAGTACTTCAAAATAATATTATATTATAACCCAGCCATGGTCAGTGAGCTGTGCTAAAAATGGGAAAGAAAAGAAGCATTAGAGACAAGGAAAGTCAGGAAAAGGAAAAGACACATAGCATAGAAAGGAAAACAGAGAGAAGAAAAAGGAGACACCACTAGTGTAACCCCTTTCACCCTCCCCCTAATGCAGCCATTTTAGAAAGCAAGCTTATGTAAAGGTGTCAGAGCTTGTGCCCAAATGCGAAAGGAAGACACTCAGAATAACAAATGCTCACTCCCCTTAAATTTCTTAAGAATTCCACAGAGAATGAAATTATCTTGTTTGTAATCTTTACTGGTTTCTCTCAGTCATTGTTCATTGTTAAATCTATGAGGAAGTTGGCATAGCAGATTTCCTCAAGTGTCAGGGCTCCGAGCCTATTTTATAAGAGCCTAAAATTACAAACAGGCACCCAGCCCTTGAAACAAAATGTCCTTCCACCTTGCAGGAGGGTGGTACACGTGTCCACCTTTTTTAATTAATTATGCGTACATCATTTTATTTTTTACCTGTTTTTACTTTGTAACTGAGTCAGATATGAGGTTGCCCTACAATGTAGTGATTCTATGTTGGTAATTAATTATCTGACGTCTTTACATCACTGCTAATGATTGTCTCATTCAACAGAGCCAAGTCTCTGCATCTTGTCCACCTGCAGGAAGATTACAACACAGTGAATGAAGAGGATTATGTCGTAAGGAATCTTTATTTTACAATTCTATGGCTTTTAGTTAGAGTAACTAATTTTTTTTAATCTTAAAGAGACACTGAAGTGAAAAAGAAATTATGACAAAATGAATGTGTTGTGTAGTATGGATAATTACTAGAACATTAGTAGCAAAGAAAATATTCTCATATTTTTATTTTCAGTTACCGTATATAGTGTTTTTTACAGCATTGCATCATTCTCCAATATTTGCAGTTTACACACTACTCAGCATTCTAAATGATTTTGCAAAGCAGGCCAGTGAACTTTTGACCTGTCCTCTGGAGAAAAAAAGAAAATACATTGACTGACAGTTGAGATAACAAGCTTCATAAGGCAGAGCTCTCTACGACTTTGAAAGTCATGGAGCTCAATGGCTCTTTTGCATAGATAACAACTGGAGTTTCTTAACTCTTCCTGTACTGGAAACAATATTAGTCTTATGTCTCTGCTTCTTATGTTTTATGTCTTAGCTCTGTACTACACATACAAATCATTATATCATATATTTATTTTTTGCTTCAGTGTCTCTTTAAACAATTTTTTTTACATAACAGCATTTTTTTTATAATCAGTCTTTAAAGTATGATATACACATGACAAATATTATCTGTTTGCATCTACCTATAATTTCCCAAGTATGTTATTGATAAGAGGTCATAGTTCCATGGCAATGTCAAGCTGTACCTACCATAGCATCAGTCATATGGAAGATTGAAAAGTTTTAGATGGAGCATCTCAAGGAGGGGCGGAGCTTTTTTATGTAAGTATCTCAAACGTGTCGTGGATTGATTATTCCACCCCCCCCCCCCTATTTTCCCCCCAAATAACACTTACATCATCATATAATTTTAATAATGAACCATTTCTAAATATTGCCCATCTTGACCAAGGAGCGTAAACCTTTAAGTAGCAGTCATGGTTACCTTTTCAAAAAAATATAATATTAATAAGATGAAAGTGGACCTATACATTTGTTTACTTTGTCCATAGCAATGGGTCTGAAGGCAGCATTCCTTGAAAAATATGCATAAAACTTTGCCCCATCATCTTATGGTTAAAGCCTTAGAAGTGGCTGTATGTCGCCACAGCTCTGTCCCTGACAGCGCCTGGCCCCACCCTCCACGCCATCACCTTCTTGGCCTCCCATTGGTACAGAAAGTATTTTAGAAGTTCCAGAACAGCAGCATGTTCACAAGTAGGAGGGTCGGAGGGAGACAGTTTGGAGTCAGTGATGCTGCTCAGATGCATTCTTACGGTTTCTTCAGCATTTAGGGCAGGAAATACACAAGAACCACTTTAAAGCACACCTGACCTGACCTAATAAATGTAAACATGATAATGTTTATATTAGGAGGTTCTGACACTTACAGGTTCCTTTTTTTGGCTGGGCTTCCCTCCATTGTGCCTCACTGCTCCCTATTCTCTGACTGAGTCTGAATGACCATTGCATGCTCTGTCCGCTGCCTGTATGTCTGTGCTCTTTCCCAGATAGACACACAGGTAGCACAGAGTGGGACAGAGCAGCTTCTGTTTGATTGGCTTCAGTTGGAGCCATAAACTGGAACACAAAGCGATGAGACAGAGGGGGGTCCATTCAAACAGGGGTACCTATAAGCACAGGATCTCCTAATATACTCGTTATCATGTTTAGATGACAATTTTTAGGCTACAGTATATCTCAGTTACATTCAGTTGAACTGTATTCTGGTAATTCTGTTAATTAGGTAATACTGTTAATTGGGTTATGCTTTGTGACGAAGGTTTCCCCTAAAGCACAGCTATCAGTAAAGGTTTATCACAGTACACAGTACATCAAATAAAATATAAATAAATAAATAAATAAATCCCTCATTAATTAACCCCTTACCTCCCCCCTCTCCCATAGTTACAGAGATAAAACACTTGCAAAAAAAAAGTGACATTTAAAAAAGAATACATAGACTCAAAGAATACATACTCAACTTTTTATTAATATGTATGTCATGACAGTATACTACTGTTATTTTTGCAAATAAGGACTTGTAATTAGTGGTATAGTGAAAACGAACAACAAAACTGAAAAAAACACCTTTATTTCCAACTAAAATATTGTCGCCATACATTGTACTAGGGACATAATTTAAACATTGTAATAGCCGAGACAAATGGGCAAATAGAATGTGTGGGTTTTATCCACAGTAGCAAGTATTATTTTAAAAATATAATGGCTGAAGACTTAGAAATAATGATTTTTTCCATTTTTCTTATTATTCCTATTAAAATAAATACAGAATAAAATAATTCTAAGTTCGGGGAATCTCCGCACTGCTTCCGCACATGGATACTTCTTTATGAATGCCCACCCAGAAGTCTAAAACACCGCCAGCGGTGTTTTTCCACATCGATTCCCCTTATCGACAGCCTCTTTATGAATGATACCCAATGTGTTTAGGAAGGACAGAACAGGGAAAAAAGGTGGAGGAGTTTGTCTCTTTGTTAAGAATTCTTTTACAGCTGTCCTCAACGATGAGATGGAGGAAGATTGCGAAGATGTGGAGTTCGTTTGGGTAAATATTCATGGTGGAAATAAAAGTTGCCAATTGCTTATTGGGGTATGCTACAGACCACCTCATATTAATGAAGCTGCAGAACTGCGATTACTACAGCAGATTGAAAAAGCTGCAAGTAAAAATGAGGTCATAATTATGGGCGAATTCAACTTTCCAGACATTGACTGGAATATTGAGGCTACCCATTCTGGTAAAAGCAGCAGATTTCTGGCAGCACTACAGGACAATTACTTGACTCAAATAGTAACGGAACCAACTAGGCGGAATGCGTTACTGGATCTGATCATTTCTAATAGACCAGATAATGCGGGGGTCAGGAACCTTTTTGGCTGAGAGAGTTATAAACTCCCCATATTTTAAAATGTATTTCCATGAGAGCCATACAATATGTTTCAAACTGGGATAGTAGGGCTTACGTCACTGTTGCCATGGTGATGTGTATACAGTTGATCCGCCGGGCAGCGGAAGTGTCAGACACATCTTCAGCAACATCAGCAATTTCCCCGAGAGCCAGACAGGAGAAATACCGACTAACAGCTTGTACAATTGGCTAGCTGACTTGGGGGTTGATTCATTTTGTAGGACGAGATCCTACGTCGTCAAGTGACAGGCAGCCTATTGGGCCAATCAAAGTGCGGGGATCTCGTCCTACAAAGTGGAGGGACAATTGGAGCAGCTGTTCGGTTTGTGCTAGCGCGAGTAAGTTAGTAGTGCATGTAGCGTGCACTACTTTGAATATGTTACTTGCGTTGACACACTAAGCTGCGCTGCTTGAGCAGTGTAGCTTAGTGAATCAACCCCTACTGATTTGTCTGTGAGCCAGATGTAGCCATCAAAAGAGCCACATGTGGCTCCCGTGCCATAGGTTCCCTACCCCTGAGATAATGTATCAAATGTGCAAGTTCAAGAACATTTGGGAAATAGTGATCACAACACGATAACGTTTGATCTGGTGACTGATAAGCCATGGGGCAGCGGGGCCACTAAAACTATGAATTTTAGAAAGGCAAAGTTCAATCAAATTAGGCAGGCACTAAGTTTGGTGAACTGGGATAATGTACTACAAGGGGAGGACACTGAAGGGAAATGGCAAGCTTTTAAACTTATACTCAATATTGTAGTATGTATATCCCATATGGAAACAAAATATATAGGAATAAAAAAGGCCTCTATGGATGAATAGAAAAGTTAAAGATAAAATGAAGAGGAAAAAGAATGCCTATAAGGTCCTAAAACAGGAGGGGACCGAGGCTGCACTAAGCAATTATAAGGAGTGCAATAAAAATTGTAAAAAAGAAATTAGGCTGGCAAAGATCGAAGCTGAAAATCAAATCGCTAGGGATATCAAATCTAACCCAAAAAAGTTTTACAAGTACATCAACTCTAAAAAAAGAAAGGTTGACTGTATAGGACTCCTAAAGGATGAGGGTGGGAACTCAATGGTGGATGACCAAGGTAAGGCAGAGTTATTAAATGCTTTCTTTGCTTCTGTCTTCACAAAGGAAACAGCACTGTTGCAAATTACAGAGGCAGAAGAGTCTCAATCTTCTAACTGTAATATTAAATACTTAACGCAGGAAGAAGTGAAAGCAAGTCTAAATAAATTAAAAATAGACAAGGCACCTGGCCCGGATGGCATGCATCCTCGGGTCATAAGGGAATTATTATTATTATTTAGTATTTATATAGCACCGACATATTACGCAGCGCTGTACAGTATATATATTGTCTTGTCACTAACTGACTGTCCCCCAAAGGAGCTCACAATCTAATCCCTACCATTGCCATATGTCTATATGGCAATGGTATTAATTAAGTTCAGTTATAGATAAACCCCTTTATCTTATCTTCTGTGACTCTCTTGCAACTAGCAGAGTCCCAGTGGATTGGCGTACAGCCCACGTTTTCCCATTATTTAAGAAGGGCAAAAAATCAGATCCAGGAAATTATAGACCTGTAAGCTTAACATCAGTTGTATGCAAACTATTTGAGGGGGTACACCCTGAAAGATGGACATCCGATTGCTCCGCTGCTAACTAAATTCAATCTACCACCAATGGAGATAAGAGGTTGGGAGATTGGAGACGAGGGAGGAGGCGGGCCTGAGCCCGTAGCAGGATCCACCTAAACCTACTATAACTTTGGTCGGTTTGGGGTGTCTAAGAGACAAGTCTCCACTAATAGTTCGCACTGGTTGCGACTAGTGTTGGGCGAACAGTGTTCGCCACTGTTCGGGTTCTGCAGAACATCACCCTGTTCGGGTGATGTTCGAGTTCGGCCGAACACCTGACGGTGCTCGGCCAAACCGTTCGGCCATATGGCCGAACTAAGAGCGCATGGCCGAACGTTCCCCGAACGTTCGGCTAGCGCTGTGATTGGCCGAACGGGTCACGTGGTTCGGACCCGAACGCGCTCTGATTGGCCGAACTGTCACGTGGTTCGGGTAAATAAATACCCGAACCACGTCATATCTCCGCCATTTGTCTGTGGGTTTAGCTTTGGGTAGGCAGGCAGGGTAGTTCGCGCTCCAGCCACGCTAGCCAGGGTCCCCCCTGTCATTGTGTCACTGCTGGGAACAGTAGTACACCGCTTGCTCAGCCACACTATATAGCATTCTGTTTACTGCCACTCTGTGTACCTCGCTCAGCCACACTATATAGCATTCTGTTTACTGCCACTCTGTGTCTGCTGGGAATAGTAGTACACCGCTTGCTCAGCCACACTATATAGCATTCTGTTTACTGCCACTCTGTGTACCTCGCTCAGCCACACTATATAGCATTCTGTTTACTGCCACTCTGTGTCTGCTGGGAATAGTGGTACACCGCTCGCTCAGCCACACTATATAGCATTCTGTTCACTGTTCTGTGTCTGCTTGGAATAGTGGTACACCGCTCGCTCAGCCACACTATATAGCATTCTGTTTACTGTTCTGTGTCTGCTGGGAATAGTGGTACACCGCTCGCTCAGCCACACTATATAGCATTCTGTTTACTGTTCTGTGTCTGCTGGGAATAGTGGTACACCGCTCGCTCAGCCACACTATATAGCATTCTGTTCACTGTTCTGTGTCTGCTGGGAATAGTGGTACACCGCTCGCTCAGCCACACTATATAGCATTCTGTTCACTGTTCTGTGTCTGCTGGGAATAGTGGTACACCGCTCGCTCAGCCACACTATATAGCATTCTGTTTACTGTTCTGTGTCTGCTGGGAATAGTGGTACACCGCTCGCTCATCCACACTATATAGCATTCTGTTCACTGTTCTGTGTCTGCTGGGAATAGTGGTACACCGCTCGCTCAGCCACACTATATAGCATTCTGTTCACTGTTCTGTGTCTGCTGGGAATAGTGGTACACCGCTCGCTCAGCCACACTATATAGCATTCTGTTCACTGTTCTGTGTCTGCTGGGAATAGTGGTACACCGCTCGCTCAGCCACACTATATAGCATTCTGTTTACTGTTCTGTGTCTGCTGGGAATAGTGGTACACCGCTCGCTCAGCCACACTATATAGCATTCTGTTTACTGTTCTGTGTCTGCTGGGAATAGTGGTACACCGCTCGCTCAGCCACACTATATAGCATTCTGTTTACTGTTCTGTGTCTGCTGGGAACAGTAGTACACCGCTCGCTCAGCCAGAGTATATAGCATTGTGTTTACTGCCACTCTGTGTACACCGCTCAGCCAGACTATATACCATTGTTTACTGACACTCTGTGTACACCGCTCAGCCACACTATATAGCATTGCGTACTCTGCCAGTCAGTGTGTATATTGCTGGGATCAGTAATACTCCACTCACCGTCAACCACTATATGAGCTCAACATGAGTTCCCCAGAGACCTCCGCTGTGAGCAGCACTCCCAACAACAGCAACAGCCAACGCCCCACGCAAGCTATAACATCCACCCCAGCAGCCAGTGGTCAGCAGCAGCCCTCCCCGGAGGAGAACGTTGTGTCCATCAGTCAGTCGCCAGAGCGATTAATGAGGGCTGCCATTGAGGAGATGATGGGGCCTGATGTGGAGGAGGAGGTCTGGCTCAGGCCAGCATCCCAAGTTAATGTTGAGGACGATGAGGGGTCTGTGTCTGGGGATGTTGGGGTGGCAGAGGTGGTGGGTGGGTCAGACTCAGGAGAAGAGTTGTATGATGAGGATGATGATCGGGACCATCTGTATGTGCCTCAGAGTCCGACCCCGGAAAACATGTTGTATCGTGTGTTTAGGTACTAAAATCTGCGTTCCCTCCCAGTAGTGTTGGGCGAACAGTGTTTGCCACTGTTCGGGTTCTGCAGAACATCACCCTGTTCGGGGTGACTATATAGCAGACTATATAGCATTGTGTTTAATGCCACTCTGTGTACACGGCTCAGCCACACTATATAGCATTGTGTTTACTTCCACTCTGTGTCTGCTGGGAACAGTAGTACACCGCTCACCCGCCACTGTATAGCATTGTGCTCTGTGTCACTGCTGACAATAGTGGTACACCGCTCACCCACCACTGTATAGCATTTCTGTACTGCCACTGTACTGCTGCCAGTCAGCGTGTACTTTAAGGATAAGTGAAATGAGGAAGAAATCCGGTGAAAGAGGGAGGGGCAAGGGAAGAGGTGTTTCCCCTGACGGTTCACGTACAGGCCACAGGGGAGCACCCAAGAAAACCCACTCAATACTGCCCATGTTGTCCAGGACAACAACCCTCACAGATCCAAAAGAACAGGACCAGATAATTACTTGGATGACCTCTCAAGCGTCCAGCAGTGGGTTAAGCAGCACCAGCACATCACGCACGAGGTCCGAGTCCTCAGCCAGTTAAAGTCTGGGCTTTCTTTGAAGACTGCACTGAGGATGTTACCATGGCGATTTGCAAGGTGTGCAAGACCCGCCTGAGCAGGGGGAAAAGTATTAACAACCTCTCCACCACCAGCATGAGCCGCCACATTCTATCCAAACATCCCACTCTGTGGGCAAACGCGGCAGGACAGGGTACCACCAGCAACACTGCCTCCCTTGGGTTCACCAGACTCACCACCAGACCCGCCTCAGCAGCAGCAGTAGCCCAGCCATTGCGTGGTTCACAACATTCACAAACATCAGACGATGCTGACACTGTCACTTTCCGGACTAGTGCTCTTGAGGTCTCCCAGTGTTCATCAAACACAACAACCAACAGCCCTTCGGTGTGCAGCGCTACGGTTGAGTTGTCTGTCTCTGAGATGTTTGAGCACAAGAGGAAATTGCCAGCAAATGACCCCCGGGCCGTGGCAGTAACAGCCAGCCAGCATAGCCAAGCTTCTGGCCTGCGAAATGCTGCCATATCGAGTGGTGGAGACAAACAGCTTCAAGGGCATGATGTCAGTGGCCATCCCACGTTACGTGGTTCCCAGCCGCTACCACTTTGCACGCTCTGCAGTGCCTGAGTTGCATGAGCACGTGGTCAGCTAAATAACCCGAAGCTTGAAGAATGCCGTTGCCTGCAAGGTTCACCTCACCACTGACACCTGGACGAGTGCGTTCGGCCAGGGTCGATACATCTCCCTTACCGCGCACTGGGTGAACCTTGTGGAGCCTGGCAGCGATTCCTCACCTGCTACGGCGCGGGTGTTGCCCACGCCGCAAACAGCTGGATAACAACAGCAGCACCTACCTCTCTGACTCCTTCTCCTCCAACGCATCTCAAAGCTGTACCTCATCCGGAAATGCTAACCCAGCACCAGCAGCAGTAGGATCGTGGAAGCAGTGCAGCACAGCTGTTGGCATGCGTCAGCAAGCGTTGCTGAAGCTGATCTGCCTTGGGGATAAGCAGCACACAGGGGAGGAAATTTGGAGGGGAATAAAGGAACAGACGGATTTGTGGCTGGCACCGCTGGACCTGAAACCGGGCATGAAGCTAGACACCTGGCACGAACTGGCAATGTACGCAATAGAGGTGCTGGCTTGCCCGGCAGCCAGCGTTATGTCGGAACGCTGTTTCAGTGCTGCCGGAGGCATCATCACAGATCGGCGTATCCGCCTCTCCACAGAAAATGCAGACCGTCTGACTCAAATTAAAATGAATCAATCCTGGATTGGAAACGACTACGCAACACTCCTGGACCCCAACCAAGTAACATGACCGATGAACATCTGGGATGGTTTAGCGTTTCCGGTCCCTGTTTATTGAACCTCTCATCTGTATTACATTTATGACTGCATGGCGGCAAAAAGCATTGCTGCTATATCCGCACGCTTTTTGTCCTCATGCAAGGCCTGGGTTGTTGTGTCTCACAAAGCGTGGCCTTCTCCTCCTGCGCCTCCTCCTGTTCCATCACGTGTGCTGCTGCTGCTGCTGCTGCTGCTGGGTTACCGTTGCCGGTCCCTGTTTATGGAACCTCTTATCTTTATTACATTTATGACTACATGGCGGTACAAAGCATGCTATCCGCACGCTTTTTGTCCTCATGCAAGGCCTGGGTTGTTGTGTCTCACAAAGCGTGGCCTTCTCCTCCTGCGCCTCCTCCTGTTCCATCACGTGTGCTGCTGCTGCTGCTGCTGCTGCTGGGTTACCGTTGCCGGTCCCTGTTTATGGAACCTCTTATCTTTATTACATTTATGACTACATGGCGGTACAAAGCATGCTATCCGCACGCTTTTTGTCCTCATGCAAGGCCTGGGTTGTTGTGTCTCACAAAGCGTGGCCTTCTCCTCCTGCGCCTCCTCCTGTTCCATCACGTGTGCTGCTGCTGGGTTAGCGTTGCCGCGTGGTCCCTGTTTATTGAACCACTTATCTTTATTACATTTATGACTGCATAATGGTACAAAGCATGCTATCCGCACGCTTCTTGTCCTCATGCAAGGCCTGGGTTGTTGTGTCTCAAAGCGTGGCCTTCTCCTCCTGCGCCACCCTCCTCCTGTTCCATCACGTGTGCTGCTGCTGGGTTAGCATTACCGGTCCCTTTTCCTGGAACCTCTTATATGTATTACATTTATGACTGCATGCCGACAAAAAGCATGTTACCTGTGCAAAGAAAACAGACATTTCCCGCATTTAAAAGACAGTTTTCCCTTTGAAACTTTAAAATCGATTTTCTCAAAAACTATAAGCTCTTTTTGCTAAAAAATTTTTTCCTCTTGTACCCACTCCCAAGGTGCACATACCCTGTAAATTTGGGGTATGTAGCATGTAAGGAGGCTTTACAAACCACAAAAGTTTGGGTCCCCATTGACTTCCATTATGTTCGGAGTTCGGGTCGAACACCCGAACATCGCGGCCATGTTCGGCCTGTTCGGCCCGAACCCGAACATCTAGATGTTCGCCCAACACTAGTTGCGACTGTGGAGACAAAGAACAATGGATCAATGTGAGAAAGAAAGGGGGAGGACCGATGTCTCTCTATGTGTGTATGATTCGGTAAATAAAAGTAAGATGTATGGGTGTTGTACGAGCCTTGGTTCCTGTCTACAATTACCTGGATATACGGCCCTTATTGGCAGGCCTACCTTTACTATCTCTTGATGAATAGTATAAAAATTGTAACAATAAATGTTAATGGGGCAAATTCCGGGAGTAAAAGAGGAAGGATTTTAAATGAACTTAATAAAAACAATATTGACATTGCTTTTTTACAAGAGACCCATTTCAGAGGTAATTATAATCCGGGTAATCATTATAAAAAATATGACCAATGGATTGTGAATTCAAGACCAACAGGGAAATCTAGAGGGGTAGCAATTGTGATATCTTCCAGAATAAATATTGAGATTGAAGAGATAAGAAAGGATGAGGATGCCAGATTTCTGATGATAATAGGTAAATTAGACTGCCATCCAATCACGTTGGTCAATATTTATGCCCCCAACGTAGGGCAGAGCCTTTTTATTAGGAGATGTCTGGAGAAGGTTTGGGAACATAAAAAAGGAAGATTGATAATGGGAGGAGATTTCAACATTGTTTTAAATCCCGAAATAGATTCCTCAAAAAAAAGTTCAATATAGGGAAAAAGCAATTACAGTTGTTGGTAAATAAATTTAGAAGTAAAAAAATGGTCGATATATGGAGAATACATAATCAGGATGTTTCCGATTATACTTTCTTCTCTCATGTCCATAATACTTATTCAAGATTGGATTTTTTCTTGTTGGAACAGGATAACCTATTAGATGTTATAGATATTAAGATAGGCTGCATTACATACTCGGATCATGCGCCAGTTTTTCTTACAATTCAATGGAATAACAAAATAGGAACAGAATTTAATTGGAAATTAAATGAGCAATTATTGAAAGAGCCCGGGGTGAAGGAAATAGTTGAAGAACAAATCGACCTTTATTGTAAAGAGAATGAGAACTCCGTTCCATTATTACGGACAGAATGGGAGTGCCTTAAATGCGTTATTAGGGGCTCGTTAATTAAGCAAGCAAGTAGGCTAAAATGGGAAAAAAAGAAACAGTTGGAAAATCTGATGCAGGCCCTAAATGATGCAGAAAAAGATCATAAATCCCTGCCAAATGAATTACATTATACAAAGCTGGTGGAGATCAGATACTCCTTAAACTCTCTGTTGAATACGGAATGCCGAAACCAATATAAACGGCTGAAACGAGAGTTCTCAATTAATATCAATAAGCCAGGCAGAATGATGGCTAGATTGGTAGACAAAAAGAAAACTCGCAATTTTATTGAAAAAATTAAAAATACAGAAGGTAAGCCCTGTTTCGACACATCTCTAATGGGGGATATCTTTGGTAAATATTTTGATGAATTATATAATTTAGACATAACGGTAACGGCGAGGCAAATAGAAGACTATTTTTATGATCTAAAGCTGCCCCGATTAAGCAGCGAAGAAAAAGATTCGATGGAGACCCCTATTACCTTGAAAGAAGTACATGATGCTATCCTAACATTACAGAATGGGAAGAGCCCGGGCCCAGATGGCTACGGAGCAGTCTTTTATAAGACCTTTATAGATAAATTAGCACCAATGCTCGGAAAAATGATGAATGAGGAAAATGGTAAGCAACCATTTACCCGATTGGGAAACCTAGCAACAATAACATTGATTCTGAAGGAGGGGAAAATCCCAGACGAAACTCAAAGCTATCGACCGATTTCAGTAATTAATACAGATGTGAAGATCTATGCGAAGATCTTAACTCTCAGATTGGGAAAGGTCTTAGACAAAATACTGGGCAAGGAACAGGCAGGGTTCAGAAAAGGTCGTCAAATGCGCGATAATATTTTTTCTGCAATTAGTTTTCAACATAGTATTAAACACGATAAAAACAAAGCAATCTTATTAGCCATCGATGCCGAAAAGGCTTTCGATCGTATATCTAGACCATTTATGTTTACTGCCCTTAAGTTTCTCGGCTTTGGAGAGATTATTATAAATAGAATTAAGGGTCTTTATAGAAATCAAGAGGCAAGAGTTAAAATTAATGGGATCCTATCCAAGCCCTTCTCAATAAATAATGGCGTTAGACAGGGATGTCCCCTTTCCCCCCTCCTATTCAACTTAAGTATGGAAGTGTTGATCTCTATAATTCAAAATGATCCAGAGATTGTGGGGTGGAAAATAGGGGAGTACGAAAACAAGATCTTGGCATATGCTGATGATTTATTATTGACAATGACGAATCCGCAGATCTCATTAGACAAAGTCTGTAAAATCATTGAAGAATTTGGTAGAGTATCGAGTTTCAAAATAAATAACACAAAATCGGTGATTCTGAATATGGGATGTGATCAGGATGTGTTAGAGGAGATAAAAAAAAAAATATCATTTTAACTCCACTGACAAGAACATTAAATATCTCGGGATTTATATATGTAAAAATGATGGAGAGTTATTTAGAGAGAATTATTCAAAAGTTCAAGAAGAATGTATACTTCTTTTAAGATCTATGGAAAACTCCCCTTTAAATGTTATAGGGAGAATTAATTTTATTAAAATGAAAATTCTGCCAAAGATAAATTTTGTTTTACAAAACCTTCCTATAGCCGTGCCAAGATCGTGGTTTTCAAAGTGGGACCGATTGTTTGGGGATTTTATTTGGAGGAAAAATAAACATAGGATAGCTTATAAAACTATCAGCCACTCTAAAGATATGGGGGGAATGGGTGCCCCTAATATTAATCATTACTACAGGAGCATACAGCTCGATAGATTATTGGATATAAGAATTGCGCCCCCCCATATGTTCTGGTCTCATTATGAGAAAGGGATTATAGATTTTGCCTTGGTCTTATCATGGCACCCAAAGATGGTTAGGAAGGTAGCCCAGGAGGTTTCACACCCTCTACTTGCACCAACCTTGTGGACATTTGCGGAATTTTTGGAAGTAGGATATGAAAAAAGGTTTTCCCCCTTAGCAACATTGGGTAATAACCCAAATTTTGAACCAGGCATGAATATGCAATGGTTTAGGGATACAATATTTGAGTCTGCTACGACATTGTCAGAGTTTACAGAGCAAATGACAAAAATAAAGGAGTGTAAGGAAAAGGGATTTAAATACTGCCAATTATTAAGTTTTTTTCAATAAAATAAGAGGCAAAATCAGCGGGCAGAAGAATTTCTTTGAGAGTTGTTTCAATTCTGCTGTTAAAAAAGATAAATCAATATCCCTGTTGTATAATTTCATCGGTGGTTACTATGATCCCCCGTGTCCCTCCTTTTGCGCAAAATGGGAAATGGATCTAAAACCAATTCAAGCTTTGGATTGGGGAAAGATTTTTAAGAAGATTTGGACATCTAAAATCCCCGCTTACCAGCTGATTAATTATAAGCTGGTAGCGAGATGGTACATCTCACCAGTACGACTGGGTAAGATGGGAGCAAATACAAGTGATAAATGCTGGCGATGCCAAGCAGACAGGGGTTCACTCTCCCATATGTGGTGGTCCTGCCCTAAAATCCACAAATTTTGGATGGAAATTGAATCCTTCTGTAATAGAGGGAGGCAAAATACCTGCGGATTTACAGAAACAAAGGCTATCCTGGGGACGGGAGAAGTCCAGAATCTGACCTATCCGGCCGCGGTGGTGGCAAAGAAATTAATAGCATGTAAGTGGAAAGAGGTAGAGGCTCCTACTCTGAGGGATTGGATAGGGGAGATGAAAATTTTTTTAGTATTGGAGGAATGGGAAGAAGAAGAAAACTTCCAAGATAGTGCCTTATACAAATGGCGAATAATCTGGTCGGAGATGCTTAGGTAAGAGTAGTAGGAAGTAAGAGTAGGGAGTATGTGTGGAGAACACGCGGTGTATGGATGTTGAGTGTTGCAAGAGGTTTGATTTTAAGTGGTAAGATGAGAGAAAGTTGGGGTAGGGTAGAAAGTGAAGGAAGTAGTACAGTTCTATATGGTTTAATAAAGATTTGTAATAAACAGATTGATAAAATGTAAAATAACCCCCCCTTCCTTCCTGTTATATTGATAACCGATGATGACAGCTTAGCTTGACCTAGGAGCATGGCAATGAAGTTATGTGTTTATTGGTCGAGCAGGTGAATGATCTGAGGTTTAAAAAAAAAAAAAGAGGGGTTACTAAGAGATACTATACATGACTTCATAGTAGAAAATAATCTTTTTTCTCAGCATCAACGTGGGTTTACTAAAGACAGGTCCTGTTTGACTAACATGCTCAGCTTTTATGAGGTAGTGAATGCTAATATGGATATTGGGAATTTTGTAGATGTGATATACTTAGACTTTGCAAAGGCCTTCGACACTGTTCCCCACAAAAGTCTGGTGCAAAAGTTGAGGATGCAAGGACTGGGGAAGAGTCTGTGTGCATGGATAAGGAACTGGCTAATGGACAGAAAACAGAGAGTTGTGGTCAATGGATCGTACTCAAAATGGGAGACTGTTAGCAGTGGGGTACCACAGGGGTCTGTTCTGGGTCCAGTGCTCGTCAATTTATTTATTAATGACCTAGTAGATGCAATAGTGAGCAATGTTGCTATTTTTGCAGACGATACAAAATTGTACAAAATCATCAACTCAGGAAGATAGTGTCATGTTGCAACAGGATCTGGATAGGATGGCTATATGGGCACATACATGGCAGATGAAATTCAATGTTGAAAAATGTAAAGTCATACATTTTAGTCGTACCAATGGTCTAGCACCATACAAAATAAATGGGATACAGTTGGGGACATCAAACTTGGAGGAGGACTTAGGAGTACTCATCAACAACAAGTTAAATAATCATACTCAATGCCAAGCCGCTGCAGCTAAAGCTAACAAAATTTTGGGATGCATTAAAAGGGAAATAAAAACTTGAGATGCTAGCATAATATTGCCCCTGTTTAACTCTCTAGTAAGGTCACATCTGGAATATGGAATTCAGTTCTGGGCACCACATTACAAAAAAGATATTGCAGTTTTAGAGCAGGTGCAGAGATGAGCAACAAAATTGATACATGGGATGGAAGGTCTCACTTACCAAGAAATGTTAGATAAACTGGGTTTATTTAGTCTAGAGAAAAGACGCCTTAGAGGAGATCTAATTAACATGTATAAATACATCAGAGGGCAATATAATAGCTTGGCGGATGAGCTTTATGTCCCTAGGCCTTCTCAAAGGACTAGAGGACATGATCTGCGCATAGAGGAAAAACGTTTTAGCCATTTATTTAGGAAAGGGTTCTTTACAGTAAGAGTGATTAAGATGTGGAATGCATTGCCACAGGAAGTCGTTATGGGAAACTCTATACCTGCATTTAAAAGGGGCTTAGATGCTTTCCTTGCGTTGAAAGACATCCATGCCTACAATTACTAGGTAATGCCTAATGATGTTGATCCAGGGATTTTATCTGATTGCCATCTGGAGTCGGGAAGGAATTTTTCCCTTTTGGGGCTAATTGGACCATGCCTTGTGGGGGTTTTTTCGCCTTCCTCTGGATCAACAGGGATATGTGAGGGAGCAGGCTGGTGTTGTACTTTATACTGGTTGAACTCGATGGACGTATGTCTTTTTTCAACCAAAATAACTATGTAACAGGAGGAAAGTAATTTATGGCTCATTTTACTCTGGAAAAAATGTACTTCTTATTTGTATATGTTTGCACATATTTTAAATTTCACAGTTTTTCGCTGTAGTGCCCCTTTAATGACAGTGGAGTTACTAATTAGGTGTAGTTAAGAAAGAAGTCATAAAGTCATATACCGTATTGCACGGCCTCCCGCCGTGTCTGCAGCAGCTTCCCCAATACATGCCGCCACGAGGACTGCAGACACCCGTCTTCTTCATGCGCTTCCTCTAGTGCGCGGCTACTGACTGTGTCATCAGTAGCCCCGCACTTGTGGAAGTGTATGGAGAAGACGGGTGTCTGCAGTCCTCACAGCAGCATGTATTAGGTAAGCTGTTGCACACACGGAGGGGGGGGGGGGCTAGCAATACAAGAGGGATAGCGGAGGCATGCGGGGGGAGTGGAGGCACAAAAGGAGGACACCGAAGGAGGAATGGGTAGACAGGGCACACAGAAGTACACATGGGGAGACGGGGTACATAGAAGTGCACATGGGGAGACGGAGCACACAGAAGGGAGACATGGGGCACACAAGAGGAGACACAGGATACACAGGAGGGAGACACTGGGCACACAGGAGGGAGACATGGGGCACACAGGAGGAAACATAAGGGAGACATGGGACACACAGGAGGACAAATGGGGAGACACTGGGCACACAGGAGGACATATGGGGCACACATGAGGACACATGGAGTACACAGGAAGACACATGGGTAGACATGGGGGACACAGGACAACTCCATTTGGGGGATAACATGTACAAGATGCTCCTGGAATATGGACACACCAGGTTTAGTATATTTTTTTCCTGTTTTTTGCCCTCTAAACCTGGGCGTGTCTTATATTCTGGAGCGTCTTATACGGCAGAAAGTATAGTAATGAAGCATTTGAGATATTTTTTCATTGTTTGTGCACATGTGTAATGTCATATGTAATATACCTGTAGACACAGCAATCTGATGCAACCTTCATAACAAGAACAATAATTGTATGTTTTTACAGGGCTTTAAAATTGTTTCTGTTGGTGGACCACTATACTTTCTCAATGCCAAGAAATTCCACAATGATATCCTAAAGATGCAACACAGATTGTGTACAAGAAGGGAGTCCCATCAGGTAAGAAACATTCCATCATCATGTGTGACATAGCTCTTCTGGTAGGTGTGACCATATATACTTGTATGTCAAGGATCAGAAAATGCAACTAACATGCAAACTTAGGTTCAACAGAAAACTTTATTTTGCCTGGACTGAACAAGAACTCTGTAGGGGTAATATGATAAAGGGTTGATTCACAGAACTTATCAATTACCTCTTGTTATCTGTTTATCTCATGAGTTATCTCTCCATACCTTTCTTAGCTCACAATTTATCTCTCCATAAGCCTGGTACTCCTGTATGAGGACTGTCACCTGCAGGGATCAGGACTTTGACCCTGTGGTGGCCTAGATGTTATTGAGAAGAACTATAAAAAGAATTGGATGTGGGGCATGTGCATGCATTTAGGAGTTAATGACAAGCCGTAGCGGTCCTAAACAACCACCTGAGCCAAGTTTAACCACTTGACCACCAGAGCAATTTTCACCTTTCAGCGCTCCTTCCATTAATTCGTCTATAACTTTATCATTACTTATCACAATGAATTGATCTATATCAGTGCACCCACCTCATCACTGCATATACCTACCTGTTGTGTTGAGTGCACCCACCTCATCACTGCATATACCTACCTGTTGTGTTCAGTGCACCCACCTCATCACTGCATATACCTACCTGTTGTGTTCAGTGAACCCACCTCATCACTGCATATACCTACCTGTTGTGTTCAGTGCACCCACCTCATCACTGCATATACCTACCTGTTGTGTTCAGTGCACCCACCTCATCACTGCATATACCTACCTGTTGTGTTGAGTGAACCCACCTCATCACTGTATATACCTACCTGTTGTGTTCAGTGAACCCACCTCATCACTTCATTTCAAATACAAAAAACCGCGCTGATAAATATTAAATGTGGGTGGCAGCAGTGGTGCGCTGCCCTATTAGATAGATAAATCACAATACAAGCTCGGAGGCTGCGCACAAATGTTCACTGTAATCAAGTCTCTATTATCTGCATTAGATGCAATCCTGACCATTGGCAGAACAGCCTGCAACTTAGGAAAAAGCACTGGATTGTCTGTATATTGGATCAACAGCTTTTTACTGTTTCCTTTACAGAATTGCATCTAATGCAGATAATAGAGACTTGATTACAGTGAACATTTGTGCGCAGCCTCCGAGCTTGTATTGTGATTCATCACTTCATATACCTACCAGTTGTGTTCAGTGAACCCACCTCATCACTGCATATACCTACCCGTTATGTTCAGTGGCACGCTTTGCAGACATTCAGCGGAGAAACAACTTGCCGGTGAGACTCTTGATATGTGATAGCCCGACTCGCTGGAATTCGACCCTGGTCATGTTCTCTCGCCTGCTAGAACAGGAGAAAGCCGTCACCCAGTACCTGTACAATTACAGTAGAAAGACACAATCTGGGGAGATGGGGATGTTGTGGCCCAACAACTGGACACTGATGCGAAATGCATGCAGGCTCATCCGGCCGTTTGCGGAGGTGACCAACCTGATGAGTCGCAGTAAAGGCACCATCAGACTCACCCTCCATAACAGATTCTCGTTAAAGAATTTAAAGTTGATTCATTTCACATATACAGCAGGGCCTCGAAAGTCCTCCTGTATTGTTATTTTTGGTCACTACCTCGGGACGTGCATGCCATGCCTGCTGCCTTCCTTGGATGTGCGGGGGTGGTAGCCGTTTCTTAGGCTCCCACTCCGGACCGGAATCGAACCAGGATTCTCCGGCCATTACCCGTGGTCACTCGCAATGGCAGACTTGCCCTCCATAAGATTCTCGTTGCAGGTACTGAGCAGCAAGCAGAACAAATACAGTATTTAAAAAAATAGATATAAGCTTTAAAGGGGAACTGAAGAGAGAGGTATATGGAGGCTATCATGTTTATTTCCTTTTAATCAATACCAGTTACCTGGCGGCCCTGCTGGTCTATTTCTCTGCAGTAGTATCTGATTAAAACCAGAAACAAGCATGCAGCTAGTCTTGTCAGATCAGACTTATAAGTCTGAACCACTGAAACACCTGATCTGCTGAATGCTTGTTCAGGGGCTATGGTTAATAGTATTAGAGGCAGAGGATCAGCAGGGCTGCCAGGCAACTGGTATTGTCTAAAAGGAAATAAACATGACAGCCTCCATACACCTCTCTCTTCAGTTCCCCTTTAACAATGGTAGAGAAAGAACCATTGAAAGTTGATAAGGCAGTCAGACATTACCTGACATCACTGAGTGAGGAAGAACAATCTCGCCATGGTGCGCACCAGTCCAGCATGGCCGTCAATACGCAAACACCTATTTGCGGTGCGTTACACAGTGAGTTTGGTGTGTCAGTGTGAAGCAGTACTCTAATTGCACTCCCTGATTGATGTATACACATGCACTTAAAGCACTTTAGGCCTGCAATTTTTGCATTTGTGAATTCGCTGCTTTGCATCAAATCCAGATTTTTCCCCAGGACTTTTGGCGTCTATCCCACTCATCCATGCATAAACTCAGGTGTTAGACCCCTTGAAACATCTTTTCCATCACTTTTGTGGCCAGCATAATTATTTCTAGTTTTCAAAGTTCACCTCCCCATTGAAGTCTATTGCGGTTCGCAAAAGTTCACGTGAACGAACCTTTCGTGGAAGTTTGCGAACCCGGTTCGCGAACCGAAAATCGGAGGTTCGGGCCATCTCTAAAGGCAGATTGTGAATGGATACCAATCAAGCTAATTTACATGAAGACAAATCTAATTAACTGCGGGCAGGGGATGGATAAAAAACATGTCAATAGTTCATAAATGTTAGCTCTGGAAGACTGTGTAAAAGCCTGTGACCCATATGCAATTAACGTTTAGGGCCCGTTCACACTAGCGGCGTTTTTTTAAGCACAGGCAATTTATAAAATCGCCCACAAAACCCTTGTGCAATGATTCCCTATGAGAGATTTCACAGCTGAGCGGTTCGTTTCCGATCCGCTCAGCAAAGCCGCGCCTGTACCATTTTTAAAGTGTTTTTGCTATAATGGAAGGTATAGGAAAAAACGCAAACCGCTCACAAAATCGCTTTGTGCAGCGATTGCGTTCACGCTTTTAAGAATAAATACATTGTATTTATTATTTTCCGGGTCAAAGAGTTCACTTCCTGACTTGCGTCGGGAGTGAATTACAAAACCGCTCTGAAAAAGCTCTTAGAAAAGAGCTTTTTACATAAACACAGCGCGCAGTGGAGCGCCAGGAGGGGAAAAAAATAGCGCACAAAAATGCAAAACACTTGCATTTTCCTTTTTAGGTGTGAATGGGGCCTAACTCCTGAGTTTTCTCCTAGGGCAGTGATGGCTAACCTTGGCACTCCAGCTGTGACAAAACTACAAATCCCATCATGCCTCTGCCTCCCTGAGTTATGCTTAGAGCTGTCAGAACATTGCAATGCCTAATGGGACTTGTAGTTCTACCACAGCTGGAGTGCCAAGGTTAGCCATCACTGTACTAGGTAGTATTTTCACACCTGCACAGTAAAATGCCCTTTAAACCACCAGCAAGCAAGAAAATACTCAAAATTATTTTTATAGTAATTTTTTAATACTTTTGGGTAATTTTTCAATCGCAAAGTGCTAAAAAGTTATTTTATACAGAAGATAAAAAATTATCTCATTGGAAGAAAACTCAGGAGGAAAAGATAATTCAATAAAGGTCCTGCCATTTTGCTAAGACTATAAAACATACTTTTAAGCTTTTAAACAAAACATGAGGCTGTGGGACTCTAAAAAGGTAATTTTAGGAGGAGGAGGAGAGATACAATTGTTTATCTCACTAGTTTCAGATCAGATTTGCTTTAATGATGATGATCAGATTTTTGTCTCCCTGTATGATGCATTTGCATGAAATGGTAGATGTATCACTTATACAGTACGAGATTGTTAGGCATAGGAAACTGGCATTTATCATCTGATCTTCTCCATTTCAGCACAATGGAAATGTTTTACTGATTCCTCTGTCTAATGCACCCAATGGTAAGTTCAAGTTCTATCATTAAATAGTGAGAATGTTCTTGTTTGTTGATTGGACAGAGGTTTTTAAGATGTTAAATTAGCCCAGCAAAACAATAGCTAGTATTGTATATGGGATAGCAGGGAAAAAGGACGCTAGTGGCCGGAAAGGACGATGCCATAGACTCTAAAGCAATTTTTATTAATACATTAGAACATTAATGTTTTTGAAGTATGTTATCGTTTTAGAACCTTCCATCGTTATAGTTTTTGTCATATTATTTTGTTTGTATCCACAGATTTTATGTTATCAAAGATATTATCGTTTCTATGTGTAAAGGGATGTTTCTACAGGGAGAGTGGTTGGTGTTAGGCTCCACCCAGGGGGCGGTTAGGATTAGGCAACATGGGGGGGGGGTGATTTGGGTTAGGCACCACCGGGAAGTGGGGGTGTGTGATTAGAGTCAGGCACCACCAGGGGGGTGATTTGGGGTAGGCACCACCGGGGGGTGGTGGTTAGGGTTAGGCACCACTGGGGGGGTGGTAAGGGTTGGGCACCACAAGGGGAGTGGTTCGTTTTAGGCACCACAAGGGGAGTGGTTAGTTTTAGGCACCACCAGGGGAGGGTTCTGTGTAAGAGTAGGGTTGGGTTAAGCTGTATTGTTGAATTACCTAACAATTTTTTTTTTACGCTAATATATTTTCTTTATCAACTCCCGCAAATTTCGTTAACTATGTTTATCATTATTGAAACTTCATTATCCACTGGCGCCATTTCATTATCCAGCTGGGCCCTTTTTTCCTGGCGCCCCCCTTTTTCATGCACGCGTATAGGGTCATATCCCTGTTAAGCGATGATGGGCAGATTTGGCCAAGGCTGCATTCTGGGCATACACTGTTTGGAATCAATTGTAACGGTGCATGCCCTGGACGCTTCTGGCTGCAGTTGCTGACTGTGCTCAGCTTTTTGGGAGCATGCATGAGAAAAGTGCTTGGGAGGATAAAGCATGTGACATGGCTGTGACTTAGTCCAGTCACAGCTAGAGATGTACAATCTTCAAATCGTTCTCCCGTCACACACCTTTCCAGGTCCGGTAGACAGACCTCCATGCCGGTGCCCACCTCCTGCAGGTCCACCACCCCTGCACAGCTGTAGTCAATGTACAAAATGGACACGGCACACAAATGGCTTCAGTAGAAAAACTGTATTAAAGCATGTAGAGGCACACATGACCTGTTTCGGGCGGAGCCCTTTCCTGAGGAAGGGCTCCGCCCAAAACATATGTGTGCCTCTACATGATTTAATACAGTTTTTCTACTGAAGCCATTTGTGTGCCATCTCCATTTTGTACATTGACAGTTAGAGATGTAGGCGAACAGATCGCGAGCTGCTTGCCGTGAACAGCGGGCCCTGCACTACTTCCAGGTCGCAATGTCCCAGAAAAGTACCCCTGCCCGTGTCTGCATGCATCCTTTAGTACACAGTACCCATGCGTGTCAATGATTGCAACATCACGCACCGCCGGGCCAGGGCATGCTTACTAAAGGGCGCGTGCAGACACGGGCAGGTGTTCTACTCCGGGACATTGAGACCCGGAAGTCGTACATGGTCAGAATGCCCATAGAGATGTACTGGTGAGATAGCATCTCTAGTCACAGCTTTTAACTTGAGGGTAAAACACCACAATTAAGGAGCAAGGGGGGCGTGGCCATCAGGATTTGGGGGGGGATTTCAAGAAGCCCCAGGTATGGCCACAACATGTTTATTTTTTCGGTTCAAATGTAGCTGGCCAAGTAAGAGAGCTGTTGTTTTGTTACTGTCCAACACTTTTATGCTATTGATGTATGCTCTCCCTTTATTTTGTGTTTTCATGTTTAGGAACTATGCCGCATATAGAAGAAAGTAAAATGACCATCATCCTGGACTGTGAAGGGATCTCTTTTTATGATTTTACAGGAGTTTCTGTTTTAGCTCAGGTAATCATTAAGGGTTTTATTTAAATCCCAAACGAAAAAAAATGAAGTTCTTAAAGCGAACTTGTGATTAAAAAACAAAAATCAAAAAAGAAAGTTGGATGTGTACTTCTCTGATCCACCTCCTCCACCCCACCTCTGCTTGCTGGTTTCCTCTTCCTTTTGTCTGTTTAAGAGCACAGGTGCAAGTGCAGCCTGCCAACACAAAGCCACTCAACCACAGAGAAACAAGCAGTGCATGAGCAGCATGGGCCATACTTGTGCCAAAAAATGTGCTGTAAAGTTACCCCCTCGGCTTATATGTGAGTCAGTGGAGCAGAATGGATGGTGAAGCAGGTTTTTTTACTAACAGAGGAGCATATGGATCGTGCGCTAGTGATCCTGATTTTGCCAGCTGCCTCCCTGCTGTGTCCGTGCACCCCACTCCCTTCAACATGGTGTGCAAAGTGCGCTGCTCAAGACTTCCTGTGTCCCCTGGCTTGTGGAGCAGAACGTGCGAGCAACGTGTTAGTGGATTGGCGATTCTTCCTGTGTGGCATTTGCTGTGTCTCATATCTATGACCCCATCGAGTGGTGTCTTAAGACACAGATGTATCATCCTTTGGCACATCTGGCTATGGGGAGGCACTGTACATCATCATATACATATATTGGGCATCACATACATACACTGGGCATCACATACAAAAATTAGACAAAGTAGTCTCTGTTCAAATATTTATGGACCTAACTGTACATACACTGGGCATCACACGCATGCATTGGGCATCACACACACATGCACAGAGGGAGGCACTCTGAATTACATGCACAGACCTAGGCTAAGGGGAGACATTGAGTTCGGCTTATATTCGGGTCACATATTATCTGTTTTTGTTTTTTTTGAGGGACACAAGTTGGGGCATTGGCTTATACTCGGGATGGCTTGTACTCAAGTATATTTGGAATGTAATCTCATCATCAGTGTTCTTTTAATAGTCAGTAAGAATAACTTTACAGGCCTGTACTTCTTCCTACGGAACCGGTGCTCTTCTTTGAGACACGTGCTAGGAGACAGACGTTTTGTATGCTTGCCTGTCTTTCATCTGTGTCTAGACATGTCGTACATCTAGGCCACGCCTCGTAAAGTGCATGCACAGAGTGAGCAGTGGGCACGTGAAGAAATGTGATCGCGATTCCTGAATGTAATTAAAAATCTGCGGGAGGCTTTAAAAAATTGCATAGCTTGAAAGATGTTACCCTGGAATGCCCGCGTGAATTATCTTGTCAAAATATAAAGGATTTTCATACTTGGGCGTAATGGAGAATATTGACTATGCCATTATTCACATAATTTTCATATTTGATGCAGCTGTCCCAGAGAATTCCCCTTTGTAAAAGTCAGTCACATGATCAAATTATCGGTAGAGCTGCTTGTAGAGTGGGAGGTACTTCCTCTGTACATCTTCTGACCACACCTACCTCCTCCCACATTTTCCTGTGGAAGTGGGCAGGGTCAGCTCTGGGTTTCCAGGAATAGGCTCACTGGTATTCCCTTCCAGCTCCTCTCTGACTACTTCTTGTTGGTAATCATGGGATAGGTGGTGTATTTTGGCAGCCCACAGACAGTTCAGTTAAACCAAGCAGCATACGATACTCACATAGAAAATAAGTTTTGCATCCAAAGCGACAGTTCAGTCAAACCAAGCAGCATATGATACTCACATAGAAAATAAATTTCGCATCCAAAGCCAGTCAGGTAATAGAACATGAAAAAATGGATCTTCGTACAATGCAAATTATGATATATTCCACACAAGGTGAGAGAGGCAGCAACTACAAGTTGGGTTGTACCATTCATGTGACTGTTCCGTTATACAGTTTCAACCCTTACCCAACTTTATAAATTATTCTAAAGGGTAGCATAACTTTTACATTGCCGGCTGCGGAACAGGTGCAGGGAGCCCTGATGTTTATTTAGGGCAGAGGCGTATCTACAGGGGGGCAGGTATGGCATGTGTCATGGGCGCCTCTTACTGGGGGCGCAGCTCTGTGGCATCCTTGGGGTTCTCCCTACCGATTCTAGTTTTTATCTGGGGGACAGTCTGATGCCTGGTTACATCTTTTTTATTTATTTATTTTTTTTTTTGGGGGGGGGGAGCTGCCTAAATTTGGGGATTATGTATAGGCTGACCTATTGCGATACTCTATTGTTATAGGCCATGCTTCACTTCAGCTTGGACACAACCAGCTCAATCAAGACTACATGTTAAAATATTTGGAGGGTGAATTTTAATGTTTGCCATAGGCACCGTTTTCCATGGATTCGCCTCTGATTTGAGGACTCTATTCCTTTCTGAATTTCTCTTTCCCAAGTGCATTGTGTGTAAATACATCCTTCTGTATGTTCTGCAGACTTGCTGTGATCTGACAAGCCAGGGAACAGATGTGATATTCACAGGCTGCAGCGGTATGTATGACTGAATTATGTGGATGAATAGGATGATCCTTTCTTGTACAAATCCAGCTGTGTTTGTCTTACAGAAGCTCTCAAGAAATCTCTCCAGTATTGTGGAATGAAGGAGCTGCAATTCTTTAACTCTGTAAAGAGCGCACTGGAAAGCATAAAAAGGGTACGTTTGTGTACTGTTTTTGTAAAGTTAGATTGCAGTAAGGCCTAGAGCACACTGGGGCGCTTTTAAGTACGCAAGTGGTTTATGCGGAGATCCTTGGCAAATTTTTCCAGCACATCTTCAAAGGTGATTGGAAGCGATGCACAACCAACTGCCAGCGATTGTACAACGTTTCTGATTAGCAGGATGTTCTTTTTTTGCAGAATAAATTTTAAAATCCTTAATGGGTCTCCTGATGTCATTTTTTGCCGTCTTCCCGGTGCTTAGACCTGTCCCCTTGCAGAAAAGGTCATAGTCGTGTATATATCTCCAATTAGAGAAACACCAATGACCTCTTCTGCTAGGGGGCGGGGCTACGCATCCTTAGGCAGACAACGGGAGACCAGGCAAGTAGTTTAAACTTTATTTAAATTGCCAACAAAGTCGCTGCAAAATCACATTTGAAAAGCAATTTAGAAGTAATCTGCCGTGCTCCTAACTCTTAAATTGGAGTGCAATCGTTCCAAAAATGCTCCATCTGTGTATCGCTTTTTGGGATCGCTGGCATTTGTCGGCAATCATAAACCGCAGCAAAAGCGCTGTAGTGAGCCTCAGGCCTAAAGCTCATCTTCCAGAAATCCAGTGGCGTAACAATAGGGGCTGCAGCCCCTGCACCCGTGGGGGGCCCGTTTTGGGGGACTGGAGGGGTTGCAGCATGAGGGGAAAGGCATGCTGCACATCGGCGGGTAGGGTGGACGGTCCCTCCTCCCTCCCTCACCTCAGGCTTTCCCCTCTGCACTCCCCTCCAGCATCAATAAGTGTGTGTGTGTCTAGGCAGCGGGCAGATCCACATACCTTCCTGCGTTTCATCGTGGATGTTCCTCTCTCTACCCTCTGACATGACTTCCTGTTTAAACAGGAAGTGGCATCAGACACTAGAGAGAGAAACATATGCGCTGGAACGCAAGGAAAGTATGTGGATCTGTTGCTGTGACCCCTCCAGCCCCTCATGCTGCGACCCCTCCAGCCCCCCAAAACGGCCCTGAGATGGCCCCGGGGGGGGTCCATTAGGACCAGTTTATCAGTAGAGGTTACCAATAGTAAAACATATATGTAACCACTGGACAGGCCATTGAAAATACTACTCCTTCTATAACATTGTTTTCTTCTGTTTTAGTGCCGAGGATCAGATTTGGAGGAACCAAACTCAACTGACGCCTAGAACTGCACACGGCATTCTGTGTATGACTGAAGACATTCCTTACTTTTCATTAGGAAAATCATTAAGACTCTTCTCCAGACACAAGTGTTTTCCTAAATCTATGTAGGCACATTGCAGAGCTTGTTTTACTTGTCCATAAGCTTTGTAATTAGCTGATGTCAAAAATAATCAGTTTTAGTACTTGAACCGAAGCCTAGACACTGGCTACTTTCTGCAAGGCAGGCTGTGTCATTGCTACAGGCTGCAGTCTTCTAAGAGATATTTTGTCTGTGCCTTCCACTTTACAATCTAAACAGCAGGATAATACAATACAAGTAGCAAAAACAGCCCCTCCCAGAAACCCTGAAACTGACTTTCTCAACCCAGCAACTTCCGATGATGTCATCAACATTCGAATACAGGATTTTTAACTGCAGAAGCACCATTTTACTCAAAAAGGGTACAGCAAAAAGTCCCCATTATCCAGAACTCAGGCAACCTGAAGTCTTGACTAACTGGCATACATGAGGGGACATTGTTTTAAAGGACAACCGAGGTGAAAATAAAGTTATGAGAAAAACAATTGTATCTATCCTCCTTCTCCTAAAACGGACTTTTTTTTATATATTCTACAGTTTTATTTTATATTTAAATCTAGTTTTTAAGTTTTTACTGTTTCATTGTCCCTGCACAAAGACACCTTCATTGAAGTATGCCAGAGCTAAAATCCATGTATTATTGACCCCTTTTATCTCATTCCTGCTCTCAGAAGCCATTTACCAACAGGAAAGTATTTTATGGCTGTAATTACATATCAGTGAGGCTTATGCTATAGTCTGACCCAGTCCGACCCGGGCCCGACCCGGACAGAAACTGTCACTTGCATACATGATTTTCAACTCTTTCAGGCAGCGTAAGAAAAAAAGGAACGCAGCCTAGTTATTTGTGTGCTTGGCACTGTACGTGCACATGTCTATCTCATCATGTCACATGTCACCTTGGTTGTCCTTTAAGAGTATTGCTGGTGGTTTTGCTGAGCATTACATACTTACCGAGCCTCCAGCGCCATCTTCCAACCTTCCTGTAGCTCCTAGTGGCTTTCTGGCTTCAGTGCATGGCTCCCGGTGCAGGGGCAAAGCCAGGATTTTCAAGGGGGGGGGGGGGGGGGGATTCCTGAAAGGTCTCCCTCAGCCACGCACAATACAGTATAATAATATGGTAGGACATCATGCTGCATACACATAATGAAATTTCCCATCGAACTGACAAGATCTGACAATTATTTCCTAAATGTCCGATCTTCTCCCGATCGACAGCGGGATCGATCAGGAGCAGTTTGGATCCAGATAATAATGACAGCCAACATTGGTAATGAAAGTGATGTATTCACACAGCAGGGCACAGGGCTGTGCTCATACCTAACTCTGTTAAGTTCCTCAGAGCTGCTCCATGCTCTGTACACACGCTGCTGCTACAAAGTCAGCTGTAGCATGAAAAAAAATGGGGCGGGGCTGTGAGCTGCTGGATACCTGCAGATATTCTGGTGTCTCAGCTTGTGCCTGTCCCCAGACATTGCACCAGCCCTGGTTTGAGGGGGTATTCTGAACAGCTCTAATCCCCCCCTGCGTTTGCCTATGCGGTGTGTCACGTGACCTGAGATTTGGACTTTTTAGAGCAGGTGCTCAAGCAACCAGCAAGCACATGTATCCAGCATCAGGTGATCCCCTTCAGTGCCGGATATCAGGGACTTTGCTGCAATATGTGAACACATACTAAGGCTTAAATGATGGTATTTTTAAAGGACAACTGAAGTGAGAAGAATATGGAGGCTGCCATATTTATTTCCTTTTAAACAATACCAGTTGCCTTCCAGCCCTGCTAATCTATTTAGCTGCAGTAGTGTCTGAATAACACCAGAAACAAGCATGCAGCGAATCCTGTCAGATCTGACAATAATGTCAGAAACACCTGATCTGCTGCATGATGGTTCAGGGACTGTAGAGGCGGAAGATCGGCAGGATTACCAAGCAGGATTGCCACCCCCCTAGTAACCAGGCTATTTTTAAAAAAATGTGGGCTCTGCAGCTTTACAAGTTTACTGCAGAGCTATACCATGCAGCACACAGATGAACCCCCCCCCCCTTTTCTGCCTATCAACAGAGCTTTCTGTTGGTGGGCTCTGATCGTTCACCCAATGTTTATTTATTTGTGTATTTTTTTGTTTATTATTGTTAAATAAATGTACCTATTTTTTATTATTTTTATTCTTCCCCCGCCAGCCAATCACCGCAATCGGCTGTCATAGGCATCAGCTTATGAGAGCCGATCTCTTCTGAGCCTCCCAGGGGGACAGACGAGTGGCACGGCTGTCCCCAGTACAGTGCTGCCGTAGATCGCAGCGCTGTACAGTGTAAATAGACGGGGGTTTCACCATCTAACACTCTGCTAGCGGCGATCGCTGCTGGGAGACTGATGATGGAGTGGAGCTCCGTCATTCAAGTGGAAATGCGTGTGCATCGGCACGTGCGATCTCCTGCAAAACACGCCCCCAGGACTTCACACCAATTGGCATTACGCATCCCTGGGGGAGCCGCCTTATTCACGCCAATCGGCATGACGCGGTCGTTTGGTGGTTAAAAGGAAATAAATATGGCAACCTCCATATCCCTCTCACTTCTGCTGTCCTTTAAATCTGATCTCTGGAGTGGTCTTTATCTTAGTGTTGCCTCCGAATAGCTGTAGCTATTGTAAAAGTTGCCTATAAATATACTTCTTAAAAAAAGACTTATGTCATGCAAGAAAAGCCTAAATAAGAAAAATCTTATTTAAATAGATCCTGAATGCAATAAAACAGAACATTGTGTGTAGGATTTACTGGCCAACTTGTCTACATTGAAAATGCCTTCATTTAATCCATAATAGACCTTGTGATAGTTATGGTAGTGTTATGTGAATGTGCAAGGAATTGTAACTTTTGTTATGTGGTAGATAACAGACATAAATGTAGAACTAAGACTGAGTTATGGGCTGTGCTAAGCCTTCTGTCTTCAGTTGGTTAACTCAACTTATTCCTATGCCAAGGAATAACATGTACCGTACATGTGATGTGTGCCATCTAGTGGCACTGAAAGCCTGTTACACAAAGCCACTTTTATATATTTCTGTACTCTAGACTAAATTCAGAAAATCCAAAACAGATGCACCAATACAGTTTTAGTTTTCATATTAAAGTAATTTTAAATGGTTCTATTTAGGGACATTTTTTGCTGATCGTAACAAAACAAAAAACGGATGCTAAGAGGTACCTGAAAACTGATCAGGGGCGGACTGACAACTCATGGGGCCCCCGGGCAATAGGAGATTATGGGGCCCCATACCAGTGTTTCCCACCTTTCACGTTATATTTTTACAGACTAAGATATAATCATTTATTGACAACAGTAAATATGTTATATTGAGATATCGTACACTGACAAAAATCCCTGCGCGGCGCGCCAAAAAATGGGTGTGGTCACGCAACAGAATGTGGGCGTGGTCATGGGTGGGGCAAAATATACATGACCTTAGCAGTGGTGTAAAAGGTCTGCCGGGGAAGTCTGAACTCTGCCATAGTGTTTCCCCCAAAAAATAGATGTAATCTGACAGCATTTCACCAAAAATCCATGCAATTTGGCAGAGGTTTCTCCAAAATACAGATAATATGGCAGTCGTTCCCCCAAAATAGACGTTATCTGGCAGCAGCGGTTCCCCCAAATACACATAATTTGGCAGCGGATCACCAAAAATACATGTAGCAGCAGTGGTTCCCCCAAAATACACAGAATCTGGAAGCAGCAGTTCCCCCATTATACACAATCTGGCAGCGGTTCCCCAAAAATACACATAATCTGGCAGCTGTTTCTCAAAATACACTTAATCTGAGAGCAGCAGTTCCCCAAAAATAGTTAATCTGGCAGCAGTTCCGCCAAAATAGGTGCCCCCAGTATAGGTAACCAGGTCAAAAGGTATCCCCAGTGGAAGTATCCAGGTCTATAGGTTTTCCCAGTGCAGGTATCCAGGTCTATAGGTGTCCCCAGTATAAGTAGCCTAATCTACAGGTGTCCCCAGAATAGATAACCAGGTCTATAGATGTCCCCAGTTAAGATAGCCAGGTCTATAGGTGTCTCCTGTATAGATAGCCAGGTCTTTAGGTGTCCCCAGTATATGTAGCCAGGTGTATAGGTGTCCCCAGTATAGCCAGGTCTATAGGTGCCCCCAGTATATGCAGCCAGGTGTATAGGTGCCCCCAGTATATGCAGTCAGATGTATAGGTCTCCCCAGTATAGCCAGGTGTATAGGTCTCCCCAGTATAGCCAGGTGTATAGGTCTCCCCAGTATATGCAGCCAGGTGTATAGCTGTCCCCAGTATAGCCAGGTTTATAGGTGCCCCCAGTATATGTAGCTAGGTCTATAAGTGCCCCCAGTATATGTAGTCAGGTGTATAAGTGCCCTCAGTATATGCAGCCAGGTGTATAGGTCTCCCCAGTATATGCAGCCAGGTGTATAGGTCTCCCCAGTATAGCCAGGTCTGTAAGTGCCCCCAGTATATGTAGCCAGGTGTATAGGTCTCCCCAGTATATGCAGCCAGGTGTATAGGTGTCCCCAGTATAGCCAGGTTTATAGGTGCCCCCAGTATATGTAGCTAGGTCTATAAGTGCCCCCAGTATATGTAGTCCGGTGTATAAGTGCCCCCAGTATATGCAGCCAGGTGTATAGGTCTCCCCAGTATATGCAGCCAGGTGTATAGGTCTCCCCAGTATAGCCAGGTCTATAGGTGCCCTCAGTATATGTAGCTAGGTCTATAAGTGCCCCCAGTATAAGCAGCCAGGCTTGTAGGTGTCTCCAGGAGGGGAGACAGCCAGTGAAGGAGGGCGATGGGCATAGCAGCGGAGAAGGGGGGAAGTTCCCCTCCCTTCTCTCACCTTGGGCCCCCCCTTCCTGGCTGTCCCCTCCGTAATCTGTAATGTGTCGGACAGCTGGAAGCGGCTGACAGCAGGTGGAGACTTACCGCTGTTCAGCCACCGGAGGCATCGCTGATCTGTGTGCAGCTAGTCTGGGCTTCATAAGCCCACACTAGCTGCACACAGATCAGCGATCCCTCCGGTGGCTGAACAGCGTCTCCGCCCGCTGTCAGCCGCTTCCAGCTGTCCGACACATTACAGATTACGGAGGGGACAGCCAGGAAGGGGGGCCCCCAAGGTGAGAGAAGGGGGGGGGGGGGACTTCACCCCTTCTCCGCTGCTATGCCCATCGCCCTCCTTCACTGGCTGTCTCCCCTCCTGGTCAGGCTTCTCTGGGGGGCCCCCCCTGACCAAGGGCCCTCGGTCCGTGCCCGAGTGCCCTAATGGTCAGTCCGCCCCTGAAACTGAGACACCCAGGGCCACTATCTAACAAAGTTTTGGCCGAATCATTAAAAAAAAAGTTAAAAAGTGAAGTACCTGCATCTCTTTAAGAGACACGGAGGACGCCATCCGCGCCCTCCGTGTCATTCCGCCGGGTCCCCGCCGCTCAGTAGACCCCCCGGCCTGTCATGACCGCAGGCCCCGGGTCGGGCTCTCCTGCCTCTGCCAATATGGCCGCCGGAGCTGGCTGCCGCTGCGCAGTCCGCACTTGCCGCGTGTGCGGCTGCGCAGCTCTAGGGCCAACCCCCGATCCACGCTGGATCGGGGGGTTGGCCCTAGAGCTGTGCAGCCGCACTCGCGACAGACACACACACACACACACACACACACACACACACACACACACTCTCTATACACACACACTCACTCTATGCACACACACACTCTATACACACACACACTCACTCTATACACACACACACACATACACTCACTCTATACACACACACACACACACACACACACACACACACTCTATACACACACATATACACACCACACCACACACACACACACACACACTCTATACACACTCACACACACATTCTATACACACACACACACACACACACACACACACACACACACACACACACACACACACACACACACACACATACCTATGCACGCACACACTATTTTTAAGACAACAGAAAGACAAGTGTTGAGTTATTTATAGTTTTAAAACAAACAACACTATTGTAGATAAAAATTGTATTAAGTTATTTTTCATAAGAAATAAATTAGGCTGCTGATACAAAGTAGGCTGACGACATTTGATTTTGAAATAAAGATATATATTTTTTTCTGCAATGTGTTTTTTTTCTTCGTGTACTCTATCAATAACAAACATTTGAATGGCACAAATTGGGAAGAAAATGTTTAAAGAGCACCTCCAGTATAAAAGACAGAGTCTGTCATGCCAGTTTCTATCCTAATGATGCAGGATTGGGGCAGGGGTGTTGGGGAACTTACCTGATTGATCGTAATTCATTCAGGTGAGTATTCTGCCCCCTGGAAGTGCAGGCCTGGAGTTTTTTCTTTAAAATCATTTCAAAGGTTCTGGCCACCCCATCTGTGTTGCCGTGGCCAGCCCCCTGTTTGGCAGCCAAGGCCTAAGTGGTAGCTGCTGAGCTGACCGAGGGCCACAGCGATGCAGATGAATGAAGACTACCGAACAGCTTTGGAAGACATTGGAAACATGGCCGTGACTAAATTGCCAAGGAGGGGGCAGAGCATCACCAATGAACGAATTACAACCAATTAACCCTAAGCCTTCCCCCCCCCCCCTCCCACAATCCCTGCATCATTAAGACAGAGCCTGGCATAACACAGAAGGTAGTCTGTAATAGGGCAGGTAATTAGATATTTATCTTGTGGTTAGAAGAAATGGCTAAACGGTATTTGTATTATAATTTCATTGTTTCATTCCAATTGGATCCCTTCTTTAATACTGGCCTCTTACACGCCCCATTCCACACATGTTTCCCTTTTAGTACTCTCATTATAGTCTCTCTTGTTATAATGCCTCTCCATATATAGTGTCCCCCTCCCCATTTATAGTGCCTTTTATATAGTATCCTCATTACAGTGTATCTCTGTACAGAGCCCCCCTTTTAGTGACCCCTATATAGTGGCCTCTTTATATTGCCCCTTATGTAATGCTCGCATGCATCCCATCTAAATCATTCCCCACATCATGGTGGTTCCAGAATATAATGCTGCCCTGGGTGTGATGCAATGCCCAATATAAAGTGCACTGCCACATTTGTAGGGCCCCTTTTGTAGTCTGCCTGTGTGTTACCTTTTATGTAATGGCCCTTATCGTGCTCTCAGGTATTTAACCACTTCGCATCCAGACCCCTCCTTATGGACCAGAGCAGTTTTGACATTTTAGCTATGTCCCTATTTAATCAGCAATAACGTTATCTCTACTTATGACACCTACATGATATATACAGTGCAATGCGAAAGTTTGAGCAGCCTTGTTAATTTTCGTGATTTTCCTGTATAAAACATTGGTTGTTACGATACAAAAGTCAGTTAAATATATCATATAGGAGACACACGCAGTGATATTTGAGAAGTGAAATTAAGTTTATTGGATTTACAGAAAGTGCGCAATAATTGTTTTAATAAAATTAGGCTGCATCTTCTTCTGAATGTTCTTCTTCTGTATCTTCTTGTTCTGTATGTTCTTCTGTATCTTCTTCTTCTATATCTATTTCTTCTCGATCTTCTTCATTATCTTCCTCTGTATTTTCTTCTTCTTCCTCCTCCGTATCTTCTTCTTCTGCATCTTCTTCTTGTGCATCTTCTTCTTCTTCTGCATCTTCTTCTTTTGTATCTTTTTCTTCTGTATCTTCATCTTCTTCTTCCGTATATTCTTCTTCTTTTTCTGTATCTTTGTCTTCCATATATTCTGCTTCTTCTGTACCTTCTTTCTCTGTATCCTCTGTATCTTTTTAATGTTCTTCTTCTATATATTCTTCTTTTGGATCCTTTTCTTCTTCTTCTGTATTTTCATCTTCTTCTGTATCTTCTTCTGTATTATCGTCTTCTTTTGTATCTTCTTTTTCTTCTGTATCATCTTTTTCTTCTGTAACTTCTTTTTCCTGTATCTTCTACTGTATTATCTTCTTCTTCTGTATCTTCTTTTATTTCTGTATCATCTTTTTGTTCTGTATCTTCTTCTTCTGTATCTTCTGCATCTTCTTTTGTATTTTCTTCTTCTTCCTCCTCCATACCTTCTTCTTCTGTAGCTTTTCTTTTGTATCTTCTTCTTCTGTATCTTTTTCTTCTTCTGTATCTTCTTCTTTTACTGTATCTTGTTCTTCTATGTCTTCTTCCTCTTCTATATCTTCTTCTTTTGTATTTTCTTTTGTATCTTCTTCTTCTGTATCTTCTTCTTTTGTATTTTCTTCTGTATCTTCAACTGTATATTCTTCTTCTGTGTCTTCTTCTTTCTTAATTTCCTCTTCTGTATTTTATTTTCTTCTGTAGCTTTTTCTTGCGTGGTCTTTTCTTCTTCTTTTTATTCCATATCTTCTTGTTTTTTATCTTCTTCTGCATCTTATTTTATTCTGTAAATAAATATCTCAGTATAAAGGATCAGTGGATAAGTAAAGAAAATAAACTAAATAAAGAAACAAAGAATTATTTTTTTGAAATAATGAAAATTTCTCATGCACCATACCAACATGAATTAATAAAGTAGCAACAAAAATGAGAATTGGCTCTTGGGTGCATGAAAAATGTATAATAGCTTTATTACAAATCACTCATATCGTAGAAAACGTGCAAATTAAAAAATATATCAATTCCCCCAAAAAAGACTAAAATACAAATACTACCCCCATCTGGGCATCATTCCTCTACCAGAACAATATGGGGCTGCAGTCCCCAAAGAAATTCCTCCAATATAAGTTGTTCAAAGGCAGCTCAGTATGGACACTCAAAAGCAAACCAGTGCGGCATCCATGAAATATACTTTCAGCAAGATAAGCATGTAGCCAATGAAGCTGTGATGAGCATACAAACATGGAGTATGGACTGATGGTTTATTCACTTAGACCATTGATCTTTCATTATGGTTTCACCCCCAGTCGTAGGGTAGCCACAGTAACAGTTCATCAAATCATACTGGGATCTCTCAATGAACAAAGGTGATCCTTGTTGCAAACATATAAATCCTCCAACCACGGTAAACAATAACCAAATAGAGCTGGATGGTCAGTTTTGTATAAACTAACCTGTATAAACTGTGAGTCCCCCAATCGCAGGGAATGAGCAGTGGTTAGTATAGCTGCATTTGATGGTGATACAGGTAACGCAGAGCAAAACAAATCAATGCAGAATGAAAATAGTAAATGCCCACAATGATGCAGGTTAAGTAAAGCAGATCAATGCAGATAGGAGGATATGGTAAGTGACCATGAATGGTCGCATAGTTACCAGTCCTTCTGAGCGATACTGCCTTATAGAATTATAGATAGAGGTCTAGTGGAGGTTCCTATGGGGTGCCCAGAGGAGTGAGATGGCTGTCAGTCATGCCTGACATGTTTCGCCGCACTAGCGGCCTTTTCAAAGGCTAGACAGCATAAGAGTGAAACTTCTAGACACCGTCCATGCATAGCCGCAATGTCCGCCCCCACGTCACTGCGCGCGCCCGTCCAAAGCCATAGGCGGAGCACGTCACTGGGGCGCAAATGCGCTCCAAAGAAGCGACACCCGGATGCGCAGCCTGCGCCAATCGCTGGCGCTGTCTGTGATCTAGTGCGCAATGGCGAGGACCGGAGGGGGAAGGCAGAGAGGGGGCGGACCACAGCGCACAATAATATAATAGAAACAGATCTATATAGCAAACAAAATGAATAAATACACAGTGTACAAAATAACAATTAGATTATAATCTAATTAGAAAAATTGAATAAAAAAAAATATATATATGTGTATAAATAATAACCATAGAGGGCATGAATCCGGTGCCAGTCACTGTGGTCCCGACAGCCAGCTAATCAAAAAGCTGGCCAGGGGCAGGGTCTCCCTGAAAATCAAGCAATCGATCATAGACCCTGCAAAATTTACATAGAGACTGAAATGAGTATGCAGCTACCACTATAAACAACAAAACAGATGGGGTAAATATATACATAACCCCAATCTTAAAAATAGGCCAAAAAGTGACAAAAGTCAGAAAGAGCACTAATGCAGCAGGAAGGGGGAGGGAGGAACATGGAAAAAAGATGTTCTAGTAAGGGGGCCACAGAAGCAAAGCTCTATTTAGGTAGAAAGTCTCGATAATTAATGCTATCATTTAACTCCTTATCCTCAGTGGCCTTTAAATTAAAGATCCAACGGGATTCGAGTTGCAAAAGCGATCTGTCAAGATCACCGCCTCTGGGATGTAAATGAACCCTATCTAAACCTATAATTTTAATTAAAAACTGGCATCACCTCTGTGTTCCAAATTGACATTATGCAGAAGAACAGAGGCGCCAAAAGGATAAAAGGAAGCTAAATGAGATTAAAAACCAAATTCTTGGTAAATAGAGGAGGTAGTGGTGGACTTACCTCCTCCAAGTAGACACACGACTGTACTAAAGACAGTCAATATATTTTATTTATGAACTCCAAATATGCAACGCGTTTTGCAGGTTTGATCCCGCTTCATCAGGCAGTAACAAATGGAGCAATAGCATATGTGGTCAGTAGAAGAGCCAGGCACCTCTGCGATCAGAGACCTGAAGTTGCAGCCTGCCAAGTTCCCCCACGTGATTTTTAATTCTTTCCTTAAATGCCCGTGATTTCTTGCCAACGTTAAAGCAACCACATCGGCAATAAAGCAAATATATTAAGTCAATGGTGTTACAATTGACAAAATGTTGCAATGACCATATTTTTCCATTGGGCAACATCACAGACTTACCTATCTCCAGGTATCGACAATAGACACCCCCCCCCCACAGCTGTAAGTGCCTGTTATTGTACAGTGTTTAGGGGGACTCCCCTTACCCCAAAAATGACTAGAGGTAAGCACATTTCATAGAGTTTTACTACGCCTGTATGTAACCTGAGGGGTGGGGGACACAAACTGATTTATCTTATTATCTTTTGTTAAAACATGCCAATGACGACAGAGTATCTTATCCACCTCATCTCTCTGGTCGTTAAACCGAGTGATTAATTGTAATGGCTTTTGGCCATCTGTCTCCCTACGATTCTTCACAAGTAATTCTGAACATTTCATGGTTTTGGCCTGTTTGTAGGCCTTCTTCAGCCAACAGTCCTTGTATCCCCTTTCTCTAAAACGAGAACGCAATAACTTGGCCTCTTTTTCAGAATCAGAATCAGAATCTTTATTATCGCCAAGCACGACTGGGTCGTGCCTGGAATTGGTCTTGGCACGTACAGGGTACTGATACAGGATATAGATACAGATACAGGACAGGTCAAGCAGTCAGAAACATAGTTACAACACAAAAAACACAAAAATTCACAAAAAATTCAGCTTGAGCTAGGGCGCCGTCTATCCACGAGCAGAGTGCCTCGGTGCAGACATGGTGTTGTGGTGTGAGGATGGGCAGTTACGTGGAGAGAGTTCAGAAGGTTGACAGCCGAGGGAAAGAAACTGTTTTTATGCCTTGAGGTCTTGGTGAAGATGGACCGGAACCGGAGTCTCCGGCTCGAGGGGAGCTGACTAAAGAAGCGGTGGCCTGGGTGTGAGGGGTCGCTGGTGATCTTTAATGCTCTGGAGTACAGCCTGGAATGGTAAAGGAGGTCCAAAGAGGGAAGGGATCTCCCAATGATCCTCTCCGCTGATCTGATGACCCTCTGCAGTTTGAGTCTGTCGCTGGCAGAGGAGCTGGCGTACCAAACCAGGATGGAAGAGCATATGACAGATTCTATTGTAGCGGAGTAGAAGTTTGTCAGAAGTTTTTGAGCCATACCAAACTTTTTTAGTTGGCGGAGAAAGAAAAGTCGCTGTTGGGCTTTCCTCTGTGTGGAGGCAGTGTTGGCCTTCCACTTCAGGTCATTAGAGATGGTTGTGCCCAGAAGGCGGACGCTGGGGACTCTTTCCACCTCCTTGCCATTGATGCAGATTGGAGGGGGGGTGGAGGCGCATCTCCTGAAATCAACAATCATCTCCACAGTTTTCGCTGTGTTTAGGACCAATCCGTTCTCTCTGCACCAGTGACAGACCCCTTCGACCTGATGGCGGTACTCCTTCTCATCGTTATTGGTGATGAGACCAACAATAGTCGTGTCGTCAGCGAATTTGATTACTTTTACAGAATCTGACGTGGATTTGCAGTTGTTCGTATATAGAGAGAACAGAAACGGTGACAGGACGCAGCCTTGTGGGGCTCCTGTGTTGGTGATCCTAGGTTGTGAGGAGATGGTGCCCAGCCTCACAACCTGGGACCTGTTGGAGAGGAAGTCTGTGATCCACAGTCGTAGGATGGGGTGGACTCCTATCGCGGCAAGATTGTCCTGCAGTATTCTGGGGCTGATGGTATTGAATGCTGAGCTGAAGTCCAGTAGGAGGATCCTGGCGTAGGAGTCTGGTCTGTCCAGGTGATCATAGACGAGCTCCAAGCAGATGTTAATGGCATCGTCAGTGGACCTGTTCGCTCTGTACGCGAACTGGTGTGGGTCTAGCAGTCCCTCCGTGGAGTGCTCAAGGAGGGGGAGCACCATGCTTTCAAAAGCTTTCATGATCACCGATGTAAGTGCCACGGGCCTGAAGTTGTTAAGGTCGAGGATTCCCTGCTTTTTGGGGACAGGGATAATGGCGGACCTCTTGAAGCACGCAGGTACTTTGCCTCCCTGGAGGGACCTCGTGAAGATGGAAGAGAGGGTGGGAGCAAGCTGACAAGCGCAAGTTTTCAGGCAGGCTGGTGACACTCCGTCCGGGCCAGAGGCTTTCCTAGCATTTAGTCTTAGCAGGTGTTTTAGCACATCCGCCTCACCCACTGATGGTGGGGGCGAGTTTGGGCCCAGGGCATAAATGTCAGAGGGTTGTGCAGGTGGCTGTGGGAGTCCTGCAGGTGCTGGCTGGTTCTCAAATCTGCAGTAGAAGTCGTTGAGACTCTCTGCAAGCTCATGGCTGGGTGTAGCATGCTGAGGGGGAGGCTTGTAGTTGGTGACAGCCTTAAGTCCTTTCCACACAGCTCGTGAGTCATTTGAGGCGAGGTTCTGTTCCAGCTTTTCCGCGTAGCACTTCTTTGCGGACCTCAGTTCCCTGTTTAGGTCGTTTCTTGCCCTCTTGTAGTCCTCCTGGTTGCCGGACTTGTGTGCAGCTTCTTTGCTGTGTCGCAGTTGTCGTAGTCTTTTCGAGAACCACGGTTTGTCGTTTGGATATAGTTTGAAGGATTTTGTAGGGATGCAGGAGTTCTCGCAGAAGCCAATGTACGAGGATACATTGTCTGCCCACTCGTCCAGGTTAGGTGATTCCAGAGCCTTCCAGTCTGTGCAGTCGAAACAGGCCTGAAGTTGCAGTTTAGCCTCACTTGACCACACCTTGAAGGATTTGGTGACAGGTTTTGAGGTTTCCAGGCGCCTTTTGTAAGTAGGTAACAGGTGGATGATGCAGTAGTCAGATGAGCCTAGTGCTGCCCACGGTGTCGCCTTGTATGCCTCTTTCAGGACCGTGTAGCAATGGTCGAGGGTGTTGGCATTCCTGGTGGGGCAGGTGATATGCTGGTGGAAGCGGGGCAGTTCATTTCGGAGGTTGACCTTGTTGAAATCCCCCAAGATAATGAACATCGAGTCCGGGAGGGCCGTCTCCCACTGCATTATGGTATCACTGAGATCACGCAGGGCAGCATTTACCTCTGCATCAGGAGGGATATACACCCCCACAAGGACGTAGGAGGAGAACTCCCTGGGCGAGTAGGTTGGCCTGCAATTGATGAGGAGGAGTTCAAGTTCTGGTGTGCATTTCTTGGCCAGTACAGAGGTGTTTGGGCACCAGACGGAGATGATGTAGAAGCAGATGCCGCCCCCTTTCTTTTTCCCAGAGAGGGTACTGTCCCGGTCTGCTCGGATGAGGCTGAAACCTGGGAGCTGGAGGGCACTCTCAGGGATGTCGTCATGGAGCCATGTTTCAGTAAAGCAAAAGACTGGGGTGTTGTTACCGAGTTCTCTCTTGTCGCTGAGGAGTCTCAGTTCATCCAGCTTGTTAGGGAGGGAGCGGACGTTTGCTAGGAGGACCGCAGGGATGGATGACCGCAGGCCTCTTCTCTCCAGCCTCGCCCGAACACCTGATCGACAGCCCCTGCGGCGATTGTTAGTGCGAGGCCAAAGGTAGTCTCATCCGTGCAATTGGGTGCAACCTTAGGTATTGACGCGTCGGAATCCCGCGAATTGTATGTTCAGGATGCGCACTTTTAGCATGTAGATATGCATTTGATGCTGTAGATTTACGATAAAGTTGGGTGGACAAATATCCCTCGTCATTGGCAGAGATTGTAAGATCTAAAAAAGATATAGAGGGTCAATCATAATCCATGGTGAATCTCAAATTCCACTTGTTTTGATTCAAGATATCAATGAATTCATTAAGCAAGGCTACACCCCCAGTCCAGAAAATGAGCACATCGTCAATGTACCTGTGCCACAATGTGGCACAGGTACATGACAAGGGCATGGTACATGACAAGGGCATCATTCCCGAAAAAGTGCCGTTCCCAGTCCCCCAAGTACAGGTTAGCAAGCGATGGGGCTCAAGTTGTCCCCATCGCCGCTCCCTGCACCTGGAAGTAATAGGTACCGTCAAAAGTGAATACCCTATTTTGTAGAATGAACATCAAAAGATCGAGGATAAATTGAATGCGTGGGCCTTCATTGATGTCCATCTCAGACAAAAATTTGCCAACAGATTCCTCTCCCCTCTCCTGAGGTATACTAGAGTAGAGAGCCTCTATGTAACGATTGGTGTAGCAACACAGACGTCTGATTATGTGCGATCTGCAGTATCACCGATAATACAGACGCTATACCTGATTATGTGGTGATCTGCAGAATCACCAATAATGCAAGTATAGCTAGCAGAATAGCAAGGTGTATAGTGCTTGGTGCAACAGTAACTGAATAGTTTGACTAGACCTCACCAGAGGAGCTGGTGGGTACTATCAGTGAGCACCTCACCAGTGACAAGGGCTCACTGGTGAGTAGAGTGGTCAGACAGGCTAGGATCAGTAACGGATAGGCAGGAACAGTACAGAGTTGGCAGGCAAGAGAGTAGTGATATTTCAGGCAGAGTTCAGCAACAGGATCAGATGGGCAGAAGTACAGAATCGATAAGCAAGAGCAATGTCAGAGATAAGCCAGAGTCATACACAGAATATCAAATATAACAATAATACAATAATCATAGTCTTGTGTGAAATCCCTGGTTTCCTCCCAGATCAAAGTACACCAGATACTGTCTAAGGTCTGAGCGCTAACACATAAGCATTCGTAACAGCAGGCAGGTTGCGAGTGAACACTGAAGGCTTTTGAAGTAGAGGAGACCCCACAGCCGCGCCCACGTCAATCAGCCAATCCGGAGCGGCGTGAGTCTCCTCTGACGTCAGCCGACCGGCTGGTCAGCTGACGCGCCTCCTCCCTGCATAAAGGCCCTGTCTCCACGCGCGCACGCGCGATTCAGCAACCCTATGGGCAAATGACAACCCCGTCTTTGGTGTACTAGATGCCAGAGGAACGGGCGAAGTCCCTGAGCAGGAAAGTGAAGCGGCTGCGGAGACACCTTGCATGCCCGCAGCCGCAGCTTCTGCTGATGTTACACTCTACATCCAGGGTCACCATGAAAGCACCATCGGGCAACTGTAATCCTTCCAACATGCCCAAGAGGTGCATAGTGTCTCATACATATGACGGCAGTCGAAAAACGTGTGGCTGCAAGTGCTTGTCCACATATACGCTTACATTTTCCGTGAGCGACCCATTGCCAGAGACAATGGGTTGCCCCAGATGTCTCAACGGATTTTTGTGAATTTTTGGGAGAGTATAAAAAGTGGGCACCACCGGATTTTCCACCTTAAGGGTGGATCCCACTTCCGCAGTGATAATGCCATCGGCCACTGCATTTTCAATCAGATCAAATTACTTGCGCTGGTTCATGATGACCCTCGATGCAGAAACCCTCCGGTACCACTCACCATTACTAAGAATCTTCTGGCACATAAACACATATTGCTCTGATCTCATAATGACCACGTCCCCCCGTCCCCCCTTATCCGAAGGTTTAATAATTAGGTCCCTATTTTCACGTAGCTCAACAAGAGCTTGAATTTCATCCTCAGAGAGGTTGGACATATAATTCTTTTCTATCCACAACATTTTCTGGAAATCTTTCTCAACCAGAGACACAAAGGTGTGCACACTAGGACATAAGGAGAAGGGGGGGAAAGAGGTAGATCTGGGTTTAAACTGTTGATTGATCTGTTCACTTACTAACCTATGAGAACATTCAAAACCAAATAAGTCCTCACGATTGGGCTGGCCACTTTCCTCACTTAGTTTCACCAAGTTCATTAAGGCACGATAGTCCTGATTGGACCAGTCCTGCCAATCTTTGATAGCCCCCCCTAAAGGAGATTCACTCTTTCTTTTATGTAGTGCTCTCAAAGTTAGGTTTCGACCAAAAAGATGGAGGTTCTTCACAAATTCAAACCTGTCCAGATTACTTTTAGGGCAAAATCCAAGACCCTTTGCCAGAAGGTTGACGGTGCCCTGAGAGAGAATACAACCTGATATATTGATAACCTGCATATTGGTTGTATCAATGGACCCGTTTGCTTGCAAAGGGCCAGACATCTCTAGGTCATTGTGCCCTGGTCCTCCTCTAAAAAACCAACAGAGGAGGATTGAGAACCTGAAAAACCACATGCTCCCAAATCAGGCCACTTTCTTTGTCCTGAGAATCAGTTGCACTGGTTGTTAGATATTTATTAATAGGGCCTGTTTGCGGTTTTATTTTGTTTTCTTTGTCTTTCTTTTTCTTACTATTACTATCTTTCCCAGCTTTCGAGGGATTCCGTCCTATTCTGGTAGTGGATCTTGTGGCAGGGTGAGCGATAATTTGGGCCCCCTGACCAGAAGAGGAAACTGAGGTGTTACTCCTGCCTCCGACTGATGAGTCAGAGTCTTCTATAACACTGGAGCCGGCAGGAAACTCAATGGGCGGTTGTTGAGATGGTTTTTTAGGCAAATGTTTTGGAGGTGGTGGTTTTCTGCCTTTAGGAGGCAAATTACCCCTCCTATAAGTGTATCCCAATTTGTATGCAGTCTTGTCATGTTCAAATGTATTGTCTTTTCTGGTTACAAGTTCTTTATTATACTTTTCAATATGTAGTTTCAAGTTATTATTTCTTGTTACAAATAAAGAATGTTCCCGTGTTGCCAGTGGTGGTACAGTACATTGCACTATACCCCTCATTATAAGTGCTTTTTTTCCTCTCTTCCTTTTTCACTATAACAAATAGCATGCCTTATCAGAGTTAACATGCCTTATCAGAGTTAACACACCTTATCCGAGTTAATGTGCCTTATTAGAGTAGCACAGCAAGCGCTACAAACTTATGCCTGCTAACTGGCAATGACGAGAGCTCCACTCGTCCTGCCCTGAGCCCCTGCGGGTCCAATCACTTTAACCACCCTGGCGTTCTGATTAAATCGCCAGGGTGGCTGCGGGAGGGTTTTTTTTAAATTAAAAAAAAACTATTTCATGCAGCCAACTGAAAGTTGGCTGCATGAAAGCCCACTAGAGGGCGCTCCGGAGGCGTTCGTCCGATCGCCTCCGGCACCCAGAATAAACAAGGAAGGCCGCAATGAGCGGCCTTCCTTGTTTTGCTTACATCGTCGCCATAGCGACGAGCGGAGTGACGTCATCGACGTCAGCCGACGTCCTGACGTCAGCCGCCTCCGATCCAGCCCTTAGCGCTGGCCGGAACTTTTTGTTCCGGCTACGCTGGGCTCAGGCGGCTGGGGGGACCCTCTTTCGCCGCTGCTCGTGGCGGATCGATCAGGCAGCACACGCGGCTGGCAAAGTGCCGGCTGCGTGTGCTGCTTTTTATTTGACGAAAATCGGCCCAGCAGGGCCTGAGCGGCAGCCTCTGGCGGTGTTGGACGAGCTGAGCTCGTCCAGACCGCTCAGCAGGTTAAAGGACATCATCCCTGCATTTTAATTGGCCCAATAGGCTGCCTGTCACTTGACAGGAAACTTGACAGGCAGCCTATTGGGCCAATCAAAGTGCGAGGATAATGTCCTTTAAAGGGATTGGACCGCAGTGAATCAACCCCATGATATTTTTATTATGTTGCAGTTCTTTGTGTCTGACTGTGCACAGTGCAATACTGATTTTAGCTGTTGGACACAGGTGCGCTCACTGCTGTTAGTGGTGGTACAGTACTTTGCACAATACCTCATTTTTTTTTCTCTCTTGATATTGTTATTTTGCAATTCTCTGTATCCAGTGCACACATTAGTGGTTGGAGACCAGTCTGTGGGTGGTCATACATAACCCAATGATCCTTCACCACCACTACTGGCATCATCTAGTATCCGACCACCACTTCCCCCCTGTATAGGGCCTATATTGTGAATAGATTTTTGCAGATAGTATATAAATCCATCTGTCACCTGACCTGCATGGAGTGACATTAACTTTCCAAAAAAAGAAAGAAAGAAAAACAGCTGAGTGAACCACCACCGGCATCATCTAGTAGTAGTAGTAGGGCCTATTGTGAAGTGATTGTTGAAGATGTTGCAGTACTGGGCGCACTTCATAAACTAAAACTCTTTGCAATTGTTTACGGTGCGGTAAACACGGCATTTGGTCTGTCAGTGTGAAGCGGGCCTAACCCTTACACTACCTCCTCGACGTGTACAAACGCCAGATGTTTTAAAGCAGGACTTCATTCCTCAAATGTAGGAATGTAATGTGATTTCTGCCCTTTAGAAATTAAAACACGACTCTGCGTCAACTATGTAATTTTTGGTGGGACATTTGCCATGGCTCATCCTCCGGCATCATGCCACTGTCCAGGTGTTAGGCCCCTTGAAACAACTTTTCCATCACTACTGTGGCCAGAATTTCAGAAAAAGTCCCTGCAGCTTTTAGTATTTGCCTGCCCATTGAAGTCTATGGTGCTTCACCAGTTCGCAAGTTTGCGGCAAGTTTGCGAACATCTCTATCAATCAGATGAAACCAATCCATTGGACCACTCAGACAGGATTAGTCACAATAGACCAATTGGACAATTTGATTGGTTCAATCTGATTTTGCCCTATTGTGACTTCAGTCACCCAATGACCGACCGTGCCAAGTTTGGATACTCTCGCATTAATACTTTGAGAAAGATAGTTTTTTTAAATGTTGTCAGTGAAGTCAATGAGTGAAATCTGACTGGCAGTCTTTTGGCTCCACCCACTGTTTTAAATCCCTAAAATGTCACCAAATTTTTCAGGTTGACCCCATAAATATGTGACCCAAGTTTGGCGAGTTTAGTTTCATAGCTAGTAGAATAGAAAATAGCTACATTTTGATTGGCTGTTTTTAGCTCCATCCACCTTGGTGTATCCCAGTAGTACAGTGCGCATGGCAGTCGCACCAGAGATATGTGAATCAAGATCAAAGAGAGATGATTATTCAGTTAAAAACAGATACAGAGAGATAAATCAGTTTTTTGTGTGCATTTTTCTGTATGCGTTTTTTGCGCACTATGTGTTACTGTATGTGTGAAAACATGCACGTTTATCACAGAAGCTAATGTAATTAGTTAATTAGTTACAATATTAGTTAATTAGAATTAGTTAAGCCATTCTCCTGCTCCTTGACCTTTCAGCAGCTTTTGACACAGTGGACCATCCCCTATTCCTCCAGTCTCTCCAGTCCATGGGCATTCATGACCTCTCCATGGCCAGGCTTTCATCTTACCTCTCCAACCGTGCCTTCACAACCTCCTTCAATGAGTCCTCAACCACCCCCAACCACCTCTCAGAGGTAGTATCCCAAGTCTCGGTCCTTGGCCCCCTACTGTTCTGCCTATACTCATCCTAAACCCGAAGCTGAACTCTGGTCCCCTATCTTTCGTTTCCCTACCTCTCCCTCTAGATTGTAAGCCTTCGTCAGGGTCCTCCTCTTTAGTCTCCTACCTGTTCATGTACGTTGTGAAAGTCTCTTACTTATCAATACACCAAGATTTCCAAAAATACGTCAGGAGATGAAAAGGAAAGCAATATGGCTTTATTCAAAAGCTTCACATGTATACATGGAGAAACCAGGTAAGCCAAGTAAAAAAGATTCAGGCAGTTAAGGTTTCTGCCAGCACTTCCGCTGTGCACAGATTCTTATACCACAAATTACGTAGTCATGATGTGCTTTACTCGTCCAATAAAAATATACATTTCTGAGAGTCTCTTCTTCTTACACCCTGAAAGGGTGGAGGATTCACACAGCTTTGCACCTGCTCTCGATTCCAGTAAACAATCTCTTCCACATCCTGTTCACATAGTTACATCAAGGCCATGGCTTGCGGGACTCGACTCATCTGAGATGGGGGTGGCAGTACCAGGCACTGCTTATCTCTTTAGACATTCCTAAGAAGAGAAAAGACTCACACAGTACTAGATCTTGGCTTTAGCATGTCAGCAATGGAAAATTCTGAGTCTAACGTTAAAGGGTAACTCTGTTCATCTGTATCAACTGTGTTACATTGGCCTTATTAAACACTAGTATCACCTTATATCTATTAGGTGCAAATCTATGAAACTTGGATTAACATACAGTTATGACATTAACATACCCCCCTGTTGCACATATATACGTATAAGGTGGCAAGGGGTTCAACTACATAGACTTGAAACACTTCTTAAGTAATGTAAGCTAGCAGTTGCTTTCTTTGTAGCCTTGTAGCATTGCAAAGTATATATGTATTTTATATGACGCCTAATGCTTCTAGTGTACTATCTTATCCACTATCAGATAATCTACACAACTGAGAAGTCAATTTTTGGGAATTTGTGCTTCCCCATAAAGTTGTCTTCCTCCTCACTGTCATTGTATTCTTCATGTTGGAATGAAAACATGGCTGCATCAGTTTTTTGCTTTATGAAACTGCCCACATATTTCCTGGCCAGGGGTATGACACAGCAAGCAAAAAAACTGAACATGAGTATCACAATAAGTATCATGGTACCAACATTTTTTAGGAAACCCTTCCAGTCTCCAAACCAGTCATTGAACCATTTTGTAAAGGAATCTGATACACCAGAGTTTCTTTTTAACTCGTCTGATAGGTCAGTCAGTTTCCTCAAAGCTTCTGTCACCCGTCCATCAGGGCCAGTTTCACTGGGAATGTAGGTACAGCAGGCCCCACCCAGTCCTAGAAATTTGCAAACTCCTCCTTTCTCAGCAAGCATCATGTCCAGGCTCATTCTGTTCTGAAATGTCATTTTGGAGTTGGGGCCTAACTCATTAACTATGCCCTGCAGAGCATCACGCGTGAAATTTACAAATCTTTGCTGATTGTAATATATGTAGTTTATCCACTCCACATTTTTGTTAATAGTGATCTGTGGAATTAAAGACTCAAACCCTGCCCACACTGGGTTTCTGGCTTTAAATTCATCTGGAACCCCTATGGGGACACCTATTGCATCCAAATAGACATGTGGGTCCAGGTTACCTTTAAGTTCTCTCTTAAATATCTTGTGGGCTTCTTTTTCAAAATCTTGGTCACTTTCTCTAAACATGTGTATGGGCATAATGAGTTTGGCCAGTGCACAGTGACCTTTCCATACTGGTGGCAATCTAGGGCGTAATTTAAGATCACCGCACAACCAGTATATATCACCAAGGGAGTGTGTCTGATGAAATAGTAGGAAAGGGTCTGCGTGTTTCATTACAGCACAGTAATCAGGGGGAAATTCACCCACATCTACTCCACCTGAATTCGTACTGTTATAACAGGTATAGTTTCCCTTGTACACAGTTGCTGAGTGGTCAATTTGATCAGGGGTACCTTCCTTCAATGGGTATCGGTCAATCCACATTTTACAGAGTGGATCTGTTGTGGCCGGGGTTTGACCCTTACTCCTATAGAGTGACAGAAAACATTTCTCACCTCCTTCTGGAAGGGGAAGTGGCACAGTGCCAAGGTGTGGCCTTGCTCCTGCACATACATAACAATCTGACATGTTGTGTTGTTTGGCTGTGTACCTCATCCATTCAAGCCACATGTTAGTATCTGAATATCCTGTCTCCATGGCAATGGTCTCCTCAAATGTAGGGTTAGCCAGGGCCTGTACCCATGGTTCCTGATCTTCATGCTCCATGACTTTGAACTCAGGGTTTTTGTACATGTCCCTGAGCGAAAACTTCCCCAGAGGCCCCCCTGTATACCCTGGGACGTGCATGCCTAACACGTACGTTCCTGCATCTCCAGGGCTGGGGTTTTCTATATTCAGGGTCAGGCGCTGGGAACTATCTTGCTTTCCTGGTATACAGGCTCCCCCAGCTGTTGTTAAGGTCATCCTTGAGCGAAGGGGCACCCCATTTCTGTCCACCCGAGTCATGGCAGGATCAGGTCTGTATCCCCAGTCAGTACCTGTGTTCCAGGCAGCTGCTTCCCAAGAACTACATTTATTCCCCCAATGGTCATCAGTCACGCAAATGAAAAATTGTCCTTTTTCATAAAGGCTGCAGTGCCAATTACAACGTTGTACAACCTGGCAGTAGTCAAAGGTGTAAGTCGCCACTTGTATTTGTGAAGAGTTATACCAGAACACTAAGCTCTGGTGTTCTCTTGTTACAGCAACCTGGCCTCTTCGCATCAGTTCTACATTTATGGCATCCCGTTTAACCCTTGGTCGGTTGAGAGTTACATTATCAGTTTGTGGAAAGGCTGAAGGAGGTGGTTGGAAATGCTCTAGGGCTTCTAACACCATCCACAATGTCCCAATGAAAAGCATAGCAATAATGACTCCCTTTCCACCTGGAGTGTTAAAGTATCCTGTATCCAAGATCCCCATATTTTTTTTTTTTTTTTAAGACAAGAACTCTGAGAATTAAACGGGCCCCCAACTCTCCCTAATCTAGCTCCTCAGTTATCCTGTTCAGGGCTTGTGCCCGCTTTGAATAGAGGAAAATCTCTAATATTCCCTCCACCCGCTGTGACGTTGTCTTGACTGGAGCTCAGGCAACTGTTCCTCACACTCCAGGGCCCAGGAGCGTACACCTCCCGTCACAGGATGCTGTCTATTCTGTCCCTGAACCGGGAATGGGTGCCCTTTTGCAGTGAGTTAAATGTATCCACGAACTTTTTTCGGCTATTCTGACCGCTGTGGGTGTGGCCAGCAACACCTGGTAAGGACCCTCCCACCGTGGGGTGTTCCAATGTTTTCTTTTAATAATTTTGACCCAGATCCAATCTCCTATATTTACAAGGAGATCCTCACTTACATCCGGCTCTTTTGGAGGGTTCCCCGCTACATGAGATCTTTGTTTACAGGTGCGTCTTAAGTAGTCTGCAAGTTCCCACTCCTCAGGGGGATCCCAGATTACATCAAAAGCCGGGATTCTGTAGGACCTGCCAAACACAATTTCATATGGTGACAACTTGCCTTTCACTGTCACTGTTCTCATACTTAACAATACCAAGGGTAAACACCATATCCAACTCTTCCCTGTTTCCGCCATAGCTTTATAATAATAATAATAATCCGAACATTTGTATAGCGCTTTTCTCCTGTCGGACTCAAAGCGCTCAAGAGCTGCAGCCACTGGGACGCGCTCAGGAGGCCACCCTGCAGTGTTAGGGAGTCTTGCCTTGAACTCCTTACTGAATAGGTACTTGACCTAGCCAGGATTCGAACCCTGGTCTCCCATGTCAAAGGCAGAGCCTTTAACCAGTACACTATCCAGCCACTTTAGTAAGTTTGTTTTTAATTGTACCATTTGTTCTTTCCACAGCTCCTGCTGACTGTGGGTGATAACTACAATGGTGCCTAACGTTTATGCACAAAGTAACTGTCAACTGTTTAATGATATCATTCACAAAATGGCTACCATTGTCACTGATGATTTTTTCTGGTATGCCCCATCTCGGAATAATATCTCTTGTCAGCGCTTTTGCAACTGTGAGTGCATCAGCTTTTGCAGTGGGAAAGACTTCCACCCACCCCGAGAATATATCTAGCACCACTAGAGCATATTTCTTTCCCTCTGCAGGGGTGAGTTCAATGTAATCCAGTGCAATGGTATGAAAGGGGTAATGTGGTGTAGGTGTTTTACCAATAGGTGGCTTTAATCCCTTTCCTGTGTTGTGCTGAGCACATACAGTGCATTGTGAGACAAACTTCTTAAAAAAGGTGCTTATGCCCGGACAGTAAAAATATTTGGTGGCTGTAGCCATCACACCACCCGTTGAGACATGGGTGACCCCATGTAACACAAGAGCCAATAATCTGTACAAAAGTCTGGGAAGGCATAAGGCATTATTGACACAGAGGAGGCCGCTATTATTAACAGTTGCATGTGCTCTTCCCCAGTGAGATTTTTCAGCTGCTGGTGCATTGCTCTGGAATTCCACTAAGAGATCAGTGGTAATCGCTGCAGAGGATGGAATGATGTGAGGGGAGGGGGCTGATGGCAGAGGGGGATCTGTGTCAGGGAGTGAAGGGGAGGAGGCAGCTGTGGTGGGCAGAAGGGATGGGATGTGATGGGATGGCTCAGAAGTTGGGAGAGAACGTAGCGCCGCCAATTTCGCCTCAGCATCTGCAAGATTGTTGCCACGGGTAACGTCAGAGTCATCACGCATGTGTGCCATGCATTTTACCACAGCTACCTGCAAGGGCAGCAGTACACTATCAAGGAGTTGTTGCAATAAGTCTTTATGACGGACTGGTTTTCCAGCCGCAGTTAACATGCCACGGTTCCTCCACTGTGCAGCGTAGGTATGACAAGCAGAGAACGCATACTGGCTGTCAGTGTAAACAGTGAGAACTTCACCCTCGTGCAGCACACAGGCTCGAGTGAGTGCATGAATCTCTGCAGCTTGTGCGGAGTAGGAGGTTGGTAAGGGACCAGACTCCAAAACAGCATTCAGAGTAACAACAGCATATCCCACTCTGTTCACTCCTAAGGCATCTTTGGAGGCAGAGCCATCGACAAAGACGAGTGTACTTCCGGGTATTGGTTCGGACTTCAGGTCTTCTCTGGGTAGAAAGACCTTTTGTGACTCTGTGACACAATCATGCTGAGGCTCATCACCCTCTGCAGCGGGGGTCGGGAGTAAAGTTGCTGGGTTGAGTGTGGTACAGCGTTTCACTGTAAGGTGAGGCTGACCCAACAAAGTGGCAGTGCAATACAAGTGACGGGCAGGAGTAAGTAACGTCATTTTATCCTGCAACAAAAGAGCATGCACTGCGTGGGGAACAAGAACCTCTAGTGGATGGTAGAGGACCAGGGTGGCCGTTATGTCAACAGCCATCGCAGCAGCAATAACAGATTGTACACAAGACGGCAAAGCACATGCAACCTGATCCAAAGGCTTAGAATAAAAACCTAGCGGCCTCTGTTTGTCTCCCCAAGTTTGTGTCATCACAGCTGTCATGCATTTATCTTTGCAATCAACATACAGTTTAAAAACCTTCGTGTAATCAGGGAAGGCTAAAACCAGGGGATCTTGCAGCGCAGACTTACACCTCTCAAATGCCATAGTCAAGTCATCTGTCCAGGTGACTTTGTCAGTCATTGCCATTGGGTCAGTGTGGATGGCATTGAACAAAGGCTTAACCAGTGCTGAGCAATGGATAATCCAGGCCCTGCAGTAGTTAAGGGTCCCAAGGAACGTCATCATGTCTTTCTTTGTCACAGGTTTTGGTATCTCTTGGATAGCTCGTACCCGCGTATCCTCAATAGTACGTCCTGCACCTGAAATGAGTTGTCCTAAATATTTAACAGTGGGCTGACAAAATTGTAGTTTTTTACGTGAGGCCTTGTGGCCCTGTTCTGATAAGAAACAGAGCAGTTGCACTGTGAGTTGCAGACACCTCTTCTCATCTGGAGCACCTATACATAAATCATCGACATAAATGAGGAGTCTGCAATCATCAGGGACAGGGAAAGATTCTAGAGACCTATTTATCTCTTGTGAAAAGTTTGCCGGACTTTCACAGTATCCTTGCGGGAGTCTCGAGTACGTGTATCTTTTCCCTTTAAACGTAAAAGCAAACCAAAATCTGCTGTCAGGATGAAGTTTTATAGAATAAAAAGCATTTTTTAAATCGACTATGCTGAAAACTTGACAGCTTGGGGTGATCTCATTTAGAATTGTGTTGGGATCGGGAACCACTGGAGCTCGCGGCACAATTGCTTCATTTACCGCTTTAAGGTCATGAATTAAACGGTATTCTGTAGAATTAGGTTTGGCCAGAGGAAAAATGGGCGTGTTACAGGGGGAGGAGTCACAAGGTATGAGCACACCCTTCTCTAGGAAACCAAGTATTATGGGCTCAATGCCGGCAACCATGTCAGGTTTTAGTGGATACTGTTTTTTATAAGGCCGGTATGTACCTTTAGCAACTACAATGACCTCCTCTGAGTTTTTTATCAGGCCCACGTCCGTGTCAGATTGTGCCCACAGCTTGTCTGGGACACTGGACAACTCATGTCAGGACGCATCTGCAAAGTCAACATTGTCAGATTCTTCAGGTCGTTTAGTCAGGTGTATCAGCATTCCCGTGGTCTGAAGGTGGCGTGGGCAGTAAATGCCCTCACCACCTTCTTCTTTCCACTTGTTCAATAGAATCCCGGCCGTGTCCCAACGTCCCCACTTCGGTTTGTACAGTGAAGCATGAGGGGCGGAGTTCGGGACAGCAAACAGCTCATCCTGCAGGATGCAGTCTGTCTCAACACTGTCCCAGCCTGGGATTGAAACCTCATACAGAACATAACCTTCTGCATTTTCCCATAGTCCGGTAATCTCTACACAGACTTTTCTCCTCATTGGGAACTTTTGCTCATAGTCCAAATCCCTGCGTCCATTTGCTATGTAATGTGTGGTGACGTGTGCCACACATACTACCTCCTGAAGTGTATCAGCCGGACCGGCATCCTGCTGCATCCAGTTCAGGAGTGAATTTGGCAGAATAATACCGTACCAATGCACGTCAGGTGCTTCTGCCATTGGAGCACGATGGATCTGCAGTGACTCTGGACCGGGAGCAATAGTCAACTTTAAATCACCAATCAAGTCTCTGCCACACAGATTAATTGGGCACCTTGCAGAGATTATGAAACTGCAAAACACAGCTCTGCCTGACTTTTCATCTAAAACCTGCAAAGGTTTTGTGGTTGGGGACACTTCAAACCCTCCACCAGCATTTCGTGTTACAACTGTACCCAACCTTTCCCACGGGATATTTAAACCAGTCCCAAGGACTGACCTACATGCACCAGTGTCAACCAAAAACTTGATTCTAACACTCGATACAGACAAGAGGATTTCAGGCTTTCTTGTGTCAGCATAATCAATCTCAATCACAATAGTGTCACGGCTCAACTCTTCCCTGCCTAGTCATGCAGAATGGGTTTGTTGCTTGGTTTGATTGGCCGTATTTTCTGGGCAGTCACGTGCAATGTGATCCCGCTTTCCACAAATGAAACATTCCCCTCTTTCTCGTTTTCCTGCATAGTCACGCACAAATCTACGTGGACCGGGACAGGGACGCGAGACATCTCCGCTGTATGCACCCTCCTCTCCCATGCCCTGGTTGTAGGTGGACAAGGAATAGGAGGCTGCCGCAGCAGGATGTCTCTTCTGTCCCCGCTTCTTCTTTTCTATCAGAATTTTCTCCGCATGCCTGGCATACTCCAAAAACTCTGTCACACTGCACGTATGCCATGTAATTAAATGTTTATGGATTGTCCACTGTAATTCTTCCTTTAAAGCCCCATCAATCTGTGCTTTGAGCTGTTGTTCCCATGGTGTAGTGCCATCAAGCACTGCAGGTTTTTGCAACCCACTGTATTTTTCAAAAGCATCCATGACCCTTGCAACCAGATCATCCACAGTCTCGTTTGCTTTCTGGGAAATCGTAGAAAGCTTGGTAAAATCTGGGGTGATCTTATAAAATGTTATCATTCGTTGGATCAATTCATCCCACCTGGTGGTTAAGGTTGAGCTCTCCCAATCCAACTCCACTGGCGGGTCAGTCGCAAGTCGTCCAGGCCCCCATGCACTCCAATTACCCTCGATATTAACCCATCCAGTACCACAGACTCTTCTCACAACTCTCTCACATTCAGTGGCAGTCAGCTTAAAACTTCGCCTCAACTCAGTCAGTTGTTTAACACATTCAATCACATCCTCTCTCGGGCTAGGTATAGTCTTAATTGCATTCAACATGTCATCCTCTGTCCAGGGTCTGTAAACATGTATGGTTTGCCCTGCTCCGTTTGGGAGCTCTATCATAGGCATTTGCATTGGGTAAGGTAATAGGGCAGAACCCGGGAGCTGTGACATGGCTGCCATCGGGTGCATAAAGATGGCACCTGGATTATAGGAAGGAAATTGAGGGTGTGGAAGTGGTGGGTAAATGTTGGTATATTTCGGTGGGGTCTGAGATGGCTGTTCTTCACTATTTGCACTTACTCTCAGATCTCCCGTTGTCACAGCTAACTGATCAACCTCCTGTTTGATGTTCGAGGCTGAGGATGCTCTGCCTCGGGCTTCTGATGTTTTTCGTTCCCGCAACTGTCTATCAGACGTTGTCACCTCAGTTTGTCTATTAACAGGTTTGGACTTTGTGGGCTCACTTATGTTTCCTGTACTTGAGGTGCGGGCTGTAAGTCCTGACTTGTGGTCTGGAGCTCGCTGAGGGGATTGGGATCTCTGCCTTTGTGCTGCTCCAGCTCCATGCACATCTCCACTGTCACTATCACTTTCACTTTCAAAATCCTGTATAGTCACGCTGTGACCATATTCCCCTTCCAGATCACTCGCTTTCTTACCAAAATAAAAGGAGCACAGTTCCCTCTTACGCTTGTCAGCTTCATCTCGCCATTCTCTCGCCAATTGCAAACCATATTTATTCTGCAAAGTTAATTTCCCTTTACTTCTCTCCTCTATAGCCTTTATCAATGCCCTGCATTGTTTTGGGTGCAAATGACCCGGGAATTTGAACATCTCATGCCAGACCTCGCATTTCTCTGTCAAGCGAGGGTCTTTACGATGCATGAGAAGTTCATCATCTGTTGCACGGAGAAGTTGAGCTTTAGTTGCATTTTGCCCCATCCTGCCTGACAATTCTATTCCGGGGCACCTGTGATCTGTTTCCTATGATATAACTACTCAGCCGCCGCTGCCCCCCAGTGTACCGATACTGTGCTGGGGCCGCACTTGCTGAATAGTACGCTTCACTGAATGCCGCTGTAACTCGGGCGCGCTTTACGAGAATTACTACCCAGCCTAGCAAATCAGTGATGATAACCACGGCTATTATCCGGCTTGCACTTAAGCCCTGAATCCAACCCGGCTGTTGTAGCCCTGAATTAAATTCGGCTTGCACTTGAGCCCTGGATTAAATTTGCCCTGTGGCTATTGCGTGGTATCCGCTGTATGTCCTCATCCGATCACTGAGGATCTATTCCACTTCGCAGACACCACGACTGACAATTTGGTAAGATTGTCAGCTTTTTTACAGATCACAGGTATCCCCAGCTAACTGAACCGTCATGCAGTACTTGAATGAAATCAAATATCTACTTACTTTTTTGATGCACCTTGATAGCTCTCAGTGTTGACAATCAATGTAATCCTCTCAGTCCGTGGCCGGCCACACATTCACACACAAACACACCCCAAAAAAAAAGGTAAAGCCCTCTGCTCTTCACAGCATCTCCTGAAATCCTGGTTCTTGGATTCGAGTTCCGTCCCGTCTGGGTATAGCACTCTGAAAATTTGCCCCTGTTTACAGAGATGCACCCCAGGCCAAACAGAATCGATTCCGGCTTTTCGAAGGACCATATGTGAAAGTCTCTTACTTATCAATACACCAAGATTTCCAAAAATACGTCAGGAGATGAAAAGGAAAGCAATATGGCTTTATTCAAAAGCTTCACATGTATACATGGAGAAACCAGGTAAGCCAAGTAAAAAAGATTCAGGCAGTTAAGGTTTCTGCCAGCACTTCCGCTGTGCACAGATTCTTATACCACAAATTACGTAGTCATGATGTGCTTTACTCGTCCAATAAAAATGTACATTTCTGAGAGTCTCTTCTTCTTACACCCTGAAAGGGTGGAGGATTCACACAGCTTTGCACCTGCTCTCGATTCCAGTAAACAATCTCTTCCACATCCTGTTCACATAGTTACATCAAGGCCATGGCTTGCGGGACTCGACTCATCTGAGATGGGGGTGGCAGTACCAGGCACTGCTTATCTCTTTAGACATTCCTAAGGAGAGAAAAGACTCACACAGTACTAGATCTTGGCTTTAGCATGTCAGCAATGGAAAATTCTGAGTCTAACGTTAAAGGGTAACTCTGTTCATCTGTATCAACTGTGTTACATTGGCCTTATTAAACACTAGTATCACCTTATATCTATTAGGTGCAAATCTATGAAACTTGGATTAACATACAGTTATGACATTAACAACGTCCATTACTGTACACCCTTCCTATGGATATGAGTAAATTCTTAAGTGAACTCAACTTGCCTAATCTCCATGCTCCCATCCAGTGACTGACTAAGCATATTACCTTGTACTCATACTGTGCTGCATGATCTGTTTTTTTTGTATTCCTGTATTGTCTTGTTGCTGTATGTCACCCCTAAATATTGTCTGCAACCTTAACCAATGTCCAGTGCTGCATAATATGCTGGCGCTTGATAAATACAATAAATAAATTGAAAGAGAAAATGCATGCAGTGCTTCACTGCTGTTTTTTTGTTTGCTCATATGGGTTAAAAAAGATATTAGACTTGACGCAATTTACCTTATTTGTATAGTTCCCCCTTTGAAAGAAGGGTGTTCAGATATTTTTGGACTCACATGGTCTCTCTCTCCTCCTTTCTCTATCCCTTGATTTAGTTTATAGTAAATCGAAGGAGCCCACTTCTCTGTATACCAAGCCAATACCCTTATTTGGCCACAAGATGGCAATGGTGCAAACCAACATGCAGGCCAAGATAAGGAAGTTTTGCTGCACATCGTTTCTTGGCAACCACCACGTGAGACAGAGGCCTGAAACACAGCATGTTGGGAGTGGGCAGGGAGGCGAGGAAACGCCAAAAAAGACAGAAGTCGCCAGCCCACGCCACACTGGAATCCAATGACACACTGGTATGGGGGCCCTCATCTGGAACTCTCTTCCACAGCCTGTACGTCACGCTCCAAACCTGGACATCTTCAAACGCACTCTTAAAACACACCTTTTCAGACAAGCTTATAACATTTTATAGCCCCTATTTACTTACTTTTCACAATGTAATCAGAGGCAAAGGCTCACTTCCTCATCCATCCTATCCCCCACCCCCCCCCCCCCACCTAGTGTGTCCCGCACAACCCTTTAGATTGTAAGCTTGCAAGGGCAGGGTCATCCTCCTAATGTTTACTGTTTTTGTTGCAATATTGGTGCTGCTTGAGACTCTGCTGTACATTTTTTTGGGTTGTACCTATGTACCCCTTGTGATCTTATTGTGCTTTGTAAAGCGCTGCGGAATATGTTGGCGCTATTTAAATAATGATAATAACACAGCAAGTTAGCACTTCACTCCCTTGGACAAATGGCTGTTAGGTTGCTCCGCCCCTGGCACGGACTAAGTAGATGCCATCCTTACACACCGCCAATCCACATCTAAGACATGCAAGTATAGTGGAGGCTTGCACCGCACAGCTCCACTCCATGTCAGCATGCTTTGCGATATACCTGAATGTGTTCACAGTATATGGAATAGGGTCTTTTGAAGAATCACAAGTAAAGAGGTGTTTTTTTATCCATCTTGTGCTTGCCTTGTCTTTGGTACTTCAGCAAACAGAATGTGCGCTTACTGCTCCAACGTGTGAGACATGGATATAAAACCTGCTCTCCAGGATGTGCTCACAGCCAGGGGCATATCTGGGTAATATAGAGCCTATGGCAAACACTGAAATTGCGCCTCCTCCCGCCCCCCCCCTGTTAGAGCCCCATTCCCCTCTGAATGTGTTATGGTTGCCTGTGTTTTTGGACTCAGGATATTGCTGAAGTTACTTTTTTGGAAATATCTCTTTTTATTCCCTCTCTGCCCTCTTTTCTAACAATAAGCCAAATGCACCCTACATACATAAATTAAGTACCCATGTTTCCCAGATAACAGAATTAATCTGATCTGAGGTCTGAGTGACGGGGAAGCATGGGGAAGGCATGCGGGTGCAGCACAGGAGGAGGAATGGCGCCATGCCTGCACCCCTCTAGATACGCCTCTGCTCACAGCTACAAGGAGATCCAGGCTGGACAATGAAGCATACATGAACAACATTCGCCAAGCACAGTCCAAATGCAGGTCATTTATTGAAAAGTCCTATGCAATTCCCTATCATGCATACGCATTAATACTGGATTGGTGCGTGGTGAAATGTCCAATGATTTTTACTGCGCTACTTGCAGTAAAATCACTTGCGCATTTTAGATGTGAATGGGGCCTAAACACTCATTTACACTCTGCTCGGGACTCTGCATATGGAAGGAGAGAGGCAGCCAATCGGGGAGGGAAACGCCTTTCCATCATCAGGTGCCTGTAGGCACATGCCTACAGTGCCTTATGGTAAATCCGTCCCTGAGTCCAAAAGTCTGTTCCAATTTCCTTTAGGGACATAGCCCTTCCCCCTGTCACAGAGGTGCCTGGCTCTTCTACTGATACATCTGCTATTACTACGTTGTTATTGCCTGATGAAGCGGGATCAAACCTGCAAAATGCGTTGCATTGTCCCCAGGAGTATGTAAATAAACTTGTTGATTAACACATTGGCAATTTTTATGTCTGCTTGGAGGAGGTAAGTCCACCACTGCCTCCTCATGTTTTAAACTTTTTAGATACTTTTATCCTTTTGGCGCCTCTGTATCCATATTACGCTATTTCTGTAGGACTGTCGGAATTGTAGAAATAAATGACTGTAATGATAACATGAGCTCCGAAACGCCATTATAATGTGTATGAATGAAATTCTTCTGAGATCGAGCTCCATCTCTTCTCTGTACACAGCGTGACGTTAATGCTTGTAATTCCGACTCCTGCCGCGCCAAAAGATAAAAGTATTTACTGCCTGATGTACAAACACGCCACTTGTAAACAACAGTGAAAAAAAAGGTGCGGAGGAACTCCGATCTTAATTATGCCGTATTGCCCAGGGAGCCTCGCTATTTAGGTGTGTGTTTCGTGTTTGTCGTTTGTTTAGTTCATAATTTGCCCCCAGGCAAATATTTGTGATTTCTATATATCCTGACAGGACCCTCTCCAGGGAGGCAGCGCAAATGTGCCCAGATTTACAATTAGTTGTCCAGAAGGATACACCTTATGTTGTTTCCATCTTCTGTCGTTGATCCCCGTCTTTGCTCGATAAATAATTTGGTTATCATCAGAAAATTACCACATTAATGTTTGCCTGAGCATATGGTTACCAGTATGGCAAATGTGTGCTAACAAAACATCTAAAATGAGACATAAATAACAAAAAAAGAGAAAAAAATATATAACTGTGCTACCCTCTGCGGGATACAGTCTACTACAGAGCACTGTGTATTGCTCAGATTATTCACTCAGCCATTTGTGCGTCTTTGTGTTTTTGCCATATGTTTCCTATGAGCTGTGCATTAGGAATATTGGGGGCAGGCTGTATATTACAGAGTACAGAGAAAACATTCAGTGCTATAAGTGCAGGCTAGTATGCTGGAGGGAAAAGAAGATGGCTGCACAATATCTATCTATCTATCTATCTATCTATCTATCTATCTATCTATCTATCTATCTATCCTTATATATCTCTGTGCCTGCTATTACTAGTCTGCCATGATCTTTTTGGCTATCATGGCTATCTGTTATCTATCTACTATCTATCCACCTATTATCTATGCATTTATTTATTAGCTGACCATCCATATGTTATCTATTCTTTTCTGTCTATGTGGAGCAAGTCATTTGGGTGCTCCATAGACCGCAATGTTAACTGCAGCCTTGTCAGCAGCAAAGCATTAATTTGGATGCACAATAATTATTTTATTTATTAGGTGGTGTGGACAGAGGTGTATCTAGAGGGCTGCAAGCATGGCTTGTGCCATGGGCGCTACAGCACTATGGGTGCCATGCCTGCTCTCTCATCTCTCATGCTGCACCACCATACTGGGCAGGGGCAAACGCAGGATTTTTAAGGTGGGGATTCCTGAAAGGTCCAAAAGCACTTATGTCCCGAGTGCTTCTGAAGACAGGTGGCTCCATACTGCCCATGCACAGAAGTGCGCTGGCGTATTATGGAGCTGCCTATCTTTGGAAGTACTCAAGGACACAAGTGTTTTTGAGGGCTTCTGGTAGCAGCAAATTTGAATGGTGATAGCGCTGGAACAACTCCCCAAGAGAGGAACAGGAGATAGACTTAGTTTGGACAATTCAGTGGAATATGCCACATAGTGTAACATAGCGCAAGCGCTAGCCATATGATGCAGGGATATATGCATCTGCGGAAGATGTCAGCGCTATATAAATACTAAATAATAATAATAACATTAGCATCTGTAAATAAGCTACATATCAATTCAGAGGATAGAAACAAATTTCAAGTCTCACAAACCAATTCCAGTAGAAGGGTACATATATTGTCAGCATATAGATCAGTACATCAGTTCCAAGGCTTGAAAAGGGACAATAGAATTTGGCACCAAAAGACCTGTTCCTTTGTAAAAGGAACAGCTAGTACCCAGTTTTTACAAAACTTTCAAAGTGATACAAAGGGCTCATTCACACTAGGCAACACATGCATGAACGCAATTTCATAGCTCGAATCATGTCAGCGCATTGATGCTTGTGCCTATGTTCATTATATTGGATATGTCCTAAATCAAGATTTGGAACCCTGGACTGGTGCAGACCTTCCCTTTTTCCTTGTGCTACTGTGGGCCTTGCTGATCCGGTCGTGCACAGTCGCAGGGACCAGTGGGTTGTAGCGGTGTTCACACAAACTTTCTGCAAACGCAATTTCATACATGCATTGCAATGTGCTAAATCACATAGAACGGCAGCTTCCATTCTATTAAAAAAAATGCATGACAATGCATATGTCGTGTGCGATGATGTTCCCGGATAAATTACAACGCAGTACACGGGAACGTAAACTGTAGTTCCCACAGACCCTGCAGGAGGCAAGCCTCTGTATATTTACCAGCTTGCCCACTTCAGCGATTTCAGGGAATTTTTTTAAAGGTACAGGAGTCTCAAGGGGGTATTCCAGATATCAGTAACCCCCGGCTAAATGCGCCAGTGCTGGGGGATGCCTCACTACCTATACTGGGGGGGGGGGGGGGGGGCATTTAACTTTTTTTATCACCTTTACTGGGGGAACACCTCTCCTCATCTATACTGGGAGGCTACTTATACCGGGGATCATCTCTCACTACCTACTGTATACTGGGGGGGGGGGGGCTATTTTTGGGGGACACCACTCAGTACTTATCATGGGTGGAAAGGTACTTAGACTGAGTGACATCACTCATTACCTATACTGGGGTGGGGGGTGGCTACTTGTTTATCTTGAGGCAAGTGGCTACTTAATTATTTTACTTGGAGGTGTGACTACTTGATTATTTTATCTGGATGCTTGTGACTATTGGGGGGCATTTGATTATTTTATCTGGAAGCATGTGACTATTTATCTCTTTAATTTTGAGCTACTTTAATTTTGAGGTCCTTGAAGGACAACTGAAGTGAGAATAAACAAACATGGGGACACCGAGAGCCCAATATAGTGTAGTAAGCAAAAGTAGTAAAAATGTCGCAGTATCAGCGAGAATGACAGGAGTGGGTGTGCGTGGGATTGTGGACTTTGAAATTATGCCAAATAGATTAGCAAAGCTGCCAGGCAACTGGTATTGTTCAAAAGGAAATAAATAAAGCAGCCTCCATATTCTTCTCACTTCAGTTTTATAAGAGTGAACAGAGGCGCCAGCAGGATAAAAGGTACTAAAAAGTTTAAAATTCCTCAGGAGGTAGTGGTGGACTCACCTCCTTGAAGTAGACAAGATACTGTCAGCTTTTTAACAACAACAGATTTATTTATATACTCCAAACAACCATGCAACGCGTTTCACAGGTATATTCCTGCTTCCTCAGGCAATAACAAATAAGAGTACACACAGTACAGTGTCAAGGTCATGATAAGGTCAAGGTGCTTATCGTGACCTTGACACTGTACTGTGTGTACTCTTATTTGTTATTGCCTGAGGAAGCAGGAATATACCTGTGAAACGCGTTGCATGGTTGTTTGAAGTATATAAATAAATCTGTTGTTGTTAAAAAGCTGACAGTATCTTGTCTACTTCAAGGAGGTGAGTCCACCACTACCTCCTGAGGAATTTTAAACTTTTTAGTACCTTTTATCCTGCTGGCGCCTCTGTTCACTCTTATAAAACTGAAGTGAGAAGAATATGGAGGCTGCTTTATTTATTTCCTTTTGAACAATACCAGTTGCCTGGCAGCTTTGCTAATCTATTTGGCATAATTTCAAAGTCCACAATCCCACGCACACCCACTCCTGTCATTCTCGCTGATACTGCAACATTTTTATCTGCTCGCTCTGCTGTCATGCATGCTGTGACATAGTGTGCAGCGATTGTCACTGTGGGTTTCTATTCTCCCAGTAGAATGTAGCGTTTTCTCTCATCCTCTAATGTGTGAAAGTCTGTAAATAGTCCCATCAGTTTCTTCAGGGTTCTTTCACATTACCAAACGTGTACAGGAGCTGATTTCCTGCACGTGTTAATGGCGTGACGTTGGGAAGTTACGGTGGGTTTCCCAATGGGAAAAATGCTGCGGCTGGGCGTTACGAAGCTCCCAGAGGAGTTACAACGTAACGCTCTGGAATGCTTGGTCTAATGTAAAAGTTAACATGAAAGTCAAATAGACTTTCATGTTACCTTTCTAAGCGCATCCTAGGAGCAATCCGTCAAAAGCGCTCGGATCAGCTCCTAGTATGAAAGAGCTCTCGAAGGTTTCCCTGGTTACAGTATACAGTATTTGGGGCAGTGCAGCAGGAATTGATTCTCATCCTCGAGAGTCTTCTGCTCACAATGTTAGCATAGTCTTTCCTCCCTGGGTTTGTATGACTGTCTGTGTCTCAGTTTTGAGGTTGTGAACACTGTCTGTAGACACTCAGGATTTGCCTCTCTTGAGAGCTTTGGAGATTTTCCAGGTATGGGGCTCTTTTATATTCTCTCTGTAGTGACTGGTATATAGTTAGCTTTTGTGAGTGTTTTATTTCACCTATCCATTTATCAACATAGTCCTTTTTGCTCTTGGCTGTGGTATGTTTTATCTGGGCTCTAGTTAGGAACTGTGGATCTGGGTTTGGAGGGGGCATAGAGTTGACCACTTCTTTCAGGGCACATGGCTTTTCTTGGTCTTCATTGTGCAACATGGCTTTGTAGTGGGGTGAGTCGGGGCTTCTGTTCTGAAGGTGGGCCCAGTAGGGAAGCACTCTCATCTGTGCCTAAAGCAGTAATGGGAATGTACTCAGCTCAGCTTGGCAGGCAGTGTTTGAGGTACTCCAAAGGCCATGGAGGAAGTGTATGCAGAATTCCAGGTGGAAGATTTCTGTTGGGCTAGATTCCCATTTTTGACCTGGTTTTGTGATGGGTCCACATACTTCACTTCTGTAGAGTAGGATTGGGGTGATGACACTGTCAAAGACTTTCAGCCAGACCTTTACCAGTGGTTTGAGGTGGTACCGTTTTTTTCCTTAAGGCATAGAATGTTGGCATGCTTTGGGACTCCATGGCTGAATTAAGGCTTCCAATTAGTTGGTTTCCAGACCAAGGTAAGTATATTTGTCAGTTTTGTTGATTTCCCAATCATTGAGTGTAAAGGATCGGCTCTGGGCTGACTTTGTGCTTTTTCCTTTGGAACACCATGGTTTTGGTTTTCTTTAGATTAATGGGGAGTGCTACATTTCTCCAGTATTTCTAGGCTGTCTTGTAGATCGCTCTCTGTTGTTGATAGCAAAAATAAGTAATCTGCATACAGTAGGAACTACTGTTGTTTCATGTAGTGTGAGTCCTGGTGCTGGTGAGGCCTCTAAGGCAGAGGTCAATTTATCAATGTATATGTTGAAAAGAGTTTGACTCTTGACCATGAGGAAAAAAAAGGAGTTCTTTTCCCATTCACTTTCACACTGCACTTATTCCCAGTGTATGGGCTCTTGATGGCATTGTATGTTTCTCCTCCTATACCGCACTCTAAGAGTCTCAGGATTCTTTATGTTCTGTAAGCTGTGAGGTGGGTCCTCCAAGGATAAGATTTTTTTTTAACATCCCGCAGATACTTAAATGGTTTGAGATCTGGGGACTATTCACACAAAGAAAGTGTGACTTATCAGCACAGTCCACCTTCTTCCAGTGCTCCATGGTCTAGTTCTGAAGCTCATTGCCCATGGCAGATGCTTTTGGAGGTGGATAGGGATCGGAATGGACACTCTAACTGGACTGGGCTATAGTTAGTTACACAACTTCAATTGCTCAGACCCCTATGCTTGCAGATCTTTCTTGCTTCCAGCACATCAACAAGTACTGACTGTTCACTTGCTGCATTCCAGCCCTTGACTGGTGCAACTGGAACAAGGTAATCAGTAGGGTTGATTGGAACAGCCAAATTCTGATTTCATTTAAATTCGGCGTACGCAGGCAAATACCGGATTTTGTGTTCCAATTTTTGTGTTCTGAAGGCATTTTCTACTAAAGTAAATGTGGTCAATAATTCTGCCGATGCCATGGCTGCCAGGGAATCAACACGATGGCTGCCAGGGAATCCCCGGTTCCCGGAGGCCATGTTAAAGTGGCAGAATGATCATGGATCGGGGGACCAGGGCAGGGGCCACGCCCTGTTCCCTTAGACCCCCCATTCATGTGAAAAAACACTAGTTTTGCCAGTCTAACGGCAACCATTTTGTTGACATCACCATGGGTTGAAAATTCTTGTTTTAGAAGCCAATTTTCACTTTCCTAGCCATTGTTTTAATGCAGTGTTGGCTTAATATTCTTGTTTCCAAATCCAATTTTCACTGTGTTAACACTGTGTTTGCTGAAAAGTCTTGTTTCCGGAGCCCAAGGAACGTGGTACTCGAAACGGTGTAATTTCCGATTTTCGTGATTTTTCTCGGAACGGCCAAATTCCAATGCGGAAATCAGAACTCAGAAATGTTCCAATTCCGAGAGCTCATCCCTAGTAAGCAATGTTATGTACCTCACCTGTCAATGGCTTGTGGGTTAATGATGTATGTTGGACAGGAGCACCAAAGTAAAATCCCACCTATCTTTCTTCTGCTGTCTTCCTAAACACACCCCATACACTGCCAGATTGTTGCGCCATGCTGTGGAAATGATGAATGCTGTAGGACAGCTCCTGTTGTCTATGTGGATCTTCGGGACACGGCACACCCTGTTGCTGGTGTTTACAGTTTGTTCCTTTTTATGTGTTCCTGCTGGATTTCTCTGCCTCCCTTTATTATTATTTGGTATAGTATACTTTAACGCGTTAGTAAAATATGCATCGAAAACGTAATAGAACTTAACTGTGATTCACATCCTCTTTATAGGCGTACTAAAATCTATGTCAGCCGCATACAGATTGTTAGCATAAATATACTATATATCACATGCCCAAAGGGACGCACTGCTTCACAACATGTAATGAAACGGTAGTAATTTCATGTTTTCAGATATGTACAGTATAAATAAAGGCATAAATAATGGAATGTTACTTGTCTGGTTTGTTCAGACTAAGGCCAGATTTACATAGTTGGAACCTGTGGCACACCACTATTATTATTGATTTATTTTGTGCCAGGCAGCATCTTCCATGGCGTTGTACAACAGCATACAGGGTATAACAATACAAAATAAACAATACAACCAGGGGCGTAACAATAGGGGCTGCAGCCCCTGCACCCGCGGGGGGCCCCAGGCCACCCCCTGGGGCCTGCTCAGGGCTGTTTTAGGGGGCTGGAGGGATCGCAGCATGAGGGGAAAGCGATGGCCACACATCGGTGGGGAGGGAGGATGGCCTCCCCCCGGGCTCTCCCCTCTGTGCTCCCCTCCAGCTTCAATAAGTGTGTGTGCAGGCGGCGGGCAGCGGCAGATATACATACCTTCCTTGCGTTCCACCACGGATGCTCCTCGTTCTAGTGTCTGACGCTACATCCTGTATAAACTTCTTGTAAACACAGGAAGTAGCATCAGACACTAGAACAAGTATTATCCGCGGTGGAACATAAGGAAGGTATGTATATCTGCCGCTGCGCGCCACCTGCACACACACTTATTGAAGCTGGAGGGGAACGCAGAGGGGAGAGCCCGAGGTGAGGGGGGGGGGGGACTGTCCCCCCTCCCCGCCAATGTGTGGCGGCCATGGCTTTCCCCTCATGCTGCGACCCCTCCAGCCCCCCAAAACGCTCTGAGCCGGCCCCAGGGGGAGCCCGTCAGAATCTCTGCAGGGGGGCCCAGTGGCTCCTAGTTACTCCCCTGAATACAACAGTGGATTACCCCTGATGCAGTGAACAAATCAAGGAGAAGGGAGGTCTGGCCAAAAGGTGTTAGGCCCGGTTCACATTAGCGTTTTTTTGCGGAACCTAAATGGAACGTATACTGTACCAACGGAACGGATGTTAACCCATGGATCCATTCACATGCGTCCGTTAGTATGGATACATTCCATACGTTCCGTTCCCTGGACCTAAAAAATGCTGCAGGCCCTAATTTTCCGGACCGTTCTGCCCGGCTGGACGGAATCGGACAAAAAATGCTGCAGCATTGGGGCAATGGAAAACAGAACGTTTGTTCACGCTAGTGAAAATATGGACCATTCTATGGGGGATGGGGGGGATGTGGGGACGCAAACCTGAGCAGCGGGAGGGTGAGGGAGGGTGCAGCAGCCAGGCGGGTGGGTGGGGGAGGGTAAAATACATACCCAATGCTCTTTTGAAGCTAGCCTACCGCTGGCCTACCAGGCTGCCGTCTTTTTTCATGTCATGTGACTACATGACGCGTCATGTGACTAGTCACATGACGCGCTGTTTAGTCACAGCAGAAGAAGAGGAAGCCTCTATCGCTGGCTTCAAAAAAGCATTAGGTATGTATGTAATGGCAAACTGAGTGAAAGCTGATCCGATCAATCGTTGATCGGATCCGTTTTCACTTTCCATTTGGCAGTGTGCACAGAGCCATCCGGATCCGGTCTCCGCTTCACCGGATCGGGGTGGTTCTGTGCACACTGCCAAATAGAAAGTGAAAACGGATCCATTTGGCTCAAAACGCTAATGTGAACCGGGCCTAACAGTCTAAAGCTAGCCATAGATCTATGGGCAGATTCGAGAAGAGACAAATCTCTCTCTAATCAAATCTGATCAGAGAGAGATTTGTCAGCTGCCTATACACCAAAGGCCGATTCCTGATCAATTCCAGCATGAAATCTCTCGAGAATCAGTGAGCCTGCCGCATTGCCTGCCTCACCACTGTGAGTGTGTGTGTGTGTGTGTGTGTGTGTGTGTGTATGTGTGTATAGAGTGAGTGTGTGTGTGTGTGTGTGTGTGTGTGTGTGTGTGTGTGTGTGTGTGTGTGTATAGAGTAAGTGTATGTGTGTGTGTGTGTGTGTCTGTCTGTTTTGTGTGTGTGTGTATACTTTACGTGACCTGTGTCACGGTGGCTGTCCATCTTCCATCTATCTTCAATTACCATATATACTCGAGTATAAGCTGACCCGAGTATAAGCCGACCGTCCAACTTTTACCTTTAACAAAAAAAAAGGAAAATGTTTGACACAAGTATAAGCCGGGGGTGGCAAAAGCCACAACCACAACACCACTCACAGCCATGGCTGGCCACAACCATATATTAGAAAAGCAGCATAAATTCCGCAAATTGCAATAGTAAGCCAGAACAAAGGCCTACAATGGAGATGGACATGCAAAGAACTCCTGATGCAAAGTTTATGCTGACATAGAGATAAAGCAAGGAATGCAGAGCCACATAGTTATGTATCTGAAACTTGATATAGGAATGCAAGGATTCTCACCACTCTTTAGACACTGTCCCCTGTATGCCTTCCAAGGCTACAACTCCAGATGAGGTTAGCTGGGACCTCCCAGGGAAATGCCAAGTATGTAGTCTCCCTTAAATTATACTCCACTGTGCATATAGTGGGGGCACTGTGGGGGTTACTCAAAGGGTAGTGACTCTAGTATAAGCCGAGACCCCCACTTTTGGGCCACTTTTTTGGCCCAAAAATTAGGCTTATACCCGAGTATATACAGTATTCGCATACACGCTACCGGCGTGGCGGGTATGTCACCTAACACGTTGGCGTGCTATGTGCCGGCAGCATGTATGCGGGTAATTGAAGAGAGGCAGAAGATGGACGGACATTGCAACACAGGCAAGTAATATATAAATGCACATTACAGCATATTTAAACATTACATACACACATACATGCATTGCCGGGGGGGGGGGAGGGTTTGTTGCATTTGCCACTCATCCCAATATTGCTCGCCGTTACTGAGATGCACCTGATTGAGCAAGTCGGCCCTACATCTTGCAGCAAGTCCGATCGACTAATGCAACCAATGTCGGGGCCGAAATTGGTCGCATTGTCAATCGGGCACACACTTGGTGGCACCGATTTTTATCCAATTCCGATTATAATAATAGAATGAGATGGCCGATCAGCTGCCAAGTCGCCTGATGTTTGGCTACCTTAAGGCCGGTTTCACACCAGCAACCAACATTCTACTAGGATGATTGCATCGCACCACAACATTAAAAATAGGCTTCGGAGATCCGCGCGGTAATGCGTGGTATTGTACCTTTTGGCAGCAAGCCAAACTATAAGTGAGGCTCTATAACACTCACTTCCTCTAGCGGAAATATGAACTGCACGAAAGTGTATTGAAAAAATATCCTTCCTTGAATGTGCAATGCAGCACAAACATGAAACGTTTTAAAATATCTGTGGCACCATTGATTTACATGATATCCGTCATGAGCGTGAGCTCCCATCTGTAAATGGCAGGGCCTGCCAGTGGCTGATCAGCGCTGGCAGGCCGCGATCATTATTTACATAGCAAAATGTATTTCTATAGTGCTACCATCTAACACAGCGCTGCACAGAGTATGTGCTTGTCCCTTAACTGTCCCTCTGATGGGCTCACATTCTAATCCCTATCATAGGCCTTTGCCTATGTATGTAATGTGTAGTGTATGGATCATAGTGTAGGGCCAATTTAGGGGAGGGGGGGATACAAAAAAATGCTAAAATTTCACTCTTTTTCTTTTTTTAAATTACAAAAAAACTGTTAATTGCAGCAGCAATCAGAGACCACAAAAAGAAAGGTATATTAGTATGAAGAAAAGGAGGTAAAATTAATTTGGGTGCTAAGTTGTATGATTGAGCAATAAACCATTAAAGCTGTGAAGTGCTGAATTGTAAAAAATCACCTGGTCACTAGGGGTTATGAACCTCTGGTCCTCAAGAGGTTAATTAAATATGCACTGCTATTTGCTAGCCTTCTTTCCAAGTACCATTCTGCCCTCTGGTCTTCCTATATATATTCCTATACATAGTGCTCTCCTAGGGATGTGGCGCATCCTCACAAGTTTGCTTCAGGCAGCCAAAAGTCTAGAACTTGCCCTATCAGAAGAACGCCTGCTTGACCAAATATTTTCCAACATGTTTGATTGACTTCAACTGTTGAGGATCAATCAAAAGTTGGTCAACTTGGCACATGTAGTGCAACAGATTTCCAGCACGTTTGATCAAAGTCATTCGGTCAAAATCAAGATGATTCTCCATATAGTGAAGCATCCTGTATGTTGTATTCGTATCAACCTAGCAATTGTTGATGTTGAGATCATTCTATGCTCTATTTAGGAAAATCCTTTGTTTTCATCTACGATCTATCCTGATGTCTCAGTAGAACCTTTCACTTGAATGTTCCTGCTAGCATAATTATTAATTACATCATGTAAAAATTCTCCAGAACCCCATCTTGCAAATATCTACCATCTGCGAAGAGACAGAGGATTGAAACAGCGCACCGATTAAAAACCACACATCTGAATAGAAGACGGGAGCTGCTCCACCACGCTGAGCTGTTTTATTCTCCAATTTTCAAAAGAAAATTATTAGCTTTGTAAAAAAAAAAAAAAATAGAGAGAGGAGGAAAAAAACTCTTTCGGCAAATCAACATCAACAGAACGGGATGACGGCTCCGTGAAGCCACCGAGAAACCATTAGGTTTAATTGCTTTTATTAATGACTGAATTCATTATATAGAAGAAGAAAAAACCCTGCATAGTGAAAAGCTGACACCAGACAAAGTCTTTGGGAGCTCTAGAGCTTTAAGACGCAACATCTGTTCCATTAAATCCAGTAAACGCATTGAAAGCTTTGATGGCGAGTACAGTAGTTATTTTTTTTCCAGTCTTGAAGCAGCTGTTTTTTCCCTAGGCCATACAAGCTCAGAAAAGCCTCGCCAAGGCCCAAACTCTCTCCTACTTCTCTTAGTATGTGCCTGTGAACTGCTACCAAGAGACCCAAGTCTTCTGACTATAATTAGAACTATGTTCTTCTTACCTCTGTTTCTACTGCAGCCATGTAAATTATGCATTGTGCAAAACATCACGTTATTTCCATTGTTAATATTTCAGGCCATTTCTTAAAAGTTCCACTTTGTAACTACGGTAGTATATTAAATCCCCAACAATGTAGAACCTGTCAGTAAAGAACCATGGTTTAAAAAAAGATATTAAAAAGTTGATCTTGAAGTTAAAAGAAGAGCAAGAGGAGTTTGAGCGATGAGTGAAATGGCAGACAAAGCAATTGACCAAGGTGATTATAAAAAAAATCTAAGAAGGGTCCCAGGAAAAGCTGTACAGTGAAAAGGAAACTTAAAAAAACTTCTTATAGTGCAAGAAAAAACACAAAGGACAGCGCAAGTTAAAAATCAGCCGGTAGCAGCGGCCACGCTAGTGTAGTATCGAGGTTGCGCTACATCTCATGGCAGAGCAGTGTCCATAACCAGGAAGGAGCGACCGTAACTAGGAAGGAGCGTGCGTAATTTAGGAGCGCAAGCTACACGGCACTACTGCGCATATCGTGCGTGCGCTGATTTGAATCAAGCCCAAAGTGACAGAGGTCATAGAGTAGGCTTGTGGCTACTGACTGACATCAGAGGGGACCTGTACTGTTTTTGAAAAAGAAAAAAAAACAGTGCCTACTTAATAATATCATTGCTTTTATTAGATGTATCTTGTAAACACAACATTTTAGAACCACATTGGGTCCTTTTTATTGAGGTAAAGGCTCAATAGTCCTAATCTGTTCATAGCATAGGCACCATTCAAAACAAAGGAATACCCCCTGGCGCCAAGACACCTCTGCATGCATTGTACAATGACATGCAAACTGTGCAAACAGCAGCAAGGAGGGGGGCTCGACTCCCCCCCTCTCACACTCGGGCTACCATCAGCGCTCCCCCCTCCAGCAATGACAGCTGGGGGGGGAGGGGGCATCCAAAGTTTTGCAGGGGGGCCCAGTGATTTCTAGTTATGCCCCTGTTGGAGAGCATGGGTACATATGAGCCCATGTATTCATAGTGATAGTGACTGAAAGTCTATGGATCCTGGACCTAAAGTAAGGAGTCATTTTGGTCTCTTTCAGCCCCCTACACACTCCTAGGATTTCTGGTTCACCATAATCTTGCTGGGAAATCTGTAACTCCACACAAGATGTAAAGGAAGAAACACATTCACACATTTTCATTTATTTTGTGAAAGTATTGGGTTTAACAAAAAAAAAAAGATGCCATTTACAAAACGCTACGCCACGCCCAGCCCTGCTCAACTGCTTGCCGGACCTAATACTGGAGTTCCCCCTCAAGTCTGCTTTAATATTAAAATGAAGGAGCCTGAGAGTGGAGATGGGGCATGAGTGGGAGATTAATTATCTAGGAAAAATGGAATACACCCATGGCTTATTTATTGACTTGCCTTCTGATGCATAAAAGTCATTTTCTTGCTTACAGTGTTGCTGTTGTGTTTGTTTAGTGAGCTGTGTTTATGTGAAAATGTTATATTAATGCACAAAGCCTCTTTATCTATGGTAATAAACAATGGCTTGCTAAACACGGGGCACCATGTAAACACACAGAACTGAAATAAACACCTTCTAATCTTTCAGAAATAAATGCACCGCAGGATCTGGGTTACCATGTGTTAATTTCCCCTGGGTAATTAGTAGGGCAAGTACAATAGAACAAAAACAATTTTACTTGGTCTCTTACACAGAATAAACGCTTGTACAAAGTCAGATTGTAATCACACTGCAGGTATATCTTTTATGATGATGTGGTTATTTTAGAAAGAATTGTTAGTAACAGCCATCATCTTATAATGTAATTAACATGCTAAGCTTCAATCTTTCCTGTTTACCTACAGATAGAACGGGGGCCAGCTCCATTTGTACTGGTTGTTAAGTGGATTGTACGCTGTGCCCAGTCAGGGAAACTTGCGCATTTATTTATTTAAGCCAATTTCACAGCAAATAAAAAAATCAAAATAACATTGAGAAATAATGGAATATATAATAATAATAATAAAACATTCTGGCCCAACAGAATTGCTATAATGACTGTGATATGCTGGTGGAGACAGGTGTGTAAAAGTGGGGATGTTGCATGTAGTCAGATTGTAGTCAGATTGGCGCACAATAGACTGGGGAAATCCCTCATGCACCACCATACTTTGGGGCCTACACATTATGTAGTTAATTCATTGTTGTATTTTGGCACTGTTGTAAGTATGGGCCACTTTCTACGGTTAGTGTTCTTATGATATAAAATGTATCCATCATTAAAATTAACACTTAAAGCATTAAAGGACTTACAAGCCCAAATAGGTAAAAAAAGAGAAGTACCTTGATCACTTTTAAATGCACGGAGGACGCCATCCGCGCCCTCCGTGCAGTTCTGCCGGGTCCCCGCAGTGTGATAGCCCCCCGTGCCGCTCCCGACCCCACAGACGGGGTCGGGCTCCCCTTCCTCTCCTAAGATGGCCGCCGGAGCTGGCCATGGCTGCGCAGTCCGCATACACGTTAGTGTGGCTGCGCAGCTCTAGGGCCCTCCACCCCGATCCACGCACAGTAGCACATTTAGTGATGTATTTGTTCTTCCTCCACATCGATCTTGTGATTGTCTTATAGATCTACTTACTGGAACCATCCCCCCTATGTCTTTACAATCTCTCCAGGCCAGGCAAGATAGCTAGACAGCAAGATAGCCTGACAAGATAACATACAGTTAGTGAAAATGTTAAATGTTTTATATGAGTCTCTGGCCCATATGCAATTAACCTTTTCATCTGAGTTTTCTCATGGGTTAAATTTGTCAATAAAATGCATTTTAAGCCATCAGAAAGCAAGAAAATGCTCAAAATAATTGTGATAGTACTTGTTCATTTACTTTTTGGTACTTTTTTAGTTGAAAAGTGCTGGACAGTTACAGTTCGGCCCCCTTGAAGTTTTCCACATTTTGTCACATTACTGCCACAAACATGCATCAATTTTATTGGAATTCCACGTGAAAGACCAACACAAAGTGGTGTACATGTGAGAAGTGGATCGAAAATCATACATCATTCCAAACATTTTTTACAAATAAATAACTGCAAGTGGGGTGGGGTGTGCGTAATTATTTGGCCCCCTGAGTCAATACTTTGTAGAACCACCTTTTGCTGCAATTACAGCTGCCAGTCTTTTAGGGTATGTCTCTACCAGCTTTACACATCTAGAGACTGAAATCCTTGCCCATTCTTCTTTGCAAAACAGCTCCAGCTCAGTCAGATTAGATGGACAGCGTTTGTCAACAGCAGTTTTCAGATCTTGCCACAGATTCTCGATTGGATTTAGATCTGGACTTTGATTGGGCCATTCTAACACATAGATATGTTTTGTTTTAAACCATTCCCTTGTTGCCCTGGCTTTATGTTTAGGGTCATTGTCCTGCTGGAAGGTGAACCTCCACCCCAGTCTCAAGTCTTTTGCAGTCTCCAAGAGGTTTTCTTCCAAGTTTGCCCTGTATTTGGCTCCATCCATCTTCCCATCAACTCTGACCAGCTTCCCTGTCCCTGCTGAAGAGATGCACCCCCCGAGCATGATGCTGCCACCACCATATTTGACAGTGGGGATGGTGTGTTCAGAGTGATGTGCAGTGTTAGGAAGAAACACATAGCGTTTTGCATTTTGGCCAAAAAGTTCCATTTTGGTCTCATCCGACCAGAGCACCTTCTTCCACATGGTTGCTGTGTCCCCCACATGGCTTGTAGCAAATTGCAAAAGGGACTTTTTATGCTTTCTGCTAACAATGCCTTTCTTCTTGCCACTCTTCCATAAAGGCCAACTTTGTACAGTGCATGACTAATAGTTGTCCTATGGACAGATTCCCCCACCTGAGCTGTAGATCTCTGCAGCTCGTCCAGAGTCACCACGGGCCTCTTGACTGCATTTCTGATCAGTGCTCTCCTTGTTCGGCCTGTGAGTTTAGGTGGATGGCCTTGTCTTGGTAGGTTTACAGTTGTGCCATACTCCTTCCATTTCTGAATGATCGCTTGAACAGTGGGATGTTCAAGGCTTTGGAAATCTTTTTGTAGCCTAAGCCTGCTTTAAATTTCTCAATAACTTGATCCCTGACCTGTCTTGTGTGTTCTTTGGACGTCACGGTGTTGTTGCTCCCAATATTCTCTTAGACAACCTCTGAGGCCCTCACAAAGCATCTGTATTTGTACTGACATTAGATTAAACACAGGTGCACTCTATTTAGTCATTAGCACTCATCAGGCAATGTCTATAGGCAACTGACTGCACTCAGATCAAAGGGGGCCGAATAATTATGCACACCCCACTTTGCAGTTATTTATTTGTAAAAAAATGTTTGGAATCATGTATGATTTTCGTTTCACTTCTCATGTGTACACCACTTTGTGTTGGTCTTTCATGTGGAATTCCAATAAAATTGATTCATGTTTGTGGCAGTAATGTGACAAAATGTGGAAAACTTCAAGGGGGCCGAATACTTTTGCAACCCACTGTATTTTAATTTGAAGATGAAAAATGATCTCCTAGGAGAAAACTCAGGTGAAAAAGTGAATTGCATATGGCCCCTATGTCTCCTGCCAGGGCTGGTTTCTTTTTTTGTGGAAAGGAAAGATGGACGCCTCAGACCCTGCATTGATTATAGAGGGCTAAACAAAATCACTGTAAGGAATAGATATCCTTTGCCTTTGGCTGATGATTTGTTTGGTCATCAGCCAAAAGCTAAGATTTTCACTAAGCTAGATCTCAGAGAGGCTTATAATTTGATTCGTATTTGCCAGGGAGATGAATGGGAAACTGCCTTTAACACTCAGGATGGGCATTATGAGTATTTAGTGATGCCATTTGGTCTTTGTAACATACCAGCTGTATGTCAAGATTTTGTGAATAGAAATTTGTAGTTGTCAGTTTGGGTGGCATTTTTTTTTGTGGTTCTGTTCCTTTATTTTAATAGTTTTTTTTATTATTATTATTATTTTTAACAGTTTGAGTGACATTCTGATATTTTCCTCATCTCTGATTGAGCACTGCTTACAGGTTAAGGCAGTCCTGCAGAAGTTACGGACAAATTGTTTGAAACCAATCAGGTTTCATTTCTGGGTTATATCATTTAAGACTTTAGTTTGACTATAGATTCAGCAAAAGTCTCTGCTGTGCTGGATTGGCCTCAACCTAATGACCTGAAACCTTTGAAACAATTCCTGGGGTTTGCAAACCGTAATTTTATAAAGGGATACTCCACCAAAGTGGCTGCCCTCACTTACCTCACGAGAAAGGATGCCGCCCCTTCTCTGTGGTCTCCAGAAGCAAGTCAGACATTCAGAAATCTTAAAGCGGATTTTTGTTCTGCACCCATATTGGTCTGTCCTGATTAGGCCTGGACTTACATCAAAGGAGCCTATAGGCACAGATGTCCTGTCTTTGTCTTTCATGAACCTACAAAACCTCCTCCGAACTGCACCATGTGTGCGACTAATCCAGCTGTCACTTCTCCCTTGCTTCCCTTGTCCCTCATAGGTAGCTGCAGATGTCCCTTAGCATTAGGTAACCAGAGGTACCCTCAGTTTTAAGTAGCTAGAGGTGCCCCTGTCTGAAAGGAGATCTCATCAGTGGAATGCCGAGAGCAAGGTGAGTAACTTCTCATTTACCCTCTGCATAGGGAATCTGTATAAGGAAGGAAGGAGGAAGGCACTAGGGGAGGGGATTGAGCCGCTTTTCCATCATCAGGCACCTGTAGGCATGTGCCTACAGTGCCTTATGGTAAATCCGGCCCTGGACTTGTTGCTCCAGGTTAATGTGGAGGTAGATGACTCAGAGCTTGAGAGGGGACGGGTTCTCTCACAGTATTTGGGGAAAAAAATCATAAACTCCACTCTTGTGTTTTTTTCTAAAGAATTCTCCACTGCAGAATGTAATTATGTTGGTAACAGAGAATTATCATCATGGTCAAATGGGCCTTAGTGGAATGGGGACACCGGTTGTAGGGTGCCTCTGGTCCTATCCCTATTTATACTGATCATAAAAATTTAGAATATATTGAGAATGCCAGAAGAATGATACCCTGTCAGGCTCAATGGGCCTTGTTCTTTTCTAAGTTTAATTTTACCATTACTAGTAAACCTGGAAGCAAAAATGTTAAAGCAGACACATTGGACATGATTCACAAAGCTTTTTCACCCGTTTTCCTCTGTTTTCACCTTATTTATGTTACATTTTTAAGCTGTCAAAGAGCAAAAATATTATATAATTAAGATAAGAAAAGTATTATTGAAATGAAATTAATCAGGAACAACTTACTTTGAGTGAATATTTTGCTTGTAAATGTGCTCAAAGGTTATTATCAGTTAGGTTATAAATAAGTCATTTATGAGAAGTTTTGTGAATAGAGCCCATTATCTCAATGTTTTGAAGCTGAATCTACAGTTTCTGAAATGCCTGGCGATTCTTCCAAAACGCTGTGTGGTGAGTGACCAGTTCAAGGGGACCTTTCTGCTTTATTGTTCCAAAATCATGATAATGTTGTGCCAGTTGGTCCATCTAATAATTTTGTTGTTCCTCTTCATCTAAGACTATAGGTTTTAATACAATTTCATGAGACCAACATTGTCAGGCATCCAGGAGAAGCCAAAACTGTCGAGTTGCTCAAACGCCATGTTTGGTGGCTCACTGTTGTAAAGTCTTTCATGGTATGTGCCCAAAGCAAGACTTCTCACTCAGCCCCCAAAGGGACATTGCTTTCCTTACCTATTCCATAAAAGCCCTGGACTGAGTTTCCGATGGATTTTGTCGTGGATTTACCCCGTCAAATGGCTGCTGTGTAATTTGGGTCATTGTTGAAATTGGGGCATGACAGGTGAGTCTTCAACACTGCACACGGGCATATACGCACTTGGGGGGGACACTGGCCCGGGGTTCATTTGTCACCGCCATATCGAGCACCTGAGCCCTTGCTACCGAGATTTTTGCATCATTTGCGACCGATGCTATTGATGATATTGGGCAAAAATACATTGAAAGATCGATTGGGTGGTCATGTTCTATTACCGATTCTCATTTGATCGAATAAAAGTTTTGGATCGAAAGGTCGATCGGCCAGCAAAATCGAGTTCTGTATGGGCTCTCTAACTGTTTAATGATTAAAGTGAAGTCAAAAGCCAATCCATCTTAGTTTTGTTTAGACTGAAATAGCTATTGAGCTCCACAAGTGACTTCACATGAACTAGCAAACTTACAGTACCTCTGCATGTGTGCTTAATATAGCAGAGCATAATCGTACCCAACCATATAGATGATAAAAGTTGTTTATAACAAGATTTTTTTCATATACCTCCAAAGTGTTGCGGGAAAAAGCAATCAGTAGGAATAACAATTCTGCTAAAGAACAAAATTGGTAACCCATTGTGTTTGTTATTCTTTGCATTCTTTCCTATAATTTCTTATTTTGCAGATTGCAAAGGTGGATACGTTTGACCAGCTAAAGGCAAATTCCACTTTTGTTAACCACTTGAGGACTGCAGTGTTAAACCCCCCCTAAAGACCAGGGCCCATATGCAATTAACGTTTTCTCCTGAGTTTTCTTCTAGGTGATAATTTTAAACGTTAATAAGATGGCTTTTAAACCACCAAGCAGCAAGGAAGAAAATACTCAAAATAAATTTGATAATACTTTTCACAGGGTACTTTTTCAATTGCAAAGTGCTGAAAACGTATTTTGAAGAAAAGATGAAAAATGATCTAGTAGAAGAAAACTCAGGAGAAAAAGTTAATTGCATATGGGCCCAGGCCTTTTTATTGTTAATTGGCCACTGCAGCTTTAAGGGCAAGCTGCAGGGCCACACAACACAGCACACAAGTGATTCCCCACCCCTTTTCTCCCCACCAACAGAGCTCTCTGTTGGTGGGGTCTGATCCCCCCTCCCCCCCCCCCCCGTGTTTATTTTGTTTAATAAATATCTATGTTCGTGTTTCGATTGTGGAATCGTCTCCGTGGTCAGCGCACCAGACGTGCGCTGACACGGCGGATTTCCTCCACAAGCGTATAAATTTGCAGGAACCCAGCAGTAGGTGCAATGCACCTGCAGAGGGAAATTCCTGTCGGCAGGTGGAGCTGTGGAGTGCAGAGGAACAGCTCCTCTGCCCTACCACACACGCCAGACAGGAATTGTACGAAGGGAAGAAACGTAATCACAAGAGAAGCGATTGAGAGTGAGCACAGAGACAGATTGTGTGTGCATAAAACTAGTCGCCAACCCGCGACTGTGCACACTCCACAGCAGACATGAAGCAGGAACGCGATCGCGAGAGGTGCGATCGCCAGACGTGACACAAGGCTACAGCAAGGCGGAGCACGAGAGTAGCAAAGGCACAGCAAAACATACAATGAGGAGATACGGAAAATAACAAACACTAGCTAACCGCGAACACCGCACTCATTCGCAACAGTGCACGCGGTTATGCGCGGTCTCCACGTGATAAGCACAATAGAGACAAGCACGCCTAACTAACCATCGACAGACAAACATGAAACAGAGGACACGAATGCTTGCTTAACGGTTACCTCATCGAGCCTCCAGCAAGCGTCCGTAGCAGACAAGACAGACACACGAAAACAGGGACAAGCGAGAGATAGGATCCACAGCACTAGCGAAAGTGGCTAGCGCGATCCAGGTACAGAGTAGCAGAACAGAAGGATCCACAGCACTAGCGAAAAGTGGCTAGCGCGATCCCAGGAGACAGAACAGAAGGATCCACAGCACTAGCGAAAAGTGGCTAGCGCGATCCCAGGAGACAGAACAGAAGGATCCACAGCGCTAGCGAAAAGTGGCTAGCGCGATCCCAGGAGACAGAAGGATCCACAGCGCTAGCGAAAAGTGGCTAGCGCGATCCAAGGAGACAGAACAGAAGAGATAGCTGGTAGCAACCGCTGCACCAGCTATACTCCAAGAACAGAGATCAGAACCATTTCCTGTCGACCACCGCTGGGACAGGACAACAGCAACAGAACAAACAAACAGATAAACAATCCTAACTGCATTAGGGAATCTGCCTAGCACAGTTTCCAGGAATTACTCTAAGCTGATCCTCAAACAAAGAGCATGGCTGACACTCTCCAGAGTGTTTCACAGGAAGACTCCTTATGACCAGCCAAGCATTGTGGGAAAGACATAGTACTTATAGTACATGCCTCCAATGAATGTGGCCAGGCAATTTGCATGACAACGTATGCAAATTCCTCTGCAAGCACAAGCTGCAAAACTGACAGAAGCTCTTCTTTCCAGAGTCCTGCAGCATGCAAACCTACACAATGGTCAAAAAGCTGCCTGCCTGCACAGGCAGCTGAGCAAGTCATCACAACATGTTTTTTTTTTTCTAAACCTCTCCCATGAACACATGAATCATTATAAATCCAAAAATAACTCAAACACCTGTGACTGGCACTGACAGCCAAGGCACTACATCATACTTGAATAAAGTGTCCCCAACTGCTGAGTTTGACTTATACAAACCCCGCACCCCCACTCAATGCCTTTCTGCAAATCAAGGTTATATATATTAATTCCATAGTCTAACAGATTAACCTGATCATACCGATAAAGCCCCTTAATGCCACCCTCTAGGTCCTAGGTACTCAATATGTGGTACCCACACCCCAGGGAGTACTTCTGATGGGGCCTGGGAGTACTCTGGCTTGATGTGGTTAATTAAATATAGCAAGTTCTTTCATCCAAGTGAAGTAACTGTAAGTGACGAAACATGTCTGGAGAAGCTCGAGCACAGAACTAAAACTGAGGAAAGGCAGCATGGTTCAATGAGACTTAGTTGTCCTTGCACAGCGGCGCCTGATGGAGACCAGTCTGGTGGCCACGAGTGGGGAGAGCCTGTAAAAACTCATGCTGTTTTAATATCCATGTACTGTAAATGTGAGTGTGTATCTATATTTCTAATACATATTTATGGCGGTATTTCACTATGGAGCGTCTATTGCTTATATTCTGAGGTGATCAGTTCATGAAACTTCTATGGAGACAAAGGTGATGTCCAGGAGATATGCTCAGGCAGAGGGGTGGGCTTGATTGCCCCTAAAGCACTGCAAACCCTTATAACTTAACCTCCCTGGCGGTTAACTTATTTTGCCAAATGGGCAAAAATCCTTATTTTTTTTATTTTATTTTTTTTGTTTCATGTAAAGCTACCAGTGTGGTAGCTACATGAAACACCACTAGAGGGCGCATGTGGCCCTCTAGTGCGATCGTCGCCGGCATCAATAGCAAACAGGGGAGCGCGTATATAACGCGTTCCCCTGTTTGGCTTCTCCTGTCGCCATGGCGACAATCGGCATGACGTCATGGACGTCAGTCGACGTCCTGACGTCAGGCGCACTCGATCCAGCCCATAGCTCTGCCCAGAACTCATTGGTCCGGGCAGTGCAGGGCTCTGGCGGGGGGGAGCCCTCTTCCGCCTCTGCGTGCGGGCAATCGCCACAGAGCGGCGGCGATCGATCTGTGCGCGCGGCTAGCAAAGTGCTGGCTGCGCGCACAGCACTTTGAATGGGGCGAATCGCCCCAACAGAGCCTGAGAAATCTTCCTGCGCGGCATAGCCCGAGCTCAGCTCGGGCTTACCGCCAGGGAGGTTAAGGGTCACTGGTAACTGTGAGTTGCCCACTGAAGTTGTGTGGTGGAGGCACTCGCTGGTGATCAAAGGAGTCTCACTACATTTATTGAGTGTATGGACACCGCAGTGATTTATGTGCATGTTGAACGTGTTGGTGGAGAGTGTATTGCACTTCCTTACTTGGTGATTAAAAGCATGGACTATGTAGCACTTCTTATACATTGTTTTAATTAAACATAGCATAGTTAGACTTTTCAAAAATAAAAAAAAAATATATAAACAATGGCACCAAATTGCCTTTTTAGCTATTTAAATGCCATAGTAAACTATTAGAAATTGTTTATAAACAATTACCATGAACTACTACTAAATATATCTGTCAAGGGGTACTTGAGATAACCATTACCATTCCAGGGGTACTTGGTGAGCACAGGCTTTGTTGAGAAACACTGCTCTAGGTCAACTTGAAGATAGGAGAAGCCTCCAATGGTGAGCATAAACTTTTGGATGGCTAGATTGACCCTTTTCCTAATCCTCTCACACAATTTCAATTTGGATATATTAAGCCATAACAAATGGGGCACAATCTCAGAAAATATTACTGTGGTTTCCGGGGAGAACATTTTTGAGGGGAAAAAAATCCAGTTTAATACAAAATATGAGTTCTCTAGTGTTACACCTGACAATATCATTGCGTCCCAGATTAATTATCACAATCTGAGGTAAAGGCAAAATTCTAAATAAATTGAACAGGTAATCCCCCAAATTAGATGAGCGCAGAACCCTTTTACTAACCCAGAAACATGGCAAACTGAAAATCTGTAACATACTGTCTGCAAGGATAACATCATTAAATTATAGGCCAGCACCAGAACGTTTGCTAACAAATACTATTTCACACACCCTGAGGGCTCCAAAAAAAGCAATCGAGAAGCCTGTGTTAAACAACACCATTTCAAACTCAGAAGAGCTCACCACCTCCGTAACAGTCACAAGTTGTTTCAAAAGTTTGAACACGATGAGCCTACATGTATCAGGTTGAAAGTTCACTTTATGCAAGCCCTTAAGGACTACTTCACAGTAAAAAAGAACAAATTACATGGGGGCTTCCTGCAAAACTTAAGAAAAAAGGACACACCAGCAAGGGTCTTGTGGATATGAGCATGGAAATAACCCTCCTGGATCGGATAACAAACAAAAATCAATACTGCTTCTTTGCAATTCTCAAAAACCAAAGATTCACAGCTATTTGAAAAGGTGACCCATCTGGTCCAAGCTGAGCAATAGGCCGACCACGTCACAGGAGATAAAGAGAACTGAAGGAGCTGGGTGATTAAGTTTCTACGACACTCCATACATTCGCTCGAACAAGGGGAACGTTGCTTGTCTGCATAAGGAACGTTGCTTGTCTGCATAAGGAACGTTGCTTGTCTGCATAAGGAACCAGCTGCCAAAAACAATCTACCTGGAAACAAGAAAGGGAGTTGGCCACATCATTAAAGGAACACTATCAGTACCCAAGTGTTTTTAAAATGACAACGTACAAATAATGTCTAAGTAGCTGTAAACATTTTCCTACTTTTCATGTTAAATATCAGAGGCAAAAGCTTTAATTCATTGTGTGTAGGACTTAGCTCTTGGAACAAATTATTTGCAAAAGGGCTGTCTGCTTCAATGCACAGCCAGTGTTTTTTTGCATATCAGATTACAAAGTTTTTTCTCTGAAAGCAAAAAAGTATGAAAAGCTGTGGTGTCAGGCGTCACATACAATTACAAATGTTTATAACAAGTTACATTTCCTCTGCTCTCTGCAGACAGTTCATTTAGAGACACAGGACACAGGCAGCTGCAGCTGCTGAGAGCTTTCTCTCACACAGGGTTAACAGATGTAGTGTGAGGGAAATCCCCCTCCCCTTATGGCTCATTCTGCCGTCAGATTTGGCATCAGTTAAGAGTGAAAGGAATTTGATACAGTAAACAAAAGAGAAAAGCAAATGAAATCTATCCATTATTATTTACCCACATTTCAGGAACTCTCTCAATCCCAGGTTTAAAAAAGCATATTACTGTATATACTCACGTATAAGCCTAATTTTTCTGCACAAAAAATGTGCTGAAAAGTTACCCCCTGGACTTATATGTGAGTCAGTGGAGCAGAACGGATGGTGGAGCAGGTTTTGTTGATAGCTCCCTGCTGTGTCTGTGCCCCTCATCCCCTGCAACATGGTGTGAAGAGTGTGCTGCTCATGACTACCTGTGTCCCCTGGCTTGTGGAGCAGAACGTGCAAGCAACGTGTCAGTGGTGCAATGATCAGGGATTCTTCCTGCGTGGCAATCGCGGTGTCTCATATCTATGACATCATCTAGTGGGGCCCTGAGACACAGCTGTATCATCCTTGGGCACATCTGGCTACTGTAGAGAGGGCTATACTTGGCAGGGGGCTTATACGCGAGTCAATCACTTTTTCCTGGTTTCTGAGGGAAAAGTGGGTACCTCGGCTTATATGCGGGTCGGCTTATATGCGAGTATATACGATGATTGCTAGTGTTACTTTAACTTCCCTTGGATGATAAAATGCCTTAATTGAAAATACTTAGAAGACTTAGAATAGAGGCAGTTAAAGGCGTAATTGACCCAGTATTCTCAGAGAGTGAACCAAAATCATCTGATTCCTGGACCATTCACCCGAGATAGATACCAACAACACTACTAAGAACAGCACAATATTTTTATTAGGCTTATTCACCTGCACACCAGTGGCCCTGTCAAAACGCTGCAAAAGCTTGGAAACCGACAGAATCAGAAAAACATTTAAATCTCTATCCACCACAAATTCTACTTGCCAAACTAAACATCTCCTAAAATTTGCAAATAAATCAGACCACAGAATCAGATCATCTTGCAATTCTGATGTGAGGGAAAAAAAGGAATTTAAGACCACAAAACCATCTGGCAAAACACTTCTACTGACAGACATGACCCAGGTACGGAATGCTAACAAACTGAAGATTGATTGCATCTCCTTCAACAAAACCTTACGGCAAAACAGAAAAAAGGAAATGGTAGACACAAACTTGAGAATCTTGGCCTCTGAACACCATCGTTGTGTCTATTAACCACATAACGACCAGCTAACGCCGATAGGCTGGTCGTTTGTGGGTTTCCGTGGCGTTCCATGTCAGTTCACGGAGGGTGTCTCCATGAACAGCCTGCGAGCCTCCGATCGCGGCTCGCAGACTAAATGTAAACACACGGGGAAGAGATCCCCTGTGTTTACATCATACGGCGCTGCTTCACAGCAGCGCCGTAAAGGAAATCTGTGATCCCTGGCCTCTGATTGGCCGGGGATCGCCAGCATCTGATAGGATGAAGCCTATCAGAGGACGCGCAGGACGGATCTCCGTCCTGTGCCGCCCATAGGAAGGAGGGGAAAGAGGGAAGGACAGGGAGGCTTGGAATCGCTCCGGAGGGGGGCTTTGAGGAGCCTCCCCCCGCTCGGCCACACAGAGCGGTGGCGATCAGACCCCCCAGCAGGACATCCCCCTAGTGGGGAAAAAAGGGGGGGGGGGTCTGATCGCCCTCCCTTTCACACAATCTGTGCTGCGGGCTGGAGAGCCCATGCAGCATAGATCAGAGAAACCAGCCCCGGTCGTTAAGTGGTTAAGGTGCCCAAAATTCCAGCAAAGAGTTAGGTAGCACTGTCTTCTCCTTGGCAACAGAGAAAGCTTGCAAACCAAGATGAATGAATCCAACAGGAAACCACTTATTGCAGAGTTGGGAGATTCCATGAACAGAAACTCATCTTAATAATGAATACAAAAAGTAAAACCACTATAAAATCAAACCACCTACTCCAGAAAGGAAACTTTCCAGGAGAAAACGTCAAAATAAAAACAGGAAGGAGAGCAGCCCACATGTAGGCACATATAGAAAAACTTGTAACCAAGAGAATTGTAAGCAAAGGGTGCATGGACAATAACATGAAAGTGGATTTAATGTCCGACTAAGTAGAAGCAGTAAAGTGTTGTACCATGTTAGCCATGCGTAAAAGCAAGTCTTCACAATCTTCTTTAGGTTAAAATCCAGCTATGTCCAGCTATGTACGACTTAGCTAAGAGTGTTACCACCAAGAGACCAAAGAACTGAAAGTGCTTATTCAAATCAAGTGTAGGACACTGAAGTCCTTCACTACATTATTTCATACTGAGTCCACACTACACTGAATTATTGCATACTTGGCCCACACTACATTATTGCATTATTTCAAACCAGGACCACACTACACTCCATTATTTCATACTGGAATGGAATATGAAGGCTGCCATATTTATTTCCTTTTAAACAATATCAGTTGCCCGGCAGTCCAGCTGATCCCTAAAGCCTTGTACACACGCTTGATTGAAGTCGACTGATGTGGTTGATCACTACCGCCCCAGCCAATAAAAAGGCATGTGTACAGAGGCCCCAGACCCATGAGCCACAAGTAATCTGCCCGACAGATCAGTTCACCCCAGTGAAGGCCAACTGCTTTGAAGACACCATTCCCTGCGTCACTCCACCCCCTGCATAGGAACAGATCATGTCTCCAGCTACACAGCTGACTTTGTATCTCAGCGGTCCTCCCTTTCATTCCCCAATTACTTTATCATTACTTATCACAACAAAAATGATCTATAACTTGTTTTTTCCACCACCAATTAGGCTTTCTTTGGGTGGTACAATATGCTAAGAATGATTTTATTCTAAATGCATTTTAATGGTAATAACAAGAAAAATGGAAAAAAAATCATTATTTCTCAGTTTTTGGCCAATATGCGTTACTGGATTTGATCCTTTCAAATAGACCAGATAATGTATCAAATGTACAGATTCAAGAACATTTGGGAAATAGTGATCACAACATGATAACATTTGATCTGGTGCCTGTTAGGCCACAGGGCAGCGGGACTACTAAAACTATGAATTTTAGAAAAGCAAAGTTCAATCAACTCAGGCAGGCACTAAGTTTGGTGAACTGGGGAAAGGGAAAGCTTTTAAACTTATTCTCAATTAATATTGTAGTATGTATATCTCATATGGAAACAAAACGTCTAAGAATAAAAAAAAAAGGCCTCTATGGATGAAAAGAAAGGTTAGAGATAAAATGAAGGGGTAAAAGAATGCCTATAAGGTCCTAAAACGGGAGGGGACCAAGGCTGCATTAAGCAATTATAAGGAGTGCAATAAAAGTTGTAAAAAATAAATTAGGCTGGCAAAGATTGAAGCTGAAAATCAAATCACTAGGGATATCAAATCTAACCCAAAGAAGTTTTACAAGTACATCAACTCTAAAAAAAAGAAAGGTTGACTGTATTGGACTCCTAAAGGATGAGGGTGGGAACTCAATGGTGGATGACCAAGGTAAGGCAGAGTTATTAAATGCTTTCTTTGATTCTGTCTTTACAAGGGAAACATCACTGTTGCAAATTACAGATGCAGAAGATTCTCAATCTTCCAATTGTAATATGAAATACTTAACGCAGGAAGAAGTGCTGGCAAGACTAAATAAATTAAAAATAGACAAGGTACCTAGCCCGGATGGCATGCATCCTCGGGTCCTGAGGGAATTAAGTTCAGTTATAGATAAACCCCTTTATCTTATCTTTTGTGACTCTCTTTCAACTGGCAGAGTCCCAGTGGATTGGCGTACAGCCCACATTTTCCCATTATTTAAGAAGGGCATAAAATCAGATCCAGGAAATAATAGACCTGTAAGCTTAGTTGTATGCAAACTATTTGAAGGGTCACTAAGAGATACTATACATGACTCCATAGTAGAAAATAATCTTATTTCTCAAAATCAGCATGGGTTTACTAAAGACAGGTCCTGTTTGACTAACATGCTCAGCTTTTATGAGGTAGTGAACGCTAATGTGGATTGTTGGGAATGCTGTCGATGTGATATACTTGGACTTTGCTAAGGCCTTCGACACTGTTCCCCACAAAAATCTGGTGCAAAAGTTGAGTATGCAAGTACTGGGGATGAGTCTGTGTGCATGGATAGGGAACTGGCTAATGTACAGAAAACAAAGAGTTGTGGTCAATGGATCATACTCAACTGTGACTGTTAGTAGTGGGGTCCCACAGGGGTCTGTACTGGGTCCAGTGCTCTTCAATTTAATATTAATGACCTAGTAGATGCAGTAGAAAGCAATGTTGCTATTTTTGCAGATGATACAAAATTGTGCAGAATCATCAACTCGCAGGAAGATAGTGACATATTGCAACAGGATCTAGATAGGATGGCTATATGGGCACATAAATGGCAGATGAAATTCAATGTTGAAAAATGTAAAGTCATGCATTTTGGTCGTACCAATGGTCTAGCACCATACAAAATAAATGGGACACAGTTGGGGACATCCAACTTGGAGAAGGACTTAGGAGTACTCATCGACAACAAGTTAAATAACCGTATTCAATGCCAAGCCGCTGCAGCTAAAGCTAATAAAATTTTGTGATGCATTAAAAGGGAAATAAAAACTCGAGATGCTAGCATAATATTGCCCCTGTTTAACTCTCTAGTAAGGTCACATCTGGAATATGGAATTCAGTTCTGGGCACCACATTTCAGGAAAGATATTGCAGTTTTAGAGCAGGTGCAGAGACAAGCAACAAAATTGATACGTGGGACGGAAGGTCTTACTTACCAAGAAAGGTTAGATCAACTGGGTTTATTTAGTCTAAAGAAAAGACGCCTTAGAGGGGATCTAATTAACATGTATAAATACATCAGAGGGCAATATAAAAGCTTGGCGGATGAGCTTTTTGTCCCTAGGCCTTCTCAAAGGACTATCTGCGCATGGAGGAAAAACGCTTTAGCCATTTATTTAGGAAAGGGTTCTTTACAGTAAGAGTGATTAAGATGTGGAATGCATTGCCACAGGAAGTCGTTATGGCAAACTCTATACCTGCATTTAAAGGGGGCTTAGATGCTTTCCTTGTGTTAAAAGACATCCATGGCTACAATTACTAGGTAATGCCCAGTGATGTTGATCCAGGGATTTTATCTGATTGCCATGTGGAGTCGGGAAGGAATTTTTTCCCTTTTGGGGCTAATTGGACCATGCCTTGTAAGGGTTTTTCGCCTTCCTCTGGATCAACAGGGATATGTGAGGGAGCAGGCTGGTGTTGTACTTTGTTCTCTGGTTGAACTCGATGGACATATGTCTTTTTTTAACCCAAATAACTATGTAACTATAGTTTTAAAATAAAACGTTTTACTGTGGATAAAAGCCACACATTTTATTTGCCCATTTGTCCCAGTTATTGCAATGTTTAAATGATATCCCTAGTACAATGTATGGCGACAATATTTTATTTGGAAATAATGGTACATTTTCAGTTTTGCGTCCATCACTAATTACAAGCCCATAATGTAACTGTAATATACCCTTTTGACATACATATTAAAAAATTGTCAGTGCCTATTGTATGTAGGTGTAATTTTACTATTTGGACACAAGATGTCCTTGCGCATTATTTTCTATTGCGTACAATAAGTACACAAATAGGAGGTAAAGCCTGACTGTGTTACTTCAGAGGTGACGCAGGAATCTCAGTGATGACGCCGATCACAGGGAGTTAGATAAATGAATGGGAACAAAGTTGTGATGGGGGTGGGAACGAGCAAGCGGGAGGGAGGGCAGCGGCACAATTGCTCCTACAACTGAGGATGATCACGGTTTTTGAACAAAAACAGGGATCACTCTTGTCGCACAAGCACAGATTGGCTGAGGGGACTTCCCCCCCTGCCGCCGGGGCCATCGTGATCGTGAACGCAGCCCCGCAATCAGCACGGACGTGAGTCTCACATCCCTGCGGCTGTAGCAGCACCAGCCGCGGATGTGAGACTCATGTCCGTGCTACAATGCTTAATGTCATTTATGAAATCATGGGCTTGTAATTAGTGATGGACGCAAAATTTAAAAAATGCACCTTTATTTCCAAATAAAATATTGTCACCATACATTGTACTAGGGAAATATTTTTAATGTTTTAATAACGAGGACAAATGCCCAAATAAAATGTGTGGGTTTTATTTACGGTATTTTAAAAATATGGACTCCGAAACCTGAGAAGTAATGAACTTTTTCAATTTTTTTCTTATTTTTCCTGTTACAATGCTTTTAGAATAAAATATTTCTAAGCAAAATGTACCACCCAAAGAAAGCCTAATTGGTTGCGAAAGAAACAAGATATAGATCGTTTCATTGTGATAAGTAGAAATAAAGTTATAGGCGAATGAATGGAAGGAACGCTGAAAGGTGAAAATTGCTCTAGTACGGAAGGGGGAAAACCCCTCAGTAGTGAAATGGTTACATAAAATGTTAAAGGGAACCCGAGGTGAGAGGGATATGGAGGCTGCCATATTTATTTCCTTAGGAGGGATCTTGTAGATCTAGGTGATGCCAGGGATGCATCTTACTATTGTAACTCTTTCACTACACAGAAGAGGAAGAACATTGCAGTAACAGAACAAAAACCTACTCCATACTTGTTCTACTGTTTAGGTTTTTGTGAATTGAACGTCTTTGTGCATTGAAGCCATGTTTCTTGGTAAATACTGAACTTCTACCGCACCTGTGAAAATCTTAATGAATTAGGAAACAAAAGTCTAAAATACTGAATGCGGTATTTTACCGACCTGATTTTTTTTTTCCGCACAGCCCTTTATGAATCAGGGCCATTATGACATACCCTCAACATCAAGTCTTAGCGGCTTTTATAGGCCCCATTTTTGACTTCTCATGTGGGTTTCCTACTTCTCCACTTCTTTTTTATATGTGTCCTTCACAGACCTCCATTTCTATTTAAAGGGGAACTTCAGCCTAAACAAACATACTGCCATCAAGTTACATTCATTATGTTAATTAGTATAGATAGGTAATATAATCTCTTACCCACCCTGTTTTAAAAGAACAGGCAAATGTTTGTGATTCATGGGGGCAGCCATCTTTTTGGTTGAAAGGAGGTGACAAGGAGCAGGAGACACAGTTCCAACTATCCTGTGTCCTGATTACCCCTCCCAGCTGCACACGCTAGGCTTCAAATGTCGAATTCAAAATGTCAAAAAAAATTGCACCAAAACAGCAGAACGAGAACAACAAAATCAGAAATCCCATCATGCTTTGCACAGCATCAGGGGAAAAAAGCCCGAGCAGTTTTCTTCTGTGCAGCTAAAAATGAGGCTTGTATAAGAGAAACAAAGTTCTGATGCCGTGAAACTGCGTTCTGATTAAATCGCCAGGGTGGCTGCGGGAGGGTTTTTTTTAAATAAAAAAAAAACTATTTCATGCAGCCAACTGAAAGTTGGCTGCATGAAAGCCCACTAGAGGGCGCTCCGGAGGCGATCTTCCGATCGCCTCCGGCGCCCAGAATAAACAAGGAAGGCCGCAATGAGCGGCCTTCCTTGTTTTGCTTATATCGTCGCCATAGCGACGAGCGGAGTGACGTCATCGACGTCAGCCGACGTCCTGACGTCAGCCGCCTCCGATCCAGCCCTTAGCGCTGGCCGGAACTTTTTGTTCCGGCTACGCTGGGCTCAGGCGGCTGGGGGGACCCTCTTTCGCCGCTGCTCGCGGCGGCGATCAGGCAGCACACGCGGCTGGCAAAGTGCCGGCTGCGTGTGCTGCTTTTTATTTCATTAAAATCGGCCCAGCAGGGCCTGAGCGGCAGCCGCTGGCGGTGTTGGACGAGCTGAGCTCGTCCAGACCGCTCAGCTGGTTAAAGAAACACCAAGCCTTTTCAGTGCTGCTGAGTCGATTTTTAGTCCGGAGGTTCACTTTAAGTTCTGAAATTGTTGGGGGGAAAAAAAAAAACGACCAAAAATCAACATATGCTTAAACATGTTTTCTATTCTTTGTACAGATATCTGGCTACTCTCCGGTAATTAACTTCCCTCCACTTTGTATTCAAGTTGAGCAAGTCTACCAAAGCAAAAACCGTTCACAACATTACAAGGGCTAGGTGAAGCAACTTTTCAGAACAGTATATGCCAGTGCCCAAAAGATGGGAACAGATCAGAGACCTATTTTGGTACAGGTTTAATTTGCCAACCTGTATGGGTGCTTCAAAGGCAAGCATGTACAAGTGATCATGCCACCTGAAAGTAGGTCACCAGTACTAGATTTTTTTCATTATAAAAAATACTTTAGTACTAATGGCCATCATCAAGAAGCAGACTTCTATTTGGTCTATACCAGGCATGGGCAAACTTGGCCCCCTCCAGCTGTTGAGGAACTACAAGTCCCACTATGCATTGCAGGAGTCTGACAGCCACAGTCATGACTCATAAAGGCAAATGCATTGTGGGATTTGTAGTTTCTTAACAGCTGGAGGGCCAAGTTTGCCCATGTCTGGTCTATACTGATGTTTGGGCGCACGGCAAGAAATCAAGTGACTCCAGTATGTTTAGAAAAACTAAGTATTATTCCTGACTGCTGCATGGTCTGTTGGATCTGCCTTTTGCCACATTAGCTCTGAAATTGTCAGGTGACAGATTGCTGTTCATGTCTTTGTGTATTACTGTATACACGTTTTGTACATAGCACAACCTGCACCCACCCCTGACGAAGCCTGTTTAACGGGGGAAACATGTTAGGTTTCAGGTTCATGTATGTCTTGAGCACTATGTAGTTTAGTCTTTGAACAGTTTAGTAGATTAGTTGGGTATGGTGTGAGATACCAGACTGCTAAAATATACTGATTGTCAATCAGAAACTAGCCTTGTTAAGTTAGGCTTCTGTTCTCGCTCAGTAATAGTCACTCCTCAACAGATTGCACTTCATTAGGGCTTTTTATACTAATTGATAGCAGTGTTGGTTCTAATTTCCTAGCAATCAGGAATATATATATATATATATATATATATATATATATATATATATATATATATTATTTTTTTTTTCTACACCAGGTACTGATGGCCCATGGTTCCCACCAGTTTTCAATGCTGATGAAGCCGTTGCCCTGTCTACCAACATCATGATGCACTCATGTAGCTCAAGAAACCGCACCTGGACAAAGCACTGTCTATCTATGCCAGGTGAGGAGAATGATAAAATGCACCTATAGCATCCCTCACCAGCAAATGGAGGATGCTGCATACCCCCATAAATCTTTCCGTGGAAATGCAGTGGCCATGGATACATTTGGTTAATTTATTTTTACTATGCAGTGTACTAGCACATGAAATAATGTCTGTTTCCAACTGCAAAGCAATCAGTATCTCCCTCTGTGCATATGTAGATATATAAAATAAACAACCTTTTAGCCTATCACATTTTTAGGGGGAGTGGTTATTGATAATGGCAGTTGGTGCTGGTTTTTTTGTCTGCCAGTAGTAAAGATGATGATGTGCAGGCTGATTATGGATTAAACAATATGAACAAATTACATGACGAATACCAATCATTTCTTGATCTCTCTTCTATTTTTTTAACTTCTCACTTTGCAATGTATAGATTTATTTTTCTTCCTCTTTTCTCTAAAGTTACTCTTTAATGTTAATGTTTCCAGCATCTCCACTTCATAGTAGCTATGCTGACAACAAGGCTACACCTGCTGCTCCTATGAGGGATCCAAGTAAGTGGCGGGAGCCTCATGGCCTCATTCCTGACTTGGGGGCAGTGTGGCTTGCTTCCAGTATGTTGATAAGTGTGTGTACTGGAGGCTCTCGCTCACTTCAAGTAGTACTTCAATCAGTCAGTACACGTTTCTCCCAACAAAAGAATTACAATCCTCATCATTATGTTAACGCAATCAGCTCTAGGGCTTAGCGATGACTCCTACAAGAGGATTCCGTAAATCAGTGGAAATAACATGCGTAATGTGTAAAGTGTAGTATCTGGAGGTCTTTCTAGATTGTCAAAGGTTTCTATGAAAGGCATTCTGCAAATGTACATGTAAAAAAGGAGCAGCAGTAATTTGGGTGTTGAGGATAGCTGCTAGTAAAATACTGGTAAAAGTTTAGAACTTTGGCAATGGGTAATACAATAGGTAATACAATGGTAAAACAATACAATGGGTAATACAAAAGTGATCATTTTTACTGGTATTTTACTGTCGCAAAACCTAACCCTAATTTGTCACACTAAACATCCCTCTACAGATGCCTAACTCTAACCCCCCCCACACACACACACACACATGCAATATCTGCTCATATGTGTGCCGCCACTAAAAACCCTGCCCCAATATCTAGCCCCCTGGGTGCTGAATTTATTCACAATGCTTATAGTCCAAAGCAAAATGATTGGTGGAGGAGTTGAGAGACCTGAGATTCTGAATAGGAATCTATTATTATTATTACTAGCTGATGGCCCGGCGTTGCCCGGGTATGTGTTTGGCTGGTGTTGGCTCCGCCCAGTTTTTGTAACCCTAATGCACAATTACTCAATTACTCAATTACTCAATGACCTAGTTTGTGAGCTTTGCAGTCTTTGGCATCTATAATCTGCATTGAAATTAAACAAATCTGATTGTGGCTCCACTCCCTTTTCTGAATTTGAGCCCCATCACCCAATGACCAACTGTACCAGGTTTGAGGCAGTGCAAGAATGGAAGCAATTAAATATTCCCCTTGAAAAATCAATAGGTGAATTTTGATTAGCTTTTGTAGGCTCCACCCACTTTTCTGAATATTATTCCCAGTCACCCAGTGACCAACTGTGCAAAGTTTGAGAACCCTGCCATTAACAGTGTAAGAATGGTGGCAGTTTACATTTTCCCAGTGAAATTTGTATTTGTTGCCGCCCACTTTTTGGTTATGGGGATAAAAAGTATCCTGTATGTTATTCCAGGTAATGTACTATGTGTGTGCCAAATTTCACTTAAATCCATTCAGCCATTTTTGCGTGAGCGAGTAACAAACATCCAAACATCCAAGAGCGTAACTAGAAATCACTGGGCCCCCCTGCAAAACTTATGATGGGGCCCCCCCTCCCCCTCTGCACAGGTAAACTGAAAACCAATGTTATTCAAGTGGCTAGTGCACACTTGAACGTGTTTTCCCCATGCAGAGAAACATCACCACTGAACACTGAATAGGGACTGTCTACAAATCTTTGTCTGCAAAACTTTGTATGATTCCTTATCAGTGGCTGGGCAGATGCAGTCATTAGAACAATTGTGCAGAGAGCATGAAGTTTTTTTTTCTCTCTGTGTCATTCGTTGTCAGTATCTCAGGACAGGGAAAATAAACTTTTACCCCCATGGGGCCCCCTGCAGCTTCTGGGCCCCCCTGCAGCTGCTTCCCTTGCAGGGTCTATTGTTATGCCCCTGCAAACATCCAAACTTTCGTATTTATAATATTAGGGAGATTATTGATTTATAAAGCGCCAACATATTCTGTGGCGCTGTACAAAGTAAGAAAGAAACATGGGGTAAAACATTACAAACAATGGTGTGCACCAATATATATAAAATTCAGAATTGGTACAAAATGCAGAATTGGTAATTACAGGGACAAAAGTGACATGATTAATCAAATGTATAAGAAATTCCAAGACAAACAAAGGATGAGAGAGCCTTGCCCTTGTGAGTTTACAATCTAAAGGAATAGGGTGGGGGGGGGGGGGGGAGAAGAGGTTGGATAATATACTATATTCATACCTAGAGGTAGTGTGTTTTATGCTATCTAGTAAGGAGTAAAATTTGGCCAGAGGTCAAAGGGGAAGTGGCATAAATTACAAGGTATACTTGTCAGAAAAAGGGAGTTTTAAAGCAGTATTTAAAGATTGTAAAGGTTAAAGAGTGACGGATGTTTTGTGGCAACTGGCAGGGGATTCTAGAGGAAGGGTTGAAGCACGTGAATGTGAGGAGGTGACTCTAGAGGAGGACAATAGAAGGTCATGTGCAGATCTGAGATTGTGATTGGGTTGGTATCTGGAAACTAGTGAGGAGGTGTACAGGGAACAGAGATAGTGAAGAGCTTTATAGGGTTAAAGTAAACCTGTAAGGGAAAAAAGTACCCCGGGGGGAACTTACCTCAGTAGGTGGGGAACCTCTGGATCCTAATGAAGGACTCCTTGTCTCCCTCTGCCAGTACGATCCAGTGCTGGCATCCCGGAGCAGAAACCAACCACAATATTTCCTACGCAGTTGCAGTAGTGGCTCTCTGCTTGGGCTCCGGCAGAAATAGCCGAGCCTGATTTGGTCTGCTCTACTGCACAAGCGCTTTGGATTGTGGGAGTGGGAGGATATTAGGGAAGAAAAATAGGACTGCTTTGCTAAAGATAAGGCCTTTTTTGTATGAAATGAAGTCCTCACTTTTTCTACTTTTTCTCCAACATTGTTCAGCTACTCTAGAGCCTAGTTTCTCAACATGTGGTACGCGTACCCCAGAGGGTACTTCTGATGGTTCTAGGGGGTACTCGGGCTTCATATATTAACCATGAATAACAAATTTAGAGTTTTAGAAAATGATAAATCTTATCTAAACACCTCCAAATTAATATTATAGCTAATTAATAGCAATAGTAAATGCTTGGAAATTGTTTATAACTAATTATTATGTACTATGTTTAAATATATATTTGTCAAGGGGTACTTATGATAATGTTTACTATTCTAGGGGGTACTTGGTGAGTACAGGGTTTTAATAGGGTACATACCAATAAAATGTTGAGAAACACTGCTCTAGAGCACGTATTATTATTATTGATTTATAAAGCACCAACATATTCCATGGTGCTGTACAAAGTAAAAAACAAACATTGGGTAAATAGTAATACAGACAAATGGAATACACCAATATACAAAATATATCCACAAACAACCACTGCGCTTACTTGTACCCTGCAACAAGATCAAAGAATGCACATAGTGTCCGGTACTGTTTGCAACTGGCTACAATGGACACCCCATGCCGCACTCCAGGGGGTAGTGCCACCACCAGGATAAAGGTAAAGTTTCAGCTCCCCCTTTGTGGGTGCACTCACCAGAAGCGCGTCTTGTTGTTTTGCATGTCACATCCACCTCTGTTATCCAGCCAGCCAAGGAGTAAGGACATCAGATAGCAATAAAATCCGTTTATTTTAAACCTTTTCAGTTTAAAATGCAGGCTTACAGGCTTTTCCGTCACCGCTCCTACCGCGGATATTATAGAGCAACACGGACACCTCTGCCTACTTATACCCCTTATCACCCCATTATAACAATGGACCAGCCCCTGCCCACTGCATACTTCCTCAGTGCAACAACTCACTATACTCTATACCTTTACAAGTGTACTATAGTGTCTAATTATTATATTCCCTTCTACATCCCAACCTCCCCTCAATAACCATTAATAACCACACGTTACTAATAACATTTGTGTACCACCTATTTAGATGGCTATAAACTAATCTCAGTGCCAAAAATTCCACTATAACTATCACATCATCACACAATCAATAATAAACAATATTATGCCCCCCTACACCTTAGATACACATCTTATTGCAACTAACAGTTAATATACCACAATTTCTTATTCATTGGAAATGCAACAATTAATGTCCAACTCAATATTGAGTCCTCTCGGAGCAAGAGTCCCCAACCTATATATCCATTCCGTCTCTTTTTTACATAACTGCTGCAGTCGGTTTGACCCGCGCCAATGCGATCGTACGTGCTCGACCACAGCAGCTTTGAGACATCCTGGATCTTTTGCATGTACTTCCAAGTAGTGGGCGGATACACTATGCCATTTATATCCTTTCATTATATTATACATATGTTGATACAATCTTTTCTTTAATGGCTGCGTAGTCCTGCCCACATACTGTTTACCACACCCACATGTTAACACATACACCACATAGGTGGTTTCGCATGTCATAAATTGCCTAATTTTAAAATCTTTCTGAAAAAAGTTTGATTTAAAGAGTAACTGTCAGGCTGCAGAAGCTAATTTAAACCTCTATTCTCCTGTGTTAAACAGTTTAGAAGGAAGCCCAAAAGCCATTAGTGAAGATAAAAATCTCAGTTACCTTTGATGTGTGCTTATCAGCAAGGCTGTTATTCTTAAGAAGACGCAAGCCGCATACCATACTGCAAAGCATTCTGGGGCTCTCCCCTCGGCTGCTAATGAGACGTTACAGCAGCTTGTAATCAGTCCAGCGCGTAGCACTGATAAATCTCCGGGCAGAGTACACTGCAGGAGTCAGCTATTGTTCCTAGCCACATGGCTCATTAATATTCACTGCACACTGTGTTGTTCAAGTACGAGCTTATCTGTGATCAGGAAGCAGGCAGGACATGACGACACATTTGACAGAAAAACATGGAGCCTGCCATGAGCTGTCAGGAGCATCTATCTCTGCATATACTATATACAAATTCTGTGAAATCCAAACGTGGACAGTGAAATGCATATGTAATGTAAGTACAGCCAATCTTTAGCTACTGATATATGTGTTTATTTTCTCTGAGACCCTATACCTAACAGCTCCTCTTTAATAATATCCGTAGACACACTAGATGTGTCACTACAGATTCAGCACCCCCTACACGCGAAATAACCCGGTCTTTGCCCTGGAGCATTTGTTCTGAGAGGCGGTTCGACACAGCTGGGTACCAATATGTCCCTCAAATTCGGCGCTCGCTTGTAAATAAATTTAGGCTTAGAGTGTATACTTATAAGCCTATCCAGTATAGATTTTTTGGATCTCACCATCTTCAAGGAAGATGGGTGAGATTGTAAGCTGGCAAGGGCAGGGCTCTATCACCCTTTTGTGTCTTGGAATTTGTTATACATTTTATTCATCATGTTACTTTTGTCACTGACATGACCAATTCTGTACTTTGTACCAATTCTGTATTTTGTTACAAATTCTATATTTTGTATATTGGTGTAAACCATTTCCTGTATTATTATGTACCCCATGTTTGTTTCTTACTGTACAGGGGCACGGAATATGTTGGTGCTATGTAAATCAATAATAATAATAGACTGTGCTTCATGGATAATGTGGACTAAACACAGACAGAAACAGAACACTAAAAACTAAATCATTAACTTAATCTCCATTAGTGAATCAGAAAGACAGAATGCACACATGGGCATTGGGCAAGAGTGCCTTACACTCTTTTTGTGTTATAGTTTGTGCATTACTGACTTATGCCTCGATTATGATCCATGATTTGATCTCTACTGCTTATTCCACCTTGTGTCCTAATGTAAGATATAAAGGTGCAGAACCAGATAGTAGCCACAAGATGTCACTGTTTCCTTTTTAAAGAAGACTAGAACAATAGTTTATCAAGAGAAGAAGGTAATGTGAACTTAAACACTTGCCTCTTAAGTGGCAATTAGTGTGCACATTGTGTTGCCTGCTTGACTGCAAAGGTAAGAGCATTATCCTCACTTGCCAGTTATCTCTGTGAGCTAAGTGTTTCCTATTTTTTTAGAAACAAAAAAAAAACAAAAAAACAAGTTAGAATAATTATGTGCAATTTTATCACATGAAGCTTTTTTTTTCCGATTTTGGTTCACGTTGAAACCCAATTCAAGCACTTTTCTATTTCGGGAAGGGAAGTTTTTTGCTGACATTTGAAGGCGATCTCTGATCAGTTCTAAGAAAACAACTGTTCAACAAAATATCAAGTCTACTAATACTTAGGTTTACCTATGTAGAAAAGAAAAAATAAAGGTGGTTCAGATTATAAAGCTAAGCATGTGAATAGCTCAAAGGGTAAGGCAATCAGTCCTACAGCAAAAAATAAGAATCGCAAATATGATTACTTGGCGTGCTCAACTATCACAAAAGATGAGAAAAAGAGAGAACACCAAGAGCCCAATATAGTGTAGTATGTACTGGTAAGGTATAATTGATAGAGTAATAATATTAATTTAATACTCACAAACCAGGGTTACCAAGTAGGCAACCACTGTCAAAGCAGGTGGGGAGATTGTCCTGACCCCACTCAGGATTAAAAAGTCACTCTCTGTAGTTGAAGAAGGAAGGGTACAACCCTCCACCAAGGGTGGACTTGATGTAGATAATAGGATAACAGAGGTGCCAATAGGATAAAAAACACTAAAAGAACTTAAAAACCCATCTTGGTAATAGAGGAGGCAGTGGTGGACTCACCCCCTCCAAGCAGAACACACGACTGTGGATTTTCAGTCAAAACAATTTTATTGGATACTCCAAATAAAGTGCAACGCGTTTCACGGGATACAAACCCGCTTCATCAGGCAATAACAGATAGGAGTAAACAGCATCTGCCAGTATCATCAACACTGAGCGCCTCTGTGATGATGATACTGGCAGATGCTGTTTACTCCTATCTGTTATTGCCTGATGAAGCGGGTTTGTATCCCGTGAAACGCGTTGCACTTTATTTGGAGTATCCAATAAAATTGTTTTGACTGAAAATCCACAGTCGTGTGTTCTGCTTGGAGGGGGTGAGTCCACCACTGCCTCCTCTATTACCAAGATGGGTTTTTAAGTTCTTTTAGTGTTTTTTATCAACTATCACAAAGTATTAAGTGGACCCATACTCTTGCACAGCACACAGTGAGAAGTCTTCATTCCACACATAGTTTCTGAAGACATTTACTTCTCTGTGTTCTGTGTTTGTTCAGACAGATCAACCTGTATAATTAGTTCTTATCACTGTGAATAGACTGCAGGAGAGCTCTGCAAAGCCAGCTCTCCATATAGTAAACACTGAGGCTTAACCCTTTCAATGCCTTTTGCAAAAGTGGAAGCAAGTAAAACTTCAGTTTTGTATATACCCTATAAAGATTATTATGCCATTTTGGAAGCTCGTTAAACATTGATGCAGATATGTTGATAAGGGAACTTTTATTGTTATTATTTTTTATTGATTTAGGGCCAATATCTTCATTAGTTATGCACATAATACAAAAAAATACTGGGTAGCAAAGATACATGAGACGTTCAAAACTCGGTACAAGCAGGACATCCAGCAGTACAAAGAGATGCGTAGTTGTTGTTTGGTTTGAGACATCACCAATACTGGTACATGTTCATATGATAAATTACATCAGAATAGGAAATACTAGGAGGCGGTCTGAAGGCCCATTTGGCAGATGCAAGGATGCTTTTAAAACTGCGGGAGGGCACGACTTTTTATAGTATTTTTTAAATAAATGGTTTTACACTATATCTGCTGTTTTGGAGTTCTCGAAAGTGTTGATGGTGGAATTCAGATGGGAGAGAGCGATGCTTTGACGGTGAGATACAAGCTGGAAATGAACATACTTTCCTCCACTGTAGGTTTTTTTAAACCACATACGTTTCTCTGGATGACTATAGGCGTACAGATCAACACCGCTCAAGTCTAACTAGACGTGTATGAACCCAGTGTTACCGCGGTGGGTGCGCGCGTGTGTGCGCACCCCGCCGCTCATTCCAGGTGGCATTTTTGTTGTGGCGATTGGTGAAGATCAGTGATCTGCAAACTTGGCTCTCCAGCTATTAAGGAACTACAAGTCCCACAATGCATTGCAGGAGTCTGACAGCCACAGTCATGATTCATAAAGTCAAATGCATTGTGGGACTTGTAGTTCCTTAACAGCTGGAGAGCCAAGTTTGCAGATCACTGGTGAAGTGGATCAAGTGTTCCTGGAGCCAATCGCAGTGCGTAAAATGGATGGACATGACCCCAATCAGGGGCAATGTCCATTCATAATAACAACAGTAAAGTGTAAAAGAAAAATGTGAACACTTTTTGGTAACCCAGGATAGTGTTTGTAGTGTAATCTAGTGGTAAAAAGTAAAATTACAGTCACCATACATTTTCAATAAAATGTTTTTATAAAATCAATCCCTACACCAAAGCACCCCACTTACCAAACAAACACTTGGAAAAAAAGAATAAACTAAAAATATGTATGCCATGAGTCCGTATTACTGTTATTTTAGTAAATAAGGGCTGTAATTATTGACCGGACACAACCCCCCCTCCCCCAAATATGAAAAATACTCCTTTATTTCCAAATAATATATTGTCACCATACATTATACTAGAAACATCATTTAAATGTTGTGATAGCTGGGACTAACGGGCAAACAAAATGCGTGGGTTTTTGTTTATAGTAGCATAGCTTATTTTAAAACTACAGGGGTTGGATTTGGAGAAATAGAGTATTTTTTCTAGTTTTTCCCTATAAAATACATAGAAAATATATTATATAGAAAATGTATGGATCATTCAGGTGTGAGAAGTAGTTATAAGGTTATGGCCAAATAAGTGGGAGGAGCGCTGACAGGTAAAAAGGGCTCTTGGCAGTAAGGGTAAAATGGCCTGTGGAGTGAAGTAACTATTTCATGCAAAATGGATGTTTAAAATCACAAACTCTGGTTCACACGACAGCCGGGGGCCCCGGACTCTCTCTCTGGTTGGGGCCCCCACACCACCATGCGATAGAGGAAAGTGCAGGCGAGCCCTGGACCTCTCACCACCAGGGAATTCACCCCCACTGCCTCTGAACTGAATGCTAATTGCAACACACACAATTTCTCACTCTCAGCTAAACCAATTTTCTACCTCTAGGAAGGTAGGAAATTGCTTTAACTGGGAGTGAGCAATTGTGTGTGTTGAAATGGATGTTTATAAACTATTTGTGCAGCATTAGTGGCAGCATGAAGTGGTCAAATTCAGCAGTCTAATAATACTAATAATAAATCAACTCTAAAATGCATTAATGAATAGGAATATAATAAGGACAGGTGTCCTGTAAAATACAGCTTTTAATCTCATGGAAATATGAGGATGAAAGGTAAGAAGATTGTCATGACTCTAAAAAACTGGAGACAACAAAAGATTGTCCTACTGCCGATGTTCCTATATCTTCCAATGAGCATCGTCCATTGTGGCAGAAATGCATCTTTTTCTAACATAGAAACTGCTGGGATGATGAGTGTGTAAATGTCTGTGAACTGGACCTGTAAAGTCACAAGTATTTCACAAAAGTCATAATAAACCTGAAGACAGCCATTAACTTCCTTCTGGTTTATAGGGATTGGCTTTCACTGTGATATCATCCATTTCTACAGTAAACATTACAATACAGTAGTGTCCCAGCAGTCACTCACTCTCAACCAACCAGCACAAATTGCCGGCAGCACTCACAGTAGTGAAGGCCAGCTCCTTAGGCTCTGTTTGTTGGCTCTGCTGTGTTTAAAGTTGTATGAAACTCAGCATTACTTCTTTGTTTTAAAAGATTATTTACAGCATAAAATCTACTACCACAAAAAAAATGTAGCAGAACAGCATTCAAACAGTTAAACGCTGCATTTTCTTCTTTAGCGGAAAGCTTGCGGAGAAGTGATCACTAGATAGATTTTGATATATAAATACAGCAGCTATGCAATAAAATGCAATGGCAACTTTCAGGGCAGATACACTGAACTTTGGGAACTTGTAATTTTGTAAACAGACAATATTACTATCACAAAAGCAAATATGGTAACTGTATGGGTAATAAAAAGTAGGAAAACACATTTTTATTGAATGTTATGTCAGAGTTTTATCCCACTTTAAAGACTGGGTTCCACAGCTCCCCTAAGGCTCTGCCACTAGAGTTTGCCCGAATTGTTTGCTCGGCGAATAATTTGTGGCAAACAAGGGGTGTTTGCATTTGCCCCATCGGCCAACACACGGCGTGTCCGACCTGTCCCTATACATTATAATGGAGCCAAACCTTGACCCCTCACCCCACCTATCAGAAAGCCAGCACAGCAGCCACTTTGCAGTCTGGGTTTGGCTTCTGCTGTACTTGGCAGATCAGGGAGAGTGTGCTGCTAACAGAGAGGGCTTGATTCACAAAACGGTGCTAACTGTTAGCACGCTGTGAAATTGTACTTTATCATTAACGCATGAAAAATTTGCGGTAACGCGTGGACAGACATTTTTGCGCGCGAAACCAGGTTTTTTCACGTGAAAACACGCGAAAAGCCGTACTAACAGTCAGCACCATTTTGTGAATCAAGCCCAGAGAGTGTTAGGTAGACCTGTGCTCTGTCTCCTCGGTGCAGATTCTTGCTGCTACCACATTGTCCTGAACAGCTAAGCCCTTCTTAGGGCTGGTACATTGTTTTTATTGCCGTTGTATTGATGTTCTGTGTCAATTGCACAAGTTAGCTGTTGGAGACAGGTCTGCCAGTCCTAGTAGTGCACCCACCATAACCCAACAATCCTTCACCACCACTCCTGGCATCTAGTATCCACTACTGCCCCCTATATAAGACCTCAGTGCAGAATCAGTGTATTTTTGGCCACTTAACTGTCAATGAACTACCTCAGCCTGACCATAGAGGCTGGAAACCCACAATCGCCTACACTCCAACGAACCTGCGCACAAGCACGGCCACCACTACACACCACTACACAAAGATTGCCGCCGAGAGGACTAACATTTCTGTCCTGGAGGTGTCAACTAGCAAAAACAATGATTTGCTCACCTGACGTTATCACTTAAGCTCTTTGCTGTTGTTTGTGATGCGTTTAGCGCAACCTTTCGTCTGTCAGTGTGAACCGGGCCTAAACCTTACACTACCTTATTGCTGTGTATGCACGCCGGACGTTTTAAAGCACTTAGTTCCACAAATTTAGGAATGTACTGGGATTACTGCCCTTTAGAGATTAAGACATGACTCTGCGCCAACTATGTAATTTTTGGTGAGACTTTTGCCATGGATCCCCTTCTGGCATGCCAAGGTCCAGGTGTTAGGTCCCTTGAAACAACTTTTCCATCACTTTTGTTTTGTGGCCAGAAACAGCCCCTGTAGGTTTTAAAATTTGCCTGCCCATTAAAGTCTGTGGCGGTTCGCCAGATTCGCCTGTTCGCAAACTTTTGCGGAAATTTGCATTTGAAGTTCGAAAAATATATGTTTTTGTAAAATTTTTCCTACTGAGCCGGCACCATCTGCGACTGCAAAAATGACCGGAGAACCTAGCTTCTGAATCGTGGCTAGGCCGCCTTTCGCTAAAGCACTGCATGGATCTGCATAGTGCACTCCACACTGCTCCCACTCTCCTGAAGTCCATACAGAGGCCACCATGGTAGTTGATTTTTGACAAATCCAAGCCAGATTTGCAGGAACCTTAATGTTCTCTGGTAATCTTCAGCTCTGGAGAAGCTTTGTAACTCAGGTCTATTGTGAAGTCTGCAAACAGTGTTAAATATTGTCATATGTGTTTTATCATCTTTTCAGTAAATATGATATTGTAAAGAAGGAGATTAATATACCATAACTAACTTTGCAAATGGCATTTGTCATGCTTGTAAAATACATTCCATAGTGTTAGTGTAGAGTGCAATGTAATTGCAGGAAAGGGAAAAATGAAGGTTAGGTCATACGTAATAACATAAAAGTACCAATACAGACATGTCAGACATTATATAAAAATGGGTCCAGCCACAGTTTTAATAACTAGAAAAGGATTTCATCAGCAAAAGACTATTCTAACAAATCCCAAATCTAGATCAAGGATAGTTGATATAGGTATTTGAACTATAGTTCATTTCAGGCCACAATACTTCAATGTCAAAGTCCTATTTTCCAGGTACCCTATATCAATTCCTCCATATGGGTTACTAAGCAAAGACCCAGTATTAAACCAGAATAATAGATGGCTTAGTATATAATAAAATCCTGTCTCCTTAATTTTTGTTGCTCATATAGTTATCCTACCTACTTTTGTCCGAGATTACTATCTATCATTTTTGTAAAAGTGACAGGTCAGATCATAGAGCAGTAGGAGCTGTCATTGCATGGTGTGTTCTATCCAGTTCATTCAAAAAGCACTTCAGGGAGGAAGATTAGCATTCTTCTGCTTCCAGTCAGTGAAGCTTGCACACAAAAGGCTTGATTCACAAAAGGGTGATAACTGAGTTATCACGCCTAAAAGCTTTGCACGTGCAAACTAGGGCGCTAAGTAATTTGCACTCTAGTTTGCACATGCAAACTAGAGTGCAAACTAGGGTGCACGTGCAAACTAGGGCGCTAAGTAGTTTGCACTCTAGTTTGCACATGCAAACTAGAGTGCAAACTACGGTGCAAACTACTTAGCTTTTAGGCGTGATAACTGAGTTTTTAGGCGTGATAACTGAGTTATCACGCTTTTGTGAATCAAGCCCAAAAGCTTTTTGTCATGTTAGCTTAAGCCTTATGTCCTAAAACCAGTGATCAAAAACAATCTTGGCAGACTAGAGAATTTATTGTGGTATTGAATTTTTTATAGTGACTTATAAGCTCACAAGAGCAGTAAGAAAGTCAGGCTATTTAACCTTTCAAGCGTTTTGTTTTTAAACAGGAGTTTGTTCATTGAAGTTCTCATGGGGTGGCTAATAGGTTGAAGTGGAAAAGAATTAACTGTACATCTGCCTTTAAAGTACACCTGAACTCAGAGGTGTATGGAGGCTGCCATAGTTATTTACTTTTAAACAATACCAGTTGCCTGGCATTCCTGATGGGCTATTTGGTTGTAGTAGTGTCTGAATCACACAAGACACAGAGCATTTATATCACACTTTTCTCCTGGCGGAGCTATGTAAACAGTAGCAGTGTTAGAGAGTCTTGCCCAAGGTCCCTTTACTGGTGCTGGCTAACCAATACACTGTCCAGCCACACCTGAAACAAGCATGCACCTAAGTCAGATACCAGTCAGAGCATCTGACCTCCATGCTTGTACAGCGCCTATGGTCAAAAATAATAGAGGCAGTGATCAATCAGAATGATAGCCAGGCAATGTGCATTGATTAAAAGGAAATAAAAATGTAAGCTTTGATATCCCTCTCACTTTAGGTGTGCTTTAAGACACACATTTGATCACTAAGGCAGTGTAAAGCCTTGTACACACATACAAAGCATTTGACCTGGTGGGGATCGGGGGAACAGTAAAAAAGGGCGCAGGAGGCTAGTGGACAAATCGGGCGCCGCCATTCACTCTCATAATAAATATCGTTTAATGGGCGCCCGATAGGAAAAAAGGGCGCCGGAGAAAAATAACGTTTTAAAAGCGGCGCCCGGAGACTTAATGTTTTATTACTGCTTCTCATGATTACACATTATTTAATGATTTATACATTTTTTAATATTATTTTTAAACGAAAAACAGTACAATATTTTTTTCAAACATTATTTTTAAACGAAAAACAGTACAATTTTTTTTTAAACATTATTTTTAAACGAAAATACCGCACAATATGTTTTTGAAACGTTATTAATGCTTATCACAGGGGGGTCTTAGGTTTAGGCACCAACAGGGGGGTCTTAGGTTTAGGCACCAACAGGGGGGTCTTAGGTTTAGGCACCAACAGGGGGGTCTTAGGTTTAGGCACCAACAGGGGGGTCTTAGGTTTAGGCACCAACAGGGGGTCTTAGGTTTAGGCACCAACAGGGGGGTCTTAGGTTTAGGCACCAACAGGGGGGTCTTAGGTTTAGGCACCAACAGGGGGGTCTTAGGTTTAGGCACCAACAGGGGGGTCTTAGGTTTAGGCACTAACAGGGGGGTCTAGGGGTTAGGGGTAGGTACAGGGAGGGTTACTTAGGCACCAACAGGGGGGGTCTTAGGTTTAGGCATCAACAGGGGGGTCTAGGGGTTAGGGATAGGTACAGGGAGGGTTACTTAGTAATTTTTTTTTTAAACGTTATTATACGTTTCACTATTTAAACGAAAGATTAACGTTTTTACAATTGCCGATTTAATGCACATTATTTAATGATTTATAACTTTATAAAACATTAATTTTAAACGAAATACAGTACAATACATTTTTAAACGTTATCCATGCTTATCGTTTAAAACCCAGCGCCCTTTTTTCCCAGCGCCCCTTTTTAACGTACGCTGGGCATCGGTACCTGGTCCTTTGAGCGACATTTCAGGGCCGAGGCAAAGTGTTCTGTTCCTGGGGTGGAGGGCGGGGTTAACCAGGAGTCACGCTGCGGGCGAGGTAGAGGTGTTTTTTATTGGCCACTTAGGCCAAATCTCATCTAACGTGAGTACGGAGCTTCAAGCATTATTTATTATCTACAGTATAACTTGTCAGTGTCAGTACACACATACTTGCTCAGTTTGGCCAACTGGAGTACTTTATTCTGTAGGCGAAATGGAGGGAGGAGACAGTGGGCTAGAAGGTCTCCTACTGTGGCGGACAACAGTAGCAATCATCTGAAAACTATCTTACTTGGCCTGGTTCAGTCAGCTAAATAATATCTGAACAGACACAGTGGGATGCAAAAGTTTGGGCAACCTTGTGAATTGTCATGATTTTCCTGTATAAATCGTTGGTTGTTACAATAAAAAATGTCAGTTAAATATATCATATAGGAAACATACACTGTGATATTTGAGAAGCAAAATTAAGTTTATTGGATTTACAGAACGTGTGCAATAATTGTTTAAACAAAATTAGGCAGGTGCATACATTTGGGCACCACAAAAAAGAAATGAAATCAATATTTAGTAGATCCTCCATTTGCAGAAATTACAGCCTCTAAACGCTTCCTGTAGGTTCCAATGAGAGTCTGGATTCTGGTGGAAGGTATTTTGGACCTTTCCTCTTTAGTTCATTCAGGTTTGATGGCTTCCGAGCATGGACAGCTCTCTTTAACTCACACCACAGACTTTCAATTATATTCAGGTCTGGGGTCTGAGATGGCCATGCAAGAGCGTTGTACTTGTTCCTCTGCATGAATGCCTTAGTTGATTTTGAGCAGTGTTTAGGGTTGTTGTCTTGTTGAAAGACTCAGCCCCGGCGCAGCTTTAGCTTTGTCACTGATTCCTGGACATTGGGCTCCAGAATTTGCTGATACTGGGCCATATGCAATTCACTTTTTCACCAGAGTTTTCTCCTATGAAAAACATTTTCATCTTCGATTTAAAATACCTTTTCAGCAATTTTCAACTAAAAAAGTACCAAAAAGTAGGTGAAAAAGTACTATCAAAATTATTTTGAGTATTTTCTTGATTTCTGGTGGCTTAAAAAGCATTTTATTGACAAGTTTAAAATGATCTTCTAGGAGAAAATTGCATGTGGGCCACTAAGTGGAATCCATGCGTCCCTCAACTTTGACAAGATTCCCAGTCCCTGCACTGACCACACAGCCCCACAGCATGATTGAACCACCACCATATTTTATTGTAGGTACCAGGTGTTTTTCTTGGAATGCTGTGTTCTTTTTCCTCCATGCATAATGCCCCTTGTTATGCCCAAATAACTCAATTTTAGTTTCAGCAGTCCACAGCACCTTATTCCAAATTGAAGCTGGCTTGTCCAAATGTGCCTAAGCATACCTCAAGCGCCTCTGTTTGTACTGTGGGCGGAGAAAAGGCTACCTCTGCATCACTCTCACATACAGCATCTCCTTGTGTAAAGCGCGCCGAATGGTTGAACGATGCACAGTCACTCCATCTGCAGCAAGATGATGTTGTAGGTCTTTGGTGCTGGAGTGTGGGTTGACTCTGCTTGGAAAAACAAAGAGAAATCGAGAGCCCGATATGGTGTAGTATTGTTAAGTTGGTTGTGGTTAAAAGTAAAATATTTTAGATATACTCACAAACATGGGTTACCCATAGGCAACCACTTCAAGTGCGGGTGAGGAGTATTAGAACCTGACCCTCAGGTTTTTAAGATGTCGCTCTCTGTAGATAGGAAACGGGGTAGCACCCTTCCACCGAGGGTGGACTCAAGATTTCAGCAAGGCTTGGTGTACAGAGGCGCCAGAGTAGAATAAAAACGTTTAAAAACCGTCTAAAAGAGGGGGATGTTCAGGTGGACTTACCTCCCTCAAAAATATAAAACTCAATTGAGTCACAATATATCAATACAAAAATGTTTATTGAACTCCTCTTAGTGCTGTGGAGTTCAATAAACATTTTTGTATTGATATATTGAGTTTTATATTTTTGTTGAGTTTTATATTTATATCCTTCCTCTAAACCATGATGGTGAACAATCTTTGGTCATTTGAGAGTTGTTTTGAGACCCCATTTTGCTACTCTTCAGAGAAAATTAAAAGAGGAGGGAAACTAACAATTGACCTCCTTAAATACTTTTTCTCATAATTTCATTCACCTGTGTATGTGGGTCAGGAGTCACTGAGCTTACCAAGCCAATTTGAGTTCCAATAATCAGTTCTAAAGGTTTTGGATTAAATAAAATGACAAATGTATGCACCTGCCTAATTTTGTTTAAACAATTATTGGACACTTTCTGTAAATCCAAGAAACTTAATTTCACTTCTCAAATACCACTCTGTGTGTCTCCTATATGATATATTTAACTGACATTTTTTATCATAACAACCAACGATTTATACAGGAAAATCATGACTGGTTGCCCAAACTTTTGCATCCCACTCTATCAGCTGTCAAAGATGATTACAAACAATCATTTCAGATGACTAAAGTCTGTCTGTTCAAGGCATTAGTTGACAGTTTTACAGATATGAAGAGGAAAATATCTGAATACTAGTCCTGTACAGAGCAGCAATGCTGGTGGATGAGTGTTGGGACTCACAGCCATGAAGACAGAGATCCTAAAATCTTCAGAGTAATTTGGCTTAATTAGTAGGCTGTGAGGAGAGAGAACAGGAATTGGTGAAGTTATTGCAACAAAAAAAAAACAATTTATTTAAAAGAAATGTAATTATAAATGAAAAAAAAAAGTACATGTAAAATGGTGTTGCAAAAACGTCTCACCTTTTTTCACTATTTCCACAATGGAGTGGCCAGCTCTTCACTGTTAGCAGCTTGCAGTTTCCCTGGGCTTCTTCCTCTTCCCCACATTAGCAGAAAAAACCTGGTCTTCATCAGTGAATCAGAAAAAAATGGGTGCCTGCAGTTCGAATACCAGCCAGGGCAACAACTGCAAGGCGTTTGTATGTTCTTCCAGTGTCTGCGGGGGTTTCCTTCTGACAGTTGACACCCGATGCTGACAGTTCTTCTCAGTACTAGGTGTAGTGTACAGCTAGCAAACAAGATGGAAGACTACAAGTACCTAGTTATATCTAAGCACAAACAGCTCAAGTAAATCTGCACTGAATGTGACAGTTTTCTTATTAGCCAGCAATAGCTATACTTAGCTAACAAACAAGCTTTTGTAAGTACACACATCTATGTATCTTCAGCACACAATACATCCTACAAATCACAGTGCTGCACACAATTCATCCTATAAATCACAGTTCTCAGTTGATGATGATTGTGGTATTTTGATGGTGGTATTTTTACACCTTGTCAGTAAAATTCATTTTAAACCACTAGCAAGGAAGAAAATACTCAAAATAATCTTGATAAAACTTTTCCATTTACTTTTTTCGTGTTGAAAAAATAATTTAAAGAGAAGATAAAAATTATCTCCTAGGAGAAAATCCAGGAGAAAAAAATGGGGATTGCATATGGGCTCCTCTCTATTTCTAGCTCCGCCTCCTACCACACAAATTTCAGGATGGAGTGAAAACCCCCTCCCTCTACCCCCCTTTATATCTGCCTGTGGTGGGTTCTCTGCTGATTGACTTCTGGGGTCTGCTGTACCTCCTGGAAGCAGATGATTCACCCAGCAGGTGCCCATTCCACGCTTCCGGATGAAATATTAACGCTGTACTGCCTCCTACACTTTGCCAGTGATCATTCAGCAAGAAAGCAACCACATGACGAATCAATGGGCCTTTCTCTTCTAAGCGAAGAAGGTCCAATTCAATGCAAGATCGAATTCTAAGTAGCATTGGTACTTTCATGTATATGTTTACCTCATCATGTCACATGTCACTTCAGGTACCCTTAAGAGCAAACGTCATCCAGATGAAAATGAGCTGTCTAGCATAATATTTAATGAGCATAGCTTTAATTTTCAGCCTCTTGGGATGTACCATAATGTATATTCTTATGTATCTATTTCCAATAGCCTTGGGCATTATGGTGCTGTGCTGATTGTGCTTTCTGCTTATTGATCGGTATTGTGTGCTGACTTGGACATGCGATCTGTGACTTGGTGGAAGATTCATAAGTAAGGAACATTAATCTGCTGGTCATTTACAGAAACGCGTAGCAGTCCATGTTAAGTGATGCACTTGCTTTATTTTTCTGCATGCTCATCCATCTTCCTGACAGATCATACATGACTCGTACATGGGAAACACAAGCACAGCAAGCAGGCTTCAAGTATATTAGCAAATTCAAAAATTCTTATATTTACAATAAAAAAAATGCAGGGCACTCCTCTGGCCAGACTTCAGTTAAAAGTACAACTAAAGGGAAAGAGGCGCCCTGGTGTGTATAATAAAACCGGGTTAAAAACGAGTAAAGTGAGGGGGCTTACCTCAATAACAAAATTCTTATATAAACAAAGAATTTTATTTAGCACATACAACGCGTTTTGCGGGTCGGAACCCGCTTCCTCAGGCCAATCACAATGCCATTCAGAACAAAACCAATAGCAAAGGGAGCCTCTCAGTTACAGGTGAAAGTCTGAGAAGCAGGTGGTTTGGGCATAGGCACTCAGCTACGCAATCTGCCTTTGGAAAATGGGTGAAGCCAAAACTGCTTTGTCTGTGTGGCTGGAGGACCAAGAACATTACAGTTAAAGCAAATGGGAAGTGAGGTGGAGGGAAAAGTTAGATACTTAGCTCAGTAGTTGGAAGCCTGTGGGTGGTCCAGAGATGCTTCCTTGGTTCTCAAAAAGCCTACCATTCCATTTCAGATCTTCTCTTCATCTTCTGATTGCACTCTCAGCCCTGGGGAGCATCCGGACTGGGCAGGTGCGAGTAAGGTCTGCACATGCCCAGTAGAACAAAGCTGCTTCTGCATGTCTTTTTTCCTTCGTGCTTCATTCTTCTGGGCATGTGCAGACCTTACTCGCACCTGCCCAGTCCAGGTGTGCTTGTCCATGGCCACGTGTGACAAATTTTGTTGAATAGGTATAAAGTCATGCTGCGCAAAAACAGTGTGCCTGTAGGAGTAAACCATTTAGAACGTTCCCCACACCCAGGTTTGTGTCTAGCATTTTTATATTGTTATAAAAAGCCTAACTCTAGCTTTCATGCTTCTGTGTCCTGTGAAATGCTGAATGATTTGGAGCAAGGTGTTGCTGTGGAGCTGTCCTTCAGCACCACGGCAACTGCTGCCTCACTCCCACGAGAGATGTGCACCTCTAGAACCAACAGGCTTCTAAGCACTTACCCGATGTCTGTCACAGCATTTCATCTTCTAACACTGTAGTCCTGGCAATAGCATCTTTGAAGTTCCAGCCAGAGCTCCCCATTTGCCCATTAGGTGGACCAGTGTTGGACCAATGAGAATTGGGATGTCAGGAGATTAATTAATTAATTAGGACAAGAAGGTTAACGTTAGCTATCAGGAAGTGTATATGATTAAGGAAGAGGTGATCATGGTAAATTTGAATCTATCAGGCCGGTAGAGGAGCGACGGGGGATTGACAGCTGCATTACATAGTGGTGCATCAAACATTGCAGCACTGGCAGAAACAGTGGATTCTTGATGGAAGCTGATTTAGATCAAATGGCCCAGTGAGGTAACTCAGTCAATTTCTGATTGGAGGAGTGAGTGAAGATATATGTATGGCCAGCTGCAGGCAAATGGCCTAGAATATATTAAAGCAGTTTTAAACTCTGACAAAATATTCAATAAAAATGTGTTTTCCTACTTTTTATAACCCATACAATTATCATATTTGCTTTTGTGCACAAGTATTATTATTCATGTAGAAATTATAAGTTCCCAAAGTTCAGTTTATTTACTTTGAAAGCTGCTGGTACGTTTTATTCATAACTGTTGTATTTCTATTGTAAATGCAGCCAGTAATGATTTCTGAGCAGTGTTTCAGTTCAGGACTCATTAGCAGAAGTTTCTGCACAGTCAGAAAATGTTTACTTAACCCATTCGCGTTCCGTTGTTTTCACTTGAGAAATGTTCACCTCCCATTCATTAGCCTATAACTTTATCACTACTTATCACAATGAACTGATCTATATCTTGTTTTTTCCGCCACCAGTTAGGCTTTCTTTAGGGGGTACATTTTGCTAAGAGCCACTTTACTGTAAATGCATTTTAACAGGAAGAATAAGAAAAAAAAATTGATTATTTCTCAGTTTTCAGCCATCATAGTTTTAAAATAATACATGCCTCCATAATTAAAACTCACGTATTGTATTTGCCCATATGTCCCGGTTATTACACCATTAAAATTATGTCCCTATCACAACGTATGGCGACAATATTTTATTTGGAAATAAAGGTGCATTATTTCCGTTTTGCATCTATCACTATTTACAAGTTTAAAATAAAAAAAATATAGAAATATTTCATCTTTACATTGATATTTTAAAAGTTTAGACCCTTAGGTAAATATTTACATGTTTTTTTATTATTGTAATGTGTTTTTTTTTATATTAAACATTTTATTTGGGTAGTTTTGGGAGGGTGGGATGTAAACAATAGGTTTATAATGTAAATGTGTGTTGATTTTTATTTTTTTTAACTTTTAGTTGTAGTATTACTTTTTGGCCACAAGATGGCGGCCATTCGTTTGTTTACATGACGTCACTCTAAGCGTAACATACGCTTAGAGACGCATGGGGGAGGTAACAGCCAGAAAAGGCGCAGCTTCCGAGAGAAGCTGTCGCTTTTTCAGCGGGGGAGAGGAATCAGTGATCGGGCACCATAGCCCGATTCACTGATTGCCTGGCTAACGAACCGCGGGCCGGGAGCGCGCGTGCATGCGCGCGATCGGCCGCGGGAGCACGCGGTAGCGCGCATGGTTCCTGGACGTAGTTTCTACGTTCAGGAACCAAAAAAGGTTAAAGTGAATGGGAACCGCATTTAAAAAAATGAGACAGATACTTACCCAAGGAGAGGGAAGGCTCTGGGTCCTATAGAGCCTTCCCGCTCCTCTCCTGGCCCCCTCATTCCAGTGCTGGCTTGTCCGGTAGCAGTATTTAACTAATTTAGTCAAATACTGCTTTACTTGGCCAAAGGAGGCTTCAGAAGTCTTCAGGGAGCCCGGGTGCTCCTGAAGAAGGGCGGCCCTGTACTTCACCTGCGCAAGCACGCTCTCTTGCACGCTCACGCCTGTGCAGTATGGAGCCGCACATCTTCGGGAGGACACGGTTCCCGAAGACTTCCAAATACCCTTTTGGTGGGGGATTGAAATGGGGGGGAGCCAGCACAGGATAGAGAGCACCGAGAGAGGAGACGGAAGGCCCTATACGACCCAGAGCCTTCCCTCTCCTTAGGTAAGTATTTGCTTCATTTTTTTTTAAATTGCGGTTCCAATTCACTTTAATTGTATCAAGTGAAGAATGTACACACAAGATAAGGTTATCACCAGTTCGGATGCAGGCTGCTCCTGCAGGAGAAAATGTCAGTCCTGTGATTTAACCCTTTGAATGCTGTTCTACAAAAAAAATGTGTATATTATATGCAGTAAATAATCTTTTAGAGCAAAGAAGAAACGCTGGGTTTCATTCCACTTTAAGTGATGGGCCGTATTTATCAATGTATCCTACAGACCCACGTTTTGAATTGCCTCTTAAAAACTCAGATCAGCAGACTGACTTTGTTAAAAATGATTAAAGGGACTCCGAGCAGTGCAGAAACTATGGAAAGATGCATATAATTTTAAAGCTCTCTTTCTCCTCTTTCCAATGATATATAAACCACCGCACCTACGCCTTTTAGTTTTCGCTATTTTCGCGATCGAAATTGCCTCGGCCGCGACTTCGATCACGAAAATAGAGAAAACTAAAAGGCGTAGGGCGACTATTTAGGTGTCGCCAGAAAGAGGAGAAAGAGAGCTTTAAAATGATATCCATCTTTCCATAGTTACATTGTATTACACAGGGCGACTTTTTCTGCTGAATGGAGCTGCTGACTTTGAGAAAAAGTCGCCCTGTGTAATACAATATAACTATGGAAAGATGGATATCATTTTAAAGCTCTCTTTCTCCTCTTTCTGGCGGCATCTAAATCATCGCCCTACGCCTTTTAGTTTTCTCTATTTTCGCGATCGAAGTCGCGGCCGTGGCAATTTCGATCGCGAAAATAGCGAAAACTAAAAGGCGTAGGGCGGTGGTTTATATATCATTGGAAAGAGGAGAAAGAGAGCTTTAAAATGATATGCATCTTTACATAGTTTCTGCACTGCTCGGAGTCCCTTTAAACCAAAACAATCCATCCATTTTTTTTTATCTTTTGCTCTTGGGAGTCCTCTCATTTTTCCCATTGCATGCAGTTACTATTGTCCCCGACCAACAAATTGTTTTTTGGGGGAGCAGTGAGCTAAAGAAAAAATGTATAGTCATTACATGGAGCAAAAACAGTTTATCCTTTCTAGAAGTACCTAAATATGGATTTTGTTTGGGCCAATTAATAAAGTTTTATATATTTTTACCATTATGATTAACGTGTACCCGAGGCAACATGTGACATGATGAGATAAACATATGTATGTACAGTGCAAAATATCTTTATAACCAGGCTATTTTAATTGTTTTATTTTGCTGCCTTAAAATAGTTAATTTTTAGGCATGGAAGTGACAGCTTCTGTCTTGTCAGTACCTTGTCGGGAATATAGTAAACAGCGCTGATAAGCAAATTACAGCCATAAAAGTTTTCCTGGCAGAATACAACTCCTGAGAGCAGAGGGAGAAAATGGTCAATAGTTCATGTACAGTTTTTTTCATTTAGGGACACTTAAAGGGAAAGTCCAAGGAAAAACAAAATCAAGATCTACTTACCCGGGGCTTCCCCCAGCCCCTGGCAGCCGATATGTGCGTTGCTGCAGCTCTGATGTCATGGGGTCCCCTCCGTTGCAGATCCTGACCTTCACAGGTCACCATCTTCTGCACCTGTGTGAGCGTGCTCACGTTTGTGCTCATGTAGCCTGGAGCGTTCTGCGCACGCACGGAAGTACTGTGCCCGCGCATAATGCTCCCAGCCACTAGATAACGACCGCGAACGGCGCGCCTGCACACTTGCACAGGCGCAGAAGATTCTGACCTGGCAAGGTTGGCATCTACAACGGAGGGGACCCCATGACATCAGAGCTGCAGCAAGGGACACACCGGCTGCCAGGGGCTGGAGGAAGCCCCGGGTAAGTAGATCTTTATTTTTTATGTTCCTCGGATGTGTCCTTTAAGGCTGGCACTGAGCAGAGGCAACAAAACATTCATTCTACTTTGTAAAATGAATATTGCTTAAATATGAAATGAAACCATGATATATCTAAAAATAGGGCATTTTTAGGAGTAGGAGGATAAATACAATTGTTTATCTCATCAGTTTATTTTCAGCTCGGGTTTACTTTAATGAACATCTTTGCTCCCCCTATAGGTTTGCTGTAAACAGTCAGCTAGGATCTTTCTATTACTTACCCAAATAAAATTGTTTGGGAAATTCATAGTGAAGTTGCGAAAATAGAATTCTTAACAAGTAAGAAACCATAGCTCAGTGTTCAGGATTAAAGAAATGTAGATTTGTTCTGATGATGAATGTGAGGCAGTAGCTGAAATACACACATTGCTAACCTAGGCACACAAAAGCATGAGGCTGCATAAACCACCCTATTAACAAATGACAGAAACGTTCATTAATGATTCACAAGACATGTGAAGTTTAAGAAGTCAGAGTATTTTTTAATGTTTGATAAATATGAAGGAAGCCAGGATATAGCAGCACATGTTAATTAGAAATTACATTTCTGTGATGATCTTTTTTTTTAATAACATACGCCTAAAGAAGATCTTTACTGAATACAACTTAATGAAAAAAATTGCTTATTTTTTTTTACAAAAACTGTTTAGTTAGTGTTTGCCCATTGTAAAATCTTTCCTTTTACCCTGATTTACTGGTACATTCTTACGTGTGTCACAGGTGTGCAACATCTTTACTGCTGGCAAGGTGAATTGCTGTGTAATGTTACCGAAGTGAGAAGAAACAACACCTGGGGCCATATGCAATTCACTTTTTCACCTGAGTTTTCTCCTAGGTGATATTTTTAAACTTGTCAATAAAATGCCTTTTAAGCCTCCAGAAGGCAAGAAAATTATTAAAATAATTTTGATAGTACTTTTTCACCAACTTTTTGGTACTTTTTTAGTTGAAAAGTACTGAAAAGTTATTTAAAATCAAAGATGAAAAATTATCTAGTAGAGGAAAACTCAGGTGAAAAAGAGATTCACTTTTTCACCTGAGTTTTCTCCTAGGAGAAAATGTTTCATCTTCGATTTATAATAACTTTTTAGCACTTTGTAATTGTAAAAGTACCAAAAAGTAAGTGAAAAAGTACTATCAAAATTATTTGGAGTATTTGTTTGCTTACTGGTTGTTTAAAGGGCATTTTATTGACAAGTTTGAAAATTTCACCTAGGAGAAAACTCAGGTGAAAAGGTGAATTGCATATGGCCCCTGGGCCCATATGCAATGCACTTTTTCTCATTTTCTCCTAGGAGATAATTTTTCATCTTCAATTTAAATTAACTTTTTAGCACTTTGCAATGGAAAAGTACCGAAAAGTGGGCTAAAAAGTACTGTCAAAATTATTTTGAGTATTTGCTTGCTGGTGGAGTAAAAGACATTTTATTTACAAGTTGTAAAAATATCACCTAGGAGAAAACTCAGGTGAACAAGTGAATTGCACATGGCCCCTGTTCTCCCAAAGTGCACTGAGATGGCTTTGTGACATATGGCCTCAATTCACTAAGATCATGCTGGAGATAATAAGGCAAGAGAAAACTTAACTCCACACGTGAGAGAGTTATCTTACCTCTTCATTCCTTAAAGAGAACCCGAGGTGGGAATTACTTTTACTATTGGGGCACAGAGGCTGGTTGTGCGCACTAAGACCAGCCTCTGTTGCCCCATCGTGTGCCTCCATGTCCCCCCTGCTCGCCGCTATACCCCCCGCATTGCTGGCTGTGTCGCCAGCTCAATGTTTACCTTGCGCTGTCAGTCAGCGCCGCTCCCCCGCCTCCTCCGCATCGGCGCCACCCGCCGCGTCACTTCCCTCCTATCAGCGGGAGGGAAGGGACACGGGCGGGTGCGCCGATGCGGAGGAGGCAGGGGAGCAGCGCTGACTGACAGCGCAAGGTAAACATTGAGCTGGCGACACGCTGCGTGTCGCCAGCAATGCGGGGGGTATAGCGGCGAGCAGGGGGGACATGGAGGCACACGATGGGGCAACAGAGGCTGGTCTTAGTGCGCACAACCAGCCTCTGTGCCCCAATAGTAAAAGTAATTCCCACCTCGGGTTCTCTTTAAGTTACCTCTCCTGTAGTTAATTTACCTCCTCTGTAGTTAATTTACCTCCTCTGTAGTTATTTTCACATGCAGCTAATTAACAGCCTGTCTTTAACTCTGGAGTTATTTTAAGGATTGGAGAGTTAATTTAAAGACAGAAGCATTAACTTTAGGCTTGCCTGAGGTAAAACGTTTCCTGAATACTACATGCCTTATCACCATGGTAACAACTCTAGAAGAGTTATTAAAGACAGGAGATAAGTTTAGTGAATTGAGGCCATAGCCTTGGCTAAACATCACTAGGAGGGTGGGGTTGTACACTACATACAGCAATCAATAGATATAGGAAGTGTTTATGATGCTGTTCTTCTTTTACTTGTAGTCGCTGCTGCTCTGCGCCCATTTTCGTCACAGTTATAGCTGCACCTCGGCGCCCACTCTCACTGTTCTTCAAGCTACAGCCCAGCACCCATTCCTCCTGTACTTGTAGCTGCTGCCCTGTGCCCATTCTCGCAGCATAAAATAGAAAAAACCGAGAGCCCAATATGGTGTAGTATGTTAAAGACAATTGGTAAGTGGTTTAGTGAGAGAATTTATATTCACAAACATGGGTTACCATTCAGGCAACCACTCAATAGGCAGGTGAGGAGATTAGACCTGTCCTCACTCAGGATTAAGAAGTCGTTCTCTGTAGTAAAGAAACAAGAAAGGGGCAGCACTCCCCTCCACCAGACTGAGGCGCTACACCTGCTATTGCCGAAATTCTGTTTTTTCCCCACGTTTATTGCCTGATGAAGCGGGCTGGGCTTGCGAAACGCGTTGCACTGTTTTTGGGGTACCGTATAATAAATGTATTGATTTATATGAAGACAGGATCTCGTGTCTGCTTTTGGGAGGCAAGCCCACCACTTCCTCCAAGCAATTTTTAAAAATGTTATTGACTTTTATCCTGCTGGCGTCTCCATTCTCACAGCAGTTGAGGGCACTTACTCATGCTCACTCTCCCTGCACTTGTAGCCACTGCCCGACACCCAGTATCGCATCAGTTGTAGCAGCTACCTGGCGCCCATTCTCCCCTCATCCAATATACCAAAATACCTTGTCAGCGCCTCCATTTACATTGTAGCCCATAATGGCACCCAAACTACCATCCATTATAACTGATTCACACCAGAGTCCTGCTGTCTGTTACAGCACACAAAGTTATAAGGCTGCATGACGTATAGGCTCACCTCCACATCAACTCTTTTCAGGTGTGCTGCACAAACACGAATGTTCCTCTGACAGCGGCAGACTCTGTTTGATTTGAGGCGGGATGTATTTTGATGCATTATTCCTGTGCTAAGTTGTATGCAGCAATGATTATTACTGTGACAGATCTCTAAATTCCACAGTGATTAAAATTGCCCCATCTTGGAAATTCCAGATTATGATAGAAGAGGTGATTTTCTGCATATTCAGCAAGAGATTTGCACATATGTTTAGAATTTTCATGAATGTCAAAAATCTTATAGCGAGCTCTTTCATGTGCGGCGAAAAACAAATAACGTTGCGGAAGAAGACCACTGCCCCGATGAAAGCCAATCAGGGAACACAATAGCCTCCAAATGACAGAGCTATGTATATGTATACACACTGGCCACACAATGCCTTGGGACAGGAGGAGCATGGCCAGCTATTAAGTAGGAATGAAATGGAATGAGTGTGTCTGATAGACTGTCCATTCTTCAGAGACGCATACCACAGGGCTACAGCCAGATGCATTGCATACTTAATGAATCTCCATTATGATGAGTCACTCAAAGGCCAACTGTAGAAGATGCTATTGCTGTAGTTAAATAAATGCGGAAGATATTGGTAGAAACATAAATGTATTGTTTTATTAAGGTGGAGACCTGGACAACATAAGTGATCATGCAAACCTGGTTTGGAGGTTTTTTTTTGTTTTGTTTAACAACTTCACCACTGAGGAGTTTTTCCCCTTATGGACCAGAGCAATTTTCACATTTCAGCGCTCCTCCCTTTCATTCGCCAATAACTTTATCACTACTTTTCACAACAAAATATTCTATGGGTTATATGCAATTCACTTTTTCTCCTGAGTATTCTCCTAGGAGATAATTTTTCATCTTCAATTTAAATTAACTTTTTAGCAAAAAGTACCACAAAGTAGTGAAGAAGTACTGTCCAAGTTATTTTGAGTATTTGTTTGTTTGCTGGTGGTGTAAAAGGCATTTTATTTACAAGTTTTGAAAATATTACATAGGAGAAAACTCAGGGGAAAAAGTGAATTGCATATGGCTCTATATCTTGTTTTTTGCCACCAATTAGGCTTTCGTTGGGTGGTACATTTTGCTAAGAAATATTTTATTCTAAATGCATTTTAATGGGACTAATAAGAAAAAAAAAAAAAACCTTAAATTTCTAAGTTTTTTGGCCAATATAGTTTTAAAAAAGAATGTGCTACTGTGGATAAAACCCACACATTTTATTTGCCCATTTTGCCTTTGTCACTAATTACAAGCCCTTATTTGCAAAAATAACAGTAATATACCCTCATGACATACATATAAAAAAAAGCTGAGTCCCTAAGGAAACTATTTATGCATTTTTATGTCACTTTTTTGTATACAATTATTTTATTTTGGTAACTATGGGAGGATAGGCAAGGGGTTAATTAATCGGGTATTTTATGATTTTTCATTTAATGTAATGTATGTAGGTGAATTTTACTATTTGGCCACTAGATATCCCCCCACTTTATTCCTCCTGTTTACTGTGAATAGTACACAGAGGAAGTAATGTTTGTATGCTTTACATTCATTTTTGTCAATGACCATCTCATTGATAAATAGGAACTGTTCACTGATCTGTGTACTAACAGGCAGCTATGAGAACGCATTCCGGGAGCGTGCACAGTGGCGATTGCGTCAAGATACATATATCTGCACCCCTGAGGTTAAGAGGAAGTCTCAAGGGGCATAGATATACTGTATTAAAAACAATAAGTGGTTAAATCAGGATAAAACAAAAAAAAAATATATATATTTAAAAAAATAATGTACAGTACAAAAAATGTAGTATTCAAACTGACAAGTAGTTTTTGTAATGTTATGAGTGATCGACCCCCACCGCTCTGGCCCCCTTCCCCTTGCACAGAGATTTTACAACATGCCCAGTCAGACTTTCCATTGATAAACTACACAAACTGGATTAAAAGAGAATTGGATATGTTGGAACAATAGATCATGGTTTGAGTCAATCAAAGTCATCAAACTGATGTGCTCAGATGTAACTCCATGGGGGGGGACCTGCCTTTTTTTTTACTCCTGTGACAAGCACTAGCAGGCTCCTGGGAGTGGAAGCAGGAAATGTTGGTTTGGGGGCCTTCATAGGAGCCAATAGGAATATCGGTAATGAGGGGAAATTCAACTGCCCGCAAAACAAAATATAGCTACATATAGCAGGTGCCCACATTTCCCCCCTGTTTTTTTTGCATATTGGTGGTGGCGCCCCGGAGGGAGAGTGTTGATGGTCCTCCATTCCTCCTCAGTCCGGACAGCAGTGCCAGCTCCTCCCTTCTGCTGTGCAAGTCAAATGAAACACTGTTGCTCTCCTGCTTCCCCCTCTTCACTCACTGTCAGACTCCTCACACAGCACAACAAGCGGCTTTTCCCCAATGATGACCTCTTCACCTTGCTCGCTCTCCTTTTGCTTCTCCTCCTACTCTGATTGCATACTGTAAGTGTAAACATACAGTACAAACATGCTGCCCCTGTAATCTCTGGACCAGATGCAAGTGTTTCACCTTGCTTCATGAGAGAGCACTGAAGGCATGAAAGCAGCATACAGTGCAGTCTAAGCGCTTCTAATGCCCTAGCGTATTGCACACACTGTGCACTGCTGAAAACACGACCACCAACGCACAAGTGTCAACGAGACCTAAATTATAAAAGCCCTCTGTGCTGCATTATAAAAGGTCTATGTAGGAGTTACAAAGGCAGAACTGTTTCTGGCCAATTTTGCACCTTCCCCAATCTATTAATCTATAAGATCATAACCTACAGCCCATAATTTTGTGGGCACCAATAAGAAAGTGATAGTGAATATAAAAATAATGTTGCTACTCAAAATATGTTCGTAAAGGATAAACAGTTTGTTACCAGGCCATATACATCTGACTGGCCTAAACTCACTGAAGCCATATACAGTAACAAACCCTTCCATTAATGATTTTAAGGTGTGTGTATCCACTTTATAAACATACTGTTTATGTATAGCCTGGGTCTTTACAGGTTAAAATATATCAGAGTGGCAACAATTGACACAGCAGTGCCCGTTTAGGTGGCAAAATGACCATCCATTCCTTTCTTAATGAACCTAGCAGGTGGCTATACGAATTCCATAAAATACAGTGTGCTAAGACTAGCTCTGTGGTGCCCCCTCCAATGGTTGTCACCCCAGGAATTTGCCTGGCTTGCCTGTGCCTAAAAAATGCCCTGCACAAAGGCATAAAAAAAATAAATAAATAAAAATAATGATGTCCTTTGGCAGTGCCGTTTCATTTCAGTAAACAGCAGACCTTCCGTTTGAATGCAAAAAATAAATAAATAAAAAATCGGGCATTAGTTCTGTTAATTAGCTTTGTTTTCTTTGGTGGGATTTTTATAAATAGAATTTTTTTCCAAGCGCAAAAAAAAAAAAAAAAGCCTTGTAAACATATTAAGCTCCTGAGTCCATGAAAGATAAGAGAAATTAGCAGCGTAGAGCAGTACATTAGCAGTGATACATAACACACCCCTGTTCCTGGCACATATAGAAGTAACGGACCCCTGGGTAGTATTATTCAGACTCTCGGAGGAGCATCATTATTCTGAGTGATGAACTCATCTTTTATCTGCAGCCAGTTGGACAGCTGCCATTTCTTGTAAGGGAATTTCTGATCCACCCATTTGGATGAGCAAGGTGCAGCCAGTGTTTCAGAGGGTAATGGCTGCAAATTGTTACAATGTTGCTTAGTTAAACATCATTTACTAAACTGCCAATGGTCAGTATAGAGGAGCTTAAAGAGGAACTCTAGTGAAAATAATGTAATAAAAAAAAGTGCTTAATGTTTACAATAATTATGTATAAATGATTTAGTCAGTGTTTCCCCATTGTAAAATCTTTCCTCTCCCTGATTTACATTCTGACATTTATCACATGGTGACATTTTTACTGCTGGCAGGTGATGTCACTGGATGCTGCTTGCATTTTTGGCAGATGGAAACTGCTGTTATTTCCCACAATGCAACAAGGCACCCACAATATGATGTTAGGGCCTTAGTGCTGTGAGGCGCTGACATCATTTGTGGGAGGGGTTTCACCACAAAATCAGCCATACAGAGCCCGTTTGAGAAAAGGAAAAGATTTCCCATGGGAAAGGGGGGTATCAGCTACTGATTGGGATGAAGTTCAATTCTTGGTTATGGTTTCTCTTTAAATTGCATAACTGTAATCTTCACCGTAAAACAGAACTATTAAATTACTTTTAATTTTCTGCAGCTAGCATCTGTATAATAAAACAAGTCTCTCCAAGAGAATTACTGCAGTTTTTTTTAGAAGCAAGTGCAGAGTGTAGCATTGAAACTGATTGCCAGTGCCATCCAGAGATGAATCATCCAAAAGGCAAACCTAGGCAGCTGCCTAGGGCCTGGAGAAAGTCTGGTTATAGTGGATGCTAGCCCTCGCCACATCTTACTAATAAAGCTAAGTGACCATCAGCGTTGGGCCTAGACTTGCCTAGGGCCTCATTTCATCTTAATACTTTTCTGTGCTGCCAATGTGTCTGTCGGACTGGAGGCTGTTTTTTTTTTCCCTGCAGGGCTGTTTTGTACTTCAAGTCAATCCATACAGTGCTAAGTAGAATATAATGTGAGCATATCAGCCCTCCTCTTACATCTTTTCACCCATATGCCTTGCATCACCTGCATCATAGGAGTCTGACCTTTACATTTTTTTGATTTCAAAAGTGCGCAGGGAGAGGTGTGTAGTGCTGCAGTCAACACTAACCCCCCCCCCCCCCCTCAACCCCCCCCACTCCCCCCAAAAAAACCTGCAGCCTGCCCATGTGTTCCTGTGCTGGCAGAAGGGCTATACGAAAATATGCCGCCGCAGTCCTGGGCTTCGGCTGCCATTTTCCCGTAGCCCTGCTCAGTTCTGCACAGCGCAGGAGATTTGCAGCATTTGGAGCTGCTGTAATGACAGCTGGTGATGATGCTGGAAGATAGAAGAAGAGTCTTCTGCCAGGTGAGTACATGTTTTTTTTTACTTTCAGGTACCCCGCTCTGACACCAGGCACCAGGGCTATCAGGGGGCGTTATTTGTATTTTGAGGCAAGGCTGCTGCGTTATTTGTATTTTCTGGTGAAACACTGCCTCATTATGTGCATTCTCTGGTGAAACGCTGCCTCATTATGTGCATTCTCTGCTGAAACGCTGCCTCATTATGTGCATTCTCTGGTGAAACGCTGCCTCATTATGTGCATTCTCTGCTGAAACGCTGCCTCATTATGTGCATTTTCTTGTGAAACGCTACCTAATTACGTGCATTTTCTGGTGAAACACTGCACCATTATGTGTACTTTTTGGTGAAACACTGCCTCATTGCGTGCATTTTCTGGGGAAATGCTGCCACATTGCGTGAATTTTCTGGGGCAACACTACCTCATTATGTACCATTTTCTGGGGAAACACTGCCTCATTTTCTGCATTTTCTGGGGAAACGCTGCCACATTGCGTGTCCTGTCCCTAGGCCTTTCATTTGTTATTTGGTGCCAATGAAGTCTGGCTCCTGCCATTTGCTGTTTGTGGGTGAGGGAGCGTTGTCTAATTACCTTTAGGGTCACTTTGCCTGTGTTTTGGGCCCATTGTCTTTGCATTACACTGTTACGGCAGTTAGCTCCACCCTCATCTTGTCATTGCCACACTCATTTTTACCACAACCCACTTTGTGCGCCGCACTCCTATTCTGGTCCAACCCCCCTTTGAATGACTTAAAGCGGATCCGAGATGAAAAACTAACTATAAAAAGTAACTTATCTATATATCTTATCTAAAGTTTAGTCTATATATCTTATCTAAAGTTTACACAGTAAATCAAGCTGCAAACAGCTTAAAAGCAATAAAATATGATTATTTCTTCCTGTGATACAATGACAGAAGCCATGTTGTTCGTAAACATTACACAGAGGCAGGCTTATCTGCATCTTGAGCAAAAAAACCTAATTCCCCCTCCCTCCTCCCCTCTGCCTCTGAAATCTCTGGCTAGTAATACCTCCCACTCCTCCTGCCCAGACTGAGCTCCCATGAGCCCTTGCTACTGTCTGAAAGTGCCTTGGCTCTCTGAAAACCTGTGGGCGTGGCTTGTTTAGTTTAGAGGGAATTAGAGTATTAAAACAAAAACAAAAAGTATTTGGCTTGAGGAATGCCCTATAAACAATAGGAAAGGAACACAATTATGCAATGAGTAAAAGTTCATCTCAGATCCACTTTAAAGAACTACTGAAGCGAGGGGGATATGGAAGCTGCCATATGTATTGCCTTTTAAGCAATACAAGTTGTCTGGCTGTCCTGCTGATCCTCTGTCTTTAATACATTTAGCCATAGACCCTGAACAAACATATGTAGATCAGGTGTTCCTGACGTTATTGGCAAATCTGACAAGATTAGCTGCATGCTTGTTTCTGGTGTGATTCAGACACTACTACAGCCAAACTGATCAGCAGGGCTGCCAGACAACTGGTATTGTTTAACTACCTAAAGACCGGCAGCCGCAGGATCGCCTAACGCCAATTGGCGTCAAGTCCTGGGGCTGTCTTTTGCATGAGATTGAGCTCACTGATGCGCGCGCATCTCCGCTTGGTAGGCGATTGCTGCTAGGAGACTGTTAGATGGCGAAACCGCCGTCTATTTACTCGGTACAGCGCTGCGATCTAAGGCAGCGCTGTACAGGAGACAGCCGTGTCACTCGGCTGTCCCCTCCACAGGCAGGAAAGCAATCCGCGCTGATAGGCTGAAGCCTATCACAGCTGATCGCACTGATAAGCTGACGGGGGAAGGGAGGGAGGGAGAGGGATAAAAAAAATAAATGTATTTAAAAATAAATAATTAAAATATTTGTAAAAAAATAAACAAACATCTGGGGGGCGATCAGACCCCACCAACAGAAAGCTCTGTTGATGGGGAGAATTATTATTATTTATATAGCGCCAACATCTTCCACAGCACTGTACAGAGAATATATTGTCTTGTCACTAACTGTCCCTCAGAGGAGCTCACAATCTAATCCTACCATAGGAGGAGGACGTGTGTTGGGAGAGCTCCTGGACTTCCAGGGAAGGCCTTGGTCTGAGTTGCTGGATCCGGTTCTTGGAGTACTTTCTGGGCATACTTTTTCACCTGAGGGCCCTGCTCCGGGCCTTGCCGGGCAGGGACCTGTCCTGAGCTAACTGGCCGCTCCAGCCATGGAGCGGCCAGCTCATTCCCCCCCTATGGCTTCACCTACTTACCTGGGGGACGTTGGGAATTCCTCGGATAAGGACCTCGCTAGCAACGCGGTTGCATGGGTCAGGGCAACGAAGGCATGCATGGAGACCCTGGAACGACTGCGATACAATTTTGCAAGGGCCCGTTTTCGTTACGGCATTAAATGGAAACCGGAGATGCTCTTGCAGGATAAAGACATGCTAGACCTGAGAAAACAAATCATACAACAGAAAACGAAGTTATCAGAACTTGAGTTGATCGGTGGTCCCTTTTCCGAGCAGTTGGGCTACAAGAAAAGGTTTAAAAAAATGTTGATGACCGACCAATATGTGGATGAGAGTGATACAGAGGATGACTGCATAATCCTGGAGGATGAATGCACCCCCCCGGAGAGACCACCCTGGCTGAAGAAGGAGGAGGTATCCCAGTCTCCCATCCCACCCGGGCAGGGGGTGCGTGCAGAAGACCCCAGTGAAAATGAGTTGCAAGTACCGGGTCCTGTGGCGGGTGTTCGGGTGAGTGCCGATGATGCTGGTGCCGCTGCCCTTGCTGCTGGGGGTCCTGGTGGTGTGATTGCTGCTGGGGTCCCCGGTGAGGCGGTGGGTGGTGACGCTAGTGTTGTCCCTGCTGTGGCCGCAGATGGCATACCCCCCTCTGACTTACCTGGAGGTGGTGGTGTGGCTGTGGCTGCGCAGGCCTCCCCGGACGCTCGCGTGGTTCTTGCCCCTGGTGAATCCTCGGTCCTTGCATCAGAGTCATCTATGGTGGCTGGTGTGGGGTCTGGGGTGAAGCTAGGAGCGGTGCCATGCGCCCAGGACCGTTGGGAAAGCTCTCCGCCGCCTGGGCAAGATGGCGCCGGCCTCCTGAGCGTTGTCCCGTCCGCGCCAGCTCAACTTCCGGTGAGCGGGGCGGAAGTGACGTCCTTCCCGCCTCAATACGGAATCTCCATTGTGGCCAATGCGGCCGAATACGGAATCGCGCCTGCCATTGAAGTAGCGGTAGATTCGCGTCTAAGCGGAATTTCAGACGCGTTTGACGCATCCAAAAGTCCGCATGAAGTCGGAAGTCTGATTGAAAGTAATGGTGGTGGATGCGGAATCCGTCCTGATGCTGCCATAGACGGAAACTCCATTGAAGTAAGTGGAGAAGAAGGCGGAATTTGTCTTAGTGATGCAGGGGATGCATCCCCACTGCCGTTGGAAGCAGGGGATGCTGAAAATCAGATGGCAAACATAGAGTTGCAGAGGGAGGTGACTGCTGAGAACGGAGAAGAGGATGGAATAAGAATTCAAAGGATGCAAGCTGGGGATGCAAGAAGTGTGATTGCAACCACGACCGTGATGCTACAGGAAGATCCACAGGGGAGCGGGGCAGCGTTCCTGGGACTTGTAGATTCCACACTTAATAAGGAACAAAGTCAGGAAATATTGCATTTAGCAGCGCAGCCAAGCCTGGAGATGGATTTATCTGTGGAGGAGCTTGTGGAGGAAGATATAACGCAAGTAGAAGAATCGGAGCAGGACGGCTCTGATGGTATGGATGTAATTGAAAGCGATGCAGAGCAGTTGGCTCAGAAATTTTTCTCAACTTCTGCTGAAGGAGAGGGCATGAGCTCATTTGAGGACCAGAGCGGAAGCGAGGACACTGAACAGCAGACTGGTGAGATGCAAGACTCTTTATCTAATAAGTCGTATAAGAAAAGAATTAAAAAAAAAGGGAAAAATAAAATAAGTAAGGCAAAAAAGTTAAAAACTGATGTTGGTGGAAAAAAGAGGAGGAGTGGAGAATCTTCTACTGCCCAAGGGGAGGTGGGTTCCCAGAGTAAAGAGGGTCCCCCTGCATTCATACAGGAGAGTGAGGGTGGGGATATCTTGATGGTGCGGGAGGGGGAGGGAGGTACTTTTAAGCAAAAAAGCAAAGGGGATAGGGATCTTGACCAGCTCTTTGGGAGAAACCTCCTTTCAGATTTTATATCTGAAGACAAGGGGGATTGTCAGAAAGGGAGTAGAAAAAAAAAGAAAAAAGAGAAACATCCAGAACCACCTCCTCTGGTGGTCGATAACATCATTACTGAATTTAAGACAATTGATTTAACCTACAGGTTGGAAAAAACCCAACTTGTGGTCGTCGACGAACATACTGGCGAGGCTGTCGTTTTGGCAGTGGAGCCGGGGGGATATTACGGGGGCCTGCACCTGGTTGGCAAAGGCAATCCCGATTGCGGCCTCCAGCTCGAGTTCCATGCAGATGGGAAAAAAATCACTGTATGTAATGACATTGTTACCAGATATTCTTTTTCAGGGCGGAAAGAGTGGATAGAGGTCATATTGGGACTCGGGCCGAATGCCCCCAGGTGTGAGCCCCCCCCTCCCCCCGCCTTCACTGCGGTTAGTCCCGTCCAGACGGTCGTCCCGACTCCTGCAGCCAATACTGGTGCTGCCGGAGAAGGTGTGGGCACTGACACTAACACCAGTGTTGTGGTGGGGGCTGGTGGAGATGCTGTGGCTGGGCCGAGGTTGCCAGAGCTAGAAAGCGTGATTAGAGTCGGCTTTCCCGAGCTTGGCCCTGCTCAGAATCCCGGGGCTTTGGTTCCTCTGGCAGCCTCGGCCCAGAGCATTTCAGCGGTCCGTCCGCTTTCTTACTCAAGGGTTGCTAGGGGCGCTGCTCCTGGTAGGAGGGTCCTGGCTCCCCTGGAGACAGGATTAGAGGACGGTGTCCCAGGTCGAAGAAATGTGGTGCGCCTCAAATGGGACCATGCCCTTTTGCCTGTCCCGACTAGGAAACAGTTCACTAAATACCTCTTCGACCTGGGAATAAGGCCGGCGGACCTCTATGCGCTCCTGGCTCCAGGGGATCCTCCGTCTTACTATGATGTGTCCTTCCTCTCCCAGCACGGAATGGAATCCTTCTTAGAAGAGCGCTTAAAGTTCTCTGAGAATGGGGAATGGCACGGGTTTAAGGTCATTCCGTTATCCAGACAGACGCTGGAGAGGAGGGCGCACATTGTAGTCCAGAATGAGAGCATTCCGGTGAGGGACCTGATGACTTGGGTCCAACATTACGCGGACATAATGTCCCCTCCGCACAAGGTCCTGGACGAGCTCGGGATCTGGTGGGGGGAGTATGAGGTGGCGATCCGACTCCATACAAAGGAGGGGGTCGTCACCCATATTCCCCGTTCTGCCCTCATAGGGCGGGACAAAATTATTACCTATTACCCGGGCCAACCCAGGACTTGCAACAGGTGTGGCAGGAGGGGACATTTGGCCAGCGGCTGCCCGGATCCGAGGTGCAGTCGCTGCCAGGAGTTCGGGCACTCTGCATCATCCTGCAGGAGAATCAAATGTAATTTTTGTTTCGAATTTGGCCACCCGTACACGGAGTGCCCGATCTCCTGGGCGACAATTATTATTATTATTATTATTTTTTATTTATATAGCGCCAACATCTTCCGTAGCGCTGTACATAGTACAAACAAATAATGGTGAACAAATATACAGGGCCCTCGGATCTGAAAGTCGCCATGTTGGCAAGGATGGGAGAGAGCCAAGATGTCCCTGTGGCTGATCCCAATGTGTGTGTAGAGTCTATCCCAGTCCCTAACGTGTCCACGTCCAGTGTGAACCAGTCCTCTGTAGCCCCTTCCCCCAGCTCTCTCCTAGCCAGCATGGCCTCTGTTAGGCAGCCTGGGCCTGAGTCATCGGCTCCCGCCCGGGATGCTGCTCAGGGCGGAGGTGCCCCTCCTCCCAAGGAGCAGCGTGCCAAACCTGTGAGGAGCAGAGAGGGGGGTGGACTTCGGCCCCTCAACGCTGCTCCTGCAGGTTCATCTTCAACACCCATACCTCCTCCAAGGAGGAAGAAGACTCTCCCAGCTGCCACCCCGGCTGCAGGTGGTCCTACACTTCCCCCTCTTGTCCCTGCAGTGTCCCTCCCCCCTCCTGCCCCCCCAGCTCCTGCAGTGTCCCTTCCCCCTCCTGCCCCTGTTGTCCCGACCCCCTCCCTGGTTCCCCCTGTTACTGCCCCTTCCATCTGCCCCGCTGCCTCGGCCAGTGGTAGTGGTTTTGCCCTTCCCAGTCCTGTCCCTACCGGTTATGTCTTTTCAGCCCCCTGTCCCACAGATGCAGCCCTTGCCCCTTGGAAAAGGGAGCACCTGTCACCAGCGGACAGGTCATACCTTGAAGAAAAATTTAAAACTAGAAAGAAAAAGGGCGTAAAACCCCTGTCTAGAAGGGATCCCCCTGAGAATCCGAGGGTAGCAGCCAGAGCAGCTGCTCTCCAAAGGAGATTGAAAGAAAAAGAAATAAACTTGTCAAACAGGTTCGGAGTCTTAGCCACCTCCCCTCTTGCCTCTGAGGAGGAGGAGATGGTTGTAGAAAGTCCTGCTTCCACTGGGGAGGCACAGTGACTTGTGTTTATGTTTTTTCTTTTGTAGATGTTGTCCTTTGCTTTATTTTACTGTCTCTGTTTAAGAAGAATAAAGGGAAACCTTCAATCACCCTGATGGCAGTTCCCCCACCACTCATACTGGCAACGATCAACGTTGCTGGTATTAAAATGACCAGAGCTCGAAAATTGGCTTTTTCGATTTTGGCTGCCCACGGGGCTGATGTTTTTTTCCTGCAGGAGACCAGACTCACCTCTGCAGCTGACCTCTGGTTGGCTGAGAGGGACTGGGTGTCCGGTCCGAGTTTTTGGTCACTTGCGGGGGAGCCTGGTAGTGGTGTGGCGGTCCTTTTTAGGGCCGACATGGTAACCTGCCGGCGGGTTATTGAAGTGGAGATGGGGAGGTGTCTGGTCCTAGACGTCTGTGTGAGAGGGCAGGATCTCAGGCTCATCAACATCTATGCCAACCCCAGGTTTAAGGGGGAGAGAAAACGTCTTCTTACACAGATCAGGCCATACCTTTTTTCAGCCTATCCAGTGATCCTGGGTGGTGATTTTAACACCATCACTAGGGCCATGGACAGGGCAAGGGCCCAGGTCCGGATAGGTGTAGATAGCAGGTTTCTAGTTAGATTAGTTAATGAGGCAGATCTGGTGGATGTGCACGTTCGCCACTCCCCAGGTCTCACGGGTTTCACTTTTCAGAGAGGTAGTAGTAGGTCCAGGATAGATAGGTTTTTTGTTTCAGAGAGCCTCATCACTTCAACTCCTAAGTTGTTGGCGGTGGAGTTCTCGGATCACCTTATTCTATCGGTGGGCTTAAACGCTTCGGATGCTCCTCCCAGAGGTCGGGGTATCTGGAGAATGAATTCGTCCCTGCTGCTGGAGGATGAGGTGAGACAATCCTTTGAGGAGTTTTTTCAAGCACAGGTTACCATCCTGGACTGCTTTGACAATAGGTCTGAGTGGTGGGAGGAGGTCAAAAAACGTGTTGTCAGACTTTTTAAGGGTCTAGCTACCCGTAGAGGTTTTGATAGGAAGTTGGCTTACCAGGCTCTAAGGGAGAAGTTGACTGTCCTTGTTTCTGAGGGCGGAGATCCGGGGGAGATCTCTGAGGTCAAACTTCGCCTTAAAGAGACTCTGTAACAACAAAAACCTCCCCTGGGGGGTACTCACCTCGGGTGGGGGAAGCCTCCGGATCCTAATGAGGCTTCCCACGCCGTCCTCTGTCCCACGGGGGTCTCGCCGCAGCCCTCCGAACAGCCGGCGACTGTGCCGACTGTCAGTTCAATATTTACCTTTGCTGGCTCCAGCGGGGGCGCTGTGGCGACTTTCGGCACGGAAATAGACGGAAATACCCAATCTCCGTCGGGTCCGCTCTACTGCGCAGGCGCCGGAAACTTGCGCCTGCGCAGTAGAGCAGACCCGACGGCGATCGGGTATTTCCGCCTACTTCGGCGCCGAGAGGCATCAGAGCGCCTGCGCAGGAGCCAGGAAGGTAAATAATGACGTCACCGCTGCCCGGACTGCACGGAGGGCTACAGCGAGACCCCCGAGGGACGCAGGACGGCGTGGGAAGCCTCATTAGGATCCTGAGGCTTCCCCCACCCGAGGTGAGTACCCCCCAGGGGCCGTTTTGGCGTTACAGTTCCTCTTTAAGCAGCAGCAGTACGACCGGTTGACTTCTTTGGCTCTGGAGAGGGATCATGGAAAGTACCACTCGCCTGACCCTTACCAGAGTTTCAAACAAAGCTCAGCGCTTAAGACGGTCACCGGTCTCAGGGATGGCTCGGGGTCTCTGGCGAAGTCCAGGTCGGAGATCCTAGCCATCGCTAGAGATTTTTATGCTGATCTGCTTGGGGAGAAGCCGCTTGACCAAGCAAGGATGGAAGATTTCTTAGATTCCACACCAGGTATGGGAGATGTTGATATTTCTGCCATAGACTTGACGACGGAGATTACTACAGACGAAGTAGCAAGAGCCATTGCTGGCCTTGCGCCTAAAAAGACCCCGGGTCCGGATGGACTGACGGCTGAGTTCTACAAGGCCTTCACGTCCATCCTGGCCCCTCAATTGGCCGGAGCGTTTAATGACTGCCTTGCTGAGGGTCATTTGCCACCCTCCATGAGGCAATCTGCCGTGATCCTGTTGTCAAAGGGTTGTGACTCTGAGAGGATTGAGAATTGGCGTCCCATCAGCCTTCTCAACGTCGACAGGAAGATCCTGGCAAAGATTTTGTTCTGGCGGTTGTCTCAGGTGACAGACGTACTTTCCTGCCATCAGCACTGTTCTGTTGTAGGGAGGAGTACACTCTCAGCATTGTTAGCTGTCCGGGAGGTCCTGGAACGGTGCAGGGCTGAGGGTTGGGGAAAGTACCTGCTGACGTTGGATCAGTCCAAAGCTTTTGATCGAGTCAACCACGAGTATCTGTGGCGGTTGCTTACTGTGTATGGTTTGCAGGGGAGGTTTGTAGATTGGCTGCGAACTTTATACAAAGAGGCTGAGAGTTTTATGCTGATCAATGGGTGGATGGGCCAGCTTTTTGAGGTGAGCTCGGGGGTCCGCCAGGGTTGTCCGCTGAGTTCTCTGCTATACGTGTTTGCCATCGACCCCTTCGTGAGAAGGCTAGATTGCAGCATGCTTGGTGGGGTTCCGGCGGGCGTCTCTGGGAGCTCATCTTTGAAGGTGGTGGCGTATGCCGATGATGTCACTGTGGTGGTCTCGGATGCGGAGGAGGCGTTGGTGGTTGCTGAGGAGATCACCCGGTACTCATTGGCATCTGGCTCCAAGATCAATCCTGATAAGTGCGAAACTCTCTGGATGGGTAAAGATGGAGAGTCCTTTAGACTTCCCGGATCTTTTCCCGTGCCTCAGGACGAAATAAAGATTCTTGGCATCAAATTTGGCCCGGGTGATTACGGCCTGCGAAATTGGGTTAGCAAACTATCAGATGTCGACAGGAAAGTGGTCCGCTGGAAAGGTTGGAGTTTGACCTATAGAGAAAGGATTGACCTGATCAAGACTTACCTGATACCAACATTATTGTATGTCAGTTATGTCACGATTTTACCAGCATCCCTGTATACCAGGGTCAATGGCTTGTTTTTCCAGATGTTATGGGGGAACAAGCTAAACCATGTGCGTAGAAATATTACCTATAAAGCTAGGCGGGAGGGTGGCCTAGGTATGGTCAACCCGATTGTTTTCTTCTCCTTAATTTTTATCAAGCACAATATTGGTAGCATGTTAATGGAGAACCCGCCTAGTTGGGTAGGGATCTTTCAGACTTGGTGTGAGCCTTACCTTGGAGAATGGAAGAGCGGTGGCCCAGTGAAAAGTCTGAGGAGACGTCATGGCTACCTCCCGACCTATGTCCTGCCTTGTATGAAGAAACTATTGCAGTGGGGATTGACAGTGGAGGTCATCAAATCGGTCGACAGGAAAGCTCTGTCGGCATGGGTGGTGGACTCCTACTTTCCTGACTCACTGGCTTTGAGGGATTGCCCAGGCACAATTTTGGAGGAGGGATTGCGTTTGTTGAACTCGCCGCGGATTCCGAACAAATTGTGGGACATCGCCTGGCTTACCTTCCAGGGCAAGCTTTATGTTAGAGGGCTCATGAAGTGTCGGGAGGTGGAAGAACGTGGTTGTCCTCGGCAGGGGTGCGCTGTTGAGGAGACCATGGACCACTTCTTGATGTCGTGTCCCTTTAATGTAGAAGTGTACAAACAGGTGGGGAGGGCTCTGAATATCCCGTTTCTGGCGCATCTTGGTTATGCCGAGTGGGCCTATGGAGCGTTTAATCAGCGCCAGGGTTATGATTTATGCACTTTGTACATAGTTAGTTTAGTGGTTAGGAGACACTTATGGTTGGCACGGTGTGATTTAGCCATTAGAAAGAGAGACTTGCCCGTCCAGGTGGTGGTGAGCACTATTCTTAGTGAGGTGGGAACTATTCGGTACTTGGAGAGGAAGAAGTTGGGGAGAGGAGCTTGGGTTCTGGCGTGGCAGAATATCAAGCCTCCTTGACTTGGCGGAAGCTTCTCCTGGGTGCAGCTCACTGTCTCTTTCTTTTCTCACCCTAGATTTTGACTTTTCTTGATATTTTTGAAGTATTGGCCGCAGGCACACAGGGAGTATCCCTTTGTGCTTCTTTTCTAAGTGTAGGTGAGGTGTTGTCCTGTCTCTTGGGTATTAATTTTTGGTTTTGTCTTGTCTTGTGTTTTGTCCTCAGTCCTATGTTTTGTTGGGTATTTTCGGGCGTAAAAGTCCCGTGGTACGTATGGGGTGTGTATGGTGTTGTGTTGGTGTTGTCCTTCATTTTTTGGGGGTAGGATATGTTGTATTCTTTTCTTTTCTTTTTTTTTCTGTCTTGTTAGTGTGAATGATGTATTGTAGGGGTTGTCTTTGCCTTTATTGGTGGCGGTTCATGTTGTATGTTTTTGATTTTCCTTTTTTGTCTGGTAGTCTCGTTTGGTATGGATAGTGGTGAATGGTGTCTTCCCGGTGCGATACTTTGTGTTTCTTGATATGATGGAGTTGTTTTGCCATTTATGACGTGGTACAGGCATTTTTCTTTCCTTTCTGTAAATACATATATGGGATAAAGTCTGTCTTGTTTTTGTTGTGTTATTGCATATCTATAATTCTGTTTGTATGCGTTGAAGTTATCTTTCAGCCTTATAATGGCATACTTTTTTTTAACCTTATTTATTTATGTATGCTATTACTTTGATTTACTTTAATAAAAAAAATCCACAATCTAATCCCTATAGTTGTTTGTCTATATTGTGTAGTGTATTTATTGTAGTCTAGGGTCAATTTAGGGGGAAGCCAATTAACTTATCTGTATGTTTTTGGGATGTGGTAGGAAACCGGACTGCCCGGAGGAAACCCACGCAGACACGGAGAAAACATACAAACTCCTTGCAGATGTCGCCCTGGCTGGGATTCGAACCAGGGACCCAGCGCTGTAAGGTGAGAGCGCTAACCACTATGCCACCATGCTGCCCCACGGTAATCACTTGTGTGCTGAGCTGTGCGGCCCTGCAGTGAGCTCTTAAAGCTGCAGTGGCCAATTCAGTGAAAACTGGCCTGGTCTTTAGGAGGGTTTAACACTGCGGTCCTCAAGTGGTTAAAAGGAAATAAACATGGCAGCCTCCATATTCTTCTCACTTCAGTTGTCCTTTAAGGATGCAGTGACCAGGCAGGCCATGCAACTATTCATGGAGGCATGCGCAAACAACTTACCTATTGCGATCCCTTTGAGAAAACCCCCTCGTCTTTTCAATGAAAAAAAAAAAATCTAAATAAGGAATTTAAACATTTGTCACATATTGCTGGAACTGATCCACACAAAAGCCCCCCAGCTCATTTTACTGAGTTACAATAGTATCAGATTTGAATGTATCGTGAATGACTGCGAGATGTTAGAGAAGGAGCATGATTATTGGGTGGTTTGGGCATGCTGAGACTCTATGCCTAATGTTAATAATTTATATTTTTCTTTTTAATTGCCAACGGCAGGAATGCTACGTGACACAATGCATAACAAGTAATTTCACAAAGTAAATTATAGATCGCATAATGACCTTTAATATACTATCACATTTTATTAAGATCTAGTCTACATTTTGGCATTACTGCTCTGATATAAATGTGCTGCACTTGTCATCAAGTCATAGGCTGCCGGATTTGATTGTTACTGATGTTATACAGCTCTTAAAGTACATTCAGAGAACGTATGACCCCTATATGGTATATAGTGTTCCAAGACATCCTGTATTCTGCGTAATTATATAGCCCTGTCTGCTCATACCTTTTAATAAACTGCAGTGGTATTATTTTACAAGGGTAGTTTATAAAGCCCATTATATGGCAAAGTCTGATTCAGACCTTCAAGAAGTTCCATCACTTAATAATGCCACTAAAGAGAGAATAGAGAGCAGTAACTGTTATTTTTTCTTTTTTTTTTAATTTTTAATATTACAGTGGACTGTGTTAAAGCCCATTGAAACACTAAACCAGGGGTAGGGAACCCATGGCTCTGGTGACAGATGTGGCTCTTTTTATGGCTACATCTGGCTCACAGACAAATCAGTAGGGGTTGATTCACTAAGCTAGTGTGGCAGCGCAAGTAACATTTTCAAAGTAGGCATGCTACTGATGTAGCGTGTACTACTAACTTACTCACGCTTCCCCCCCAAAACTAACGGCCGCTCCAATTGTCCCACCCTGGACCATGTCAGGTCCAGTGACTTTGTAGGACGAGATCCCGGCACTTTGATTCGCCCAATAGGCTGCCTGTCACTTGACAGGCAGCCCATTTGGCCAAAGTACGGGGATCTCGTCCCACAAAGTGAATCAATCCCCAAGTCAGCTAGCTAATTGTACAAGCTGTTAGTCGGTATTTCTCCTGTCTGGCTCTTGGGGAAATTGCTGATGTTGCTAAAACCCAAGAGAAGCTGAAGACATGTCTGCCACTTCCACTGCCTGAAGGATCAACTGTGTACACATCACCATGGCAACAGGGACGTGAGCCCTCTGCTGCGCATGCATGCACACTGTTCCAGTTTGAAACATATTGTATGGCCCCCATGGAATCACATTTTAAAATATGTGGCATTTCACGCCACACCCACAGCCAAAAAAGTTCCTGACCCCTGCCCTAAACTATCTAAACCAAAAAGAGAAATGCCCAAATAGCTGGCAACGCAGCCCCTGGGGCTGAACCTATTGCTTGTTTCTCTTACACAAAAATATATTAATCAATTAGATGAACAGTGCCTCTAATAATTATGTAAAACGTAGCATTTATTACAACTTCTTATCAATGAAACTGCATAAATAGTAATTGGTTAAAAATAGACAAGACAACGTTGTCAGTACATAGTGCGCACACAAGCATGCACCACCCACCAACATTACCGCAAGTGTTGCTGCTTAGGCAGGGATCCACCTAATGGCGTCTATTGGACAAGTTGGTCTGAATGCATTTAAAAGCCCTCAGGCAGTGTTGCAAACAGATCCCCATAATAAGCATCAGCACAGTAGCATCCATTGCTGGATGAGTTCTCTCCATATATCCGGCTGGTAACTGCCATTCAGGTATTGGCGTTGAAGTAAGGACGCATCAAAGAGTCAGCCTGATGAAGCTCCATGTGACTGAAACGCATTGGTGGGAGTGGCCAGAGCACACACACTGCGTGTACTGCTGTTTGATCCCCTGCTAACCCAGCTCCAGTAGAGTGTGAGGGCCCTTTCACACTGAGGCGGTGCGGCAAATTTACTGCACCCCACTGCAGCCTAATGCTAATCTATGGGGGAGTTCACACACACGGATCAATACCTATGTTACCGCGCGGCTCCTGTGGCGATCTGCATCGGCCGGAAGTCATGTAAGTCTATGGTAATGCGCACATTTTTAAAAAACCTGCCTCAATTATCTGCGTTGCGCATGCGCGAAAGCGTATTTTAGAAATAAGTTTCTGCACACGTCATCGATTGCCGAACAGGAAGTGAGCGTCACTTCCTGCTTGGCCGGATGCTAGATGGGGAATACCGCATACTAACGCAGTATTCCCCGAAGACCTATTTCTGGTGGTGCGGTGTGGCTGCCAATTTGCAGTGTGAAATCGGCCTGAGAGTCTGTTACCGGCGGTAGCCTGTATATGCTGAAATAGCTACACGAGTGGTGACAGCGCTTTATGCGAGCAAGAAGTGACGCAACTTCGGGAGTGGCAAGAGCACCCTGTGCCCGACTTTTTTATGTGTTTACTTTGACTGGTGAACGCAGCTCTGTGTGATATGTTGACTATTTTTGTGCTAATATTGTTATTCCTCACTATATGAGATGAAAAAAAAGGGAGAAAAATCTTCTATCTAAATTCTATGTGAATTTTGCCTCCGTACATGATTGTTACTCTAGTTGAATACCCATGCAGGGATTACCTTTGAGGATGTCTGTTCTTAGATTGGTACTTTTTCTCAGTGAGGCCCAGTGCACACCAAAAACCTCTAGCAGATCAGCAAAACGCTAGAGGTTTTTAAATCAGATTTCAGAGCGATTCTAGGCATGTTTTCTAAATATGCCTAGCCTTTTTTGGAGTGTTTTGGTTTAGCACATTTCAAATATTGTTACAGTAAAGCTGTTACTGAACAGCTTCTGTCACAAAAACGCCTGGAAAACCACTCTGATCTAGCGTTTTTCAGAGCGGTTTTCCACTTTCCTATACTTTAACATTGAGGCAGAAACGCCTCAGAAATCTAAAAATTGCTGCAGTTTGCGTTTGTGGAAAAAACGAACCGCTCTGGTGTGCACCAGCCCTTCGAACTTTTTTAAAACCAAAGTTAAGCATCTGGTTTACACATACCCTTTGTTTTAATAATACAACATACTTTTTCAGTAGGTCAGTTTTTGGCCTTCCATAAAAACCCAAGTGGTTCCAAATTCCATAACGTTCCCAGGTACTTTGTAGTCTAAGCAGGTGGATTTCAAAAACCATTAGTACCAGGATGTTATTAAAGCGGACCTGAACTCAGAACTTCCTCTATGCTCTAAAAGTTAAGCAACAGTATAATAATGTTTAAAGAAAAACATTTCTTTGTTATAGCTTACAAAACTCCTGCAATAAATCTGCAGTGTGTCTACTTCCTGCTTTAATGCAAGCAGATCCTGTGTTTTACATATTAGATCTGTCTGCTGAGGGCTGCTTGATTTCGTGTTCTGTGCTGACACAGCTGAGGGATCAAATTACACTTTTGATTACTTGAAGATGAGGGGAAATTAGACAGGCAGTTTTCCTTGTGTCCTGTGCAAGAGTTCTGGTCCATTTAAACTATAGGAATAAGGATTGGCTACTAAACTCTGAAGATGAAAGTATGATGGAATCAGGGCCGTTTCTTGTGCGGTGCGGGCAGGGCGACTGCCCTGGACGCAGACAGGAAAGTAGAAGAGGGGGGAGCGCGGGCAGAAGGACATAACCGCCAGGGAACTGGTGATGTGTGGTGCAGCCAAATAGAAGAAGAAGATTAGCAGCGCGATCACCTTCCTTGACGCCCCCTGGGCTGCCTGCATCAGACATGAAGTTATAATCACGTCACCACCGCGTGATGACACCTGATGTTCTGTGGTGGTACTGCAGGCTGTCAGTGCGCGGCGCCCATGGAGAAGTCAGCTTTCCGGGCTCTCTTTTGCTGTGTGTTTTCCTGGTCCCTCCTTCCTCTTGGATGAGCGTCTGGTCACTAGTCCCTCCTTCCTCCTGGATGAGCGGCTGGTCACTAGTAAGTAGGCAGATCTACTTGTGACTAGTAGCTGTGTGACTGTCCCTAAAGAGTAAGGGTTCCTGAGTCCACAGGGGTAGGGGGCACAATTTTTACACCCTTGCCCTGGGTGCAGTTTAGCCTAGAAACTGCCCTGGATGGAATATAAGTCCAGTTCGGGACTGGGCATCAGTTAGTGCTATCGGTAGAGTAGAGGGAGATTAGCGTTAGTGGTCATGGTTAAATGGCTAAAGTAAGGTATTAGGAAGGAGTTACTGTACATTTGAAGTGTTAAATAATGGTTACATGCTTTCCTTAGTGGGAATCCTCTGGATGGTTTCTTGCAGATGCAATCCTGGCCGTGGACTAGTGTTGGGCGAACAGTGTTCGCCACTGTTCGGGTTCTGCAGAACATCACCCTGTTCGGGTGATGTTCGAGTTCGGCCGAACACCTGATGGTGTTCGGCCAAACCGTTCGGCCACATGGCCGAACTAAGAGCGCATGGCCGAATGTTCCCCGAACGTTCGGCTAGCGCTGTGATTGGCCGAACGGGTCACGTGGTTCGGACCCGAACGCGCTCTGATTGGCCGAACTGTCACGTGGTTCGGGTAAATAAATACCCGAACCACGTCATATCTCCGCCATTTGTCTGTGGGTTTAGCTTTGGGTAGGCAGGCAGGGTAGTTCGCGCTCCAGCCACGCTAGCCAGGGTCCCCCCATTGTGTCGCTGCTGGGAATAGTAGTACACCGCTCGCTCAGCCACACTATATAGCATTGTGTTTACTGCCACTCTGTGTACCTCGCTCAGCCACACTATATAGCATTGTGTTTACTGCCACTCTGTGTCTGCTGGGAACAGTAGTACACTGCTCGCTCAGCAACACTATATAGCATTGTGTTTACTGCCACTCTGTGTACCTCGCTCAGCCACACTATATAGCATTGTGTTTACTGCCACTCTGTGTCTGCTGGGAATAGTAGTACACTGCTCGCTCAGCCACACTATATAGCATTGTGTTTACTGCCACTCTGTGTACCTCGCTCAGCCACACTATATAGCATTGTGTTTACTGCCACTCTGTGTCTGCTGGGAATAGTAGTACACTGCTCGCTCAGCCACACTATATAGCATTGTGTTTACTGCCACTCTGTGTACCTCGCTCAGCCACACTATATAGCATTGTGTTTACTGCCACTCTGTGTCTGCTGGGAACAGTAGTACACTGCTCGCTCAGCCACACTATATAGCATTGTGTTTACTGCCACTCTGTGTACCTCGCTCAGCCACACTATATAGCATTGTGTTTACTGCCACCTGTTTATTGAACCTCTCATCTTTATTACATTTATGACTGCATGGCGGCAAAAAGCATTGCTATATCCGCACGCTATTTGTCCTCATGCAAGGCCTGGGATGTTGTGTCTCAAAAAGCGTGGCCTTCTCCTCCTGCGCCTCCTCCTGTTCCATCACGTGTGCTGCTGCTGCTGCTGCTGGGTTAGCGTTGCCGGTCCCTGTTTATTGAACCTCTCATCTTTATTACATTTATGACTGCATGGCGGCAAAAAGCATTGCTATATCCGCACGCTATTTGTCCTCATGCAAGGCCTGGGATGTTGTGTCTCAAAAAGCGTGGCCTTCTCCTCCTGCGCCTCCTCCTGTTCCATCACGTGTGCTGCTGCTGCTGCTGCTGGGTTAGCGTTGCCGGTCCCTGTTTATTGAACCTCTCATCTTTATTACATTTATGACTGCATGGCGGCAAAAAGCATTGCTATATCTGCACGCTATTTGTCCTCATGCAAGGCCTGGGAGTTGTGTCTCAAAAAGCGTGGCCTTCTCCTCCTGCGCCTCCTCCTGTTCCATCACGTGTGCTGCTGCTGCTGCTGGGTTAGCGTTGCCGGTCCCTGTTTAAGTGTTTATTGAACCTCTCATCTTTATTACATTTATGACTGCATGGCGGCAAAAAGCATTGCTATATCCGCACGCTATTTGTCCTCATGCAAGGCCTGGGATGTTGTGTCTCAAAAAGCGTGGCCTTCTCCTCCTGCGCCTCCTCCTGTTCCATCACGTGTGCTGCTGCTGCTGGGTTAGCGTTGCCGGTCCCTGTTTAAGTGTTTATTGAACCTCTCATCTTTATTACATTTATGACTGCATGGCGGCAAAAAGCATTGCTATATCCGCACGCTATTTGTCCTCATGCAAGGCCTGGGATGTTGTGTCTCAAAAAGCGTGGCCTTCTCCTCCTGCGCCTCCTCCTGTTCCATCACGTGTTCTGCTACTTGTGCTGGGTTAGCGTTACCGGTCCCTTTTCCTGGAACCTCTTCTCTGTATTACATTTATGACTGCATGGCGACAAAAAGCATGTTACCTGTGCAAAGAAACATGACATTTTCCACATTTAAAAGACCGTTTTTCCTTTGAAACTTTACAATCAATTTTCTCAAAAACTATAAGCTCTTTTTCAAATATTTTTTTTCCTCTTGTACCCACTCCCAAGGTGCACATACCCTGCAAATTTGGGGTATGTAGCATGTAAGGAAGCTTTACAAAGCACGAAAGTTCGGGTCCCTATTGACTTCCATTATGTTCGGAGTTCGGCGCGAACACCCGAACATCGCGGCGATGTTCGGCGAACGTTCGCGAACCCGAACATCTAGGTGTTCGCCCAACACTACCGTGGACGATCACATCCGTACTGGGCATATGCGAGTAAGGACTGGGAATGCTGGTAGAATGAAGCCGAAACATGTAGTACCAATCATAAACTGTAAAATATACCTTTATTCACACTGTTTTAAAATCCAAACCCTCACGCCACTATAATATTACCCTAAAAAGCAGCCACCTTCTCTAGCATGTATACAAGTTTAAAGTTCATACAGTTTGTTCTTTATGCGTTATTAGATGTATTGCATCCAAAATTAAGTTATTAGGTATTTTATATTCAAAACACATCAAGCATCCACAGAGATGTTTGAAAAAATACAACTAAGGGGCAGGTGAGTATTCAAAAGTATTTTCACTACTCAGACAAGGCGACTGGCACAGCCTGAGTCTGTCTGAGAAGACTGCAGCCTACAGCACAGGCAGTCCTGTCCATGGCTCGTACCTGCACACTAGCACGGAGCAGACCGGGCTTGACTTTTCCTGCTGAGCCCAAGTGGTGACTCCATGCTTCCAGTGTTGTAACTACAATTCATAGGGGCCCCCAGCAAGACTTTGATGCCCCCCCCCCAACGTTCACCCCCTTTCCCTTGCTTCCCCTTGATGCCCTTCAAGGGAGATGGGGAACATCTCACAAGGGTCATAAAACAAGTTTGGCCATCATGATCTTTACACTCATAACAAGTGTAGCTACAAAAACATCTGATCTGAAGAATAGTCCCCTGTATCAGAGGAAGGGAAGGTTAGTAGTTGGGACCCCCCGCAGCTCTGGGCCCACCTGCGGTTGCAGGGACTTCTCCCCTCTAGTTATGCCCCTGCATTCTACCGTGCAGGCGTGAGATTGCGGGTGAGCTTTGTGGAACTTTGGGGGTCCCAGCGATGGAACAGAGGAATGGAGTGGGATGGGGGAAGCTCTGTAGGATCCAGAGGCTCCCTTCTCCCGAGGTAAGTATCTAAATTTTTGATTTTAAAAACTTCCAGATTTACTTGAAAATTATGGGCTCGATTCACAAAGCGGTGCTAACCCAGTTAGAGACTTTAGGCGTGATAACCATTGCACCACGCTGGTGAAAAGCCAGTTTAGGCATGATAAGTTTAGGCGTGATAAGTTTACTTTAGGTGTGATAAGTTTAGGCGTGATAAGTTTAGGCGTGATAAGTTTAGGCGTGATAAGTTTAGGCATGATAAGTTTAGATAAGTTTATATCGCGCGCAAAATCCCGCACACAAAGCAGCACCATTAAACTCTATGCAAAGTGCACCAGACTTTGCTAGAGCAAAACTTTTGATCAGCTGTGCACTGCGGTGCTAACCCAGTTGGTGCTTAAACTTATCACGCCTAAAATTATCACACCTAAACTTATCACGCCTAAACTTATCACGCCTTAACTTATCATGCCTAAACTTATCACACCTAAACTGAGTTTAGGCGTGATAAGGGGCTTTTCACCAGGGTGCTAACTGTTAGCACCGCTTTGTGAATCAAGCCTTATGGCTATCGGGGCTGTATATGGTGCACAAGATTAATGCCAGGATGAAGATTACAGCGGGAAACTGTATACCCTGAGTCGTCTGAATGTAAATTAATTTTAATTCCATTTAATATCTTGTGCATATGTTAAAGTTTCGTGTTTACAGCACCAGCCGTCATCACAAAAGGCTTTTAAGGACATCTTTGCTCACCAGGCATTGTCTCATTTTAGTTGCATTTTCAAAAGGCTGAAAATTCTCTGTCTATGCATTGTACAGACTTGTCACAATGGGTTAGTCAAGGGCATTAAACTTTTCTGCCGATGCGTAACTGACAAAAAAGTTTCCTACTGCTGAAACTTTTAATGAGCATATTTTCAACAACAAATCTTCTATAGTAGATGGGTAAAAAAGGATTATTACTTCTCACTCGCTCTCTGTCCTGAAATTATGTTTTAAGGAATGTTTGTCCTTTCAGCTAAAAAGATTTTTATTTGAATGTACAACTTTTTGTTATTCATTATACAGTGTATAATGATGATATTTATAAAACATTTCATATTGTACATAGAGGTTTATAGGTTTTAGAAAGCAAGGGCATAACTATAGCCCTTGCATGAATGCTAGAGAGAACTTGGCTGATACAACCGTTCTGTGTCTTGTATGTACGATAGTGATGATTATCAGGGACGTAACAATAGACCCTGCAAGGGATGCAGCTGCAGGGGGGCCCAGAAACTGCAGGGGGGCCTGTGGAAGGAGACGTTTCTTTTCTCTGTCCTGAGAGACTGACAACCAAAGGCACGGAGAGAAAAAAACCTTCTGCTTGGGTCACAATTGTTCTAATGACTGCATCTGCTCAGCCACTGATGAGGAATTATACAAAGTTTTGCAGACAGAGATTTGTAGATAGACCCTATTAAGTGTGCAGCAGGGTCTCTTGTGTACAGCGCCCTTCCCCCAACCTCTCTACCCCTCCCCAACTGCTGCGTACTGTAGTGATGCTGGATAAGTCTGAAGAGCCAGTTCTGTTCCATCAGAGATGGACAGAGTGAGTGTAATAAGCTGAGGCTGGGATCACACTCCTCTGTCAGTTTTCTGTATACATTTTCTGCACATCATGTGTGTCTGTATGTGTGAAAACATGCATGTTTTATCACAGAAGCTAATGATTGATAGAGAAAATGCATGCACTGCTTCACTGCTGTCTGTTTTTATCTGCATGGGAAAACACATTCAAGTGTGCACTAGCCAACTGAACGACAGTGGTTCACAGTTTACATGTGCACAAAGCGGGGAGAGGGGTCGCCATCTGAAGTTTCGCAGGGGGGGGCAGTGATTTCTAGTTATGCCCCTGATGATCATGTCTAGGAGAACTCATGGGGAAGCATGTGATATGTTTGATCAGCTGATAGATTTGCAAAGCTCTGATTTGCTGTGATCACATCCTACTTTAGCACATGATCATGACTAGTAAACCAGAGACTTATGCTGGGAATACACGTTTCGTTTTTGCCTTCGATTTAGCCTTCGTTTCGATTGTGCCTTTTGTCCTTTTCGATCCCGAAATAATCGATCATACGGTTAATATCACCACCCACAGTTTCGTTTTTTTTTTTTTATTCTGATGGTTTCGTTTTTCCAATGATCGAAGTCTGCAAAGAAACGAAACACAGTACAGGGACGGACGGCATAAACGAATATATAATCGATCTGAACAGTCATCAAGCCTACCAATGGTTCGATTAGATGGATAAAGAGAGATAATATCAAACATGTTCGATCACTAGTCGGTCATTTTTGGGGTCTATTAATCGAAACTATAATGAGATTATGACTATTTTCACATACGTTTTCAACACTCGATTCGTTTACCAAACGAATTGAAGGCTAAAACGAAGGCAAAAACGAAATGTGTATTCCCAGCATTACATAACTATCACCTGATCAAATTTTTTCTTGCAGCAATTGTCTAGAAGTGGTACGTTTTCTGACATAAATGCAAGGGTGACAATATTTTTGCCCATGACTGTATGTAGTCACATAGATTGTTTTAGAAATCCATTTCTTCTGTATGTTAATAGAGTGTTGAGGTTTTTTTTTACTGTCACCCATCACATTAGCTTGTTATAAGCAATTAGCATACAGACAGTATGGGGAATTATCAGGAATGCACAAGGACTGGCTGTTTGATCAGTAAGTAATGTGATCCAGACATAATTACTGTATTTTTCAACATATAAGACGCACCTAGGCTTAGAGGGCAACAAACAGGAGGAAAAAATATATACTAACCTGATGCATCTATGGTCCAGAAGAGTCTTGAAGATGTTCTTCCTCAATTATTGTGTTCCCCATGTGTCCCCTTGTGTCCTCCTGTGTCCCCTTCTGTTCTCCTTTGCTCCCCCTGCGTGTCCCCTTCTGTCCCCATGTACCCCTATACTCCCCCGTTTGTCCCCCTGTCCTCTTTTTATTATTATTATTATTATTTAATATTTATACAGTGCCGACATCTTCCGCAGCGCTGTACAGTGAATATAGTCTTATCACTATATGTCCCTCAGAGGAGCTCACACTCTTATCCCTACTGTAGTCCTATGTCCATGTATGTATCGTGTAGTGTATTTATTGTAGTCTAGGGCCAATTTGGGTGAAGCCTATTAACTTATCTGTATGTTTTTGGAATGTGGGAGGAAACCGGAATGCCTGGAGGAAACCCAAGCAGACACGCAGAGAACATACAAACTCCTTGCAGATGTTGACCTGGCTGGGATACGAACCGGGGGCCCAGCGCTGCAAGGCAAGAGCTCTAACCACTACACAACCGTGCTGCCCTGTATTTTTCCTTCTGTCCCCCCTGTGTCCTTCTTGGTCCCCCTGTGTGTCCTCCTTTGGCCCCTTCTTTCCCCCTGTATCTCCCCGTGTCCCCATCTGTCCTTTTTGGCCCCTCTTTGTGTCCCCCTTTGTCCCCCTGTGTTGTCCTCCAGTCCCCCACGTCCTCCTTTGTCAGCAGACCTCTCCTCTCCTGAGTGGCTCTCCTTAGTAACGGTTTCTGCTGATCGCATCACCAGCAGAAGCAATCACTAGGGGAAGCTGTGTGGGAGGGGAGAGGTCAGTGTTTGCCGCTGGAACTGTGGATCAGGTGAGCTGCGCTGCTGTAAATTGTATTTGCACACGGGGAGTGGAGGAGACAGGCAGGAGGGCCAGGGGGAGAATACAGGGAGTCCTTGATGTCAAGGCAGATCAGCGATTCGTATCCGTGGGCGATCGTAAGTCGGAGACTTCCTGTATTTGGCATATAAGATGCAGGGACTTTTTCTTCCCATTTTTCGGGGAGAAAAAAATGTGTCTTATATGCAGTTTAGCATTAGTGTTAAGACAAGAAGCTAAGAATGAACACTACAGACAAAGAATGCATATGAGGCTTTGTACATCAGGTGTGCAGAGGGGAAGTTTTCTGTCTTTTCTCATATCCATAAAGGAACAAGATCAATAATACAAAAGCCTTTCTGAGATACCCAAGACCACTGACATTCATTCGGTACCCAACGTTGATTCATCATTTCCTTACCACTACAATGCAAATCTGTAATAATGATCAATAACATTCAACGTTGGTTCACAATATGTATTTTATGAAAGATCTTACCTTATTTTTTAACTCATGATTATCTCTCCTTGGGGCATGACAATTTTACTGATGTTTATGCAACCGACGTAACCTCAGTTGTTGCACATAACAGAACTCACGTTATGTATACAGTGTGCGCAACGCCCTTATCTGTCATAACTGACAATCTACTACTACTTATTAGAGATGGCCCAAATGGTTCGTCGCCGAACGGTTCCCGGCAAACTTCCATGGTTCGCATTCGCGGAGAACCGCAAACTTTTCCGGAAGTTCGATTCGCCCCCATAGTGCATCATGAGGGTCAACTTTGACCCTCTACATCACAGTCAGCAGGCACACTGTAGCCAATCAGGCTACACTCCCCCCCCCCCCCCCCCCTTATAAAAGGCAGGCAGTGTCTGGCATTGGACTCACTTGCCTGCAGTAACTAGAGAAGGGAGAGCTGCTGCATAGAGGGCTATAGAGAAAGCTTAGTTAGTCTCTTGTAGGCTTGTTAGCTTGCTCCTTGCTGATTCTTATTGCTAAAAAAGCACCCCTCAACAGCTCTTTTGAGAGCTAATCTTGTTCTTGTGATCTATTTTTTTTTTGTGTGGCCCACTTGCATTATATACAGCCCTGTCAGTCAGTCGTAGCTGGCCTTTGGCCCCTTGGTGGTAATTCCTACTGTGCCACTGACAGGCCCAGCACATTCAGTGACTACCTGTGTGTGTGACAGGCAGCTGCAGAATTGTAATCCCATCCCAATCACTGCAAATGTTCACTGTTCAGTGCACCTACCTACCTACCTAGCTACGTGAGTGCCTGCATTGTTAATACCACCAGTCATTGCACCTGTTCACGGCGGTACCTGTGTGTGTGTGTGACAGGTGCACATTTGTAATACCCATCACTGCATATACCTACCTATTGTTCACAGTGCACCAACCTACCTATGTGATCGCACGCAGTGTCACTGTGCCTGTCCGGTACCTGCCTGTGTGTGATAGGTGCACTTTATAATACCCATCACTGCATATACCTACCTGTTGTTCCCTTCAGTGCACCCACCTACCTACATGAGCGCACGCAGTGTCACTGTGCCTGTCTGGTACCTGTGTGTGTGTGACAGGTGCACATTTGTAATACCAGTCACTGCATAATTGTTCACAGTACCTGTGTAATATAGCACTCCGAGCATACCTGTTAACTGCACCTGTGTGACAGCTGCACATTGTATTGTAATACCAGACACTGCATACCTTTCACCGCATCTGTGACTGCACATTGTATTATACCTGGCATTCAGTGCATACCTTTCACTTGAATGGAGGGCAGACTTGCCCTCCATAACATATTCTTGTTAAAGGTAGTAAAGTCCATTAGTGTCATTTACAGCAGGGCCTCGAAAGTCCTCCTGTATTGTTATTTTTTGTCACTACCTCGGGACTTGCATGCCATGCCTGCTGCCTTCCTTGGATGTGTGGTGGTACCTGTTTCTCAGGCCCCAACTCCGGACCGGAATCGAACCCTGACTCCCCGTCCGTACGCTTTCTTTAACAATGGTAGAGAAAGAACCATCGACAGTATGATCAGCGATGGACTACTGGGTGTGCAGGCTTGACCTGTGGCCAGAGCTGTCCCAATTTGCCATCCAACTTCTGTCTTGCCCTGCCTCAAGCATCCTGTCAGAAAGGACCTTCAGCGCAGCTGGAGGCATTGTCACTGAGAAGAGAAGTTGCCTAACGGGGGTGCTCGGATACCCCTTTTCAAAATCCGGATTGGATCCGGATCCAGATTCCCAGATATCCGATCCGGGTCGGATATCCGAGTTCAAAATTTTCTAAACCGAATCAGATATCCAACCTTAGTATCCAGGGTATCCGGGCAAATTCGGATATCTGGATAGAAAAAACGGAAGTGGCCTTTAAATTGCTTTAAAGATGTTTTTAGGGTAAATGAGGCATGTAGCATCATTATTTTTTAAAGGGGTACACTAATTGATGATGTAATGACTTAAAATCCCCCCCCCCCCCCAAAGAAATGGCTGTCAAGTAACATCAGGACTAGGTTCCAGACAGCGGTCGTGCAGCCCACATTGTGTCCAAAGTCCAACCGCACAACTGGGACATGGCAGTTTTCAGCCCAGACACCTCCAAAAAATTATGCAGCAATTGTGTTTTGGGGTAAATATAGGTGGTATCAGCACAGCAGCAGTGGCCTGTGGCACCCTGGCGGTGGGAGCAGCAAAGGCAGCAGGAGCAGGGCAATGCAGCAGCAGCAGGTGTAACGTGTGCCAGGAGCATGCCGGGTGTGGCACTTGGCAGTGCCACGTGGCATGTGGCACATGGCACCTGTAGTACTGCAGTCAGTGCTAGTAGTTGAGTAGTAGTACTACTGTGTTAGCTTTCTACAGAGCTGCTGTGCTGTAAGCAGAGCCAGTGTGACAGTTACTGTGCACTAGTGTCTTCTCCTCTGCTGTCTGACTGTCACTCGGCACTTGGCACGTGTCACATGGCACTTGGCAGGTGTCACGTGGCACTTGGCACGTGTCACATGCCAAGTGCCACGTGACAAGTGCTAAGTGCCACGTGACATGTGCCAAGTGTCAAGTGACACGTGCCAAGTGCCACGAGCCAAGTGCCACGTGATATGTGCCAAGTTACACCTGCCAAGTGCCATGTGACACGTGCCAAGTGCCGAGTGACAGTCAGACAGCAGAGGAGAAGACACTAGTGCACAGTAACTGTCACACTGGCTCTGCTTACAGCACAGCAGCTCTGTAGAAAGCTAACACAGTAGCACCATATACAACAAGTGAATCTATCATTCCTCTCCGACACTTTGGGACTTACAGGAAGAACTAAGGCATTTAATGCAAATGGAAAAACTGGAGGCCAGTATAAACAAGGAGAAAGGCACTAAAAAGTTTTTTACCAAATGGAAGCCATTTCTCCTAAATACAATCACAGATTCTGACTTACAGCAATTGGTAACACCATTCAAGTATACCTCCTGGTACGCAAGAGCGCAGGGCAGTTTCTAGGCTAAAATACACCCAGGGCGAGGGTTAAAATCCCCCCCCCCCCTCCGCGAAGCCAGGTCTACATGTCCGCAGTGTAGATTAGCCAGGTCTAGTTGCACTCAGTATAGGTAGCCAGCTATAGGTCCCCCCAGTATAGGTAGCTAGGTATAGTATAGGTAGCCAGGCATAGGTGCCCCAGTATAGGGTAGCCAGGTAGGTACCTCCAGTATAGGTAGCTGGTATAGTTGCCCCCAGTATAGGTTAGATAGGCAGGTGCCCCCGGTATAGGTTAGATAGGCAGGTGCCCCCGGTATAGGTTAGATAGGTAGGTGCCCCTAATATAGGGAGTCAGAATAGTTGCCCCCATCCTAGGTTAGATAGGTAGGTGCCCCCAGTATAGGTTAGTTAGGTAGGTGCCTCCAATATAGGTAGCCAGTATAGTTGCCACCAGTATAAGCTAGGTAGGTAGGTGCCCCCAATACAGGTTAGATAGGTAGGGGCCCTCCAGTATAGGTTAGATTAGGTAGGTGCCCCCCAGTGTGGTTAGATTAGGTAGGTGCCCCCCAGTGTGGTTAGATTAGGTAGGTGCCCCCTAGTATAGGTTAGATTAGGTAGGTGCCCCCCAGCATAGGTTAGATTAGGTAGGTGCCCCCCAGTATAGGTTTGATAGGTAGCTTCCCCCCAGTATAGGTTAGATTAGGTAGGTGCCCCCCAGTATAGGTTAGATTAGGTAGGTGCCCCCCAGTGTGGCTAGATTAGGTAGGTGCCCCCCAGTATAGGTTAGATTAGGTAGGTGCCCTCCCAGTGTGGTTAGATTAGGTAGGTGCCCCCCAGTATAGGTTAGATTAGGTAGGTGCCCCCCCCCCCAGTGTGGTTAGATTAGGTAGGTGCCCCCCCAGTATAGGTTAGATTAGGTAGGTGCCCCCCCAGTATAGGCTAGATTAGGTAGGTGCCCCCCAGTATAGGTTAGATTAGGTAGGTGCCCCCCAGTATAGGTTAGATAGGTAGCTGCCCCCCAGTATAGGTTAGATTAGGTAGGTGCCCCCCAGTATAGGTTAGATTAGGTAGGTGCCCCCCCAGTATAGGTTAGATTAGGTAGGTGCCCCACAGTATAGGTTAGATAGGAAGCTGCCCCCCCCCGTAATGGAGGGGGGAGCCGCAGCCGCGGGGAGGGCAGCCCGACCTCTCCCTACCTTCCTCTCCGGGCGCCCTCCGTGCTCCCCCCTCCGAGTCTGACTGCACAGGAAGCACTGTGTACAGAGCGCATTAGCGCAACTCACCTCCCTCCCTGCTTCCAATCGCCGCCGGTCTCCTCTTCTGTCTTCTCCTCATAGCCGCTGACACGCTGCTTCCGGGTAAACAGGAAGCAGCGTGTGTATGAGCGGCTATGAAGAGAAGAGGAGACTGGCGGCGATTGGAACCAGGGAGGGAGGTGAGTTGCGCTAATGCGCTCTGTACACAGTGCTTCCTGTGCAGTCAGACTCGGAGGGGGGAGCACGGAGGGCGCCCGGAGCGGAAGGAAGGGAGAGGTCGGGCTGCCCTCCCCGCGGCTGCGGCTCCCCCCTCCGTTACTGCGCCCACAGTCCTTCGGCGCCCAGGGCGCCCGCACGGGCCGCACGGCCCTAGAAACGGGCCTGCAAGAGCGGACTTATCTGGAACTCTAGGAAGTGGAAGTAAAAGACTAGTGCTATAGAAGATAATTTAGCGGAGGTTTTGAACAAGGGCTGTTTGAGGGTGGGGGTGGGTAGGGGTTTTCTCTTGAAGAATTGTAATGCAGATCATTTATTTACCTGAATGTATACTTTACATGTATGGTTTAAAGAACGAAATTAATAAAACATTACAAAAAAAAAAACTTGGGGGCAACTCTAGCTACTTAATGTTGAGGGTGCATTTGGCTACCTAATACTAAGGGGCACCTGTAGCTACTTATGATGGGCAAGGGAAGTAAGAAAGAAGTGATAGCTGGGACAGGCAGCACACTTGCAGTGCGGTTCAGCACGGTTTGTAGATTCCTAGAGGGCACAGTCTAAGGTGCCAGGACATGTGTGCCTATAGGCTCCTCTAAGGTAAATCCGGGCCTGCCCATCTGGGTTGCCATACATAAGCTGGATTCTCGGCAGACCCTCTGCATCTGCTAAGAACCATTTAGCACTTGTACTCAAGGCTTTAGCTCTTATTATAATTGAGGTGAAAAATAAGTAAGCTGACATAATTCAAAAGAAATGCTTTGTATACTATCTCCAGCATTGTATCATTAAGATCGATGTTAGTAAATACTGCGAATACTTCTGTTTATGATGCTAATGAGAACCTAGTATTTTTCATTATGAATTGCAGTGTACACACTTAAAGGGATACTGTAGGGGGGTCGGGGGAAAATGAGCTGAACTTACCCGGGGCTTCTAATGGTCCCCCGCAGACATCCTGTGCCCGCGCAGCCGCTCACCGATGCTCCGGCCCCGCCTCCTGCTCACTTCTGGAATTTCTGACTTTAAAGTCAGAAAACCACTGCGCCTGCGTTGCCGTGTCCTCGATCCCGCTGATGTCATCAAAAGCGCACAGCGCAGGCCCAGTATGGTCTGTGTCTGCGCAGTACACTCCTGGTGACATCAGCGTGATCGAGGACACGGCAATGCAGGCGCAGTGGTTTTCTGACTTTAAAGTCAGAAATTCCAGAAGTGAACCGGAGGCGGGGCCGGAGCATCGGTGAGTGGCTGCGCGGGCACAGGATGTCTGCGGGGGACCATTAGAAGCCCCGGGTAAGTTCAGCTCATTTTCCCCCGACCCCCCTACAGTATCCCTTTAAAGAGGAGCTGTAGTCAAAATAACAAAATTATGAAAATAGTTTTTATTTATTTTTTGTACAGTATTTATTTGTAAATTACTTAGTCCGTGTTTGCCCATTGTAAAAACCTTTTCTTACCCTGATTTGCTTTCTGAAAATTATCACATGTGGCAACATTTGTAGTACTGGCAGGTGATCTCTGTGGAATGTTTGCTTACTGAGTATTCTGAAGCCAGTAGAAAATGTACCTGGTCTCCCAGAATGTGTGTGTGTGTGTGTGTGTGTGTGTGTGTGGTGTGTGGTGTGTGTGTGGTGTGGGTGTGTAAGTGTGTGTGTGTGTGTGTGTGTGAGTGTGTGTGTGTGTGTGTGTGGTGTGTGTGTGTGTGTGTGTGTGTGTGTGGTGTGGGTGTGTAAGTGTGTGTGTGTGTGTGTGTGTGTGTGTGAGTGTGTGTGGGGGGGTGTAAGTGTGTGTGTGTGTGTGTGTGAGTGTGTGTGTGTGTGTGTGTGTGTGTGTGTGTGTGTGTGTGTGTGTGTGAGTGTGTGTATGTTTGTGTGTGTGTGTGGTGTGGGTGTGTGAGTGTGTGTGTGTGTGTGTGTGTGAGTGTGTGAGTGTGTGTGTGTGTGTGTGTGTGTGTGTGTGTGTACGTGTGTGTGTGTGTGTGTGTGTGTGTGTGTGTGTGTGTGTGGTGTGTGTGTGTGTGTGTGTGTGTGTGGTGTGGGTGTGTGAGTGTGTGTGTGTGTGTGTGTGTGTGTGAGAGAGTGTGTGTGTGTGTGTGTGTGTGTGTGTGTGTGTGTGTGTGTGTGAGAGAGAGTGTGTGTGTGTGTGTGTGTGTGTGTGTGGTGTGTGTGTGAGGGGGGGGGGTTCTGCATGATCAAAAAAGCCTAGGCTAAGTCAAAGTGGGAGGGCTGTACACCAATATACAGCAATATATAGCTATATAAAGTATTTCTGATGCTGAAACCAGCATATTTAACGTACAAATTGGTATCCTTAAAGCCTTACTGCATTCTTCTCTTTGTCATTACTGGTCCTCTTTCAGACTTCAATGAAGATCCTAACATTTTCAGCAACTTTTTTGCACCTTTGAAAAATATTGCTACTACATATATTATTCCCAATAAGGCTCCTATTCCCCTTTGATTGGGTCACGTCTGATCGACCGTATTCCATTCATATGGCGCCAGAGGAACAGTGGGTGACAGAGCAGGCACAGGCATTAATTAATTAAAGCTTTATCTGCTATCTGGTTGGGGTAAATGAAAATCAGATGTTGTTCTTGTTGCTTGTTGCATATTCAGATTGTTAAATGTCCTACAACAATCTGTTGAATTCTAATAAGTTCATGTTTCCCTATGCTTTGTGCACATTAATTCACAGGAACAAAACCATCTGTTACAGTAACGTCTTAAAGGTTCGAACAACTGCACGCTGCTAAAAACGAACGGGGAGCGGAAACCCAAATGTATCCATGGTGGGAGGAGGGCTGGGCTGCCTGCTATTTGTTTTTGGAGAATTCATATGCGCCAGATGAACCCTTGTCGGTAAATATTCCCAGTGTAAAGTTTAGGGAGAGATTGAGAAACGTTTGTGTTCTTTTGCTGTGGGAGGCATCAGAGCACTTTTCTGAACTAAACATAGATGGGAAACCTACATTACTCAATATTGTGGCTTGATCGACCTTTTCAATTTGATAATTGGATTGAATCGGAAATGACGCAACGTGGCTGCAGAGATCTTAGCAATAGGGGGTGCAGAGGTTGAGACCGCAGAGGGGGCCTCCTTGAAATTCAGTATTAGCTCTTTATTGGTCCTGTGCTCATAACAATTACTTTTATAGATACTGTACTTGGAATAGTGGTAATCATTAACAAACTGCTCCCCATCCCCTTCTTGCACATGTGACACTGTAGTTGTCATTGGCAGGTTTTGGTGCGCCATATCAATTGTTATGTATAGAGTGCTTGGGGGGCCTCAATGTAAAATTTGCATCGGGGCCCACAGCTCCTAAGCTACGCCACTGATCGGGAATGCTGGCAAAATTTTGGTCACAAGGGCTCAATCGGGTGCAAGTAACGTCATTCTATATCACGATGACTGACAGACCCGATGGACCCCTCCTCCGATGTCCCTCAAAGTGCTTAAAGCAATCTTGAACTGAAAATTAAAAGTCAAAATAAACATACACACGTCATACTTACCTCCCGTGTAATCTACACATCAATGTCTTTCTCAACTCCCGCGTCCTGTTTGTTCACTGTGATTAATGGAATTCTCCATCCTCCATTTTGAAAATGGTCATTACCCCATACTAGCTTCCTGGTCAGCACACTGTTAAACTGTAATATCGCCTATGTTAGCCATTGGGTAACATGGACATTACCTTCCTCCTCATCAGCTGTACTTTCAGCTATAACTGACAGCAACTGATATAAACTTGAAAGCAATGGATATGTTTCAGTTGTGACAAAATATTGTCAGAACTGGAAGGGATCACAGTAAGAGCTGGTCCACACTAGGTCCGGAAACATATCCGTGGCTGCGTTTTTCAAACCTGATGAAAAACGGAGTCCCGGATACTAATGTTTAAAATAGCAGGCAGCCTCACCCAAGTAAAAAACGGATCCGTCTGCGTTTGCGGGGATCCGTTTTCAAAACTTGAACGGAAGGTCCGGACCTGCTGCATTTTCATGCAACGGATCAGGACCACGGATACACGCAGGGGTAGTGAAAGCAATGAGAAAACGCATCTCCAGCTCCACAGGCAAAAAACGGATGTGAAAACGGATAGCCTGAGCTTTATGATTGGCCCAAAAAATCCTCCCACTCCTTCCTAATGATAGAGACGTTTTCTGTCAGGGAAAAACCTGAACGGAAACTGATACAAAACTGATGCAAAACTGATGCACTTTCATCAGTTTGCAGTACGGTGGGTACTTCCCCTGATCCGGACTGCAGTGTCCGTCCTGCAACCGGGTCTAGTGTGGACCCAGCCTAAGAAGAAAATGGTGAGCTTCTGTGAGGAACTGACATCGAGGTAAGTATGTAATATTCATTTGCATTTACTTGCTTCTGGTTCACTTTTAAGTGCCGATTCCCCCCCCCCCCCCCCCCCCCGTGCCTGTGTGCAGTGTAAAAATATCACCTCACCACCGGTGCAACTCCTGGCCTCCAGGGTTCGGCATCAACATGAGCACCTGTTCCACAGGACACAGGCCCATGTTGCGATGTCACATTTCCCCAGTCACATGGTACAGGTGCTTGATAGGACCCCGGGGGAGGCCAGGAATTGTGCCAGCGGAGAGGTTAACTTTACACTGAGCATGGGCAAAGGGAGAAGGGGCAAACTCAGGATTTTCAATGGGGGGGGGGATTCCTGAAAGGTCTCCCTCAGCCACGCACAATAAAGTATATTAATATGGTAGAATATCATGCTGGGTACACATAATTCAATTTCCCGTCCAACCGTCCAACCACCAACGGGATGGATCAAAAGCATTTTGGATACAGATAATAATGAGGACAGCCGACATTGGTAGTGAAGGGGAAAGTGAAGCATTCGCACAGCAGGACATAGGGCTGTGCTCATACCTGACTCTGTTAACTTCCCCAGAGCTGCTCCATGCTCTGTACACATCCAAAGTCAACTATAGCAGGGAAAGAAAAGGAGCAGTGCTGGGAGCTGCAGGATACCTGCAGATATTCTGGCCTGTGCCTGTCCCCAGACACTTCACCAGCCCTGGTCTGAGGGGGGATTCTGGTCAGCTGTAATCTCTCCCGCGTTTGCCTATGGGAAGGGGGGGGGGGGGGTCACTTCTACACTTGGTGGGGTGGGTAGCCTGGCAGGTGGCAGCTGGATCATTTCCAATACATTGAAAATCTATTTGAAATCGCTATATAATGTGTTGAAACGGATCTATCTAATGGTCGATCTGGCCATACATGGAGTGATGTAGGGCCACCTTTGCACAGGCTGTACACTGACTACTTGTACCACGTTGTATCAAATTGTAACATTTTCAGTGTTGTCTCATGAAAAGATATTATAAAATATTTACAAAAATGTGAGTAAGTAAGTTACTCTATATAAAAAAAAAAAAACCTAAATAAACTATTTCACTTTCTTAAAATTAGACTTTTTGTTTTTTTATTGCTTGCTTGTTTGTTTTTATATACATTGTGCCCAAAGCCCAAATACATACTGTATCAAGATAAAAGCCATCTTCATCTTTCTATATATATATAGAAGCCCTTCACACTTCATTACACCTGGAGGTGGCCATTCAGAGGTACACAAAGCCTCCATTTGGCCACTGAGGATGTAACCAAAAGTGAGTGAGGAACTTACATGCTTGTACAGGTTACATTAGTGACATAACATGGGGTGGTGCAGCTAATTTCTAAACCAGTGGCTGTTCTTTTTAAAGCGGTATTGTCACCATAAAAATCAAATTTCAACAGCAACTGGTCTGAGTGTATTAAGTGATAAAGATGCTAATCCTGCATTCAAAACTTGCAAAACTTTTTCTGCTGTTATCGTTTGGAGTTATCACATACTTTATGGAGCACTGGCCCTAGTGCCAAACAGTGCCAAAGAGTTGAATGCTAAGAGTTCTTTTTATCTGTAATATATTCCTCCTCTTAAATTTATTTCCCTGCCTAGCTGCTTATCAGAAACACCCTCTGATCACTTGTGTTTACAAGCAAGGCTGAGGTGACTCCGCGATTGGATGTGTAAATAAAAAAAAAACAGTGCAGTTCCTAGTATACACCTCTGTGGGAATGTCTGAAGACTCTGGGAGGAGGGCAGCTAATGAATATATAATGAGCAAGAGAAGGGAGGGGGGAAAGCAAGAGTCAGGGAGGATATGATGTCAGCATTAGCTTGGTAAGATGGCCACTGCCTAGAATAGTATTTTCTGCTTTTCCTTTATAAAATTCACAGGAATCATTATGTGGCTAGCACAATACATCTGATATGGAAGTAGAAGTAGTATTTATCTACTTATATATGTGTTTTTTATTTCTAGGTTAGCATGGGTGTCGCTTGTTCTTTAAAGCAACAGGGACAGCGATACTATCTCAGTAAATACACATATATAAGTAGATGAATACTTATTCTACTTACATAACATATGTATTGTACTGTCCATAATTTGATTTCAGTGAATCTTATATAATAAATAAAGAGAAAACTGTCACAGGCATTTTCCATCTTTACTACCTCTGACTAAAGACAATCCTCATGTCATTTCCTACCTTACTCTTTTTTTTCTCCTAGAAACTGTCATATCTAGCTTGCTTTGTAAACACCTTCCCTTCTCAGCTTCGAACTGTCCTCAGCCAATCAGTGAGGAGCAGATATGTGGGAGGGGAGATAACAAGCTTCCCTCTCCTCAGCAATGTATCAGAATAGTGCTAGGCTGGGCGAGATGAGATTCATTACAGCAGAAACATTTATGATTATATTGGAATGCTTGCAAAGCAGGGTCAGGATGTGGGCTAGATAATAAACACAGACCAGTGGATAAATGGAATTCGATTTTGTGGCTGCTTTAAAGTGATGGCAGTCCAGGTAAATAGCACAGAAGATGCATACATAAGGCACCAATGTTTTCACATCTCTCTTTAATTTGACGCTTTTTGATTTGGTCAAACAATGGCAAAAAAAATTGGTAAAACTGACTAGCTCATCTGTAGTTTATATGTGACCTCGATGGAAGTTTTTTTTTTATTTTCCGCTAAGCAAAAATAGTAATGCAATAGAGTTACACTTTAAAGTTCAGTCCAGAATTAATGTTTAATGTTCCCCACCTGAGATATAGAAATGTTTAACTGTCTTTTCCCGCACCGTAGCTTCCACTAAATTGTGTTTGACCCCCCAGGAATTTACGATCTTTCCAGTTTATTATACCTACAATAGGTCTAGAGTGGCTTATGGGACACTGATAAAGGTATGAAATATTATGGAGTGGTGCGGATCACATGCTATAATATAAATATTAGGCTCAAGGCTTTTATAGGGAACGTTGAGGCCAAGCAAAAACCCATAAATTCTGAAAGCAGAAGATCGTTATGATGCCATTAAGTGCTATTCCAGCAGTACTATTTCAAGGACAGGATATTATTTTCCTGTTCTGATATCTTTTTATTAGACCAATGTATCAATTATATATCACAGTTGTAGTTTTATGACCTTTCATGACCATTTAACTGTTTGCTAAGCGAAATGCACTGAAAAAATTATCAACAGTCAACTTAACATTATTTTTAGCTATATTTTTCTGTAAATTAATGTTTTGTTTATTTGGTTTCATTTTCAGGTTTGTATAAGGGAATTATTATTACGCAGTTATGTACTGCTGAGATCTTTACAGTCAGTATAAGTAAGGAATTTTTTTATTGAAATTTTTATCTGCCACTGAAGTGTTTGCTCGCATATTTTTGCATCCTCAACTGCCGCTCTGGACCATCAGGCTTATTAGCAGGATCCTGCGGGACTTTTCAGTGTAAGAGGTGTGTGAGGTCTATGCATACCTGTAGATTTGTCTGGATGTGAGTGACGGTGAGGTGCAAAGTTAGAGGAGCTACTTGTAGTGGTATGATCTTTTATTGCTACATAATTGATGTTATTAAATAGTTTTTAAGTGCGCAGGAGTATTATTGTTTTATTTTTTGTTTAATTTGAGAGGATTGGGGTACAGATCCATTTTTCTCCTTGCAGCCAACATTTTTTGCCAAGCTCCTTATTGTGGTGCTGGTAGGTGCGCGGCAATCATATGTAACTTATATCGTAGTCCCTACATTAGTCTAAGGCGGGGTTGGGCAAACTTTGCGCAGGCCGGGCCGCATGCCGCGGGCCGCGTTCCTTACTTTCCTCTACTCCCCCTCCCTCACTGCAGACTCAAGTGTGGGCGGTAACTGAGGGTAACTTAAAGCTCACCTGATCACTGATTCCAGCATCACGTCTCCATGTCAGCCCGCGTGTCAAGTGAAATGCTGTCAGGACGTGCCAGCATGTAATATGCTGGTACGTCCTAACGGCATGTCATGTGACACATGGTTGCCATGGAGATGCAATGCTGGAATCAGCGATCAGGTGAGTTTTAAGCTACCCCCAGTTACTGCCCACTCGTGAATCTGCAATGAGTGAGAGGGGGGGGGGGGGGGGGAGGAATAGCACTACAGAACACTGCAGCGTAATTTGCCCAGCGCTGATCTAAGGTCAGTTTTCTGAGGAACCAATTAACTTATCAGTATCTTTCTGGGATGTGGGATTGCAGTGAGTAAATAGTGAGAGAATATAGTATGTATAAGAAGGTCTATAATGATAACATTGAAAGAAGAACTCCAGGCAAACATGTGGCAATTTTATGCAAGTGTAGTATATAATGCTGAAACCACTTGCTATCATCCTGTGACTGCTGCTCCAAGTGCCATAATGCCATCTTTAACCACTTAACCTCTTGAGGACTGCAGTGCTAAACCCCCCTAGTGACCAGGCCATTTTTAATAAAATAGGCCACTGCAGCTTTAAGGCTAAGCTGCAGGGCCGCACAACATAGCACACTAGTGACCCCCCCCCCCTTTTCTCCCCACCAACAGAGCTCTCTGTTGGTGGGGCCTGATCGCTCCCCCCATGTTTATTTTTTTTGTAATAAATATTATTGTTGGCTTTTTTTTTAAAAAAAAAACCCTGTTTCTTTAAATACCCTCCCTCCCTCCCCACAGCCAGCCAATTATGGCGATCGGCTGTCATAGGCTTTTGCCTATGAGAGCCGATCGCTCTCTTGTCCCCCAGGGGGACAGCCGTGTCACACGGCTGTCCCATGTGCAGCGCTGCTGCTGTTCGCAGCGCTGCACCATGTAAATAGACGGCGATCACGCTGTCTAACAGTCTCCCGAGTGGCAATAGCCGCTCAGAGACTGAAGGCGGGGTGGAGCTCCGCCCCCCAAGCAGGAGATGCGCACGCAGAATGCGCGCGATCTCCTGCAAAACAGAGCCCCAGGACTTTAGGCCAATCGGCGTTAGGCGGTCCTGGGGCTGCCGCCGCGGCCACGCCCATCGGCGTGATGCCGCCGGCAAGAAGTTAAGGATCACGGGCTTAAACCCCCCTAAAGACCAGGCCATTTTTCACAAGAGCGTGATCAGGGATGTCAGGGGAGAGGCTTAAGTGTCCCTCTTTCTCATCTCAAAAAGTTGGGAGGTATGCTAGCTATTTAAGGCTAGCTATGATGGAGAGCCCTCTTACGTCCAGTAGTCAGAACCATTGTGAGACACGGGGACAGATTGGAAAGTAACCAACATATTTATACTCTGCAGGGTTACTCACAGAATGACTTAGCTGAGATGACTATTCACACACTGTATATTTTACCAACGTTTACTTTTTAGAGTTCTTACGAATCATCTTAAGATTACACATTTTCGTCAAATAGAAAACTTAATTAACAAGGATGACAAAGGGACAATTGTTAAATAAAACCATTTCATCTTCAGATGTGACTTTGTCTCCATGCTAGAACAAAACCTAACTGTGAATCTACATTTCTGTGCTCATATTGTTATCAGATGTAGACAAATAAGAGCTGTGTGTGTGGATCTTCTCTTTCAGTATTAATTATGATACCATCAAAAAGTTCTTTTGTTGCGTAAAATGTAAGATAGATTTCAGAACGTCTTGTTTTAAACGATAGCTGTTTTAACTGAGTCTTATTCGGGAGATTACAATGGAAGCCTTGCAAGGGCATCATGCAGAAATCTGCCACACACATCAGTCTGCAATAATAATGGACAAAAAAAACCAAAAAGAGTAAATGTTTTTTTTCTTCTTCTAAACGTAAGAAGCTCTGCTGTTATACTGCGGAAAGATCAAAGCGTTGGCCGGGTGTTATCATAATAATTTTGCAAGAATCTAGATTTGAATAAAACCTAAAAAAAGGGAAAAAACAATAAGTAGAGCCTGTAAAATCTTTAGGTGATGAAATCATATTTTACAGAGGAATAAGTTGGATCATTGCTTTGTCTAATTTAGGCATTAGAATATGGCCAATATAGGGATGAGTGAGTGAAATTATCAAATTCAGTCTTACAGCAAATTGTCCCCCATCTTTTTTTGCAACTTTGTCGCGAGAATCAGAAGCCAATTCTCGCCAGGAAGCCACGTTCAGTGAGAGCAAGATTTTTCCATTGTAAGCAGAAGTAAAACAAAGTAAAACAAAGTTAGTAGATCCATATTAGCCCTTTATAGCGATCAAAGGACTGCTGGCAAATTTTAAATGGAATTTTAGGCGCTCACGTTCGTGACTTAAAACTCGTATTGACCTGAAGAAGCGGGCCAAGACCCGTGAAACGTGTTGTCTATTGTGTAGTAATAAAATATACTTTTCTATTTACCAATGGTTTGTCTTTCCGAGAAGGTAAGATATTACACATCTAATTTATACAGTTATTTATAGTAGCACACAATCAATAATCATAATCAAGGGCACTTCCACCAGTGTTTTTAGCATAGTCCATACCCTAAGGGGTTCATAGTCACGAGGTCTTTTTGGAGTTCTCACCACTAATCCAGGAGAGTGACCAACCAGCATCTGCACCTACAGGCCTAGAACACAGAGCGGGGACAGTTATATTCCCACAGGCTCCCGTAGGCAGCCAGAGTGGGCACTGTGAGACCCATAGCTGGTGGGGGGTGGCTGAAGGAAATATTGAAATCCGTGTTGGGCCTCGTGGGGACCAGTAGTGGGCCCCCTTCCCCAAAGTGCAGAGTAGCGGGGGGGAGGTGCATAGATAAGAACTCTCCTCTCGGCTCCACAGATGATCTATCCTGTCCAGATGCCCCTGTCCTGTCTACTAGAGGGTGCTCTAATCATAGGGGGTGTCTGGACAGGATATATTGTCTCTGGAGCAAAGAAGTGAGTCCTTATTTATGCACAACTGCTGCCACTGCTCTGCACTTTGGTGGTCGTTCTGCCCACCTGCACTGGGGGGCCCTCTAGTTGCCTATGCTAAGTGGGCTACTTACACGGGGATCCTTCTGGCTACCTATCCTGGGGGCCCTCTGGCTGCCTATACTGAAAGGACTACTTATAAGAGGGGTCCTTCTGCCCACCTGCACTCTGGGCCCTCTCTCTACCTATATTAAGGGGGGCTACTTCTGGGTACCTATACTGGAGTGGTCCTTCTGGCTAACTATACTGAGGGAATTACCTCTGACTACCTATATTGGGGGTGTAACTCTACTGAGATGAGGGGAGGGGGGTACTTCTAACTATTTTTACGGGAGACCCTGTAGATACCTATACTGAAGGCTCTACTTCTACCTACGTATGGGGGGACCAGTGGTTACCTTTTGTGAGAGGGCTACTTCCTGCTAGTTATATGGGAGTATTCTTTGGCTACCTACACCTGGGGGCACTACTTCTGGCTACCAATACAAATTCTAGATTCCTCAATCTGGTCTCTCGGGTAACCTTTTTCCAGAAGACAGTCCACGAGTCCATCTGCTTCTATATTGTAATTTGTTATCTCTGTGCAATTACGGCGTAGCCTCGTGAACTGTCCCCTGGGAATACCATTTAGCCACCTTGGCAAATGACAGCTACTGTAAAGAATATAACTATTTACGTCAACATTTTTCTGGAAGGTCTTGGTCTTTAAAATTCCTGATTCTATATATATTTCTAAATCCAAGAAATGTATCCTTTGATCACTTATATTTGCAGTGAACTTTATATTCCAGTCATTATCATTAACAGTGCTCACAAATTGTTCCAGTGAGCTTCGGTCACCTTGCCAGATCAACAGCACATCGCCTATAAAACGACGCCATAGGACCCGGCTCGCACCGGGACCACCCACTCCATATATATTGTGGGTCTCCCAGTAAGACATAAATAAGTTTGCATAAGCCGGTGCGAACCGGGTCCCCATCGCTGTGCCGCTGACCTGTATGTACCATTCTTCCCCATACTGGAAATAGTTATGTTCCAGAATGAATTGTATAGCCTCTAGGATGAAGTCTGGCTGCAATGCACTCATGTTCTCATCACCATCCAGATAATATTTGACCGCTTCCAGTCCTTTCTGGTGTTCTATTATAGTATATAGCGATGTTACATCAAGAGTGCACAACAGCCATTCCTCCTCCCATTTCACACCTTCCAGAATATTTAAAATATGTTTGGTATCCTCCAAATTGGCTTCAGTTTCCTTAGTATACTTTTGTAAAAAAGAGTCCACATATCTAGAAAGGTTAGAGGTTAGGGACCCTACCCCGGATACAATGGGTCTGCCAGGAGGGGCTTGTATACACTTATGGACCTTCGGCAGGTGATAGAATAAGGGTTTTCTAGGAAACCTCACGTTCAAATATTCATATTCTTTCAATGACAAAATGTTCTGATCAAACCCCTTATCTAATAATGTTTTTAATTCCTTCTCGAATCCAAAGATGGGGTCACTCCTCATAACATGATATGTATTTTCATCTCCCAACAATCTCATTGCTTCCTGATGGTATGCACTAGTATCTTGTACAACAATGCCTCCACCCTTGTCCGCTGGCCGTACAGTGATCGCTGGATCTTCGCGTATTTTTCTTATAGCTGCCCTTTCTCCTTTTGTTAAATTGTCATTATATATTTTCTTAGGTTTTAGGCATCTAATGTCTCGCTCTACAAGATTCTCAAACGCGGTCATTGCGTCACTGTATTCACTCAGCGGAAAGAAGGTTGAGGGTCTTTTTAACGGGAACAGTAAATTCGGGCGCCTGAGGCAAGTGGACAAATCGGGCGCCGCCATTCACTCCCATAATAAATATTGTTTAATGGGCGCCCAACAGGAAAAAAGGGCGCCGGAGAAAAATAACGTTTTATAAGCGGCGCCCGGAGACTTTTACTGTTTTATAACTGCTTCTCATGATTACACATTATTTTATGATTTATAATTTTTTAAACATTATTTTTAAACGAAAAACAGTACAATCTTTTTTAAAACATTATTTTTAAACGAAAAACAGCACAATATTTTTTTCACACGTTATTAATGCTTATCACAGGGGGGTCTTAGGTTTAGGCACCACCAGGGGGGTCTTAGGTTTAGGCATCAACAGGGGGGTCTTAGGTTTAGGCACCACCAGGGGAGTCTTAGGTTTAGGCACCACCAGGGGAGTCTTAGGTTTAGGCACCACCAGGGGAGTCTTAGGTTTAGGCACCATCAGGGGAGTCTTAGGTTTAGGCACCACCAGGGGGGTCTTAGGTTTAGGCACCAACACGGGGGTCTAGGGGTTAGGGGTAGGTACAGGGAGGGTTACTTACTATTTTTTTTTAAACGTTATTATACGTTTCACTTTTTAAACGGAAGATTAACTTTTTCACAATTGCCAATTTCATGCACATTATTTAATGATTTATAACTTTATAAAACATTATTTTTAAATGAAATATAGTACATTATATTTTTAAATGTTATCCATGTTTATCGTTTAAAACCCGGCGCCCTTTTTTCCCAGCGCCCCTTTTTAACGTACGCCTTTTTAACTACCCAACATCTCAGTCGTTTTCAGCTTATGCATCCGAGCAATGTTCACCTCCCATTCATTAGCCTATAACTTTATCACTACTTATCACAATGAACTGATCTATATCTTGTTTTTTCTGCCACCAATTAGGCTTTCTTTGGGGGGTACATTTTGCTAAGAGCCACTTTACTGTAAATGCATTTTAACAGGAAGAATAAGAAAAAAATGAAAAAATTCATTATTTGTCAGTTTTCGGCCATTATAGTTTTAAAATAATACATGCCTCCATAATTAAAACCCACGTATTGTTATTGCCCATTTGTCACGGTTATTTCACCATTTAAATTATGTCCCTATCACAATGTATCGCGACAATATTTTATTTGGAAATAAAAGAGCATTTTTTCCGTTTTGCATACATCACTATTTACATTCTTATGAAAAAAAAAGAGAGAGAAATATTTCATCTTTACATAGATATTTAAAAAGTTTAGACCCTTAGGTAAATATTTATGTTTTGTTTTTTTTATAGTAATGTTTTTTTTTTTTTTTTTTTTATTAAACATTTTATGTGGGCATTTTTGGGAGGGTGGGATATAAAAGTGTTTTATTTGGGGAAATATTGGTGTATTGTAATGTTTTTGGGAATTTACTTGTAGTTTTACTTTTTGGTCACAAGATGGCAATCTCGATTTTTTTTACATGACGTCACTCTAAGCGTACAATGTATGCTTAGAGGGACACAGCTTCAGAAAGAGCGAAGCTTCCGAGAGAAGCTGTCGCTTTTTCAGCGGGGGAGAGGAATCAATGATCGGGCTCCATAGCCCGATAAATTGATTCCGTGGCTACCGACTCCGCGGCCGGGAGTGCGCGTGCACGCGCGCGATCGGCCGCGGGAGCGCGCGGGAGCGCGCCTGTCCTCCTTGACGTTTTTATACGTCAAGGAGGACAAAGTGGTTAAAGATGTATGTTGAAAGGTATTTTGCTGTATTTCTTCATGTATAGGCCTTTTCAGGAAATATTTCTTTAAACATATCTTCCGCATAAATTTCTTTATGTCGACATATGTGTCAAACTGATTTATTTTATTACAGGGAGCAAATTTTAAGCCCTTTTTCAAGAGACTCATTTCCTCTTTTGTTAATTGGTGTTCACTGATGTTGAATATACCTCCCCCCCCCTTGCTCATCTCCCCCCCATTTGGTTACCCTCTTCCAGTACTGTCACCTTTTTAGATTTCCTCCTCCCCCCCCTACACCCCCTTTTCCTGTGATTTGGCCGGGGTGTCCGTAAATATTGGCTGATAGAATTCCTTGGGGGCTCAACTATAGGTGGGGGTACCCCAGGCTATCATTACTGAAGAGCGGACCTGAATTTAGAACGTCCTCTCTGCTCTAAAAGATACGCAACAGCATAATAACCTTTAAACATAAAACTTTTCTTTGTTACAGCTGATATAAATCCTGCAATACATCTGCACTGTTTTTACTTTCTGTTTCATGGAAGAAGACATATTAACATCCTGTGCTTTCAAATGAGCTTATCTGCCATCTCTGCCATGGCAATCATGTGACACAGGCGAGAGATCAAATAACAACTTGTGATTAGACACAAATTAGGGGGAATTAAAAAAGGCTAAACTCTCTAAATACATTCAGGCTGCATTTCTCTATGTTTTCCTTCAGCCCTGTGCAAGAGTTCAGGCCCACTTCAATGCTGGGGGGCCCTCTGGCTACCTAAAATTGATGTGTGTGTGGGGAGGGACACAAATGTGCCTTATAACTTTTTTTTGAGGGGTCCATATGATTTCTAGCTATGCCCCTGGCTACCTGGGCTGCAGTCTTCACCGCTATTGGTCCCTCCGCTGCCCCCAGTGCTTCTACTATATCTAGCGCCTCTGGCACCCAAATTGTTCACTAGGCACCGCTATAGCCGCAATTAATTTGTGTTCTATGGTGGCACTCAAATATCCCAGTAGCAACTCCAATTTCCTGCTCACAGCAGGGGGAGGACTGGCAGGGGATTGATAGCTGCATAGCATTGCACTGCATCGAGCAATACGATGATTGCAGTTCGATTAATGCATGACAAATTTGTGTTAAAATCTACTGAGACTGAGTGTGTCGTGTAAGGTGGGAATTGGCTGCTGTCTGATCAAATTCCAGTTTGGAAAGGAATAGGTCTGCTTTGCATACCGGGCCATAATCAATAAGTGTGTATCAAGCTTTACTGCCATGATCATAGTGCTGATCACTAGCTTAGTTACCAATAGCTCACTCGCTCCAGCCTCCTGTAGACTTTGCTGCTCCAGTGTGACCATATGCGCCTCTTGACCATACTCATGCTCCTTAGCTTGAAATCGGAGGGACACTGGTGGAAACCAAATGCTTAAAGTGTCCAATAAGAATTTTAATTCAATGCATCCTGTTCCTCTTTGTCTCTAGTTTCCTAACACAGGTTTTGATAAATATGTCCCATTGTCCTTGTTCCACTTCCAATACAGTCCCACTATCTATGTACTATATTTCTTGAGTGCTTTGTCTTCTCACCATGTATCTCACAGCTACCAGCACCATACTGATACTATCTTCCAAACTAATTGTCCTTGCCTCCCTCCTCCAACAACATCAGCGGCTTCCAGGCATTCTTCTTTCTTTTCAGAACAATTTCTTCTTTTTTAAGACTTTGCATTGTCTGGGACTTTCTAAGCACTAAACATGTCATGTCTGAGGGCAGAATAGCTGTTCAGGCAATCCACAAGCTTCTACTCTAGATGTTTAGAACCAGACATCCAGCCGTGAAGATAGAATGAGTGAAAATTTAATTTAGAAGTCCCTTGGACCTGTCCTGCTAATGGTTAAGTTCTAGGTAGGAACACCAAGTAATGCAATACCACTGGCTTTGCTCAGTGTGTGCAGGATTGAATTATAGTAGAACTTATGTCAAGTAGGTCATGAATCGTGTTGTAGCAAATTTACAACAGTAACAGCATTTAAACTCTTATCTTTTAAAATGTTACCATTGTGATGCCATCAGATAAGCTTGCCTTTCCCCATCGTTGATTCTGCTGCTGGGCAACTCTCTGGTGGGCTGGCTCAGGACCCTTCTGCATGTATGCAGAATAATAATGACTGTATCCATCCCAGATTTATAACTTTTAGCAACTATTTTGGAAATTTTGATCTCTCGCCTTGTTTAGGAACTGTGCTGCCCATGGCAACTGAAATAATGTGCCCCCCCCCCCCCAACACACTCCTGCTTTCCCCATTCACCATCAAAATGTGAGTGCAGGAACCTGACCCCTTATCTCCAAACGGAAGTAAGACTTTTAGGGGCCAGAGGTGCCTCGTGCCCGCTACTTGCAGCTGCAGTTTGTGGCTCTGGTGCTGCAATTTTATTGGGCTAATTGTGGCTATTACCATGAGCACCCATGGTGGCGCCCAAAGTTCCCCGCTGCCCAATGAAATATGAAGACGGACCGGATATAAGTGGAGATTTCAGAGTGGGGGGTACAGTTAGTATTAGGCATGGCATGAGTGGGGGTCGGTTAGGCATGGTTGGAGGTGAGTCAATTAGGGTTTGGCATTGATGGGTTGTCCGTAGGGTATGGTATTTGGGGCTCATGTACAAATAGGGTTAGGCTGGTCTAGTGTTAAATACATCTGAATTTTGTGGTGGGGGCGGGGTGGGTGTCGTTTAGGATTAGGCATTGGTAATTTGGGAGGGCTTGTGTAAGAGTTCTTATTAATGACTTAAAAGAGCCAACATTTTCCGTGGCACTGTACCAAGTAAGAAACAAACATGGGGTACATCATAATACAGATGATGGTATACACCAATATACAAAATACGGAATCAATACAAAATACAGAATTGGTAATTACATTGACAAAAGTAGCATGATGAATAAAATGTATAATGAATTTCATGACACAAAAGGTTGACAGAGCCTTCATTGCACTTGCGAACTTACAATCTAAAGATAATAAAGTTAAGTTTATGGTCAGTAAAATTTACAGATATTTTATTATCAGAATTACCACTGCACAATAGTAGAGAATTTTGCCGATATTCTACTAGTGTCTTTTTCTGGTGCCCACATTTCCGCAACGCCAAATTTACTTGTACTCCTCCAACAACTATCAGTAATAACTAGGATAGAGTGCTCTATTTCACATAATTTTCACTGAACTTGACCACACTTTAGGTTAGCGTTATTACAGTATACTTTCCTATTACATGTGTACAGCAAGCTTTATTTTTTATTAAAATTGCAACTGCAGTATTCTTATTACCTGATTCGCAAAAGAAGTGTGTCTTTGATTTCTTGGTTGAGCAAGGATTGACAGCATAAGAAATATTATCAATTCATTTGGCACTTATTTACAAAAACATTGCCTGTTTGGAAACCATTAAAGAACATAAGTGATCTTGCAGAACTGGCCTAGATGTATTCATGGCCATCTGCTGGTAGGTGGTAAGCATTTGCAAACATTGTCTGGGTCATATGAAACCGGTAACAGTAAAAAAGGGCGCAGGAGGCTAGTGGACAAATCGGGCGCCGCCATTCACTCCTATAATAATTATCGTTTACTGGGCGCCGAACAGGAAAAAAGGGCGCCCGAGAATAATAACGTTTTCCAACGGCGCCCGAAGATTTTTCATGTTTTATAACTGCTTGTGATGATTTACGTTTCTTATTTCAATAAAACATTATTTTAAATGTTATCCCTTACTGTTTGTAAAACATTATTATTCATGAAACAAAGCGATCAGTACGTAATGTAAATTGTAATATATTTTATCCCTTACTGTTTTTAAAACATTATTCTACACACAATACAGTGAGCACTAAGGAGGGTCTTAGGTTTAGGCACCAACAGGGGTGTCTTAGGTTTAGGCACCAACAGGGGGGTCTTAGGTTTAGGCACCAACAGGGGGTTCTTAGGTTTAGGCACCAACAGGGGGGTCTAGGGGTTAGGGGTAGGTACAGGGAGGGTTACTTAGGCACCAACAGGGGGGGTCTTAGGTTTAGGCATCAACAGGGGGGTCTTAGGTTTAGGCACCAACAGGGGGTTCTTAGGTTTAGGCACCAACAGGGGGGTCTAGGGGTTAGGGGTAGGTACAGGGAGGGTTACTTAGGCACCAACAGGGGGGGTCTTAGGTTTAGGCATCAACAGGTGGGTCTAGGGGTTAGGGGTAGGTACAGGGAGGGTTACTTAGTAATTTTTTTTTTAAACGTTATTATACGTTTCACTATTTAAACGAAAGATTAACGTTTTTACAATTGCCGATTTAATGCACACTATTTAATGATTTATAACTTTATAAAACATTAATTTTAAACGAAATACAGTACAATACATTTTTAAACGTTATCAATGCTTATCGTTTAAAACCCCGCACCCTTTTTTCCCAGCGCCCCTTTTTAACGTACGCTATGAAACCATAATAGGCCTGTGAATTTAAAACTGTGAAAATCCCAGGCCATTGTTTCAGGATCATAGATGATCGCTGATAGTCCACAATGATTCCTGGCCCGGCAAGGCCATAGTAAATTAAGCACAAGTCAACATATAATAATTACTTGAAGCTATTAGTCTGAGTATTATATCAGATTACTATTGTTATATTGGTTATAGAAGGAAACAGGTGTGACATCTGGTCACATAATCACTTTGGGAGTCTTTGATAAGTCGATTGTTTATTATTATTATTATTATTGATTTATAAAGCGCCAACATATTCTGTGGCGCTGTACAAAGTTTATTTGCCAATCCATCTTTCAAGGCAGGATTGAAGAATAGGAAGTGACACATGACCCTGTGATTGATTTGTAAGTCTCTTACTGGCTAGTTGTGATAATGTGATCATAAGTGACTTCTGTCTTTTTCATTCTATCTAAGCAGAGATAATTGCCTTTTTCTACATAAGGAACGTAGTTGCAAAAGAGAGAATTGCAATCCACAGACCAGTATATTCAAATGTTATAGTGTAGGTGATCACAGCTACCAAAGAGTTACCACTGTTATCGCAAACACAATTCAAAACAGGCCGGGCTGCGCTTCTCTGTCGTCCTTACACATACGGTATGGAGATATCCTTGCAAAACAAATTAAAATGCGCACATGGTGCCAAGTATTGCTAAAAAGTTTGCATGGACAGCCCCCCGTGCTGCACTCCAGAGGGATGTGCCACCACCTGGGATTATACAGGGTGCCCCCCCTCCTTCGTGAGTCCACTCACCGGACAATGACTTGTATCTTGCGTATCAGAATGTATATGACATCAGGTGGTTCTGTTATCCTCAATGCAAGGTTTTATTAAGACAGACCTCAAGCAGCTTGTCCGTGAACATCCACCCTGGCCACGGTACACAGGGTTGCACATCCTCCCAAGTTCTGCCTGTGTTTCTTTGTAATGTCAGTGTGTCGCCTAGCTCCACCCTGGAGTGCAGCACGGAGTGCTGTTCATGCAAAGTTTTTAGCAATACTTGGCACCATGTGCGCATTTAAATTTGTTTTGCAGGGATATCCCCATACTCTATGAGTAAGGACAATAGAGAAGCGCAGCCTGGCCTGTTTTAGATTGTGCACATAAGGAACGTGGAAGAAGGCAATAATCTCTGCTTAGTTCGTAGTAGTTAGTGCATGCAAATTTCCACTTACTTGGAGCCAGTTAAGACCAGTAGCTACCACTTGGCTTGATTAGCTCATTCTGAAGTTAGTGGAAATTTGTATGGAAAGTCAGAATCAGAATTTAAGCTCTTTTCTATTTAGTATCACCAGGAGCAGAATTGTTTGAAGTGGATCACAAATTCACCAGTAGGCAAATCCTCGAGGTGATTCCTATAGTTTATCGGCACTCAGCCAGAATTTTTATTGAGGAAGCCTGCATAGTCCAGCGAACCCGGTTGCTCATACACAAAAAAGTATTTGAATTATTTCATTTGAGTCCATTTATTGGGAAGAAGGTAAGTTCCCTCTTCCTTTTTTCCTAACATGCATGTAGTATTTTGGTTGCTTCTTAAACCAATTTACCAGTTCCAGTCACGTGCCCTAGTCCTACTATGACTCAAACCCTAGCAGGCGTGGTATACCACCTACAGATACAACTTGGAGCAAGAGGGTGGGATAAAAAAAAACATTAGTTCGACCACACCCAGTTCCCTACTGGGTCAGAAACCTACTTCTCACCTAGGATCAAGAGAACCATCATTTTGACCACCCCCAGTAGGGAGGCAGTTGGAAGCCCACTTCTCACGTAAAGCTTTAAAGTGGGTGCCTACCCAGCAACCATGAAATTGTGAATATTTTCATCTACTTATTCCATAATCCTCCATGCCTAAAATACTACACCAGATTCTGCTCCCGTGGTGCCTCTCTCCTTTTGTTCCTGCCTAGTCACCAGTAGGTGGCACTGCTGGTAAATGATGAGACTCAGGCTACCTCATGCCTCAGAGTGGGGGCTCTTTAAACAGTAACGACCCCTTTGTGTAAATACACATTTTAACCTTAACAATCCTCGCTATAAGTGAAGCTTTTATTTAGATTTCTAAATCTTACAGGATGATGTTTTATCGTGCACCAGCTGAATCCCCCCTTCAAATTTACAATGCAAATATAAGACAGAGAGCATTGAGGGAAGGGAAATTCAATTACTGCCTTTCTTTCTTCTGTAAGACAATATTTTTTTCCACGTATTGCAGGTAGGCGAATAATATATTCTCTGAATGTTTTATCCTCTAAACACCTACCTAAGAGTGTTCAAGGTTATCTTTCTTTACAGAGAAGTGCACCATGTTAAAAGAAAGACCTGTAACAGATGCTGGGAGTTTTAAGGCAGAGATCCTTGAGGCGCTTTTTGTTCTAGAAACGGAGTGCCCAGATGTCGTCTCCTGTAAAGCCTTTAGCGTCTATTGTACCTGGGAATGAAGATGACCCAACAATTCATGTGCGAGCTCCGAAAGAAAAGCAGCAGAAAACGTAATCAGTTAGTTCGCTAATGTCTTTTTCCCTCGCTTTTAAGGGTCTGGGTTTTTTTTCTAGGCAGGATAAAAAAATAATGGCTTTTTACTTTAGAGCATCTGCAGTCCTGATTCGCCAAATATTGCTGGTGTAGGCCCCCTTTTTTATATAAAGTCTAAAACTGCATGAAACAAGGGGTGTTGAGTTACAAGGCAGCCTTATGCTGTATTGCATGGATTTATGCATATTATTTCACAGAAGTGACCATTTATGTGCACTTGCAAATGTCCTTCTCTGATGTATAATCTACGTGGTTTTCCAAAATCCCGAGCTGATTGTTGTTTGCTGTGGCCGATGTTTCGGCTGTCATGTCATTCATTGGTTCCTTACTAAGTGATCACTGTAAGCCAATCACAATGATCACGAACACTAGAATGAAAAAAAGGCTCTGGTCCTTAAAGAGAACCAGAGATGAAGCACCCTCATGTATTTTACCTTATAAATCAGTGGGAACATGACAGTAAACACCTAATATGCTCTTTGTTTCATTGTTCTCTGTTTAATCTGACTGTTATCACCTCTGATAAGAATTCCCGACTGAGCATTCAGTCTGGCTTTGCTACGGAATGATTATAGCTAAGTCTGTCTTCTCTGGTGTCTTTTTAAGCCCAAGCCTGCCCCCTTGTGGCTCTGCTATAATGACTCAGCAATAATCATTCCCGGAAAAGCCAGACTGAATGCTCAGTACGGGATTCTTATCACAGCTGATAACAGACACTTTTAGCAGTGAGGATGAAACGGAGAGCAGGGTAGGTGTTTTCTCTAATGTTCCCATTGATATATATGGTAAAATACACAAGGATGCTTCGTCTCTGGTTCACTTTAAGGGGCCAGAGCCTGCCAGTCCTAAATAGATTAAAGTGAATGGAGCAGCTGGTTTATTGTTATCCTGTGTAATTGCTATTTCCTACCTTGGGTGACCTTCTTCATGGACCACTGTTGCAAAAAACTGTAAAATTTAAACTACATGCATATGATTTATATATCTAGTAAAATGAACTATAAATTACCTTTTTTCCTATGTTGCTATCACTTACAGCAGGTAGAAACAGTCTGCCTAAACCCAAACAAAATTATGATTGATAATGTGGAGTCGGCATAACAAAGTGCATGTCTTATTAAGCATTAACCCTCATCTCCGCTCCTTGTGTTTCCATAGATTCATCTGAGGCACAAGACAAAATTTACTATGGCGAAGATGTACAGAAGCTCTGAAAAGTGACCAGAGTCTAGGTGACCGAAGTGTAACTTTATCCGTAAAATATGTTCTACTGGTTTTACTGCTGAAAGATGAACATAGATCCTGGCCCACCGCGTGAAATAAGCAAATGGCTGTATTATCATTAATCATACAACGAGAATCCAATTAGTCCCTCTTCCTCTGCAAGTATGGTTTAAGAGGCAATTTAAATGATGTATTTGGCAATGAACATGTCACTAATAGAGAGCAGGAGAAGATTTAATTGCTGAAGGTGAACTCAGTGTGAAAATGCTTGTAGCCCATATATTGGCTGCCCTCTCCTATCATGTCTCATCGCATCAAGAATTATCAACTTTTCTCAACTTCTGCATTATTTCATATTATTCTATTAGGTTCATTGAAGACCTTGAAACATGGCCATTCAACTATAATATCTAAACTAAAGGTGATCATTATGTAAACTGGACAGTTGAAAGTTACTGTGAAAATTTCCAAACGTGGCTATGGTCATTTTACAATTCAACTTTTTTTTTAAAGCAAAACTTCAATCCATCAATGTAAATTTGATATTTGGAGTCATTACAGGGTATAGGCCCACTAGGCAAGGGATGAGCGCACCACCCAGTGGTTAGGGTGTCATACTGCACAGCCAGGAGGAGTTTTAACATAAATTTATTTTAAAACCCCACTAAGCTCTTAACCCCCTTTATGTATTACAGACTTTGGCCTCAATTCACTAAGCGTTACCTCATTTGGTAATGCAGAAAACAGCTGATTTTAATTATCACCTTGCCAGAAGCCAATTCACTAAATGTACTGTATTACCGCACTAAAAAGTTAAATTACCAACTAGTAAGATCAAAAATAGAAGCTGGAGGAGCACTCATCCATAGGAAGGAACTGATGTGTGCCCAAGCCTTGGGTTCCTGTATCCTCAGAATCCTCAGAAATCATAAGCAGGAAAAGGCTGGCACCACCCGAAGTAGAAAAGTAAAAATTAGCTCTTTATTAATCAGTCATTAAAATGACAACATGGTCAAAAATAGGCTCTAGCGGCGAACAGCCCGCTGTATCGAGCTGCTATAGCTCTTTTTCAAGCCGTTCAGCCCATCGGCAGCTCGAAACAGTGGGCTGTCGCCGCTAGAGCCTATTTTTGACCATGTTGTCATTTTAATGACTGATTAACAAAGAGCTAATTTTTACTTTTCTACTTCAGGTGGTGCCAGCCTGTTTCTGCTTACACCAACTAGTGAGGTAAATTACAGACTAGTGTGGTAAATTACTGATTTGTGCGGTAAATCAAAAAATGTCAAGAAATTTCAATACACAAAGATTACAGCATTCGGTAAATCAAGCAATAGTGCTTGGTATTTACCTCCAGCTCTGACCAGCCGTTAACTCACAATCTCCACACGCAGGGCCGGATTTACCATAAGGCACTGTAGGCACGTGCCTACAGGCACCTGAGGATGGAAAGGCAGCTCAATCCCCTTTCCGAGCACCTCCATCCCTCCTTACCTATGCAGAGTCCTGATGAGATAGTAAATAAGAGATTACTCAACCTGCTCACGGCATTCAACTGACAAGATCTCCCTTCAGTCAGGGGCACCTCTAGCTACCTGATACTTGGGGACACCTCTAGCTGCTTAATATTGAAGTTCCTTTAGTTACTTAATACTTGGGAGCAACTCTAGCTACTTAATAGTGAGGATAGCTCTGGCTACCTAATACTAAGGGGCACCTGTAGCTACCTATGATGGGCAAGGGAAGCAAGGGAGATGTGACATCTGGGACTGCCAGCAAACTTGCGGTGAGATTCAGCGGGTCTTTGTAGATTCCTAGAGGGCAAAGTCTAAGGTGCCAGGACATCTGTGCCTATAGGCTTCTCTGAGGTAAATCCGGGCCTGCACGCGGTAACATTGACAGATGTAGCAGACAGCCAATAGGGGGAGCCACACAGCCCTGCTTCTCGCCCAGTTTGATTCGATACTCTGAAGGACTTCAGAACGGGAAGGGAAGGTGACATTTAAAAAGGCTTTTCTGTATCCCTTTAGATGTGCATACCTATATACTGATATACAGGTGAGCTCCCTGTAGTGGCCTCAGCACGTCTAAAAGGATACTAGGAATCAATGGAGGTCCCAGGAAGAGGAAGTGGATAGAAATCTCTCCAATAACGGCACGGACAACAAGCCAAAAGCTTCTAAACCCCTGCCCACGCTCCGGGCTTTAATTTCACACTGAGGACCTATTTCTATCCGTCACTGCCCTAACATGTTAAACTTAATCAGGTACTGCGCTTTATTAGAGCCAAGTGTTTTTTCTGTGAGGGTTGAAGCAAATGGTATAGATTTATAATCTGCGCCTAAAATGTGTCTGCAGGTTACAAGATTTTTCTATTGCTATGCAAGTGCCCGTGAGACATGCAGCAAAATCAACACCAACAGCATGCTGGATTAGCAGTATCTAATTAAGCACGGTGTTGAACCAGTAACCCTCCAGAGTGTATCGGTGCTGAAGGCGTTCTTTACACCGATTCTTTTATGTGCTTTGAAAATTGAAATCCTTTGGAATTATGAACAAGCCAATGTTTAGACAAAGCTAGTTAAAGATGGACATCTGACCATTCTTCAGCACGGTGAGATATACTCTGTCGTGTCCTGAATATATCACAAGATCCTACCTAGAATACAAACGAAGTCATTTGGAAGCAGATCATGTTCTGTCTTAGCTCTCAGAGGCCTCTTCTGGGAATACTTGATAATTAATGAAGGCTTTCACTATCAAATTAATTACATTTTTCTGATGCTACTTGTCTTCATGACAAACTTGCATTGAATAATAAGTATAATGCTACCTTGTTTACAGCAGTCATGGAAAGAACAGACCAGTATTGATGGTGCCCGTAAAGAAATTAGAGGCCAGGGCTGAAGAAACAGAGGCGTCCGTAAAGCATAAAAATGAACAAGTTTAGGAATCATTATAGTCCTAACATGAGATAGCTGCATTTTAAAGGGTAAGACTACCAAATATAATAGCTTAGGTTCAGGTTCAGAGGTTCTGTCACTTTCTGGCTTCATACAACTCTTTGAGACCTCAGTATGGTAATGTCTGGGTTTAAGTTCAGAGGTCCCATCAACCTCTAGCTTCATGTGCCTCTTTGAGACTTTAACAGTTACTGGACTTTTTATGTACTGTAACTGTTGAGGTCTGGTGGTTGGCCCAATCTTGCACCGCTACTGGGTTGGTGAATATTAAGCTGTCTTCTCCTACTTTTCCTCTTTTTAAATTTAGTATGGTAATATCTGGGTTCAGATTCAGAGCTCCTATCCCGTCCTTTCAGGATATATTACTGGACTCATATATATTGATCCACTACAGGGCCCTTTTAGCTCACTCTAGGGTCGATTCACAAAGGGTGGGTAAGATTGGCATGGCAGCTATTATGTAACACTCATTACACTGGCAAAGGGTACGTTACTTAGGTAATGCATATGTTACTTTGCCAAAGCATGCATTACTTAACGTGCACAAGAGATCATTCTTAATATCGAAAGAAGCGATGCTTACCCGAGGCTTTCTCCAGCCCCATAAACACGTGCGAGTCCTACGCCATCCTCCCGCGATCTGCCATTCAGTGGCAATCAGCCCCAGTAATAGGCTCAGAAGGGTCTAGTTTGTGTCTACTGCACAGGCGTGGACCGCCTGTGCATGCGCAGAAGACCTAGACAGACGCAACTAGGCAAGTTCCCGGGACTGATCGCGGCTGAACGGCAGACCATCGGTGGACGGCGTAGGACTCACACTGTTTATGGGACTGGAGGAAGCCCCGGGTAAGTATCGCTTCTTTAGATGTTGGGATCTCTGGTTTACTTTAATGAAGAACATTAGTGCAAATAACATAAATAAAATAGCTTATTTTTTAAAATACTCGCTTAGAAATTATATAGTCAGTGTTTCCCCCGTTGTAAAATCTTTCCTCTCCCTGATTTACATTCTGAAATTTACCACTGGTAGTGACATCTTTAGTTCTGCCAGGTGATCTGTACGGAATGCTCATTACTGAGAGTTCTTTGCACAGAGGGAGATATTACTTGCTTTGCAGTTGGAAAAAGCCATTATTTCCCACAATGCAACGAGGATCACAGACAGCAAACTGTCAGTACCATGATCATGACATCACACTGAGGGAGGGGTTTCACCATAATATCAGCCATACAGACCCCCATGATGATCTATTTGAGAAAAGGTAAAGATTTCTCTTGGGGTATCAGCTACTGATTGGAATAAAGTTCAAACCTTGGTTAAAGTTCCTCTTTCATAAATGCAAGATGTGCTACTTAATGTGTATTAAGTAGCTGTCATAAGTAGTAATGAGCACAAATTTCGCATAGTCGTAATTTCTCATCAAGATTCGCAATAGCGATGCAAAGTTGTAATGCGAAATTTTGGGAAAAATCTTAGTTTCATCTGTAAGTGTAATCAAGAATTGTAATATTCACATAATCTTTGCGTAATTTTGTGCCGACTTTAGGTGTTAATTACAAAGCCCTCATGCATGTAAAAAAAAAATTCAAAAAAAACTTGTCATTTTTGAGAAAATTGATAAAAGTGTTGAGGTAAATGGTTTTAAACTCTGAAAAATTACATTTTAAAAAACATTTTTCCTTTGCATTTTTAAAACTGATGTTCTTTTTGAAACTTTTTTTTTTTACTTCTACCCATTTTTCTCCTTAAAGGGGAACTGCAGCCTAAACAAACATACTGTCATTAAGTTACATTAGTTATGTTAATTAGAATAGATAGGTAATATAATCTCTTACCCACCCCATTTTAAAAGAACAGGCAAATGTTTGTGATTCATGGGGGCTGCCATCTTTGTCATGGGGGCAGCCATCTTTTTGGTTGAAAGGAGGTGACACGGAGCAGGAGACACAGTTCCAACTGTCCTGTGTCCTGATCACCCCTCCCAGCTGCACGTGCTAGGTTTCAAATGTCAAATTCAAAATGTAAAAAAAAAAAAAATTGCACCAAAACAGCAGAACGAGAACAACAACATCAGAAATCCCATCATGCTTTGCACAGCATTAGGGGAAAAATGCCCGGGCAGTTTTTTTCTGTGCAGCTAAAAATGAGGCTTGTATAAGAGAAAAAAAGTTCTGATGCTGTGAAACAGTTAAGGAAACACCAGGCCTTTCCAGTGCTGCTGAGTCAATTTTTAGCCTGGAGGTTCACTTTAACAGAAGCAGCATTTTTGGTGAAAATAACATGTATTGGAGCTGTGCTATTAAAGGGACACTTCAGCCTAAACAAACATACTGTCATTAAGTTACATTAGTTATGTTAATTAAAATAGATAGGTAATATAATCTCTTACCCACCCTGTTTTAAAAGAACAGGCAAATGTTTGTGATTTCATCGGGGCAGCCATCTTTTTCATGGGGGCAGCCATCTTTTTCGTTGAAAGGAGGTGACAGGGAGCATGAGACAGAGTTCCAACTGTCCTGTGTCCTGATCACCCCTCCCAGCTGCGCGCTAGGCTTCAAATCTCAAATTCAACATTTAAAAAAAAAAAATTGTACTAAAACAGCAGAACGAGAACAACATCAGAAATCCCATCATGCTTTGCACAGCATCAGGGGAAAAATGCCCGGGCAGTTTTCTTCTGTGCAGCTAAAAATAAGGCTTGGGTAAGAAAAACAAAGTTCTGATGCTTTGAAACTGTTAAAGAAACGCCAAGCCTTTTCAGTTCTGCTGAGTAGATTTTTAGTCTGGAGGTTCACTAACCGCTAAAGTCAGCACAAAATTATGCAAAACATTATTACAAATGGACTAGACTAAATCAATTGAATTTACAAATCGTAATTGCATATGGGCGTAATTGCGAAAATGTATGCAAAAGTTTGTGTAATTGTAATTCGCCGATTATGATCATCACTAGTCGTAAGTACTCATTAAATCTTCATGAGCTATCTGCGTGTGTTAATTTTACCAATCTCTTGTGAATTAAACCCTCTGTTACTAAAGCTACGTACGCCACACACAAGCCACTTCTTATCACTTCTCTGTAGATGGGGGACATTTGCTCCTTCCATTAATAGGAGCTTGGAATGAGTGTAAACAGGAAGTGGCTGCAATTAGCCGTGAGTCCTGAACAGGAATGTTAATATTGACCTCTGTGTATTTAGTTTACTGTCTCATATGAAAAATGCCATTCTAGAAAAGAGTGCAGCGAGTTCAGTTCTATGAAGACCTTTAACACAGTGGCGTTCCTACCATAGGGCGGCATGGGGCGCCCCGCACCGGGTGTCGGGTGCCCCAGGGGGTGTCACCAAGGCCTCCCACAGAGGCCTGGGCACTATGCAGGCAGGACAGGAGGGGGAAGCAACCCGGAAAGGAGGGGTGGCGGGGAAAGCGGCGGGGAGGGGGGCCGGACCCCCCACCTCCCTCACCTGGGTCCCCTCCTTCTGGCGCTTCCCCCTCCTAATTAGCAGCAGCTTGATGAGCGGGCAGGAGCGGGCCTTACTCACCTACTTCCTGCGTTCCAGGCGATGGCGCATAGCGTCATCGTCACCTGACGCTGGTCTCCACCTTCTCCACCGCCCACTGTGCTTCCTGATTTGCGGAAGCACAGTGAGCGACAGAGAGACCAGCGTCACGTGAGGATAACGTTATGCGCCATCGCCTGGAGCAGGTGAGTAAGTCCTCCCCGCCCGCTTCGCTAAGCTGCTGGCTGCTGCTAATTAGGAGGGGGAAGCGCCGGAAGGAGGGGACCCCGCCACCCCACCTTCCAAGCTTCCCTCATACCGGGGGCACCTTGGCTACACCGGGGGCCACTATGCTACACCGGGGGCCACTATGCTACACCGGGGGCCACTATGCTACACCGGGGGGCACCTATGCTACACCGGGGGGCACCTATGCTACACCGGGGGCACCTATGCTACACCGGGGGCCACTATGCTACACCGGGGGCCACTATGTGTACACCGGGGGCCACTATGCTACACCGGGGGCCACTATGCTACACCGGGGGCCACTATGCTACACCGGGGGCCACTATGCTACACTGGGGGCCACTATGCTACACTGGGGGCCACTATGCTACACTGGGGGCCACTATGCTACACTGGGGGCCACTATGCTCCACTGGGGGCCACTATGCTCCACTGGGGGCCACTATGCTACACTGGGGGCCACTATGCTACACTGGGGGCCACTATGCTACACTGGGGGCCACTATGCTACACTGGGGGCCACTATGCTACACTGGGGGCCACTATGCTACACTGGGGGCCACTATGCTACACTGGGGGCCACTATGCTACACTGGGGGCCACTATGCTACACTGGGGGCCACTATGCTACACTGGGGGCACCTATGCTACACTGGGGGCACCTATGCTACACTGGGGGCACCTATGCTACACTGGGGGCACCTATGCTACACTGGGGCCACTATGCTACACTGGGGCCACTATGCTACACTAAACTATACTGGGGCCACTATGCTATACTGGGGCAACTATACTAGCTATACTGGGGCAGTGGCGGTGCCAGGGGGGTGGTTTGGGTGCTGAAGCACCCCCAGCGTGAACTGCTATTCGGCGTCTAATAGACGCTGTGTCAGTTCACTGACAGCAGCAGCCCGCAGCTCCAACAGCGGCAGAGCAGGGCTACAGTAAAATGGCGTCCGAAGCCCTGCTCTGGAGACGGAGTCTGCAATGCAGGGCTTCGAGCGCCATTTTCCCGTAGCCCTGCTCTCAGCGCGGGAGTTTCAGTTGCTGGCTGGCTGCAGAGGATCGTGAGAGCTGCGCGCCGGACGGAGGCCGGGACAGGAGGTCTGCTGCTGCTTCAGGTGAGTAAACTTTTATTTAATTTATATTAGCAGGTGTATCGACTGTTCTGGCCAGGTCTGCTACATGATTGAAGTGTTTTCTGGCCAGGTTGGCCACATGATTGCATATATTTTCTGGGCAAATCTGCCAACATGATTGCATGTATTTTCTGGGCAAATCTGCCGACATGATTGCATGTATTTTCTGGGCAAATCTGCCGACATGATTGCATGTATTTTCTGGGCAAATCTGCCGACATGATTGCATGTATTTTCTGGGCAAATCTGCCGACATGATTGCATGTATTTTCTGGGCAAATCTGCCGACATGATTGCATGTATTTTCAGGGCAAATCTGCCGACATGATTGCATGTATTTTCTGGGCAAATCTGCCGACATGATTGCATGTATTTTCTGGGCAAATCTGCCGACATGATTGCATGTATTTTCTGGGCAAATCTGCCGACATGATGGAACGTGTTTTTTGGGCAAATCTGCCGACATGATTGAACGTGTTTTTTGGGCAAATCTGCCGACATGATTGAACGTGTTTTTTGGGCAAATCTGCCGACATGATTGAACGTGTTTTTTGGGCAAATCTGCCGACATGATTGAACTATTTTCTGGTCAAATCTGTTCACATTACGTGTATTTTCTTGAGAAAACCTGAACAATTATGTGAATTTTCTGGGGAAAGGCCCACTGTCTTTGTGTTGCACTTTTAAGGGGAACCCGAGGTGAGAATAATATTGGGCTGCAATATTTATCTCCTTTTAAGCAATACCAGCTGCCTGGCTGCTGTGCTGGTCCTCTGCATCTAATTCTTTCAACCATAGACCCTGAATAAGCATGCAGCAGGTCAGGGGTTTCTGACAATATTGTCAGAACTGACAAGATTAGCTGCATGGCTTGTTTCTGGTGTAATTCAGTTCACTACTGCAGCCAAATAGATCAGCAGGGCTGCCTATTGTTTAAAAGGAAATGAATATGGCAGCCTCCATATCACTCTTATCCCAGGTTCACTTTAAATTAGTTAGCTCTGCCCTCATCCGGTCATGGCCACGCCCATTTTTCGCCGCGGCGCATGTTATAGCCGCACCCATTTTTTGTTAGCTATACTGGTGCCACTATACTATACTAAGGACAACTTTAGGGGGGGGAGCGAGCCTACACCTGGCATTACCCGCCGTGTCACGTTTAGCATGCCACATTTGCTGTTTTTTGGTTTTTTTATGGGGGGGGGGGGGGTGTCTTTTTAATACCCAGCACCGGGTGTCAAATGCCCTAGGTACGCCACTGCTTTAACAATAAATATGTTTTCATGGTAGTTTGTCTCTGAATATACGGCATGTCAGTGATTCAGCTTGTCTCCACATTTCTAGTTCACCGTGTCAGTATTGACTGCAGCTAAATTTCTTTGAGATGAATGCTGACATTATTTTACACAGCTTCAAGGTCTGTGAAGTACGAAGGAGAGAAGGGCTTTGAAACATTAGGTCAGTGCCCTTTAGAAGTCATTAATACATGAAATAGCATTAGCATTTGACACAATAAGAAAAGAACTTATCACATAGGGGGATTCAGAATAGCTTGGAAGCTTCAATGTCAAGACTTTTTGTTGTACAACTTCAATAGTGATCTTCTTTTCAGAAGCAGCCCCTGAAGATGATGAGAAATTCCTGCAGAGATGGGCATTTGTCTACTGTCAGACCTGGATTTGTGGAAAATAATATTTAAAGGAAACCTGCAACGAAAGGTATATGGAGGCTGCCATATGAACTTCCTTTTAAAAAACAAGGGTCAGCTATACTATCTCAGGAAAAAAAAACACATATATAAGTAGATAAATACTTGTTCTACTTACTTACATAACATATGTATCGTACTGTCTACATTTTGATTTCAGTGATTTTTATATAGTAAATAAAGAGAAAACTGTTCCAGGCATTTTCCATCTTTACTGCCTCTGACAAATGTCATTTTCTCCGTTTCTCCTCTGCCAGAAATGGTGTATGCAGAACTGCACTATCATATCTAGTTTGCTTTGTAAACAGATGTGAGTAGAACATAGATCGTATTTTAGCTTCTGCAGACGGATAAGGTGCATTTCCCTTCTGAGCCTTGTGTCACACTGAACTGCCCTCAACCAATCAGCAAGGAGCAGGAATGTGGAATTGGAAGAAAATACTATTTTCTTACATTCGAACCATGTGGGACCATTGACTTTCATTAATCACAATTTGCATGCAGGGCAGCACATGGTGTGGAAATCTGCAGCCAGGGGCGTAGCAATAGGTGGTGCAGAGGTTGCTAGCACATTGGGGCCCTTGGGCCAGAGGAACCCCGTAGGGCCGTCCCTGAAATTGAATATTAGTTCTCTATTGGTCCTGTGCTCATAATAATCACTTTTATAGACACTTTGAATAGTAGTAATCATTAACAAACTTCTCCCCATCGCCTTCTTGCACCTCTGACACTGTAGTTGCCATTGGCAGGTTTTGGTGCACCATATCAATTGTTATGTATAGAGTGCTTGGGAGGCCCCATTGTAAAACGTGCATCGGGGCCCACAGCTCCTAAGCTACGCCACTGTCTGCATCATGCAGTCTACGTTTGGAAAAACGCAACGTGACTGAACAATGAAAATGACTCCATTAAACTGCGTTAGTTTCAGTGTTAATGTGAAAATTTGCATTGCAATTTCGGGCTCTTTGTCAGAAACATCTAATCTGCCTGCTTGTTCAGGGACTGTGGCTAAAAGTATTTGAACCAGAGGATCTGCAGGACTGCCCGGCAACTGGAATTGTTGAAAAGTAAATAAATATGGCAGCCTCTGCATCTCTCTTACTTCCGGGTCCCTTTAAGGTATGTAGACATATTACAATTATTGTTGATGAAAAAGAGATTTGTGAATGTTTTGCCTTCCAGTTCAATATCTGTACAGGTGGCCCCTATTTTCTGTGCCCATGCTATTGGTCAACTGACAATGAGTGATGTGGAGTCGCCCAAAGCCGGGACACTAAGGAACACCCTGTTCTTCATACCACCATATAAGGGTCAAGTGACAGACAGCCTATTGGGCTGGTATTACAAGTAGGGCACCAAACTCTTTGCTGTCAAAGATTCCTAGGTGATGACCCCCAGTGTTACCCCTCATTCCTTGGATGGCAACAAGAGTGGTCAGTGCAGGAGATTCTAAGGTAGCTGGAAAATGAGCAATGCGGAGGGTGAAAATTGGGACTGGCAGCATTCAGGCACTTATGGTAGAAAAGTGGATGTCTAGAGAAGAGGACTTCAAGTAATACAGTAGACAATCCCAGGTCAAGGCAGATAGAGTTCAAGCAATACAAGAGACAGTAGTCAGTCAGAAGTAATCTGATGGACAGGAATGGAATAAACTAAAGCTCGGGTTACAAGGACACATACGGTTGCTGTTTAGATCTCACAGCACACTGCATCTACCAGAATGTTGGACTGTGAATAATCACCAACATGAAATAAATAAAATAGGATAAAATAAATAAAATAAAACCCCATTAGTTATTAACCCTTTCTCACCCCCCCCCCCCTCCCCCTCTCCAGCAAATAAATAAAATACATGCAAAAAAATGAACGAAGTGACAGCATTTAAAAAATGAAAAAAAAAAAAAAAAAAACGTAAATACCTTCAAAACTCCGATTTTTTTCATGTGTATGTCATGAGGATTATTTTTTTGCACATAGGGGCTTGTAATTAGTGATATGGCCAGCATTCACAAAGCTTTACCGCATGCGTTAATGCAGAGAACAGATGATTTTAATGATTATGTATGGCAAGCTGATATTTCTGACCAGTGAGGTAAATTTACTGACTTGTGCGGTAAATACCTCAACACATATCAGTAAATGTCAAGTCAGAAAGATATGAGCATGCTGTAAAGCCAGGAGAGATGTTCGATAGCTACCTCCAGCCAGGCCCGGATTTACATCCCAGGAGTCTATAGGCACAGATGTCCCAGCATTCTAGACTTCACCCTGAACCTACAAACCCTTGCCGAAACGCACCGCAAGTGAGCCAGCTCACTTCTCCCTTACTTCCCTTGCTCGTCATAGGTAGCTGCAGGTGTCCCTTAACCTATTTTAGTTCCTGGACGTAGTTTCTACGTCCAGGAATCATGCGCGCTCCCGCGGCCGATCGCGCGCATGCACGCGAGCTCCTGGCCCGCGGTTCGTTAGCCAGGCAATCAGTGAATCGGGCTATGGTGCCCGATCACTGATTCCTCTCCCCCGCTGAAAAAGCGACAGCTTCTCTCAGAAGCTGCGCTTTTTCTGGCTGTTGCCTTCCCCATGCGTCTCTCTAAGCTTATGTTACGCTTAGAGTGACGTCATGTAAACAAACTCATCTTGTGGCCAAAAAGTAAAACTACAACTAAAAAAATAAAACTATACGTGGAACAGCATGGCAATGAAGCGCTGCAGGAAATTGCTATAATAGCTGAGATAGCCCCAACGACAAGATCACGTGTGTGCGGTGCATAGGTGGTGGGTGAGGACCACATAGATCCTAGTGTGCGGTGTGTTTTCTGCATAGGCTGCGGCTGGGCGATCACACTCTGCTGGTAACTGGATCTGGTCCCTCATATATAATAGCGCGCTTATCCTGGCCAGGTATAGTTGTTTTTATACTTGTAGGTTTTTAAACCATGTGGTGCAATTTACATGTAGCTAAGGCTGATATTAAAACTAATTTGTATGTGCAGTGAGACAGCAGTTTTGTAATAAAAGATAATGAATAGGTGCTTGGCTTACTGAACAGGAAGCGCTGAGTTTCAAACCCTTGTCTCCTGTGTCAGAGGCAGTGCCCTTAACCAGTACACTATACAGCCACTAAAATCCATACATGATGGGCCTCCCTCTCTCAGACTGAATACTGCTGCGCCACAGATTAAAGGACATTATCGGACATACAAACATACAAATTAAAACAAATCATTTATTGGATTAAATGGTCTTTTTGCTATTAGAAGCTCAGCTTACTAGTCGGAGGCAGGTTGTGTTTGTGCAATTTAATATTTGGAAGATGCTCTGTAATTATATTTGTAAATAACACAATAGCTATTGTTGAATTGAATACTTGTTTCTTGTTGTAACTCTGTTCAATTATATTCAGTAGCATGTTTGTATTTGTATTTAGAATATCATGTTAATTAAATTATGCATATGATTTAATTCCTGGTTTAATGAACAAAATCAAATGTCCTTTATTTTAGCTGACGTCTAATCCATGAGCAAACGGCTGGGCAAAGCTCATGTATATGCAATCAAGCACATGAAGGGAACGCTGTACAGTGCATTAATCTCCTCCGCAAAAATCACATTTGAACAAATAAAACCAATGGATACATTCACTTTCCTTTAGAAAAATGAGTTATGTCATCAAAAATGGATTATTTGACTTATTGTTTTCTGTTCTAGGCAGATTATTCATGAAGATGGGAGAGATTTGGAAGCTATAGGAACTCTTCTCCTTATTCACCAGCTCAGAATAGCTTTAAAACTAATGAAGCACAAACCCTCGCAATAGAATGTGATGACATAATGACTACATGCTCACTATGGGCTGCTTCACAATAGGCTAAAAACTACACTGATTCAGTGGGCAGAAGCTGATGTGTAAACAGTAAGTGTATTGCTGGAGGTGTGCAAAGAAAGAAAATAGTTCTATAATACATAAAAAGTAAGTAGAGAGGTCCTACCTTGAAATAAATAGATCTCACATTTAGGAGGTAGAAAAAAAATCATTTATTGAGCATGTGTGGACAATGCGTTTCGCGGCATAAGCAGCTTCTTCAGGTCATATAAAGTGCGGACAATGCATTTCACGGCGTAAGCAACTTCTTCAGGTCATATAAAGTGCCTTTAAAAACCAACAGTACACTCAGGACTAACACATAACTGCTGTTTGTAGTAGACTAACATACATTGTATGAGGAAAATAAGAGAACAAGGAGTAAAATCAAACCAACAACATGCATCCACGCCTGCACACAGAGGCAATAAACTAAAAGCCAGGGCCAGCGAAGCATACTGAGGTGTGGCACGGTATTTCCTCACACGCTACTAGTACGATTATGCCTCTAATAGCAACTCAGCCTTGCGAGTATAACCAGGGCCGGATTACCGACCAGGCAACAAAAGCAGTCGCTTGGGGCCCCATTCAGAGTCAAAGGGGCCCCATCAGCACATAAACCAGCCCTTGCCATCCTGTCAACGGTGGCTGGATGGTATAATGGTTAAAGGGACTCTCAGCAGTGCAGTAACTATGGAAAGATGCATATCATTTTAAAGCTCTCTTTCTCCTCTTTCCAATGATATATAAACAGCTGCTCTATGCCTTTTAGTTTTCGATATTTTCGCGATCGAAATCATGGCCACAGGACAACTTTTCTCCAAAGTCAGCGGTGGCTGGATAGTATAATGGTTAAAGGGACTCTGAGCAGTGCAGTAACTATGGAAAGATTCATATCATTTTAAAGCTCTCTTTCTCCTCTTTCCAATGATATATAAACAGCTGCTCTATGCCTTTTAGTTTTCGATATTTTTGCGATCGAAATCACAGCCACAGGACGACTTTTCTCCAAAGTCAGCGGTGGCTGGATGATATAATGGTTAAAGGGACTCTGAGCAGTGCAGTAACTATGGAAAGATGCATATCATTTTGAAGCTCTCTTTCTCCTCTTTCCAATGATATATAAATGGCTGCTCTATGCCTTTTAGTTTTTGATATTTTCGTGATCGAAATTGCGGCCACAGGATGACTTTTCTCCAAAGTCAGCGGTGGCTGGATGGTATAATGGTTAAAGCGACTCTGAGCAGTGCAGTAACTATGGAAAGATGCATATCATTTTAAAGCTCTTTTTCTCCTCTTTCCAATGATATATAAACGGCTGCTCTATGCCTTTTAGTTTTCGATATTTTCACGATCGAAATCACGGCCACAGGACGACTTTTCTCCAAAGTTGGCAGCTTGATTCAGCACAATGCAATGAAATATAAGGAACCCAGGGGGATATAATTACAAACATCATGCTGGTAGGTGTGAGGATGTAATGAATTAGTTGTGGGTATGCTTAAAGGCATATCCACAGGCACTGCTTGGAGTCCCTTTAAGGGCTCTGCCGCTGACACAGGAGACCAGGGTTCGAATCTCAGCTCTGCCTGTTCAGTAAGCCAGCACCTATTCAGTAGGAGACCGTAGGCAAGTCTCTCTAACACTGCTACTGCCTATAGGGCACGTCCTAGTGGCTGCAGCTCTGGCGCTTTGAGTCCACCAGGAGAAAAGCGCGATATAAATGTTATTTGTCTTGTCAAATGATGCCGTGCGCTGCTGATTGTCTTCAGAGCCAGGCTCTCCTCCTAGGTCCCCCTCCTGCTACTGTGCGCTCTGCCGCTGCCCACTCCACCCTCCCTTCCCACAGAGAACCACAGCTGCAGCAAGAATGATAGCAGCAGATGGCAAACGCTCACTCACCTATCCATGATCCAAGCGATAGAGATCCCGTCATCTGAAACCCATCTGTCTCTTCTACAGTGCAGCCGCTCACTCTGAACTTCCTGATTCTCAGATCAGACAGGAAATAGGAAGTAGTAATAGTAGTAGTAACAGAGCGGCAGCACTCTAGAGGAGACAGATGGGCTCCGGATGACGGGACCTCTATTGCTTGGATCGCAATAGGTGAATGTGATTCATCTGGTGCTGTCATTCTCCCCCACTGCGGCTGCCTTCTCTGCTGGACTATCGTATTCACTGGGATGGAGGCTGCATGGTGGCTGTCTAGTTTGGGAGGAAATTGGTTGTTCGGTGGTGGGAGTGGTTATGTAATTCTGTCTGGGGAACGGCTTCCGGTTTGGCGGTGTCCAGAGCTTTCTGCTATTGCCAGGCTGGAGATGCAGGGGGAAAGTGCTGCTGCTGTGATATCTGGCGCCCTCTTCACAGGGGTGCCCCAGCCCCTGAGTGCAAATGTCCCAGCCATTCATCTCTCACTCTGCATTTTGCCGCTGCTATTCCCTGCATTGTGCACCCACAGAGGAAAGAGGGCTGTTGCCCATAGCAACCAGTAGCTCGGCTGCCCGGTGTGTGCGGCATATTGCTGTGCAGCTGCATCTTCTGATTCTATTACGACATGATGGGGGGCCCAAATCAGTTACTTTGCTTAGGGCCCCATTTAGCCTTAATCCGGCTCTGTATAACTGTCTACCTTTTAATTCCATACCCCTCAATACCCTATGATAATACACCAGATTGGGCTCCCGGTGTCCCTGTGTTCTTTTTCTCTTTCCACTAGCCCGGATCTGTAATCAGATCCCATGTTAGGCATAGGATCCCTTTACACTTGCCATTTAAAATGGAATGGAGCAGAAGCGGAACGCACATTCCCAACCTGCATCATTTTTCAGAGCTCACATACACTGCAGATGCTCATGGAATCCATGCAAGCCTATGAGAATAAACTATGTCCATTCGCTCTAGGATGTTTCCTACCTCCATTCCTGCTCTACTCATGTGTCTTCGGTCACCTGGGATCCTCTGCTGCTGCCACCATCACCGGGGCGCTCCATTGCAGGGACAAGAATTGGTATATAGATGGAAGCCCCAGCAAAATCATCAGTCTCCTATTGGATTGCAATAGACCAATTGGAATCATCCCTAACACCAGGGAGGATTCTTATTGGTTCACTGATGAGCAGTGGACCAATTAGAATCCTCCCTGGTGCGGATTCCCATGGGTCTTTTAGGATTGGGTACTTCTACCAGGTCTCCATTGTATATATTGGTGTTTGTCTCATGCAGTGGGGTGGAGCGGCAGTGCCAGAATCAGCAGAGGACCCATGCATCCGGCCTAGTGTGCATCCGGCCTTAGTTCTTTATTAGGGACAACGTCTTCCTTCCTCAGTCATCTAATCAGTTAATCATGTGACATCAGTGCGAGTATGCATAAAATCATAGAGATGCAAATAATGTCAGATAAGCTTCTTACCTGTCCGGCCACTGATCCGTCTTCCTCCATTCACATGCCGCGTGGCCGCCGTGTATACCACTGTCACATGTGTGATGTCACACACATGCCATGTGCTATGTGCACCAGCCGTATGGGATGTGAGTGGGGGAAAAGGAGAAGCTGGGCAATTGTGTCAGCTGTACAGGTGAGAGATTTGAATGCACGGGCACCAGGGGGGCACACTAACATTTGGGGGGACAGCAGCGTATGCGGCCTTACAAGGCTGTTTCCCCCAAAAGGTTTCATGCTGAAATCGATTGTGAATCGGCCTGCTGTGTATGACCATCAAACACATCTGTCTCTAATCAGATTAGAACAGAGGGAGATCTGTCTCCTGGTCGATCTGCCCATTGTTAGATGTATGGGCACCTTCACGTAAAACCCTTATTGGAAAAGCTGATAATAAATATGTAAAATCACAAGGTTAATATGCAATATATATGTGTATATATACCGTACTATATAAACCTGGCAAATTTTGACTTAAAGTTACTTTAAGCAATGAGCTCCAAATCTTTCAGGTTGGAAGGACTTCTTGCTATCACTCTGATCTTTAGCTCCCTCCACAGATTCTCAATTGGATTCAAGTCAGGGCTCTGGCTGGGCCACTCCAAAATGTTAATGTGGTTATTAGTGTTGATCGAACAGTGCTCAACACTATTCGTTATTCCCCGAATAATGGGCCGTTCAGGTTCGAGTCGAACACAGCAGAACACTGCATGGTGTTTGTGACGATGCTTGGCCACGCTGCTCAAACTCCTCCCCCTACTGTGATTGGCCGAGCGTGCATTGAACTTGGCCGAGCGTGCACCGAACTTGGCCGAGCGGTCACCTGAACGCGTGACTCACGCTGTGATTGGCCGAGCGGGTCACGTGGTTCGGGACTATAAATACCCGAACGCGTGTTATCGACGCCATTTGCTTTGGGGTTTAGCTTTAGGTAGGTAGGAGGGAGTGTCAGCGTAGCGCACTTCCAGCGAGGCAAGCCACAGGTCCCTGGCCCCCAGCCTCACCGCTGACAGTAGCACCCACAGGGCCTCTGCCTCACACAGCACTGCTGCAGGCCTGCAGCCACAGAGGACAGAGCCTCTGCCTCACCGCTGACAGCAGCACCCAGTCACCCACAGACCCCCTGCCTCACCACTGCCAGCCAGGCCACACAGGCCAGCCACAGGGCACTATCCTCACCGCTGACAGCACCCACAGGGCCTCTGACTCACCACTGCCAGCAGGCACTGCCAGCAGCAGTGTTGCACCACAAGACAGTACTTTCAGTGGCAGGTGGGACAGTTGTCTCCAAACAAACACACTGAATGAAATTAATTTTGTCTTAGTGTTGCACCAAAAGACAGTACTGTCAGTGGCAGCTGGGATCAGGTGTGTCTCCCAAAAAACACACTGTGTTGCAATTAATTTTGTCTTAGTGTTGCACCAAAAGACAGTACTTTCAGTGGCAGCTGGGATCAGTTGTCTCCAAAAAACACACTTTATTGCAACTAATTTTGTCTTAGTGTTGCACCAAAAGCAGTAATTTCAGTGCCAGGTGGGATCACTTGTGTCTCTAAAATACACAAAATTTATTGCTTTTTATTTTTTTTTGCGTAGTTTTGAACCAAAAACAATACTTTCATTGCCAGCTGGGATCAGTTGTGTCTCAAAAAAACACACTTTATTGCATTATACTCGTGCTTAGAGTTGTATAATAAAACAGTACTTTCAGGGGAAAAATTGTGCCCACAAATAATTAAAAAAAAAGTTTATTTCATCTTTGTGACAAGTAACGAGTAACAACTACTATGAAGAAATCCAGTGAAAGAGGGAGGGGCAATAGAAGAGGTGTTTCCCCTGACAGTTCACATAGAGGCCGTGGTGGCACACCTAAGAAAACGCACTTAATACCGCCCATCTTGTCCAGGCAAAAAACAACCCTCAAAAATCCAGAAGAACAGGGCCAGTTAGTAAATTGGTTGACCTCTCAAACGTCCAGGAGCGAGTTAAGCACCAGCCCATCCTTGTCGGGCACGAGGTCCTCTGCCAGTTACAAGGAGCCAGTGGGCACAAAGGTGACACAACCAGCAGCTACACCATGCACACAATGGCCAAATAACGAGTCCGAAGAATTGTTCCACGACACAATGGGCTATTCGAAGGAGCTATTCTCATTCCCAGCTCCACCCCCACAATCTTGCATCTGTGAAAGGACAATGGAACAGCCACAAATCTTGTGCCCGGATTCACTAGCAGTGGATGCTGAAAATGCACCAATTACTGAAAGGCAAAGCGAGAACGAAGACACCCAAATCTCAGGGCAATGTGCTTTACGCATGCATTTTGTCCTCATGCTAGGCCTGGGTTGTGTCTCAAAGCGTGGCCTTGTTCTCCTGTACCTCCTCTTCCATTCTGTGTGCTGGGTTAGCGTTGCCGGTCCCATTTTCAGGAATATCTCATTTCTATTACATTTATCACTGCATGGCGACAAAATGCATTGCTTTACGCATGCATTTTGTCCTCAGGCCAGGCCTGGGATGTGTCTCAAAGCGTGGCCTTCTCCTCCTGTACCTCCTCTTCCATTCTGTGTGCTGGGTTAGCTTTGCCGGTCCCATTTTCAGAAATATCTAATTTCTATTACATTTATCACTGCATGGCGACAAAATGCATTGCTTTACGCATGCATTTTGTCCTCAGGCAAGGCCTGGGTTGTGTCACAAAGCCTGGCCTTGCTCTCCTGTACCTCCTCTTCCATCCTGTGTGCTGGGTTAGCGTTGCCGGTCCCATTGGTACTACGACAGCTTTTCAGGATCTCATTTGCCCCCCACCACTATTTACAAGCCGTTTGACAGAAGTTTCCCTCATTTTTTGTGTTTTTTTCTGGCCTGTAAAGCAGGAATATTCGGGTCCCTATTGACTTCCATTATGTTCGGGATTCAGCACGAATATGCCGAATATCTGGACCATGTTCGGCCGAACCGAACCGAACACGAATATCTGGATGTTCGATCAACACTAGTTGTTATCTGCTAACCATTTCTTCACCACTTTTGCTGTGTGTTTTGGGTCATACTCATGCTGAAGTGTCCATTGGTGGCCAAGGCCAAGTTTCTCTGCAGACGACCTGCTGTTTACTGTGAAACAACCCCAAAGCATTAGGTTCCCATGTTTGACAGTGTGGATGGTGTTATTTGGGTTGAAGGCTTCTCCTTTTTTACGCCAAATGAAGGAAACATAATTGTGACCAAACAATTCAATTTTTGTTTCACAGAAGACCAGAAGTCTTCTTCTTTGTCCAGATGAGCGTTTGCAAAGGCCAAGTGAGCTTTTGTGTGCCCTATCTGGTGTCCGCTTTGTTCTGCATCAGTGGAACCCAGCAGTGTGCAGTGTCCATTGGATTGTCTGTCTTGAGACATTGCCACCAGCAGAGCCCAGATTCACCAGGATGGCCTTGGTGGTGATCCTTGGATTTTTTTTTATCACCTCTCTAACTATCCTCCTGGCCAGCACAGGTGTCACTTTTGGATTCCGACCACGTCCTCTGTGATTTTCCACAGTGCAGAACATCTTGTTTTTTTTTTTAATAATACTTTGCACTGTAGCCACTGGAACTGGAAAACATTTAGAAATGGCATTGTAGCCCTTTCCTGACTTGTGAGCAGCCACAATGTGCAGCTGCAGGTTCTCACTGAGCTCCTTTATCTTAGCCATGGCTGTCCACAAACCAACTGCAGAGAGGTGCTGTTTTTCACCTGTTGAGTTGATTAAGACAGCTGTAACTAGGATGCTTTAGAACAGCTTGGACTATTTGGAATGGTATAGAACTTTGGATTTTTCCACAGACTGTGACAGTTTGTGAAGGGTATGAATAATTTTGGACTGGACACTTTTTGCTCAAATGTAAATACAAGCTGAGAATTGTTTTTTTTACCCCACAATAATGCATCTTGTACATCATCTTATTATCTCTTGGGAGACACCCATGTCATTTCTCATCAAAAATACATGCTGGTTGAATGAAAGTAACTTTAAGTCAAAATTTGCCAGGGGTACGAATAATTATGGGCAGCACTGTATATATATATATATATATATATATATATATATATATATATATATTTATCCAGTAATTGCCAAATATGGGTGCGTATATTGTGGTTTCCAAAAGCGAATCAGCCCATGTGACAGCTGAAAAAGGAACGAGACCTCGCCCCTTATCATTTCTGCCATCAATATTTATCAACCTGAACCCATTACATGCTGTTACCCTGATGATCACTTATAAAAGCCTCCAATTAGTTGCTTTTTATTGGTAATAAAGCTGCCTCTGGCACAGTACCCGTTAACCTCATCAGTCCCTTTGCCAATTAGGTGACCGGTTCCAGCCCTGACTCCCCCGCCGTTCATTCTTCCGCGGCTTTGGGGTAAAAAAAATCAGGCTCTGGTTTCTTGCTGTCCAACAAACATCATCACCACGATGATGGTTTTTGGATGTTACTATTTACATAGGCTGGATTGCCGAGCCATATATTTTACTCTCTTAATTAGGACTAGTAAAACATTGTAATTTTATACATTAGTGACATGGCTCTCTCAGCCCGCTTATGATTAACACCTGCTTGATTTGGCACAGAATGTCCAAGGTTTCCTGAATTCCAGAATGACATTAAGCAATAAAATACAAAAATATGCTGCGCAAACATATGTTTTCTGTCTGGGCCATCTGGTAACCACAGCTGAAATTCAGCCTGGCTACAGATGTGCTAAAGAGTTTGGCTCCAATTCAGAATCGTCCTATTCCCAATCCCAACCCTTTTCTTTAATTGCAGTTTTTTTTTCGCATTTTCTAAGCCGCCGTGTCATTTATTATGTGTCTTGTCTGCTACTATCATTTATGTCAGCAATGTAAACATGTTATAAATAAATCAGGCCAACCACGGACAGACACGAAAAAAACGTGAACTAATATTGGTGTGATTGTATGCAGGCTTGCACTGTTGCTGTAGAGAGGAAACGTTACGAATGTTCAATCAGCTGGGCTCTGTGTCTGCTTGCTGAATGTGCAGATAGCAATATACTGAAGCCTGCAGCAAGCAATCACTTTTTAGATGTTATTTTCAATTGAATTTACATCTAGAATATGGCTGGTTAAGATGATCAAGATCTTTACTGTTCTTTCTTCCACTTATTTTATGGGTAAGAGAAGTACTGTCTCATCCCAAGTGTGGTATAGCCAAGAGCAACAGACATTTTATTAGAGGCCCAATGGCATAGCAATAGGGGATGCAGAGGTTGTAAACACACCAGCGACCCTGAACCTGAGGGCCCATATGGGGCCCTTCTCCAGTCGCTGCCTTATCTCTTTACTGGCGCTGTAGTGGTAATGATCCCTTCTATCATCATAGTGCTTTGACTATTGGTAATCATTGAGTGCAGGGACAGAGGCGAGAGAGGCTCCAGCCTCATGGCGCAGTGTAGGAGGGGGTGTACAACACATTCAGCTATCATTCCCCTATAGTGTTTGAAGCAGAGAGAAATAAGAAAAGGGGATACATGGCAGTGACTGCAAACTAGATAACTAGAGGTAAAAGTGGAATGAAACCCTGCATTTCTACTTTGCTCTAATAGATTATTTACAGCATATTATATACAAACAGCATTTTTTTGTTTACTAGAACTGCATTCAAAGGGTTAACACAGGCCTTAGAAGCTCTCCTGCCAGCAGAGCTAGCCGCAGCCAAACTTGTAGATAATGTTATCTTGTGTTTAATTGTATCAAGTGAGGAATGTAAACAAAGCTTTCTCTCACACTGTGGGGTGTCCCAAAGACAGCGAGACAATCAGAAAGCATCAGAAAGCATTTATGCTTAAGTTAGACAATGAGTAAAGCAGTTATGAATAAAATGCAAAGTACGTTTTCAGAGTAAAATAAGTGTACTTTGGGAACGATTCATTTCTAAATGAATAATAATACTTATGCACAAAAGCAAATATGCTAACTGTATGGCATATAAAAAGTAGGAAAACATGTTTTTATTGAAATTATGTCAGGGTTTTATACCGCTTTAAGGTGTTGGGGACGTTTGGACCCTGGGGCACCTCTTATTCTAATAGCAATCAGTGTGTGATGGATGGGCTGGGAGAATTGGAGGGGGTGCACTTTGGTGGCTCAGCCTTGGGTGCTGGAGGACCTTGTCCTGGCTCTGATTGATTGTTTATTGTTTAAGGATGTGTAGGAGGTGGCAGTGTGATCGAAGGCTAGTTAGGCCCGGTTCACATTAGCGGTCGCCGTCCGGAATCGCTGTGCCGGAGCCGGACCACATGCGGAACGGACGGAACGGACGCACGGCATAGCAATGAAAGTCTATGCGTCCGTTCACATGCGTCCGTTTCGTCCGGACCGGATCCGGACTCCGGCATAAGATCCAACATGCGCTATTTTTTGGTCCGGCTCCTCCGGCAGAAGTATCCGGAGTGGAGCCTGACTGTTGCATCCGGCCAATACAAACCAATGAGAAACGGAGAGCGCACAACACACTGGCTATAAAAACCGGACGTTCTACCCCACTTCCTATGCGTATTGTAGCGGCGATTTTGGATGGGGACACATGGGCAAGCATTTTGGAGTGGAGCAGCAGTGACTTTTAACGTGCTGGAGATATTGGCAGTATGTCGGAGGTGGAGGTGAGTTCTAAACAGCGGAGGGCCTGATTCCACAGGTCCACCTTCTGCTGACCTCCCAGACCCCAACATTTTTATTTTATTTCTACTCTCTTTTGCCAAACGGATCCGGATCGCATCCTGATGTACACCTGATGCAACCTGACCGGATCCGGATCGGATCCGGATCAGAACCGTACGGTTCCGATCCGGTCCGGATCCGGTCAGGTCATCCGGTCCGTTTGGCAGAGAACCGCAAGTGTGAACGGGGCCTTAGAGTGTCCTAGGCAAGGTTATATGCTGGCCTGAAAAGGTTGTTTTTCACATTTTTGAAAATATTTTATTATATCTTTTCATGGGACAACACTGAAGATAGGACACTTTGACTACTTTACATTGTATCAGTGTACAGCTTGTATAATAGTGCAAATGTGCTGTCCCATCAACATAACTCAACACACAACCATTAATGTCAAAACCTGTTGGCAACAAAATGATTATGCCCCTACTTGCAGAGTGTCAAAATTCTACCCAAAGTGTCAATATTTTGTGTGCCCTCCATTATTTTTCCAGCACTACCTTAACTCTCTAGGGCATGAAGTTCACTAGAGCTTCCCAGGTTTCCACTGAAATCCATGATGAAGCTGGTGGATGATAGAGGCTTTGCACTACTCCACCTTCCATTTGAGGATGCAGGTTTAGGTCTGGAAACATGCTTGGCCAGTCCAGCACCTTTACCCTCAGCTTCTTTAGCAAGTGGTCATCTTGGAGGTATGTTTGCAGTCGTTATGTTGAAGTACTGCCCTGTAGCTGAGAAGCGAAAGGATCATGCTTGGCTTCAGTATGTCACAGTACATAATGACTTTTATAGTTCGCTTAATGATTCATAGCCTCCTGGTGATGTCAGCACTCATGCAGCCTAAATCCATGACACTCCCACCACCATGCTTCACTGTAGGCAAGACATACTTGTCTGTGTATGCCTCACCTGGTTGCCACCACACATGCTTGATACCATCTGAATAAAATAAGTCCATTTTGGTCTCATCAGACCACAGCACATGGTTCCAGCAATCCATGTCCTTAGTCTGCTGTCTCAAACTATTTGCAGTCTTTCTTGTGCATCATCTTCAGAATAGTGAGGTACAACAGGAAAAAAAAAAGGCGCCCAGAGAATGATACCTCAGTGGAGCCAAATTCATATAAAATGAACTTTAATAGCACTGGCAACGCGATTCGTTGGTCCCTGCCCACTTCCTCAGGCCAAATAAAGTGCCTCACTGTGTTAAGAACCAAAGTTTTGAGCGCCTCAAAACGCATTGCCAGTGCTATTAAAGTTAATTTTATATGAATTTGTCTCCATTAAGGTAAGCCACCTTAAACTTTATTTATTTTATTGTTTTTCATTCATTTTATCATTCTCTGGGCGCCTTTTTATCCTGTTGTGCATTGTATACCCCGCCCCGGCTCAGGGTGGGGGATACCCTTGGATCCACTTTACGGACTCCTAGGGCCTTTTTCTCAAAAAGTGTGACCATCTCCGGGTAGCCTGGACACCCGAGTGGAGTCGGGTTTGTTGATCTCCACCTGTCTGCAGTGGTTGGTTGCCCCTTTGCAACCTCCCTTTGTGAGTACCCTCTGTTCATATTTTTTGTTTCTTCTATCGTTTGTGACGTTCTGCACTATTTGGGCTCCCGGTGTGTCTCTGTGTTTTTTCGTTCCAGGTAGACTGTTCACCCTCTACTTTGTCTAGAATAGTGAGGTGTACTCGCCATTGTTAGACACCACATACAGTATTGTAAAGTAACCTATATTTTCTTCTGATCCCCACTAATCTTCATGTAGATTCCAGCTTGCTAGCTGCAATTAGGATTTATTTGAAAAGCCTACATAATAAAACGAATCATTACTATGCTACCAAGTTTACCAATATACTGTAGACATTATCAGCCACTTTCCTGGAGAAAATGTGGCTGCTATTCACTGTCCATAGACGCACAGTAGTAATAATGACCATTAGAAGGTAAAGTAAAAAAACAAAACAAAACAAAAAAAACCTATAAAATATGGTATTCTCCAAGTTCGGAGGAATGACCCCTACGAGGAGCCAAGTGCAATCATCCATTTTAGTAGAAAACGCCAGCAAAGCAAATTAGGCATTAGGACAGGGAAGGCTTTTCAGCTTTTGTGAATAGCTGATTTAAAAGGAAACGTTTCAATCTGGCATTATTAGATGTCTTGCATAGTAAGTGCGCGGACAGATAAAACTGCTGAGGCATTGAGCAGCCGCAGCAAATGTGGCCATTCAGTATATTAGGAAGGAAAACTCATTATTTTTTATTTATATCAAACACTTCAGTACAATGCTTAGAACTGCTTTTAGCTGTTATTCTCTCTTATATGATGTTATTCCCCGGGGCTCAAGGGCAAGAGTTTTCTTTAGAGCATTATCACATAAAAAAGTTCAGAAAGGCATAAAGCGGAATACAGCCGCCGTGATTGTGTTAAGTTTCTCAGGCGGTAATATGACAAGCACAACTCGCAGCAAAACAAATGTGGTTATTCTCAGATGGAAAGGAGTCAAAGCAGAGTTTAACCTCCTTTACTAAAAATAAGCATGGTCACATGGGGGGGCCTAATTTGAGTTATTGGAGATAGTAGAATAACAGCAATCTTACCAATATTCTACTATCGGCCATCTTATTCTATCCTCACACTAACCTCTCCCCATCTATGCCTAACACTAACCTATCCCCGGCCCTACCCTACCTACATCTACCACTAATCTACCCCAAACCTATGCCTAACACTAAGAACACTCCTGGCTATAGGAGCAATATCGAGGAGGTGGGCGGGCCTGGGCTGCGCAGTAGCCTGTGACTAGCTGAGTCGCCCAGCTTTCAGGGGCACTGCAGCTGAAAGGAGAATGACAGCAAGGACTTATAAGGACTGCAGGGGGCTGGAAGAAGCCCAAGGTAAGTTAAACTGCCAACTCCTTTCCACTTCTGGTACCCTTTAAATCAGATGCTGTCTAGTCTAACTTCAACGGCTGCATGCTTGTTGCAGGTGTCTGACTCAAAAACAACTAAAGCCTAAAGCTCAGCATGACTGTCAAGCAACTGAACTGGCATTCTTTATAAGGGAATAAATAAATGAAGATGGCAGCATTCATATTCATCTCACTTCAGGTTTCCTTTAGGCAGACTAGCCTACGCAAGTTCTAGTTGCATAGAAAGTAAGTGACAATGCCTTTTGTAATACGACCGAGGATAATATTGCGATTTCTGAGGTATTAGATATGAACAGAGTGGTGGCATTGTACCCAGAAGCACTGTGCAAGTGGGTATTCTCACCATATGTGCAAACGTGTTCAGTGTGTAGATACGCACTTCCAACATCTGTCACAATATACGACAGGCTGTATTATAGAGATGAGGAGGGAACCTATTCCTCATAGAGACAGTCAGCTTGTCGCCTGCTTCCTTTACATGAGATGTCAGGCCTATTCCATGAGAAAGAAAACATTTGTTGCTCCTTCTGTGGTTCAGAGTCTTATTTTCCCAGGATCCTCTGCTCTCCTCACACGGCTCAGTCACACAAGTGCACTGCTTCCAACCGCCTCCGAAGTTGAATGTTTCTTTCCCTGCATTATGGTTAAACATGTATTAAAATTTAATCAGTGATGAAAGGAATATAGCAGATGGCAGATAATTATTAAATCGGATCTCGCCTATCGTTACGAGGTTAATTCTGGTAATTTTTTATGTAACGGTGGAGTTTAAATCCCGCAAGGACAAGGACCTTGTCTACACATGTCGGAACTTAGAGATGTGGGGTATTTTCTGTGACTGATATTTCTTTTCATTTTGCATTTTTGGGACATATGGAGGTCACCTTTCTGCCTGGAGCACAGATTCAGGGACAAGCTAGCATGGCAGATCGCCAGGATTCATTCTGCCACATGGAACTCTGATTTTTGTGAGCTGGTGGCGCGATTCCCTCCCCCCTCCCCACACCAGCCTCGGGCAGGAAACCAGCATACGGCTTAGAGGAAACTTCGCTGCAGCTTAACTCCAGATAAAAAGAAATAAATAACAAAGTACAGTGAGAAGGGAGATAAAGCAGAGGGACACCAAGAGCCCCAATAGTGTAATTCGTCTTGGGGACAACAAAATAAATGAGAAGTTAAAATTATACTCACAAACCAGGGTTACCAATAGGCAACCACTGTATAGGCAGGTGGGGAGAACAATCCTGACCCCACTCAGGAATAAAAAGTCGCTCTCTGTAGACAGGAAGATAGGGTAACAACCCTCCACCCAGGGTGGACTCAATGTAGTGTACAAGATACAGAGGCGCCAAAAGAATAAAAGGTAATTAAATGAACTTAAAAAACCAACTGGTTAAACAGAGGAGGCAGCGGTGGTCTTACCCCCTCCAAACAGACACAGGCAAGGACTGCGATTCAGACAGTCAACAATTTATTCGGAACTCCAAAAAACAATGCAACGCGTTTCACGGGCCATACATCCCGCTTCCTCAGGCAAAATACAGTAGGAGTCACAGCATCTGTATTATATCAGCGAGCTCGGCGCCTCTGATGCTGTGACTCCTACTGTATTTTGCCTGAGGAAGCGGGATGTATGGCCCGTGAAACGCGTTGCATTGTTTTTTGGAGTTCCGAATAAATTGTTGACTGTCTGAATCGCAGTCCTTGCCTGTGTCTGTTTGGAGGGGGTAAGACCACCGCTGCCTCCTCTGTTTAACCAGTTGGTTTTTTAAGTTCATTTAATTACCTTTTATTCTTTTGGCGCCTCTGTATCTTGTACACTACAGTGAGAAGGGAGAGGCCGTGCTAGTGTTTTCTTATTATCTTTTATAGCAGAGAATGTGAACGTACAGAATTGTTCTACGAGTCTAACATCAGCTTCTCAGGCAGTAATAATTGGGGTCATACTGTGTTTTATGTTCTGTTGCATATTGCTGCTTTTCATTTGTTGAATGAAGTTTTCCATACTGGATTCTGGTGGAAGCCCTGTTTATACATTCAGCTCTGATGAACTGAAAGTGAACCTGAGGTGAACCTGAGGTATGTATTTGGCTGGTGTTGGCTCCACCCACTTTCCCAACCCTAACACACACTCAATTACTCAATGACCTAGTTTGTGAACTTTGCGGTCTTTGGCATCAATAATTTGCATTGACATGAAACAAATCTGATTGGCTGTGGCCCCACCCCCTTTTCTGAATTTGAACCCCAGTCACCCAGTCACCAACTGTACCAGGTTTGAGGCTTGTGACATTAACAGTGCAAGAATGGCAGCAATGAAATATTCCCCTTGAAAATCAATAGGTGCATTTTGATTGGCTTTTGTCGGCTCCACCCACTTTTCTGAATATTAATCACAGTCACCCAGTAACTAACTGAGCAAAGTTTGAGAACCCTGCCATTAACAGTGTAACAGTGGCTGCAGTTTACATTTTCCCAGTGAAATTTGTAATTGTCTCCGCCCACTTTATTGGTTATGGGGATAAAAAGTATCCTATATGTTATTCCAGGTAATGTCCTATGTGTGTGCCAAATTTCATTCAAATCCGTTTAGCCATTGTTGCGTGATCGAGTAACAAACATCCAAACTTCCAAGCTTTCACTTAGTGACGAGATTTAAACATTTTCAAAATTGGTTGAATGTTTTACTGTCTCTAATCAGTGGCAGCCTATTAGGTGTCCCAAAGTTAGAAAAAGGTCAATATTTCAGGTATTTTATCTCTATCTGCCCTCAAAAGTTGTATTCTGCCAGGAAAACTTGTATGGCTGTAATTTGCTTATCAGTGATGGTCACTATATTCCCGACAAGGTACCGACAAGACGGAAGCTGTCACTTCCATGCCTCAAAGTGAACTTTTTCAGGCAGCAAAATATAGCAAGCAAAACAGCCTGGTTATTAATCTGCTTTGTACTGTACATACACATGTTTATCTTGTCATCATGTCACATGTCACCTCAGGTACACTTAAGCCTGGAAAGAAAAGCAGCTTAACTTACCTGGGGCTTCTTGCAGCCCCTTGCAGTCATCCTGTACCTGCACCGTCCTTCTGGGACCCTCCAGTCAGCAGTGGCAACCCCCTAAAAGCTGGTTGGCCATGGCCAGTCCTGCACAGCCCTGTGCGAGAGCAGGTTTAAGCCGCATGGGGGCCCCAGGGCAAAAGGTACCCTTGGGCCCTCCACCACCGACATTAGCCCCCGGTGCCCCCGCTTTGGCTGACACATGTCCACCCTGATCATGGCAGTTTTGATCCACTTGCAGCACAGTGTAGCAGATACGGAGGCCAAACGTATCCGTGCTACAGCCCCCACAATCCCTTGCATTGCCTACTACTGTTCATACCAAGTGACAGCTCATTGCCAATGAGCGGTCACCTGGTACAAGCAGTAGGCGTTGCAAGGGATTGTGGGGGCTGTAGTGGCTTACGCATCCCTCATATTGCAGGTGCCCTGGGAGCAGTCCGCGGGGTGACCACCGGCCGTGCAAGGAGGCCCAGCAGCTGACATGTGACCTGGGGCAATTGCCCCCTTTGCTTTAATGGCCCTGCCAAAAGCATTAAAGTAGTTAGAATGGCATCCTTAATACTCTGTGACACAGTGGATGTGGCATGGTAATGCAATCATATGTATTTCTGCTTCCTACTGCCATACCAGTTATCCTAAATGCTAGAGCAGGATCATCCACCAGGCAACCTGGGCAGGTGCTTGGGGCCTAGTGGGAATCAAGGGACCCAGCTGCCACCTTCTCTGCCCTCTCTTCACTTACCAAAAAGACCACAAGGGGGCCCCAAATAACTACCTTGCCTAGGGCCCCATTACATTTTAATCGATCTCTGCTAAGCACTGCAATAGAGTCCACCTGCTGCAACAGTCTGTTTACCAACCGATAGAATGACTGCCTGCTCAATCTGGACTATAATCAGATGCAATGAGCCCAGTTCTTTATTACCAAATACTCCTGTCTCAGTTTCACTAAATGGCCGTATGATTAATTCTGACTCACACCATATAAACACCGTTGTGCCTTAACCGGATCTGCGTCGGATTGGGGCTTTCATGAACAATTATTGTTTTTGTTAAGGTGACTCAGAAAACTTTTATTGCCGAGGATAGCTAATGAAAACCTTTCTTTCAGTCTGGGAGCGCGGTGCCAAGATTCCTGCCGTGGAAAGCTAGCCCATGATAACATGCTTGAACAATTACACAGCCATTTCCAAGTAAATAAATCATTTGGACTATAAAAAAAGGAAAATTGGATAAGCTGATATCATCCAAGCATCATTCTTCACATTTGTGTGTCTGCAACTTCCTCAAAAGCGATCGCGAAGGGCGAAATCTTTATCCCTGCCTCCAAATAATTACCCCAGAGATGATTATATCTGCGGTTCTGTACAATAAGTTGGATAAATAGAAGCATTTACCTATGGAGCTTATTGCATTGTAACAAGAGCCAGGTGCAGATCTGTGCGTTAGCACTTGTGAAGATGGCTGTGAAAATATTCTGATATTTTGAATCATGAAAGTGCACTTAAACCATATTGCGCTAATTTAAAGTACGAAACCAAAGCGATTAAATGGAAACCCGAGGCTAACCTCGGGTCAAAAAATCAGATACTTATGTGAGAAGCGGGAAACCTTTGGATCCTGTAGAACATACATGTCAAACTCCGTCCCGTGGGCCAAATCTGGCCCTCAGAGCCATTAAATTTGGCCCTGAAGGGGTTTCCCCACTTTGCATTATGTCTGGACCACTCTAGACCATCAAGGAAGCTATACTGGAGGTGAAACCCTAGAACACCAGGGAAATCATGTAGGGAGGTAGGGGGAAAGCACTAAACACTAGGGTACTATATAGGGGAGGGAGGACCACTAGACAGGGGTACAGCTAAGGTTTTGGTGGCCCCAAGCAGTCCATAACTTGAGGCCCCCATCCATGAAAGAAGCTCAACGCGTCAAAAATGGAAGTGGCCAAAACATGATGTGGGAGGAGCCAAATACTAGCAGTTTCTAGGCTAAATTGCACCCAGTGCGAGAGCTTAAAATGCGCCCCCCACGTGGAGACAGGTATAGGTGCCCCCAGTATAGGTAGCCCGTATAGTTTCCCCCAGTATAGGTTAGATAGGTAGGTGCCGGCAGTATAGGTTAGATAGGTAGGTGCCTGCAGTATAGGTTAAATAGGTAGGTTCCCCCAGTATAGGTTAGATAGGTAGGTACCCCAAGTATAGGTTAGATAGGTAGCTGCCCCAGTATAGATTAGATAGGTAGGTGCCTCCAGTATAGGTTAGATTGGTACGTACATGCAGTATAGGTTAGATATTTAGATGCCCCCAGTATAGGATAGATAGGTAGGTGCCTGCAGTATAGGTTAGATAGGTAGCTGCCCCCAGTATAGGTTAGATAGGTAGATGCCCCCAGTATAGTTTAGATAGGTAGGTGCACGCAGTATAGGTTAAAAAGGTAGATGCCCCCAGTGTAGGTTAGATAGGTAGGAGCCCCCAGTATAGGTTAGATAGGTAGGTACCACCAGTATAGGTTAGATAGGTATCTGCCCCCAGTATAGATTAGATAGGTAGGTGCCTCCAGTATAGGTTAGATAGGTAGGTACACACAGTATAGGTTCGATAGGTAGATGCTCCCAGTATAGGATAGATAGGTAGGTGCCTGCAGTATAGGTTAGATAGGTAGCTGCCCCCAGTATAGGTTAGATAGGTAGATGCCCCCAGTATAGGTTAGATAGGTAGGTGCACGCGGTATAGGTTAGATAGGTAGATGGCCCCAGTGTAGGTTAGATAGGTAGGTGCCCCCAGTATAGGTTAAATAGGTAGGTACCCCCAGTATAGGTTAGATTGGTAGCTGCCCCAGTACAGATTAGATAGGTAGGTGCACGCAGTTTAAATTAGATAGGTTGGTACCCCTCAGTATAGTTTAGATAGATGCCCCAGTAAAGGTTAGATAGGTAGGTGTCTCCAGGCAGCATAGAGGGGGAGGAGGGCAGGGAGAGAGAAGTTTCAACTCGCCTGGCTTCCTCCACATGCAGCCTCTATCTTCATCTTGTCCTGGCGTTCGGCATCTGTTGCATCGGTAAGAGCTCCCCCTGTGATGACATGCGGTTATGTCATCACCGGGGCGCTGTAACCATAGCGACAGACGCTGCACACCGGGACAGGATGAAGATAGAGGCTGCCACTAGAGTGCACTTAGTAGGCAGTAGCAGTGTTAGGAAGTCTTGCCCAAGAACTCCTTACTGAATAGATGCTGGTTTACCAGGAAGATAGGAAGAGCTGAGATTTGAACCCTGGTTGTGTGTGTCAAAAGCAGAACCCTTTACCAGTGCACTATACACTGGAAGCAAGCAAGAAAGCATGCATGCGAGCACATAGATTATAGCGCAGGAGTTTTGGGCACAGCCGGCGCCACCATAAACCCTAATAGGAATTAAGGCTATGGCGGTGCACAGTGAGTAACTTTGGCGCTGTTAGAAGATGGAGCTGAAGTTACTTTTAAAACACTGTAATTCGGCAGCCAGCAATAGCTGGAAGCCGAATTACATCATTCCCCACCATCCACGTGGACCTGGAGAGGGAATAGTAATTAACGCTGCCAGGACTTGTGCAGGAGCAGGGTAAGCCGTATATGGGCTGTATCCTGCGCCCAAGTCTCCTGGTGGCTATTTCTCTTGTATGTGCATGCATGAGCAGCTCCGGTTTACTGCACAGGTGCATCTGTACCTGCTCAAGCACAGAATAACCACACTTGCGCATGAAGTAGGTTGACGCTTAATCCTCCTGTCTACCTCTCTGGTGTACCTTACCTAACTGGCCGAGTTACTGCACTATATTATCTATTTTATATATTATATATTAGCACCATAGTACTTTCAGCATGGAAATGGCACTTATGTATTCTTGACAATTTTTTTACACACAAATTTAAGTATCTATTTGATTTCGGTTATCCATTTGTACGATTGCACTATATAGCACACTGCACTTTTTCATATACCTAGGTATATATATATATACGGTACTGTGCAAAAGTTTTGGGCAGGTGTAAAAAAATTCCGTACACAAAAAATGCTTTAATGAAGTGAAAAAACAAAGGATACATCAAATCAATATTTGGTGTGACCACCCTTTGCCTTCAAAACAGCATCAATCCTTCTAGGTACACTTGCACACAGTTTTGAAGGAAATCGGCTGGTAGGTTGTAGTGTTGGGCGAACATCTAGATGTTCGGGTTCGGGCCGAACAGGCCGAACATGGCCGCGATGTTCGGGTGTTCGACCCGAACTCCGAACATAATGGAAGTCAATGGGGACCCGAACTTTTGTGCTTTGTAAAGCCTCCTTACATGCTACATACCCCAAATTTACAGGGTATGTGCACCTTGGGAGTGGGTACAAGAGGAAATTTTTTTTTTAGCAAAAAGAGCTTATAGTTTTTGAGAAAATCGATTTTAAAGTTTCAAAGGGAAAACTGTCTTTTAAATGCGGGAAATGTCTGTTTTCTTTGCACAGGTAACATGCTTTTTGTCGGCATGCAGTCATAAATGTAATACATATAAGAGGTTCCAGGAAAAGGGACCGGTAACGCTAACCCAGCAGCAGCACACGTGATGGAACAGGAGGAGGGTGGCGCAGGAGGAGAAGGCCACGCTTTGAGACACAACAACCCAGGCCTTGCATGAGGACAAGAAGCGTGCGGATAGCAATTTGCATTTTGTCGCCATGCAGTCATAAATGTAATACAGATGAGAGGTTCAATAAACAGGGACCGGTTACTTGGTTGGGGTCCGGGAGTGTTGCGTAGTCGTTTCCAATCCAGGATTGATTCATTTTAATTTGAGTCAGACGGTCTGCATTTTCTGTGGAGAGGCGGATACCAGGGGCGTCGCTAGCCCTGTTTTAGGGGGGCACGTGCCCCCAATCTTTCCTGGGGTGCCACGGATCTCCGCCCGGCCGCCCCCTCTGTCAGACTCAGCGGCTCCCTCCAGCCGCCGCGTCACTGACAGTCTCAGACCTCAGGATCAGGCGGCGAGCCGGCGACCAATCGTGCGGGCGCTAGGACCCAGCGCCCGCACTGATATGCGGAAGTGACATCACTTCCGCATATCGAGCGGGTGCGTCCAGCGCCCGCTCGTACATCTGGTCGGGTCGCCGCTGATCCTGAGGTCTGCTGAGAGGTAGGGGGGGGGAGCGGCGGCGGCTAGAGAGGGGGCCTCCCTGTCACTCACTCACTCACTCACTAAAGGGGCTCCCTGGCACGCACTCACTCCCTAAAGGGGCTCCCTGGCACGCACTCACTCCCTAAAGGGGCTCCCTGTCACTCACTCACTGCCTAAAGGGGCTACCTGTCACTCACTCACTCCCTAAAGGGGCTCCCTGTCACTCACTCACTCCCTAAAGGGGCTCCCTGTCACTCACTCCCTAAAGGGGCTCCCTGTCACTCACTCACTCCCTAAAGGGGCTCCCTGGCACTCCCTAAAGGGGCTCCCTGTCACTCACTCACTCCCTAAAGGGGCTACCTGTCACTCACTCACTCCCTAAAGGGGCTCCCTGTCACTCACTCACTCCCTAAAGGGGCTCCCCTGGCACTCACTCACTCCCTAAAGGGGCTCCCTGGCACTCACTCACTCCCTAAAGGGGCTCCCTGTCACTCACTCACTCCCTAAAGGGGCTCCCTGTCACTCACTCACTCCCTAAAGGGGCTCCCTGGCACTCACTCCCTAAAGGGGCTCCCTGTCACTCACTCACTCCCTAAAGGGGCTACCTGTCACTCACTCACTCCCTAAAGGGGCTCCCTGTCACTCACTCACTCCCTAAAGGGGCTCCCTGGCACTCACTCGCTCCCTAAAGGGGCTCCCTGGCACTCACTCACTCCCTAAAGGGGCTCCCTGGCACGCACTCACTCCCTAAAGGGGCTCCCTGGCACTCACTCACTCCCTAAAGGGGCTCCCTGTCACTCACTCACTCCCTAAAGGGGCTCCCTGGCACTCACTCCCTAAAGGGGCTCCCCTGGCACTCACTCACTCCCTAAAGGGGCTCCCCTGGCACTCACTCACTCCCTAAAGGGGCTCCCCTGGCACTCACTCACTCCCTAAAGGGGCTCCCCTGGCACTCACTCACTCCCTAAAGGGGCTCCCCTGGCACTCACTCACTCCCTAAAGGGGCTCCCCTGGCACTCACTCACTCCCTAAAGGGGCTCCCCTGGCACTCACTCACTCCCTAAAGGGGCTCCCCTGGCACTCACTCACTCCCTAAAGGGGCTCCCCTGGCACGCACTCACTCCCTAAAGGGGCTCCCTGGCACGCACCCACTCCCTAAAGGGGCTCCCTGGCACGCACCCACTCCCTAAAGGGGCTCCCTGGCACGCACCCACTCCCTAAAGGGGCTCCCTGGCACGCACCCACTCCCTAAAGGGGCTCCCTGTCACTCACTCACTCCCTAAAGGGGCTCCCTGGCACTCACTCACTCCCTAAAGGGGCTCCCTGGCACTCACTCACTCCCTAAAGGGGCTCCCTGGCACTCACTCACTCCCTAAAGGGGCTCCCTGGCACGCACTCACTCCCTAAAGGGGCTCCCTGGCACTCACTCACTCCCTAAAGGGGCTCCCTGTCACTCACTCACTCCCTAAAGGGGCTCCCTGGCACTCACTCACTCCCTAAAGGGGCTCCCCTGGCACTCACTCACTCCCTAAAGGGGCTCCCCTGGCACTCACTCACTCCCTAAAGGGGCTCCCCTGGCACTCACTCACTCCCTAAAGGGGCTCCCTGTCACTCACTCACTCCCCAAAGGGGCTCCCTGTCACTCACTCACTCCCTAAAGGGGCTCCCTGTCACTCACTCACTCCCTAAAGGGGCTCCCTGTCACTAACTCACTCCCTAAAGGGGCTCCCTGGCACTCACTCACTAAAGGGGCTCCCTGGCACAAACTCACTCACTAAAGGGGCTCCCTGGCACGCACTCACTCACTAAAGGGGCTCCCTGGCACGCACTCACTCACTAAAGGGGCTCCCTGGCACGCACTCACTCACTAAAGGGGCTCCCTGGCACTCACTCACTCCCTAAAGGGGCTCCCTGTCACTCACTCACTCCCTAAAGGGGCTCCCTGTCACTCACTCACTGCCTAAAGGGGCTCCCTGTCACTCACTCACTGCCTAAAGGGGCTTCCTGTCACTCACTCACTGCCTAAAGGGGCTTCCTGTCACTCACTCACTGCCTAAAGGGGCTCCCTGGCACTCACTCACTGCCTAAAGGGGCTTCCTGGCACTCACTCACTGCCTAAAGGAGCTCCCTGGCACTCACTCACTACCTAAAGGTGCTCCCTGTCACTCACTATCGGGGTCCCTGTCACTCACTACCTAACTGGAGGCGCCTGTCACTCACTAGCTAACCTGGGGGTCCCTGTCACTCACTACCTAACTTGGGGGGGCTACCATATTAAGGGGGCATTCTGCCTATTTATGTGAAATGCTGTCTATTTATGTGCCTCATGACTGCTGAATGTGTCTTGTTGGGAGCCTTATGATTTGTTGGGGGCCTCATGATTGCTGAATTTGTCTTGTTGGGGGCCTCATGATTTGTTGGAGGCCTCATGATTGCTGAATTTGTCTTGTTGGGGGCCTCCTGATTTGTTGGGGGCCTCATGATTGCTGAATATGTCTTGTTGGGGGTCACATGATTGCTAACTGCGAGACTATGGGAAAAGCTGAATCCTTATCATATGAGACAATAGCATTAAACCTACTTTTTTAGCGTTTTAAAACAGAAAATAAAACTGAATTGAATACATTTTTCAGGAGTAGGATGGATGAAATTGTTTATCTTCACAGTTTATATTCAACTTGGATTTTCCATAATGTTCATGTATGAGCTAAAACGTTTGTACAGTATTTAGTTTAAATTGCTGTTGCCACTTTGCGATAGATACCGGTAAGTGACTTTTGGGTTGCAGTTTGGGCACTCGGCCTCCAAAAGGTTCGCCACCACTGTCCTAATCTGATGTCCCACCATTGCTAGGTTCATGTAAATTTGTCTCCACCCGTTACCACACCTATATTCTGGTCCATGGCCCACCCATTTTTTGGTGCGGCGCGATAAGCACGCCACACAACGTGATCGTCATATTTTTGGCACGCTAGCTGCAGTGTGCTGAATTCTGCTGCCTACAGTATGTACAGTATACGCTGTTCTCTAGTGCTTGCACTGTGTGCTGATTTACCTCCAGTGTGTACAGTGTAAGGTGTTACTCTGTGCCTTTATTGATTGTAAACCAGCTGTATTGTATGCTGATCCCTGCTACTTTCAGTATGTACAGTATTAGCTGTAAAGCCTGGTACACACATACAATTTTGATTAGCCAATTTTAGCTCTGTTCATAAAATTCATTGTCTGTTGGCCCACTTACTGCACGGGGGTGGGAAATTGGGGGTCAGTGATTGACCAATCAAAATTGTATGTGCGTATACATCTTTGATCTATGCCTATACTGATTGTAAATGATCGAAATAAAGGACAGGGGGCTCCGTCCAATATTTCGATGGGCAGGCCTGTTATCCGTAGCTTACACCGCTGCTAAGTTCATGTACATTTGGCCCCACCCATGGCCACGCCCACTCACTGCATGGCCACACCCATTTTTGCCGCTGCGCGCGCCGCATGTACCTCCCCTCCTGGTGCCCACAGGTGCCACTGATCTCCAGGGACCCTAGAAACGCCCCTGGCGGATACGCCGCCGATCTGTGACGATGCCTCCGGCAGCACTGAAACAGCGTTCCGACATAACGCTGGCTGCCGGGCAAGCCAGCACCTCTATTGCGTACATTGCCAGTTTGTGCCAGGTGTCTAGCCATTGAAATAGCCCAAATAAACAGGTTTTTGTGACCCTAGGCTATGACCTCTTCGGCCTAGGGGCCCGAAACTCACCAGTCATGTTCCCCCTAAGGGTCCCTACAATGCTAGAAAATTTGGTACTGCTGAGCCATTGCCCTTTGAAAAGATGTGAGATTTTGGAAAGTGAAATAGGGAGGCAATGAAATCCTATGGGGGATTTTACCAATTTTGGACCCCTGTAACTCTGGTTTGCAGAGATGTAGGGACCCCATCTTTGGAATCCAAGTCTAACAATATGTCTTCTACCTGCATGAGACATTTCGTGAGATTCAGACGTTGCTAACGGCCATGGCTGAGATTTATGTACGCCACCATCACTACCATTGAAATAGCCCAAATAAACAGGTTTTTGTGACCCTAGGCTATGACCTCTTCGGCCTAGGGGCCCGAAACTCACCAGTCATGTTCCCCCTAAGGGTCCCTACAATGCTAGAAAATTTGGTACTGCTGAGCCGTTGCCCTTTGAAAAGATGTGAGATTTTGGAAAGTGAAATAGGGAGGCAATGAAATCCTATGGGGGATTTTACCAATTTTGGACCCCTGTAACTCTGGTTTGCAGAGATGTAGGGACCCCATCTTTGGAATCCAAGTCTAACAATATGTCTTCTACCTGCATGAGACATTTCGTGAGATTCAGACTTTGCTAACGGCCATTGCTGCGATTTATGTACGTCACCATCACTACCATTGAAATAGCCCAAATAAACAGGTTTTTGTGACCCTAGGCTATGACCTCTTCGGCCTAGGGGCCCGAAACTCACCAGTCATGTTCCCCCTAAGGGTCCCTACAATGCTAGAAAATTTGGTACTGCTGAGCCATTGCCCTTTGAAAAGATGTGAGATTTTGGAAAGTGAAATAGGGAGGCAATGAAATCCTATGGGGGATTTTACCAATTTTGGACCCCTGTAACTCTGGTTTGCAGAGATGTAGGGACCCCATCTTTGGAATCCAAGTCTAAAAATATGTCTTCTACCTGCATGAGACATTTCGTGAGATTCAGACGTTGCTAACGGCCATGGCTGAGATTTATGTACGCCACCATCACTACCATTGAAATAGCCCAAATAAACAGGTTTTTGTGACCCTAGGCTATGACCTCTTCGGCCTAGGGGCCCGAAACTCACCAGTCATGTTCCCCCTAAGGGTCCCTACAATGCTAGAAAATTTGCCACTGCTGAGTAATTGCCCTTTGAAAAGATGTGAGATTTTGGAACTGTAAATAGGAGGCCCAATGAAAGCCTATGGGGGATTTTACCAAATTTGGAGCCCTGTAACTCTGGTTTGCAGAGATGTAGGGAACCCATCTTTGGAGCCCAAGTCTAACAATATGTCTTCTACCTGCATGAGACATTTCGTGAGATTCAGACGTTGCTAACGGCCATTGCTGCGATTTATGTACGTCAGACTCGCCACCATTGAAATTGCCCAAATAAACAGGTTTTGTGACCCTAGGCTATGACCTCTTCGGCCTAGGACTGCATTGAACGCGACCCACGCATTGTGCGCATTCTGGACAACACCAATTACTGGGTTTATACCCTTCTGGATCCACGGTACAAACACAATGTTCCAAAACTGCTTGAAGAAAGAGCCAGACAGGTCAAAATGGAAGAATACCAGCAGGCCCTTGTGGAGACTTTAGAGAGGAGATTGACATCCTCCCCCTCCTCTAGCCAGTTGTACGCCGACAGACTGACTTCCGCAAACCCAGGACGACCAGGAGGGCAGCAAACAACACAAGCCGCAGCTAGTGCCCAAAAGGGAATGGTATCGGCAGTGTCCTTGGAGTGGGAAAATTTTCTGACACCCATGCAGCAGCACACAGAACAGCAAGCGTGCAGATCCACCTCCAACACCGATCGCCTGGAGAAGATGGTCAAGGACTACATGTCAGATGGCGTAGCTGTGTTGAACAATCCATCTGCACCCTTCAACTATTGGGTATCGAAGCTAGACACCTGGCACAAACTGGCAATGTACGCAATAGAGGTGCTGGCTTGCCCGGCAGCCAGCGTTATGTCGGAACGCTGTTTCAGTGCTGCCGGAGGCATCGTCACAGATCGGCGGCTACGGCGGCGTATCCGCCTCTCCACAGAAAATGCAGACCGTCTGACTCAAACTAAAATGAATCAATCCTGGATTGGAAACGACTACGCAACACTCCCGGACCCCAACCAAGTAACATGAACAATGAACATCTGTGATGGGTTAGCGTTTCCGGTCCCTGTTTATTGAACCTCTCATCTGTATTACATTTATGACTGCATGGCGACAAAATGCAAATTGCTATCCGCACGCTTCTTGTCCTCATGCAAGGCCTGGGTTGTTGTGTCTCGAAGCGTGGCCTTCTCCTCCTGCGCCACCCTCCTCCTGTTCCATCACGTGTGCTGCTGCTGGGTTAGCGTTACCGGTCCCTTTTCCTGGAACCTCTTATATGTATTACATTTATGACTGCATGCCGACAAAAAGCATGTTACCTGTGCAAAGAAAACAGACATTTCCCGCATTTAAAAGACAGTTTTCCCTTTGAAACTTTAAAATCGATTTTCTCAAAAACTATAAGCTCTTTTTGCTAATTTTTTTTTCCTCTTGTACCCACTCCCAAGGTGCACATACCCTGTAAATTTGGGGTATGTAGCATATAAGGAGGCTTTACAAAGCACGAAAGTTCGGGTCCCCATTGACTTCCATTATGTTCGGAGTTCGGCCATGTTCGGCCCGAACCCGAACATCTAGATGTTCGCCCAACACTACACATGACCCGTTCGGCCAATCACAGCGCTAGCCGAATGTTCGGGTAACGTTCGGGCATGCGCTCTTAGTTCGGCCATATGGCCGAACAGTTTGGCCAAACACCATCAGGTGTTCGGCCGAACCCGAACATCACCCGAACAGGGTGATGTTCTGCAGAACCCGAACAGTGGCGAACACTGTTCGCCCAACACTAGTAGGTTGTTTCAAATATCTTGGAGAGTTAACCACAGATCTTTTGTGGATGTAGGCTTCCTCACATCCTTCTATCTCTTCATGTAATCCCAGACACACTCGATGATGTTGAGATCAGGGCAAAACGTCTTCGTACATTTTTGTTACTCAGTATACAACTGGTACTATAACTTATTATTTATTATCTACCATTTCTATACATTGTATTAATGTCTATAATTTTATCTGCACCAATATCTGTAACTTTAGGTACCCAGGTTTGTTTGTACAGTGCCATGGAAGATGATGGCACTATAATCCAGGGCTGCCAAAGGGCATAGACACTACAGGCAGTCGCCTGGGGGGCAAGCCTTTCAAAGGGCGCCCCTGCCACTTAATTTATAGACTTCAGACTTATTAGACAGGTTTTCTCGCCTGGAGTGGCAAAATGGCTAGAGTATAAAACAATAATCCAGACAGCGCTCGTATAAATTTAAAACATTTTGAAATTTTTAATAATCACAATCTCAATAATGTTTGCAGCACAATATTTTATAAAAATGCTATTGATCACCAATGTGGTGAACCAGCTTGTAGTAATCTACTGCAGTAGAAACAATGGCCATAAAATTATAAAATATAATTTTCTTTTGCAAAATGGCTAGAGGCACCCCTTAATCATCAAGAATTCTATATAATAAAATACCTGAGTCATTGCGTCCTCCATCTGCTGTGCCATTTTCGCTCATTCTGAACATCGTTCTGAATAGATCCATTGCCAGTATTGTGAAAGATGCTGGCATCTCAGTCCTGTGTCTCAGAACCGAGATGCATTTATTAGTATGTACAGAATGTATGTAAAGTATATTACCTTTCTGTAAAGTTACATGACTTATAATTGAAGTCTGTTATTGTAAAAAATTTCAAAAACTGTTTAATAAAAACCTATTGAAACATAAAAAAAAAGAAAAAAAGAACCGAGATGCCCCAAGGCAACAGTGAAGTGGTGGGAGGATGCGGGGTTGGCGGGCCTCTCAAGAGGCAGGCAGCTATCCTGCTAGTTCCTGGTATTCTACATATATTCCATTTAGACGGGGTAACACTTAAATCCGTGGAAAAATCGCAGCGTTTTTATATGGACTAATCTGCGGTGTTGGCCGACAACCAGCTGAGAGCTGCTGACTATCGGCATTAGGGAATAGCACAGATAGAGGGTCATCAGATCAGCAGAGAGGATCATAGGGAGACCCACACCTCACTGGTGTTCCTCCACAACTCCAGATTGCGCAGCAGAGCGTCGAGGATTTCTAACAACCCCTCTCACCATGGCCACTTCTTCTTCAGTTGGCTACCTTCAGGCTGCAGGTTTCTGGCCATCTCCACAACAACTTCAAGGCATAGGAACTCTTCCTACCCCTCTTCGGTAAACCTTTTGAACTCCCTCCACGCCCTTCCACCTTCAGCGTCAACCCCCATCAAGAGGGACAAGTTTCCACAGATAGGCCTTGTGGTAAAAAACAAACTTTAAAGGAAACCTGAAGAGAGAGGTTATATGGTGGCTGCCATATTTATTTCCTTTTAAGCAATACCAGTTGCCTGGCTGTCCTGCTGATCCTCTACCTCTAATACTTTCAGCCCTAGACCCTGAACAAGCATGCAGCAGATCAGTGTTTCTGACATAATTGTCAGATCTGTCAAGATTAGCTGCATGCTTGTTTGTGGTGTGATTCAGACACTACTGCAGCTAAATAGATCAGCAGGGCTGCCAGGCAACTGGTATTGTTTAAAAGGAAATAAATATGGCAGCCTTCATATCCCTCTCTCTTCAGTTACCCTTTAAATTATCCGCAAGCCAATTTTTTTTTGCAAGCCTTTTTGCGGAAACTGCCTCCTCTTGCCGCTAGTGGGCGCCTTCCAGCGCCAAAATTATCCACCTTATGACTGCCTAACGCCGATCAGTAGCCGCAAGGTGGCTCCCCAGGACCGCCTAATGCCGCAAGGAGTCAAGTCTTGGGAGGTTGCGAAACTGGAAAAAAAAACAAACAGAAATTGCTTGTACAGCGCTGCGTTCTAGTGCAGCGCTGTACGGGGGACAGCTATGTTACTGAGCTTTCTCCAGGAGAGGCTCACAAACGATCGCTTCTCATAGGCTGATGCCTATGAGAGGTGATCGCGGGGATTGGCTGACAGGGGGAAGGGATAAAATAAAATATACATTTTTATTTAAAAAAAATAAAATTAAAAAAAATGGAGATCGCAGCAGCAATCAGATGCCACCAACAGAAGGGGGCAGATTCATTTCTGTGCTAAGTTGTTAAAGCTGCAGAGCACTAAATTGTAAAAAATCGTCACTAGGGGGGTGTAAGCCTCTGGTCCTAGCGGTCGCCGCCATGCGCCCAAATTTCCCTATCATGCCACAAAATGCAGCTTTTATTATAGGTACTTATGGTGGCGTCGTTTTTACCGAAAGGACTCCTGCGCCCCTTTTTTCTTTCTTTGTACTTGGGAAAGTGCAGTAACATGAAAGTAACTTTTAAAAATATAAATGTATATGCGCTTCCTGCAGTCACTAAGGAGTTAAGAAATCCAGCCGCAATAAACATATTCACCTGCTCTATTGTCCTGTACATTTAAATGTATACACGGTATAAATGCAAGCCTTTCACCATTCCATCCACTTCTTCTATGAGGCCTTTATGGAGGAATTTATATGCTGCACTTGAACTGCCATTGACTGCGTATGTTTCTTTGGTCTGAGCTAAACGCTTGCAGCAGCGAGTGCGGACGCGGAAACCTTCATAAAGAAAGACTGGTGAGTTAATGGCAAATTATATAATGCACAAACAGTATGACAAGTGGTACACGATGGAAATTAGTCATGTTTATATCCTCCGAGGGGGTGTTAAATGCACTTTTTCAGTATTAACTGTCCTGCAAGTGTAACAATAGCACCTAGGCAGGAATAAGAAAAATATACAGGGCAATAAGTTACAAATTGCTCCGTTCCATCAATAAGCTTCTGTGAGTGTTTTTATTTATTACAAGCTGTAAGGCGTTTATTGTCCATTTTACAATGCTAAATGCGCGGCGCACAATTTCATCAGGAATCTTGCCAGCCCGTCCGCTCCCCCCCCCCCCCCCCCAGCGCACAGAGATGGAGTTTACAGCTTTTCAAGTTAGGAATGAAATATCCCAGAGTAAAAACAAATGCTTCACGGCAGGGCATAGGAGGCTGATTGCTTTGTTTTTGTCTTGAAACTTTTAGTAATGGACACTTAACGCACAAAGTAGGCAAGTGTAAAAATACACTATTTAATCCTGTTATGTTCTCATTAAAATCATTGTTGTGCAAGTTCACTTTAGTAAACAACAAAAAAAAAAAGGATACATATTTCTCAAGGCTGTAATTTTGAAGTTTTATGTTTGTAAAAAATGTCCTTCCCATTTAAATGTGCAGCCAGCTGTGAGTTTATTTTTAAAGGAAGTCCACATTTCTGCTCTCTGTACGCATGGCAACATTACACTGTTTGAAGTACAGATTGCACGGTGTAGTAACAAAAAAAAAGTAGTTAATTCATAATGTTAAAGAAGTGGAAATCTTATTGTAGATTGCCATATCTGTGTATGCCTGCAGATCCCCCTTACAAGAACATACTCTTGTTTTAAAGGGTCAGTCTGCACTATTGTGGTGGTAATCAGGGTTTTGGTTGCCTGTTGTACTTAGCCAAAGTTGACGATCAAAAATTCCATTCAGCTGTATGGAGACTTTAGCTAGGTACACACCTTTAATTATTGGCACTAAGGATGATCAGAACAGCTGAATTCGGAGTCCAATGGAATTCCGTGTTCCGCCGGTAAATACCGAATTTCAAATTGCGATTTTTGTGTTCCGAAGGCATTTTCCATTGAAGTCAATGGTGCAGCTTTGACTACTCATACTGGGCTGGGGTGAGGGTGGGAGAGAGGACATCTGACACCTACATTGGGCTGGGACTAATAAATGAACCAAAAGAAACACACTGACCAGAAAATGTATATATTTTGCTAGACACTTTATTAGGTCTTGCTAGTATTGAGTAAGACCTTTTTTGCCATCATAACTGCCTTCATGGCATTCCTCAGAGATTCTTGGCCCATATTGACATGATAGCATCATGCAGTTGGGTCCAACCTCATTATGTCATGGCCATGCCAATTTTTCACCATTACACACTTTGGGTGGCCCACTGGCCCTACCTTCAGGGGCAGGGCCACAAATGATGGGCTTCTTGGGGCCACAAAAACCTTATCTGCACCCTTGCCTGGTAACAGCACATTTGGGCATCTCCTGGTCACAGCACATTTGGGTACTGCCTAGTCATTTCGGCACCTACGGTAAGTCTTTTTTAAATATATATCTTCCTGTCCATACATTTATTTCAAGCCAATCAGCATTCACCAGATGACTTCATAGATACAGGTAGGCCCCGGTTAATGAACGAGAAAGGGACTGTAGGTCAAAACACTGTTCCATCTCTGCCCCCTGTACCTCCTCTATGCCCCCCCCCCCCCCCTCCTCCTGTGCCTCCAGTGCCACCCTCTGTGTCACCTTAGTTTTTCCATGGCTTTGGTGTCCTTCTCTGTCCCCTCACCCCCCACTGTGTCACTTCTGACTACCTTCAACCTTCAGTGTACTGTAAAAAAAAATTGTCATTTTACTGATTTAAAATTTTTCTTTGAACTTTTTTAAAATCGATTTTCTCAAAAACTATTTTTTTTACTTGTTCACTCAAATTTCACATTTTCACGCCATTTGTATCAGTGGGTCATTCATAAGTCGGGGTCTACCTGCATTGACAGCATCTGTAAGAGATCAGCAATGACTGCAGAGCAGAAGATCCACTTTGACTCACATAACCTATAAATAGGTCCAGAGTCTAGGTTGAAGGAAAACATGCCTACATACATGTGACCAGGGGTGCTCGGATACCCCTTTTCAAAATCCGAATTGATCCGGATACCCAGATATTTATATGTATAGAATCGGATATCCGACCCCAGTATCCGGGATATCCGGGCGGATTCGGATATCTGGATAGAAAAAACGGAAGTGGCCTTTAAATTGCTTTAAAAACGTTTTTTAGGGTAAATGAGGCATGTAAAAAAAGGCTGTCAATTAACATCAGGAATAGGTTCCAGACAGCGGTCGTGCAGGCCACATTGTGTCCAAAGTCCAATCGCACAACTGGGACACGGCAGTTTTCAGCCCAGACACCTCCAAAAAATTATGCAGCAATTGTGTTTTGGGTTAAATATAGATGGTATCAGCACAGCAGCAGTGGTCTGTGGCACCCTGGTGGTGGGAGCAGCAAAGGCAGCAGGAGCAGGGCAATGCAGCAGCAGCAGGTGTAACGTCTGCCAGGAGCATGCCGGACGTGACACTTGGCAGTGGCACTTGGCATGTGGCACTTGGCTCTTTGCACTTGGCACTTGGCACTTTGCACTTGGCACGTGGCACTTGGCACGTGGCACTTGGCACGTGGCACTTTGCACATGGCACTTTGCACGTGCCACGTGCAAAGTGCCAAGTGCCACCTGCCACGTGCAACGTGCCACTTGCAAAGTTCCACGTGCCAAGTGCAAAGTGCCACGTGCAAAGATCAAAGTGCCACATGCAAAGTGCCACATGCCAAGTGCAAAGTGCCACGTGCCTGGTCTCAGTCTGTGCACAGCACACACACAGACACATAGCAGTTGCAGCAGGCCTGCAGAACACACTCTGACTGTCACTCACTGAATGAAATCAAGCTAGCTGCTACCTAATTAAGAATATAACAATAGTGTAGTGATAGTGAAGGGGTTAATCACTGAACAGCTTTAGGTTTATCACTGTATACAGCACTTGCTAGGCCAGCAGCACTGGAGCATGTCTCTCAGTGAGCATTCACAAGCAAGGACGAGCTTTCTCATTTTGGCAGCCCTCCTTATTATACAGGGGGGCCTGGCCAGGGTTCCTTTTTGTGATTGGGTGCCAGGGCTTAGGCTGGGAGCCCTCTGAATGGCTCAATGAGCTCAGGTGGGGCTGGCCAGGGTTCCCTTCTGTGATTGGTTGCTAGGGCTTCTGCTGGGAGCCCTCTGATTGGCTCAATGATGTAAACTCCATAGTTACAGTATTCGGATCCGGACATCCGCCGGATATCCACAGATATCTGGGTATGCGACCAAATATCTGCAGATAGCTATCCGGATTTGCACAGAAATCTGGAATCCGAATCGGATAGCTGGAAAAAGGTCGGATATCCGGAATCCGGATGAGCACCACTGCATGTGACAGATATTAGAATCTGGAGCCCTTGATCATTGCTGGCTGATGGATGTAGGTAGTACTACCATGTGGACCATATGTCTTAACACTGTAGCTTCCTCAGAGATAACTCACCCTTTTGTTAGAACCTTCCTCTCTATAGGAATGGACCTGAGTTTGCAAAGCCACAGGAATTATGATGTCACTTTACTACACTATACTGCACTGCTCAGCTTAAACTGGCTCCTACGTTCTGCGGTTGGCCATCTGCTTGTTAAGACAAATGTTCCAACAAGCTGATGCTCAACTTCTTTCCTAACCATCTTCATTATTTAACAGCCTGGAAAGATTGAGGATAAAGGTATAGCTTATTCATGTGTTACACGTTACAATATTTCAGTTCCTTTTCTTTTCGGCGCACATGAAATAAGTGCTAGTCAAGCTTATTTTCTGCTTCTAGGTCGGCAGATATCTCCCTGTTTACATCACATCCAGGCAGGCATGAAAATCCAATATGTTTCCTCTTGTCATCCACCCTTTTACAGATGAAGGGTAGATTGGAATTATTGTCTGACAGGTGCCCTCCATAAGGACTATGCTGATCCCTGCACTTTCCTACCCAAAACTCGGAGATATTTGCAAACTTACTATCCTCATGCATAGGGGACATTCAATCACACAGGCAACATGAATGTTTCATGAAGGTAGCAGCTTTGGGGAAACATACTGCATTGAGTTGCGTTGGGTGTTGACCATTGCAGGTATTTGTAAATGCATGAAAATCTGCACTCAGCTGAATAGTGTGAATAATCAAAGCTGATGTAAGCGCACCTGTTTTGCTTTAAACTTTTTGTGCTTAGAGACTTAGAGATGTCACTTTTTAATTTCAGAAGACTGGGAAGTATCTATCAGCCATTTTTGTGTGTTTATTTAGAAATCAGGCCTCACTTTATTTATCCTGGACAATGGAATATAATAAAGCAGGTACAAAAAAAGAGGAAAAAACAGATATGCCCTGAGTCTTCAACACAGAAATAAGGCCCACAAATGAAAAAAAAAAAGTTTTATTCAGGAGCCTGTATATGGTTGGATTTGGCTTGTATTCCCTGGATTATATTAAATAATATTTTTATTGGTAGGAAGAACTGTAGGAGGCACTCACCGATATAGTCTATTCTCTAAATCATAGTGTATAGGAGTAGATAAAGCTTACCTTCATAAAAGAACAAACCACATGGGTAGATAAATGTTTTAATGATACACAATACAACAATGCATTTCACGGGTACTGGCCCGCTTCCTCAGGTCAAAATAAGTGCCTAAGTTAGCAGCAGTCACGGGTGTGGGTGCCTCACCATGTTTATTGGTAAGCGTCTTAGTTTAAAAAAAAATTATTGCCAACCGCATGGCTGTCAAGACTGAAACAATTTGGTCGTGTTGCGGCCACCGACAAATAAACAAATTATTTACTGGTGCACAGTGGGAGATTGGGTGTAAAATTTGCTTAATAAAGTCATTTTTTTAAAAATACACTTACAGTGTTTTCCACTTGGAGGTAAGTCTAGCGAATAAATGTAAAAAAAGGCACCGAAAAATTTAGGCGCAGGTTGAAGTTGAAAAATAGCTCACCCTGCATTGCAAATTTTCCGGCAGTGTTAATTACTATTTTCCCTCCAAGGTGCTGTACAGCGGGAGAAAGATGCAATTTGGCTATCAGCTATTGCTGGCGGACAGATTGCGCTGTTTTTATTGTAAATTTGGCTCCACCTTTTGCCAGCTCCCGAATTACTCGTTGAATGCCACTATAGCCATAATTCAGATTACGGCCTATGGCAGTTTCCAAATGTCCTTGGCCACACAGAACCCTTTTTACCTGTCTCGAAGTCCCCCTCTACCTACTTTTTAAACAGTTCTTAATATATTGTATTCTTGTTGACTCCTTTGTTCATCCACCATTCCATTGATCAGGGCAGTTTCTAAGTTAAATTGCAACCCGGGCGAGGGTGTTAAAATCTGCCCCCTTCCCCCCACCCCTGTGGACTCGGAAACCCTTACTCTTTATGGACAGTCACACAGCCACAGGTCACAAGTAGATCTGCCTACCTACTAGTGACCAGCCGCTCATCCAGGAGGAAGCAGGGACCAGGACAACACACAGGCAAAGAGAGCCTGGAAAGCCGACTCCTCCATGGGCACCGTGCACTGACAGCCTGCAGTACCGCTACAGGCACCAGGTGTGTCCTGGTCATGTAGTGGTGACGTGACTATGACTTGATGTCTGACACAGGCAGCCCAGGAAGGGTCAAGGTAGGTAATCGTGCTGGTAATCTTCTTTCTTCTTTCACCGCGCATCACCAGCTCCCTAGCGGTTATGTCCTTCTGCCTGCGCCCCCTTCTTCTACTTGCCGGGCTGTGTCCAGGGCGACCTGGCCGCACTGCCCAAGAGACGGCCCTGCCATTGTTTATAGTCCACGCTTGGTGGAGGGATGTTACCTATATCACAGCTGTGAAACAGCCCTCACCCAGATTTGCAATAATCTGCTCATTGCAAGCTCATTGCAAGAGACAAGTGTCAATGTTTCATCCTGATTTTGATCGACCACTCAGCGGCTTTTGACACAGTCGATCATGAAATCTTGCTCAACAGGCTACAAGAGTACTGTGGCATAGATGGCATTGTTCTCCGGTGGTTCAACTCCTTCCTGGCTGGCAGAACACAAAGGGTAGCCTTACGGCCCTTCCTCTCCAACCCTGTACCACTAAAATACGGTGTACCTCAGGGCGCAATATTATCCCCTTTAGTTTTCACCATATACATGCTGCCACTTGGAGAAATTATACAAAAACATGGCCTGACATATCATTGCTATGCTGATGACACCCAGCTATATTTGTCATTCAAACCTGACGTCACAGACCCTACTCCACAAATAAATGCATGCTTAGCTGAGCTTCAGGAGTGGATGAATAATAATTGGCTAAAACTTAATGCTGACAAAACTGAGGTTCTTGTTATCGAGGGCCATGGCTCAACAGCAAAGCAGTCCCAGTCTCAACCAACACCACTAAGGATAGGGAGCTCAGACCTGAACAACTCAGACTGTGTGTGCAGCCTGGGAGTACTGATTAATGGGAAATTAAGCTTCAGGAATTAAATCTCAGCTGTTGTGAAACATTCCTTCTTTCATCTAAGGAATATTGCAGGGAATAAACACCAAATTCCTTCAGAGGATCTTCCAACCCTAGTTCATGCCTTTGTCACATCAAGGTTAGACTACTGCAACGTCCTCTACACAGGCCTGCATAAGAAAGACTTACGCCGCCTGCAATTAGTACAGAATGCCGCCGCAAGGCTGTTAACGAGCCAACCCCGCCATTGCCACATAACACCAACCCTGTGCTCACTCCACTGGCTACCGATAAAATGGAGAATTCTGTTTAAGATTGGCTTACTGACATTCAACTCCTTGCACAATCTGGGCCCTGGATACCTGAAGGACTTGTTGCAACTGCATCACCCCCTCACCCCCAGATTCCACCTCAAAACCTTTGGAGACAGAGCCTTTTGTCATGCTGCCCCTACACTTTGGAACTCCCTGCCACACCCAATCAGGACAGCTCCATCCCTGGAAGCATTTAAGTCTAAACTGAAAACCTACCTCTTCACTCTGGCATTCATGAACATCTGACTATCTCCTCTGTAACACAACCGAGCCTGCAACCTTGTATTAATCTGAGACACAACTATGCGCTTTGAGTCCTATGGGAGAAAAGCGCTTTACTAATGTTATTGTATTGTATTGTATTGTACCTCCGCAACCCCCCCCCCCGTCTCTTTTTTTTTCCTTCGCTACAAAAAACAAATTCTTAACCCAAGTGTGTTTGAGTTGGCTCTCCTTGCTAACTCGTTCAGTGGTTGCCTTTGAGGTACCCCTGGTTTATGAGTGCAATTCAATTTCTTGCAATATGATCTAATCTACATACTGCAATATTTTGGGCTCTCACTCTCCCCCATTTTTGTGTTTCTTCAAGAAGCCTCTATGTGTTTGCTATTCTTTTCTACTCTACAGCACTAAGCATCCCTTTTCAGCATAGTATTTTATTCTATTTCTAAAAAAAATAAATGCAGCTTAAAAAAAAGACATGGTTCTCCTCCAACATGTTTTAAACCCTTTTTCCCCATGTTTCCCATATTGGCTTGCATTGGTTTCATAGACTGAACAATACCAGCATGCATTGTTCATGACATGGTGAGGGCTCTGCAATAAGGGGGTAAAAATATTTGCCCCTTGCAAACCCCCCAGCCATGTAAAGCAAATGGGTGCCAATCCCACCATCTTGCTTCAGAGGTAGAAGTAACTACCTCCACACAAACGGTGGTAGGCCCTGGGAGAGCTCATGGTGCAATTTCGGAGTCCACTTTAATTAATAAGGAGACCCACTGAAATCCATCCTTTTCCAAATACATAGGACATCGTTGCTGCCTGTTCCTCTCCTCTAATCCTCAAAAATTGCTATTCACCACAGACACAGCCTGGCACTACCGTAATACCAACCAAAGTACAGATAAGAGCCTCAGCAAAAAATATCTTTAAACCTCTGCCTGGGGCTCCCCATTGGTCTAGAGCACCTGAACTTGAAAAACTACAAAATTAACTTCCCCGTAAGAGAGGTTCATAATGCATTGTGCCATTGGGGGCCAGGGTTGGGGTGAGCATCATTATTTACCTACGGGGGGTTGCTTCTCAAACCCACCATTTGTATGAAGTTAGCCATGTTTCCCAGGGACTGCAGTTTTAAGCTACCAGCAGTTTTGCGCAGTTCTGGCAGCCGCAATGCATGCCCGGAGATGTTGTCCATAATTGTGAGGACATCTCCTGGCCAGACATGCATTATGGTGGCTGGGAGCATGATACCAACTACGGGAACTTTAAACAGCACACACTCGCTGGTGAACATGGCGTACTCCATACAGATGGTGGGCAAGAGGAGTATCCCCCGTAGGTAAGTAATGATGCTCACCCAACCCCGGCCCCCCCAACAGCACACTGTATTACAAACGTCCCATATGGGGATGTTCATTTTATAATTTTTCAGGTCCAGGTGGTCAGGTCACTTTAATTTATCCATTGGAAATCCCTTGAGGATTTTCATCGTTCAGATCAAAGGACCAACGGGGAGAACTGGTGACGGATTCAAAGATGGAAGCCCAGTTCCTAGCAAACGCATCTTTGAATTTCCTGCCAGGGTTTCTTATTGGTCTAAATACTGACCAATGGTATTCCTTAGCAGGAAAGAATCCTACTAGTCAGTGTATTGACCAATAGGAAACCCTAATTGAAAATTAAAAGATGTTTTAGTTACATTAAGGAGGAAATGAGGTTTAGGCAAATTGGGGAATGAGTGATGAGACTGCTGACGGAAACATTACACAATTCCAAACCTTGTAGACAAAACACAGCACTGAATATACATGAGTACATGTTAGAAGCAAAAAAGAAGCTTTAATATGTGGGAGTGGCAGCAATCCTGTTTTTCCAGAGACCTATATGAGTGGAAGTAACTGCAGGACAGGGCCGGTTCTCTCATGAAGGAAGCTGAAATATTTGCAACAGGGGCAAGATTACAGGGGCAGCATTTTTGTACTGTGTTTACACTTACAGCATGCAGTCAGAGTAGGAGAAGAAGTGAGAGGAGAGCTAGTGAGGTGAAGAGGTCATCATTGGGGAAAAGCAGCTTGTTGTGCTGTGTGAGGAGTCTGACAGAGAGTGAGAAGGGAGGAGGAGGCACTGTTGTCCTGACTGAGGATGAATGGAGTGGCTGAGGGTGAGCAGTTTGTCACAGACTCACAGCTAAACAATGTGCTATTGTGTTGAGCTGCAACATGTCATGTGAGAACAATACATGAAGCACAGTAAATTGTCGGCTGCTGTGCGATTATTCCAAATGAGGAAGGGGGGGGGGGGGAGGCACCTCAGAAGTTTGCCTTAGGTAGCAAAAAGTCTAGAACTGGCCCTGATGCAGGATAAATAGAAAGGGACATCCATGTGAAATTCATGTGTAGCAATTCAGTCTCTGTCAATCACAAAGCTTCTTATAACAGGGGAGTGCCTCTTTAATGAACATCTGTTGCTAGTTAAATACAAAAAGTACTAAAAGAAACCCGTTTGTGTTTCTCTCCAGATTCTTCCTGAAATTACTCAGTTTAATCAAGCCATCTGGTTCTTTTCATCACAAACTATTGCTACACTTGTTAAATATAACAATGTAAATTTAAATATTGGGTTCTCCTACCCCAAAGAGACCCCTCAGAGATAAGCAAAAGAGATATAAAGAAAAAAGTTAGCAACAGGAAATTAAACATTCCAAGAACATTCTGTCATAATAATATCAAATCATAACACACAGGAAATTTTTATTCTTTTCTGGTACTGTCAAATCATTAACTTGTCATCTCTCAAAGCTGAGGACGTTTTCACGCGTCAACTGGTTCATTTTGTGCTATAGCTAATTGGAGCACTAATTGCCAACCAAAACTCTTAGGGTGTGTATACTGAACGTTTGAAATTAAAGGGCATGGCCTAAATTCATTTTTTTGGTCTGCCCCACCCCCCCAAAAAAACAGATCCTACATACTCACTAAATTGCTGGCAAAACTTTGGCAATGACGTCCTTCAAGTCCTGCCAGATGGAGCTGGTCGTCTCATATGGAGATGGGCCTTTGCATTGTTAGATTTGACAGTGTCTGTCAACAACAAAAGTTGTTGCTGATTGCTGGTCACTTGGACCTGTCTTTGAGAGAGATACTTCTTAACTCAGGTCAGGTGTGGTTTCCCCACAATCTCTTGGTTGCCTTTGAAGTAACTCACGTTTGTGAAGGTAACTCCTAGAATAAACTTAACAAGCTATAATATAGCACCAAGCATCCCTTTTTTAACTTAGTTTTTTATTCTTTTTTTTTTTTTGTAATATTAATGCAATTTCGAAAAATCACATTGTTCCTCTCAAATTTTTTAACCCCCATGATAGTTTATTAGTTCAATTAATTGTATTTCTACATAGGTTTTCAGACATGGCTTGTAACGATTGGTGTCAGCAACACAGAGTTTTTTCTGATTATTGGTGATCTGCAGTATCACCAATAATACAGATGCTATGCCTGATTATATGGTGATCTGCAGAATCACCAATAATACTAGTATAGCTAGACACAGGACACCCAATGTGATATTGTGTTTGGTGCATGCTGGACATTTTCAAACGTACCCTCAAGACACACCTTTTCAGGCAAGATTATAATTTGCTATGGCTGGAATTTAAAGCTCACCATTTCATCTGCTAACCCCTTTGTGTACTCCCCCAGCGTCTCAACCCCACTACCCTCTAGATTGTAAGCTTGCAGGGACCAACCCCTTTTTCCTGTTTCTGTGCAATTTATCAAATGAACATCTATCAGTATTGGTGATGTTATTCAAACTACACATAAATTGTATGTATCGGTACTTGTGCCACTGGTTGTCCTGATTGTACACTATGTTGATCTGCTCATGTATCTGTGCTCTCTATTGTTGTATGTTTTGCACATTGCACAGCGCTACAGAAGAATATGTTGGCGCTCTATAAATAAAAATAATAGTAAAAAAAATAATAAGAAGAAGAAGCACCATAAACAGTACAGAGAAAACTCTGGAAGTTAGTGGGGAAAAAAATGCAGACTGGGCACTGTATCAACGGCGGTTTATTGCTTTCATCAGAGTTACAGGTACACTTTAACCTCTAGAGCCCCAAAGGTGTATATACCCCCCCCCCCACCCCCACCCCTCAGTGACCAGGCCATTTTTTTACAAATCTGCACTTCACAACTTTAACAGTTTATTGCTCAGTCAAAAACCCCAAATGAATTTTACCTCCTTTTCTTCTCACAATTAGAGGTTTCTTTTGGTGGTATTTAATTGCTATTTTTATTTTATTTTTTATTTTAATCAAAAAAGACCAACATTTTGCAAAACAAAACATAGAGATAAGTTAATTGGCTTCCCCCTTAATTGGGGCTAGACTATGATACAAACACTACACTATACATACATAGACATATGCCTATGGTAGGGATTAGATTGTTAGCCTCTCCGAGGGACAGTTAAGTGACAAGACTATACACTGTGCAGTGCTGCGAAAGATATCAGTGTTATATAAATATTTTAATAATTACCTAAAAAAACAGCCTGCCAGCGCTGATGATTGACTGGCAGGCTGATCGCTGCGGCCCGCTGTTTAAACTGGAATGGCGGCTGGTCAGCAACTCTCTCGTTCCTTCGCGACACGTATATGCGTCATCTCGCGAGGAACAAGATTTGAAGGGAGCTCGCACGAGTGCCTAAGCCCGCTTCCTTCGGCCAATAACAGTGCCAATTGAAAATAGCCGATCAGCAAAGGGAGCCTCCCTATTCACACTGGGGAGCTCTTTACCCAAATTGGGCTTTAAATACCACCCAACATACCCTGTTGGAGGGGTCCAGACAGACCACACATGCTTCAAACCATAACGATAATCTGTCACTATTTACTAAAGAGTAAGACCTAGGTCCGGCTGGACCACCCTGAGTGGAGTCGGGTTTGTTGTCTCCACCTGCTTCCTGTGGTCAGTTGCAACCCGCCTTTTTGAGTAGTACATTTACTTTGCCTGTTGGTACCCTTTGTATGAAAACATATTGCACCATTGGGCTCCCGTTCTTTTGTCTATGTCTTTTTCTCTAGGGTGTTGAGGCACCCCTACTACTCTCTAATGAAAGCAATAAACAAACGGTGAGACAGTGCCCAGTCTGCATCTTTTTTTACACTAATAATAAGAAGAACCTGGCCCAACTTGGAATCCAATCAACTTAAGGATTGGTCAGGGTTCACCAAATTCTGTTTTATAAAGTCAGAAATACATCAAGGTTCTTATGGCTTCAAACCACCAGCTTCATTTTAAGTCATTTTACTTTAACCACTTGACAACTGAGGCATTTTTCCCCTTGTGGACCAGAGCAATTTTCACCTGTCAGTGCTCTTCCCTTTCTTTCGACAATAACTTAATCACAACTAATCACAACGACATTATCTATAGCTTGTTTTTCTCACCACCAATTAGGCTTTCTTTGTGAGGTACATTATGCTAACAATTATTTTATTCCAAACACATTTTAATTGGAACAATAATAATAATAAATGAAAACAATTTATTATTTCTCAGTTTTTGGCCATTATAGTGTTAAATTAAAACGTTCTACTGTGCATAAAACCCACACATTTTATTTGCTCATTTGTCCCGGTTATTGCAACGTTTAAAATTTTTACCTAGTATAACGTATGGCGCCAATATTTTATTTGGAAATAAAGGTGAATTTTTTTAGTTATGCGTCCATCACTATTTACAAGCCCACAAATTAAAAAAACAACAGTAATATACCACCTTTAAAAAATTATTAAAAAAGTTTAGTCCCTAAGGCAACTATTTTAATGTAATTTTATATATATATATATATATATATATATATATTTATATATATATATATATATATAAATTGAGGTACTGTGGGGGAGTGTGTGGGGGAAATAGTTAATTTTAAATGTAGGTACTTTTATTGAATAAAATGTTTTTTGATGTAGTTTTACTATTTGGCCACAAGATGTCCTCAGTCATTATTTCCGATTCACGTAGGTAATGACGTGAATTGGAAGTAATGAATGCACAGTAACAACAGGAAGATACAATGAAAGCCGGCGTCTATATAGACGCTGGCGTTCATTGAATCGGGGACTTAGATTTATGAATGGGAACAGCATTGTCATTCATGCATCTCCCCGCTAACCGGCAGTAACGATACCGCCCGCTGCCGCACGCACGGGAGCGGGCGGCAGCCGCCCCGCTCTCAATGACTAACTTTCATGTCCCTGGGACTTCAGAGGAAGTTTCCCAGGACGTGATTATACTGCACCTGGTGCAGTAAGTAGTTAAATACTTAAATTATTTAACTGTCTTGTGTTATTTTGTCTCACTTATTTTACGAAACAGAATATGAAAGTGCTGAATGCTGTAAACACCCTCCATATGCTTTTTAGCTGAATGGCTTCAGTTATTCAGCGACCGTTTATTTTAGTCTCTCACTTTCCTAGTCTCAAGCTGCTTTGTACTTGAATTAAGAGTGAGACTTCAATATACACATCAAGTTATTGCTGCAGAAACAACGGGTCACCATTTAAACAGAATGCCTTGTTATAACCCTGTAAATAAAGAAGCTCAATATCTGTACAAGATGAGCTGGATTATGTCTGGCAGCCAGTAGGGAATGTTTTCTGATGAGCTGAGAAGTGATGATGAACCTACATGATGTAGTATGAAATATTTAAAGTTTCCAACTCCTCAGGAGTCATGTTCAGTGAGAGCCCTGATAGCAGCAGCATAGCATGATGGGACTTGAAAGACCTCAATAGTTGGAGAGCCACATACAGTTAACCCCTTTAAAGTGGACCTGAACCCTTGCACAGGACAGACGTTAAACATAGAGAAATGCACCCTGTATGTATTTAGAGAGTTTAGCCTGTCTAATTCCCCCTCATCTGTGTCTAATCACAAGTTGTTATTTGGTCTTTCCCCTATGTCAGTTGACTGCCATGGCAGAGATGGCAGATAAGCTCATTTGAAAGCGCAGGATGTTAAAAATATGTTTGCTTCTATGAAAGCTGGAAGTAGAAACACTGGAGATTTATTTTAGGATTTGTATCAGCTGTAAAAAAGAAATGTTTTTCTTTAAAGGTTATTATGCTGTTGCATATCTTTTAGAGCAGAGAGGAGTTCAGGTTCACTTTAAAGAAGAACCAAGGATTGTACTTCATCCCAATCAGTAGCCGATAGCCCCTCTTCAATGAGAAATGTTGACCTTTTCTTAAGTAAATCATCAGGGACTTCTGTATGACTGATATTGTGCTTTATTCCCCAAGTACGACAACTGTCGCCCTTGGATTTGTTCGAGATACACACAGCCAGTGGCGTTCCTACCGTCAAGCGGCAGGGGCGGCCCGCACCGGGTGTCTTGATGCTTAGGGGGTGACACCGGGAGTCCTGTGTTGCCGCCCCTGCCGCTGCAGTCAGTGCACATGTTGTGCAAATTTGGGATTTTACACCCCCCCCCCGTGGCCGTCCCCGCTGACAACCTATGTGTGTCGTCCCCCCCCCCCCCCCCGGGGCCTTCCCGAATCCCCGGTGACAGGCCCCGGGGGGGGGGGGGGACTCAGGAGCAGCCCAGCTTCAGACCTCCGACCAGCCGGCGACCAGTATGCGGGCGCTAGGATCCAGCGGACACCGCACTGATATGCGGAAGTGACATCACTTCCGCATATACGGCGTGGTGTTCACTGAGTTCGGTGCGCCCGCATACTGGTCGCCGGCTGATACTGAGGTCTGAAGCTGGGCTGCTCCTGCCTGTCACCGGGGAAGGCCTGTGAGGTGAGGTGAGGGGGGGGGGGTAGGTAGGTTGTCAGCGGGGACGGCCACGGGGGGTGTAAAATCCCAAATTTGCACAACGAGTGAAGGGCACCTGTCACTATCTAACCTGGGGGGGATCCCTATTACTATCTAACCTAGGGGGTCCCTGTCACTAACTGGGGGTCGCTGTCACTATCTTACCTGGGGTAGTGGGGGGTCCCTGTCACTATCTAACCTGGGGTGTCCCTGTCACTATCTAACCTGGGGGGTCCCTGTCACTAACCTGGGGGTCGCTGTCACTATCTAACCTGGGGGGGTCCCTGTCACTATCTAACCTGGGGGGGTCCCTGTCACTATCTAACCTGGGGGGGTCCCAGTCACTAACTAACCTGGGGGTCACTGTCACTATCTAACCTGGGGGTCGCTGTCACTATCTAACCTGGGGGTCGCTGTCACTATCTAACCTGGGGGGGTCCCTGTCACTATCTAACCGGGGGTCGCAGTCACTAACTAACCTGGGGGTCGCTGTCACTATCTAACCTGGGGGGTCCCTGTCACTATCTAACTGGGGGTCGCTGTCACTAACTAACCTGGGGGTCGCTGTCACTATCTAACCTGGGGGGTCGCTGTCACTATCTAACCTGGGGGGTCGCTGTCACTATCTAACCTGGGGGTTCCTGTCACTATCTAACCTGGGGGGTCGCTGTCACTAACTAACCTGGGGGTCGCTGTCACTATCTAACCTGGGGGGTTGCTGTCGCTGTCACTATCTAACCTGGGGGGTCGCTGTCACTATCTAACCTGGGGGGTCGCTGTCACTATCTAACCTGGGGGGTCGCTGTCACTATCTAACCTGGGGGGTCCCTGTCACTATCTAACCTGGGGGGTCGCTGTCACTATCTAACCTGGGGGGTCGCTGTCACTATCTAACCTGGGGGGTCGCTGTCACTATCTAACCTGGGGGGTCCCTGTCACTATCTAAACGGGGGTCGCTGTCACTAACCTGGGGGTCGCTGTCACTAACCTGGGGGGTCCCTGTCACTGCCTAACCTGGGGGGTCCCTGTCACTGCCTAACCTGGGGGGTCCCTGTCACTGCCTAACCTGGGGGGTCCCTGTCACTGCCTAACCGGGGGTCGCTGTCACTATCTAACCTGGGGGGTCGCTGTCACTATCTAACCTGGGGGGTCGCTGTCACTATCTAACCTGGGGTCGCTGTCACTAACCTGGGGGTCCCTGTCACTATCTAACTGGGGGTCGCTGTCACTATCTAACCTGGGGGGTCCCTGTCACTATCTAACCTGGGGGGTCCCTGTCACTATCTAACCTGGGGGGTCCCTGTCACTATCTAACCTGGGGGTCGCTGTCACTAACCTGGGGGGTCCCTGTCACTATCTAACCTGGGGGGTCGCTGTCACTATCTAACCTGGGGGGTCCCTGTCACTATCTAACCGGGGGTCGCTGTCACTATCTAACCTGGGGGTCCCTGTCACTATCTAACCGGGGGTCGCTGTCACTATCTAACCTGGGGGGTCCCTGTCACTATCTAACCTGGGGGGGTCCCTGTCACTATCTAACCTGGGGGGGTCGCTGTCACTATCTAACCTGGGGGTCGCTGTCACTATCTAACCTGGGGGATCCCTGTCACTATCTAACTGGGGGTCGCTGTCACTATCTAACCTGGGGGGTCCCTGTCACTATCTAACCTGGGGGTCGCTGTCACTATCTAACCTGGGGGGTCGCTTTCACTACCTAACCTGGGGTTTCCTGTCACTATCTAACCTGGGGGTCGCTGTCACTATCTAACCTGGGGGTCACTGTCACTATCTAACCTGGGGGTCACTGTCACAATCTAACCTGGGGGTCACTGTCACTATGTAACCTGGGGGGTCCCTGTCACTATCTAACCTGGGGGGTCCCTGTCACTGTCTAACCTGGGGGGGTCGCTGTCTAACCTGGGGGGGGTCGCTGTCTAACCTGGGGGGGGTCGCTGTCTAACCTGGGGGGGTCGCTGTCTAACCTGGGGGGGTCGCTGTCTAACCTGGGGGGGGTCGCTGTCTAACCTGGGGGGGGTCGCTGTCTAACCTGGGGGGGGTCGCTGTCTAACCTGGGGGGTCGCTGTCGCTATCTAAACTGGGGGTCCCTGTCACTATCTAGAATTCAAATATACCAGCACTCCAGCTTTCTCAAAGAATCACGCTCTTTTATTGATATTGGTAACCACACACGCCTTGAGAAAGGGGGACCCTGCGAGGCCCCGAAACAATTGCCGGTCATTTCTGTGGATATGTTAGCTCAATAAAAGAGCGTGATTCTTTGAGAAAGCTGGAGTGCTGGTATATTTGAATTCTGGACTTATACTTTGGTGGTTTGCCTATACCACAATACCAAGCACCCTACCTAAGATGGTGTGCCCAGTCACAACTTTTCCTGTTCCTGTCACTATCTAAACTGGGGGTTCATGTCACTACACAAACTGGGGGGCACCAGTCACTAGCTGAACTGGGGGGCACCAGTCACTAGCTAAACTGGGGGGCACCAGTCACTAGCTAAACTGGGGGGCACCTGTCACTAGCTGAACTGGGGGGCACCTGTCACTAGCTGAACTGGGGGGCACCTGTCACTACCTAAACTGGGGGGTACCTGTCACTACCTAAACTGGGGGGTACCTGTCACTAACTGAACTGGGGGGCTCCAGTCACTAATTGAGCTGGGGGGCTCCTGTAACTACTTAAACTGGGGGGCTCCTGGCACTACCTAAACTGTGGGGCACCTCTCACTACCTAAACTATCTAGGCCAGCCAGCCCAACATAACCACCAGCCAACCAGCCCAGAATCACTGGCAAAAAGGCCACAGCATCACCACCAGTCAGGCCAGCATTTACTTCAACCAGCCAGTCCAGCCACAGCATCACCGCCAGCCAGCCCAGCCACAGCATCACCGCCAGTCAGGCCACAGCATCACTGCCAGGCCTTTCAGCTCACACATCATCGCCAATCCAGACAAAAATAGTATTGCCAGCCAGGCACAGCAGCCAGTAGAGGAGAATTCAGAAGCCAGGTGAGAGGTGTCTACCATATTAATGGGGCATTTTGCCTATTTATTTGAAATGCTGTCTATTTATGTGCCTCATGACTGCTGAATTTGTCTTGTTGGTGGCCTCATGGTTACTGGATTTGTCTTTTTGGGGGCCTCATGATTTGTTGTGGGCCTCAAGATTGCTGAATTTGTCTTGCTGGGGGCCTCATGATTGCTGAATTTGTCTTGTTGGGGGACTCATAATTTATTGGGGGCCTCATGATTGCTGAATTTGACTTGTTGGGGGCCTCAAGATTGCTGAATTTGTCTTGTTGGGGGCCTCATGATTTGTTGGGGGCCTCAAGATTGCTGAATTTGTCTTGTTGGGGGCCTCATGATTGCTAACTGCGAGACTATGGGAAAAGCGGAATCAACCTCATATGAGACAATAGCATTGAGGCCTGGAACCCACTGAAAACCGCAAACGCAAAACGCAACCGCTAGCGTTTTGTCTGAGCGGTTTGCAAGCGGATTCATGCGCGTTTTTGGTCGTGTTTTGCAACATTGTATTTTTTTCCCCAGCGGGTGCCTAGCGTTTTGCGTTTTGCGTTTTTATCCTGATTGGTCCTGTGAATTATTTTTCATTTTGTTACAGTGTGCTTAACCGCAAAACGCTAGCAAAACCGCTCAGTTTAGGTTTTGCTGAGCGTTTCTGCTAGCGTTTCAATACTTTACATTGAAGCGCTAACGCTCCCAAAATGCTGCATGTCCTGCGTTTGCGTTTCTGAGAAACGCAAACGCTCCTGTGGAAGTTGCCCCATCCATTAACATTAGCCCAGCGTTTTGGCAAACTGCTAGCGTATCGCAGTGCTGCCAAAAGCGCTCCTGTGGGTTCCAGCCCTAAAGGAGTTATCCGGGCAGTTTTAATAAAATTAACCGGGGGCTTCCTCCAGCCCCAAGCTCCCAGGACCTCCCTCGCCGCATCTCTGCTCTCAGCCGTTCGCCGGAGCTCCGACCCGGTCCCCGGCGATGATGTCAGAGCGACCTGGAGGTTGCTCTGTACTGCGCCTGCGCGATCGGCGCTGTCAATCACCGCCACGTGGGCCGGAGCGGACTGCGCAGGTGGTAGTAGTTCTTAGCCTCCGGCGAACGGCTGAGAGCAGAGATGCGGCGAGGGAGGTCCTGGGAGCTTGGGGCGTTCATTTTATTAAAACTGCCCGGATAACTCCTTTAAACCTACTTTTTTTTTTTATTTTTTAGCTTTTTAAAACAGAAAATAAAACTGGGGGGGTTTTAAAAAAAAAAAAAAAATACATTTTTCAGGAGTAGGATGGATGAAATTGTTTATCTTCACAGTTTTTTTTCAACTTGGATTTTCCATAATGTTCATGTATGAGTTAAAATGTTTGTATTTAGTTTAAATTGCTGTTGGCACTTTGCGATAGATAAGTGACTTTTCGCCACCACTGTCCTAATCTAATGTCCCACCATTGCTAAGTTCATGTAAACTAGTCTCCACCCGTGACCACACCCACATTTTGGTATATGACCACACACATTTTTTGCGCAACGTAGCCCCAATTACGGGGGGGCAGGGCTGTGGAGTCTGAGTCGAAGAGTCGGAGTCTGGGCAATTTTGGGCACCTGGAGTTGGAGTCGTTGATTTCATAAACTGAGGAGTCGGGTGATTTTGGTACAAAATCCACAGCCCTGTTAAGTATTAAGACTAAGGAGTCGGAGTTGAAGCTATTTTGGGTACCCGGAGTCGGAGTTGGAGTCGTGGTTTCATAAACTGAGGAGTCGGAAGATTTTTGTACCGACTCCACAGCCCGGGGGGGGGGGGGGGGGGGTGTGACTGTGGATAACCAGCACCGGGTGCCAAATACCCTAGGTACGCCACTGCACACAGCATTGGAAATAGTGTAATTGAGGACAGGCAATTAGACATTTCAGACTTACAAAGAAGGTACAGACAAGTCAGAATTATCAATGCTAAAGGATTTTGCATTGGTGAGAGCTTAAAGAGAAACTCCGACCAATAATTGAACTTTATCCCAATCAGTAGCTGATACCCCCTTTTACATGAGAAATCTATTCCTTTTCACATACAGACCACCAGGGGGCACTTTATGACTGATATTGTGGTGAAACCCCTCCCACAAGAAACTCTGAGGACCGTGGTACTCCTGGCAGTTTCCAGTCTGTGAACCTTGTTGCATTTTGGGAAATAGCTGTTTACAGCTGTTTCCAACTGCCAAAAAAGCATGCAGCAGCTACATCACCTGCCATCAGTAAAAATGTCACCATGTATAATAAATGTCAGAATGTAAATCAGGGATTTAAAAGATTTTACAATGGGCAAACACTGACTAAATCATTTATACATAATTATTGTAAAAATGAAGCACTTTATTACATTATTTTCACTGGAGTTCCTCTTTAAGTTCAGGAGAAGGACAGCCTGGGCAAAGAAGGTGTTCCTGTAACTGGTGGTTTTGGGTTGAACGGTCCTGTAGCAGCGGACTGAAGGGAAACAGTTGAAATAGCAGCTGCCAGGGTGGCAGCAGTCATTAAATATCCTCTTTGCCCTGGTCCTCAGTCTAAAGGTGTGAAGGAGGTCCAATAAAATTTGGGTGCAGACAAAATCTCATGCTCTTGCTAAAAGCCTAAAGGGATCAGGTTAAATGGGTTATAGAATGAGGATCTCGTTGCCATGGACAAAATTGTGACAGGTATGTAGATATAACAATAGGCCTAAACATGCTCAGCCCTTTTGTGGTGAAGATCCCATCCTATATGAATATTTTTTTTTACGTTTTAAAAATGCAAAGTGGTTTATATCTGTGGCTGAACGTCTATGATGAGGTTAGATTGTACACAGTATTTTAAGACTGGATTGCCTGTTGGCTTGCAATCAATCTGATCTTTTAAGCTTAATAGAATATCAAAGAGATTCTCTAGCCAAGGCAAGTATTATTGGTGCTAACATTGCTCAACCAGGAGCGAAACTGATGCATGTTAAGTGCATACTTTATGATATCTGTTTCATAAATGTTCCAGGCTAAGTTAATGTGCAGCAGCCAGATTTCAGAATACCAATGGCACTTGTAGGCTGGTTAATAGAACAGCTGACAGCTAACTTCACTCTCTCAGCTGCTGCAAGGTCCAGATGGTGCAAACAAGGGCTGAAACCTAACAAGCCAGGGTGAGGATGAATTCTGGGCTCTTAACAGACCACTAAAGTGTCAACATTCAGCTATTGCTATGACATATAGTATCATGGCAGCAGAATACATTCCTCAATATACGGTACTTTGCATTGAAAAAATGCTGTTTTAAAATTCCATCAGCTCCTCATTTGTCAGCAGGGCTACTGACTAGTTATGCCAATAATTCTGGCTTATATGCAAATCTCATGTAAATTTTGATTACCCTAATTTCATGCTGCATACAGTTTGCATAAAATTAGCATGCAAACTGGAATTAATTGGATCTCATTGACCATCTCTACTGCAGATGAGAACAGAGATCCTTTTCTTTTGTACCCCCACTCTTAACATATCGTCCGCATTCCAGCAGGATCAGTATGATTTACATCATGTCCCAGAGAAAGTAGACCAATTTATGCATTACAACACAGATGTCCACCAATCAAGGTATTTCCAGTTCCACATTCCAACGTGGATTTACGCATTTTGGGGTGCTTTCCAATACGTCATTTCCGGTTATGCAACTTCCGGTCATGTTATCGGCTTTCTTTCCATACATAAGCACTTCATGTCCAGTTGCAAGCACTGGCACTTTGGCACTATTCAAAGTGGTATCATTACCGCGAAGCATGTCGGGGCACCTGGTGATTTAGGATTCCCTCTCTCTTTGCTAAACTGTGGATTACTCTATTTGCATCCTGGGACATACAGTGCAATATGCAACCTCTGATAAGTTTTTGATGTTACCTTCCTAATTGGCTTTTTCCTATGATTCTGACACCTGTATGCCGTTCTCATCTCCTTTGATAGCACCCTATCATTATCTCTAGCTCAGCTAGGCTTGTTAGCAGTGTTTTTTGTTCGTTTTTAGAGTTATATATATTCCCTTGATCTCTACACACCCTGATTTTTCATGTACAATTGCACTTTTTTTGATGGCAGACCTGGCACTTTACTCTCTCTGTACCAACTTACCTGGCATGGCACTTTAAATCACTCTAGTGTGGGTACAGCCAATTCTTTACCCTAAACCAGTGGTTCCCAACCTTTTTCTAGTCGTGACACATCAAACCAAACGTTCAGATCTCCGTGACACGTAGACTAAATGCATGTAATGAGAGACAGCGTTTCCCCACTGAATGCACATAAGAGACAGCGTTTCACCAGTAAATGCAGATAATGAGAGACAGCGTTTCCCCAGTAAATGCACATAAGAGACAGCTTTTCACCAGTAAATGCACATAATAAGAGACATCTTTTCACCAGTAAATGCACATAATAAGAGACCTCTTTTCACCAGTAATGCACATAAGAGACCTCTTTTCACCAGTAAATGCACATAATAAGAGACAGCTTTTCACCAGTAAATGTACTTAAGAGACAGCCTTTCACCAGTGAATGCACATAATAAGAGACCTCTTTTCACCAGTAAATGCACATAATAAGAGACCTCTTTTCACCAGTAAATGCACATAATAAGAGACCTCTTTTCACCAGTAAATGCACATAATAAGAGACATATTTTCACCAGTAAATGCACATAATAAGAGACAGCTTTTCACCAGTAAATGCACATGATAAGAGACAGCTTTTCACCAGTAAATGCACATGATAAGAGACAGCTTTCACCAGTAAATGCACATAATGACAAACAGCTAGTTGTCCCCAGTATATGTAGCCAGGAATATATGTGCCCAGTATATGTAGCCAGAGGTATATGTCCCTAGTATATGTAGGCAGGTGTATATGTGGCCAGTATATGTAGGCAGGTGTATATGTCCCTAGTATATGTAGGCAGGTGTATATGTGGCCAGTATATGTAGTCAGGTGTATATGTGCCCAGTATATGTAGTCAGGGGTATATGTGCCCAGTATATGTAGGCAGGGGCATATGTGCCCAGTATATGTAGCCAGGGGTATATGTGCCCAGTATATGTAGCCAGGTGTAAATATGCCCAGTATATGTAGCCAGGTGTATATATGCCCAGTATATGTAGCCAGGGGTATATGTGCCCAGTATCTGATGCCAGGGGTATATGTGCCCAGTATATGTAGCCAGGGGTATATGTCCCCAGTATATGTAGCCAGGGGTATATGTCCCCAGTATATGTAGCCAGGGGTATATGTGCCCAGTATATGTGATCAGGTGTATATATGCCCAGTATATGTAGTCAGGTGTATATATGCCCAGTATATGTAGCCAGGGATATATGTGCCCAGTATATGTAGCCAGAGGTATATGTCCCTAGTATATGTAGGCAGGTGTATATGTGGCCAGTATATGTAGGCAGGTGTATATGTGCCCAGTATATGTAGTCAGGGGTATATGTGCCCAGTATATGTAGCAAGGGGCATATGTGCCCAGTATATGTAGCCAGGGGTATATGTGCCCAGTATATGTAGCCAGGTGTATATGCGCCCAGTATATGTAGCCAGGGGTATATGTGCCCAGTATATGTAGCCAGGGGTATATGTCCCCAGTATATGTAGGCAGGGGTATATGTGCCCAGTATATGTAGCCAGGGGTATATGTGCCCAGTATATGTAGCCAGGGGTATATGTCCCCAGTATATGTAGCCAGGGGTATATGTCCCCAGTATATGTAGCCAGGGGTATATGTGCCCAGTATATGTAGTCAGGTGTATATATGCCCAGTATATGTAGTCAGGTGTATATATGCCCAGTATATGTAGCCAGGGGTATATGTGCCCAGTATATGTAGCCAGGGGTATATGTGCCCAGTATATGTAGTCAGGTGTATATATGCCCAGTATATGTAGCCAGGGGTATATGTCCCCAGTATATGTAGCCAGGGGTATATGTGCCCAGTATATGTAGTCAGGTGTATATATGCCCAGTATATGTAGCCAGGGGTATATGTCCCCAGTATATGTAGCCAGGGGTATATGTGCCCAGTATATGTAGTCAGGTGTATATATGCCCAGTATATGTAGCCAGGGGTATATGTCCCCAGCATATGTAGCCAGGGGTATATGTGCCCAGTATATGTAGTCAGGTGTATATATGCCCAGTATATGTAGCCAGGGGTATATGTGCCCAGTATATGTAGTCAGGTGTATATATGCCCAGTATATGTAGTCAGGTGTATATATGCCCAGTATATGTAGTCAGGTGTATATGTGCCCAGTATATGTAGCCAGGTGTATATGTGCCCAGTATATGTAGCCAGGGGTATATGTCCCCAGTATATGTAGCCAGGGGTATATGTGCCCAGTATATGTAGCCAGGGGTATATGTGCCCAGTATATGTAGTCAGGTGTATATATGCCCAGTATATGTAGTCAGGTGTATATATGCCCAGTATATGTAGCCAGGTGCGCCCCCCCCCCCCAGGAGGAGAGAGCGAGGGAAGGAAAGCGGCACGGAGAGCAGCACCTCCCTCGCTCTCTCCTCCGGAACGAAGTGCGGTGGCTGGCAGAGGGGCGGAACTTACCTTCCGTGTTCTCCGGCTGATCTCGTCGCAGGCGCGGGATGATTTGCCACTACTCTGGTCTGATCCAGACCAGAGCAGCGACTGCGGCACCAGAACTTCCGGCGCTTGGAGCGACACGGAAGGTAAGTCCCGCCCGCTGAAGCCAGTGCCTGACCGCAGTTAGCTCCGGAGGAGAGAGCGAGGGAGGGAGAGCACTCTAAGGTGAGAGAAGGGGGGGGAGATGGCCCCCTTCTCCACCGCTGCCCACAGCTCTCCCTCCACTGTGCTGCTTTCCTCCGACACATACCCGAAGCTGCCGCGACACATGTATGTGTCGTGGCACATGGGTTGGGAACCACTGCCCTAAACTTTCATTCGGTTTTGTATGTATATTCATTGCATTGGTCAGAAACCTGGATTTCAATCTAGTGAGGTTGGGGTCCTTACTGAAACCACAAAGATCCTTTTACGGTAAGATATTGTATCCTATGTGTATCATTACTGTTCAGTTATTTTACTACCATACTCATGCAAGAGAGGGAAAATGATTAGACTTTTTAAGTGTTTTTTATTATTGTATTGTTATCCTCACTGTGAAATAATAGTTATTTGATTGTTCAATACGCGTAAACGCAGGTGAGTTGGGTGCAGGGCGAGCTGAATGACTGCTCTCCCTGATGCCGCTAAACTCCCCGGCGGCGTTAAATACTATTTATGCGTTTGTATGCGTTTTTCCATAGCAGTTCCTTGTGAAAAAGATTTCAGTTAAAACGCGTTAAGGGTGAACTTTGCCATAGGAAAACACATGGGCATTACTTTGAAAATCCGTTTTCTTTCCATTTTTAACTGAGAGCAACAGATTAAGTGTAAACGGGGCCATACGCGCCCCCCACAGTATTACATTACTGCTATGGGATGCCTAGTTCTGGTGCCCTGCTTTGTTTGATACATACAATGGTGCTATGTTTATTGGCCTCATTTTCTGGGGGCAAGCTAGTGTATAACATGCAATGGGAGACATGGCAGTACTTTCATACAGAGGCTGAACCCGGATGATTTATCTGCATGGATGTGCAGAGCTCCAGAAACTGGACAACATTACACAACTAGCACTCAAACTGGTATAACAAAGGAGGCTGTTAGCTTCAGTAAATAATTTGTGCACAGATTATTCCCTATTGGACTTCCCCACGGCAATGACGGACCCCCACGGGGAATACCTAACATTAGTCTAACATTAAAAACATAATTCTTCCTTGTCTGACTGCTTAGTGTATAACATAGTTAGAGGTCACAGCACACTTTTCAGTGTTTTTTTGGTTTTCGAACCTCTCCTGTTTTTTTGTATTCTTACTTGCTCCATGCAGGCTTTAAATTAAAGTCTATATCCAGTTTCCGATGCAGTTCAGACACATTATAACACCTGCATTAACCAACGCACACAGTGTGAATCCAGCCTTAGAGGCAGTGGATTAGAAGGACAGTCAGGAAAGTCAGGAAATTTGCATTATTTTAAAGGAAAATAAATATTTCATTCCCTATACGCCCCTCCATTTAATTGTGCTTTAAGTGTATGGGAAAAATGGGAAAACACATTTTACATTTTTGCACAAATGCATTGAAGTCTATGGGAATGAGAAAGTTATGTTTCCACAAAATTACAAGTCATTCCGCATCATTATTACGATTATGTGCAGAATGATTTTTGCAATATAGGTTAGTCCCCAACTGACGAACACCCAACTTATGAATGACCCGCCACTACAAATGGCCTGAAAATTTGAATTTTGACACAGTGGGAACAAGCGCAAAAATATTTTCAAAAAGACATGTAGTTTTTGAGAAAGTCAATGTTAAAAAATGTCATAGAAAAAATGCTTTTTAAAGAGACTCCGTAACAAAAATTGCATCCTGTTTTTTATCATCCTACAAGTTCCAAAAGCCATTCTAATGTGTTCTGGCTTACTGCAGCACTTTGTACTATCACAGTCTCTGTAATAAATCAACTTATCTCTCTCTTGTCAGACTTGTCAGCCTGTGTCTGGAAGGCTGCCAAGTTCTTCAGTGTTGTGGTTCTGCTATGAACTCCCCCTTCCAGGCCCCTCTATGCACACTGCCTGTGTATTATTTAGATTAGAGCAGCTTCTCTCTTCTCTCTTATCTTTTACAAGCTGGATAAATCGTCCTCTGAGCTGGCTGGGCTTTCACATACTGAAGAATTACAGACAAGGGTAAAGCTGTTTGCAGGAAGAAAAGAGCAGCCTGAAACTTCAGTGCATGATAGATGCAGGGGAAAAGAAACACACAAATGATCTCTTGAGATTCAAAAGGAAGGCTGTATACAGCCTGCTTGTGTATGGATGTATTTTCTATGTGTGGACATACTGTACATCAACCTACTTCCTGTTTTGGTGGCCATTTTGTTTGTTTATAAACAAACTTTTTAAAACTGTTTTTAACCACTTTTAATGCGACGGGGAGCTGCGAAATTGTGACAGAGGGTAATAGGAGATGTCCCCTAACGCACTGGTATGTTTACTTTTGTGTGATTTTAACAATACAGATTCTGTTTAAGCCGGTAAATGACATTTTTTTTGTAGTACACTCAGGGCCGGCCCGCTTATGAGGCGGGGTGAAACTTTTGCCTCAGGCGGCAAACTTCTAGGGGCGGCATCCGCCCGTCCGTGGGTGCGGGGGTGGCCGGCCGCTGAGCTGGAGGGATAGCGGGCAGGACGGGGGTATTAGGCCTAGCGGTGGGGAGGGGGGGTCGGACCCCCCCTCCCTCGCCTGGGTCCCCCGATCTGCGCTCCCCTCCAGCTTTAAATAGCGAGTAAGCAGCCGTCCAGCCGACAGTACTCTCCCTCCCCACCGCTAGGCCCAATACCCCCGTCCTGCCCACTACCCCTCCAGTTCGGCGGGGGGGGGGGGGGCAATTTTTTCAAAATTTGCCTCATGCGGCAAAAAGTCCCGGGCCGGCCCTGAGTACAGGGCACTGGGGTACTGAGGTGGCATGGTGTTGTGTGTGTGTGTGTGTGGGGGGGGGGGGCAGGGGTAGCGCACCGAGGATCCTGAGGGCACGGGGGAACAATGGTGACACAGAGGGGAATACTGATGGCACAGGGCCATAGAAGAGGTATGGGGACTGAGATAGCACAGTGTTTTGCGTTATGGACAGGTTCAGGTTAAGAAGAGACCTACAGTCCCTATCTCTCGTTCTTTGACCGATAACTACCTGTACTTTGAAATTTCAAAATACGACTTCACATTGGAATTGTGACTTTAGCTGTGAACAAAGTTCTATGCAAAACTCGAGCTCATCACCAAATGTGGGGCCCCCATCTTATTCTCCTCTCTCTGATACAGGGCCCCACTCCAGAAGGGTTCATGGTATTTGCATTGTTATATGAACCCTTGGAAGATGGAATTCTTTGCCATGGGGTTCACCATAGGTCAGGGGTAGGGAACCTATGGCTCTGGAACCAGATGTGCCTCTTTTGATGGCTACATCTGGCTCACTTACAAATCAGTAGGGGCTGATTCCCTAAGCTGCACTGCTTACGCAGCACAGCTTAGTGTGGCAGCGCAAGTAACATTTTCGAAGTAGGCACACTACTGCTGTAGCATGCGCTACTAACTTACTCACGCTACCCCAAAACGAACAACGGCTGCTCCAATTGTCCCACTCTGGATCCTGTCAGGTCCAGTGACTTTGTAGGAAGTGATCCCCGCACTTTGATTGGGCCAATAGGCTGCCTGTTGCTTTGACAGGCAGCCTATTGGGCCAAAGTGCGGGGATCTCGCCCTACAAAGTGAATCAACCCTCAAGTCAACTAGCTAATTGTACAAGCTGTTAGTCTGTATTTTTCCGCTCTGGCTCTCGGGTAAATTGCTGATGTTTTTGAAACCCAAGAGAAGCTGAAGACGTGTCTGACACTTCCGCTGCCCGGAGATCAACTGTATACACATCAGCATGGCAACAGGGATGTGATCCCTACTGTCCAAGTTTGAAACATATTGTATGGCTCTCACGGAATTACATTTTAAAATATGTGGCGTTTATGGCTCTCTCAGCCAAAAAGGTTCCTGACCGCTGCCATAGGTGAATGGTGGTGTGAATGTAGGGGGGCACCATCAAAGTTATTTGGGGGGGAGGGGGGGCATAATTTCTAGTTATTTACCTGCATGTGAGAAAATTGGAATCAATTCAAGTTTGATTATAAAACCCTTTTAATGATTTCTGTGCAGAGAATTGAGCCGGTAATATGGCTTAGCGTGGTGCATTCTTCCCGGCTAGATAATGTCATTTTGCACCTTTTAGGATGAAGAAACCAACTCCATTTGTAAATTTGAAGCTCGTAATTCTTGCCTATTATTAACTGACATGTTAGTTTGACCAGTCAAGTATTTTCAGCCTGTAAAATTTAAGCCACGTTTTACATGTTAATTTTAATACATTAGTACCTTATGCATCCCAGCGATACACGCTGTGATGATTAATTGCTAATGAACATCAGAAGCTTTAATTGGAATGTGCAGCAAGATGCATTGAGGGGATGATTGATTAGATTCAGTGCTCGCTGTTAAGAGACTTCTTGCCTCGTGAACAACATCAATCTGAAAAGTGCATTGTTCACTCAGCGAAATGAAGAATTCAGAATAAAAATGGAAATCACCATAGGCAAGATATAGACTATGAGGAAGCTTCACGGAGCACACTAAGAAGTAATATAGGGAAATATAAATCTCACGGAGTGGAGGAGCCCAGAAATGTATGCATAGGTCAGCGAGCTTTACATCTGAAAGCCGAATGAAGGGAAATCCAACAGCAACAAATCAAGTGTAATATGGCAATTAGGCAACCTCGTCCTTGTACGGGCTGATAACTTCTCCTGGACAAAAGCCTACTATAACAGTGACAGTCAAGTATTACGTATTATTCACAGGGCCGGATCTAGACTTTTTGCTGCCTGAGGCAAACTTGTGAGGATGCGCTGCCCCTTCCCTATTTGGAATGGACCCACAGCACCTGACAGTTTGCTCTGCTTCATTTAATGTTCTTACATAACATGCTGCAACTCAACACAATAGCACACTGGCCACTCCCTTCCTCCTCAGTCAGAACAGCTTTGCCACCTCCTCCTGTCTGCTGTGCAAGTCAAATGAAACACTGCTGCTTTCCTGCCTCCCCCCTCCTCACTCACTGTCAGATTCCTTACACAGCACAGCAAGCTGCTTTTCCTCAATAATGACCTCTTTGCCTCGCTCGCTCTCTTCTCGCTTCTTCTCCTACTCTGACTGTATAGCCTCATACACATGAGGCACAAAAGGAGGCAAGCGACACAAAAAAAAAAAAAGCAGCGACAGCTCGTCGCCAGGTCCCTCTGTGCTGCAGCCGTACACACGGCGCACAGAGGGACAGAGATGCTGTCGCCAAAGGTCCCTCCCCCCCGCCGGAAGCTCCACTCACTGTGTGTGGGTTGCTGTCGCTAGTTCGCATACACACGACGGACTAGCGACAGTTGCGGCGAAGTTGCGGCGACAGCTGTTGCAGGCGATTGGCCGCACCAATCGCCTGGCGACAGCTCTGACGGGTGACGGTTTGGGGCGCATGCGTCATACACACGGGCGACCTGTCACCGCAACACACGCGTGCCATGTGGTTGCGGCGACAGCCGTAGCCCGTGTGTATGAGCCACATGTTGTTAGTGTAAACACAGTACAAACATGCTGACCCTGTAATCTCAATCTGATGCAAGTGTTTCACCTTGCTTCATGAGAGAACCGGACCTGATAATTCATCTGAACAGTCAGCAAAAGCAGAATAGACATTGTAATGATGGTATTTAGTAGCAGCTATTGGCTTGTCCCTAAAGCATGGTATGCAACCAGCCAACTCCCAGAACCCATCCAACCACACTCCCAGCCACACAAAATGTTTAACCTCTTGACGACCAGCTAACGCCGATCGGCGTAAACTGGTCGTCTGCGGGTTACCATGGAAACGGCCGCTCGATCGAGCGGCCTCTCCATGTCAGTTCACGGAGGGTGTCTCCGTGAACAGCCGGAAAGCCGCCGATCGCGGCTCGCTGGCAAAATGTAAACACGCGGGGAAGAAATCCCCGCTGTTTACATCATACGGCGCTGCTGCGCAGCAGCGCCGTGAGGCAGATCGGCGATCCCCGGCCTCTGATTGGCCGGGGATCACCGGCATCTGATAGGCGGAAGCCTATCCTTCAATGCGCAGGACGGAACTCCGTCCTGCGCATTACGGAGAGAGGGAGGGAGGGAGGTAACGAGGCAGAGGGCGGAAATGGCTGCGGAGGGGGGCTTTGAGGAGCCCCCCCCCCCGCAAAACGCAGATGGCCGCCGGCGATCAGACCCCCCCGGCAGGACATCCCTGTAGTGGGGAAAAAAGGGGGGAAGTCTGATCGCCCTGGCATAATACTGATCTGTGCTGCGGGCTGGAGAGCCCACGCAGCACAGATCAGCCAATACAGCCCTGGTCGGCAAGTGGTTAACAATAACAATAATATTTATATAGCACTTTTCTCCCTGGGGACTCAAAGCGCTGTGACCCTGCATTATGCAGTCTCAAAGGCTAGGGAAAAGAGGTGAGTTTTTAGCCTTTTTTTAAAGCTGTCCAGATAGGGAGCCTCTCGTACTGATTGTGGAAGTGAGTTCCATAGAGTAGGGGCTGCGTAGGAAAAGGCCTGAGCACCAAATGTTAAGTGTATCCTGGGAATAATCAGCTTCATCTTGTTGGCAGAGCGGAGGGTGCGTGGGGGGCATAAAGTTCCAATAGATCCGCTATGTATTTGGGTCCCATGTGGTGTAGAGCCTTGAATGTCAGCAGGCAGATCTCAAAATTGATTCTCCATTTTACTGGCAACCAGTGAAGAGTTTGCAGCACTGGGGTGATGTGTGAGCTGCGGGGGGGGCATTGGCTAGGAGTCTGGCTGCAGCATTCTGTACTAGCTGTAAGGGGCGCAGAACCTTTTCTGTAGATCCGATGAACAGGGCGTTGCAGTAGTCTAGGCGGGAGGATACAAATGCATGAACCAGGGCAGGTAGGTCTTCAGCTGGGATAAGGTGTTTGATTTTCGCTATATTTCTTAGATGGAAGAAGGAATACTTGACGACAGCTGATATCTGCTGTTTGAGTTTTAGATTTCCATCGAGGATCTCACACCAAGGTTTCGCACAGAGTCTTTATACTGTACAGTATCTCCCCCAATTGCTAGTTTGAGGTGGTGAGCGTTTTGAACTTTATCCATCATGTGTGGACCACCTACCACCAACACCTCTGTTTTGTCAGAGTTCAGCCTCAGCCAGCTGGTGTTCATCCAATTTTGTAAATCCACTAGACACGCATTTATGGATGCTGATGGGTCTTGGGTGCCAGGCTTGAAGGACAGATACAGTTGTGTGTCATCTGCATAACAATGGTATCCTAGGCCATAGTTCTGGATTATTTTGCCCAGTGGGAGCATGTAGACTGCAAAGAGTAATGGTGATAGTACAGAACCCTGTGGAACTCCATAGGGAAGTGGTACTGGATTAGAGTAGTGTGTGCCCAGACATACTTGCTGTGTCCTGCCAGATAGGAAGGTCTGAAACCAGCTAAGAACAGTACCCCTTAGGCCACACTAATTCTTCAGTCGCTGGATTAGTATTTCATGATCCACAGTATCAAATGCTACAGACAAGTCAAGAAGAATCAAAATTGAGCAATCACCCTTGTCCCTTGCAGTAAGTAGATAATTCATTACACGGACTAATGCCGTTTCAGTGCTGTGCCTTTTCCTGAATCCTGACTGAAAAGTATCAAAGATGTTGTTATCTGTAAGCCTGGCTTCCAGCTGGTTGGCGACTACTTTCCTTAGGTGTCCATCATATGTCCGCAGATGCATTGATGCCCTACAGGCTCTGGGGTCCTAGGGCAATTGTCCCCATGGCCTCTATGGAAATTCCGGCCCTGGGTACGCACATGCGAGGGCTGTCAGCTGTAGGGATCAGGACTAAATAGCATAAGCGATAGTTCGTGGGCTGAATTCTGTAAAGCCTAGAACAGGGATGTCAAACTCCAGACCTCAAAGGCAGAGGTCCTCACACATTTTGGGCACAGCTAAAATTAATAAATGGGACTGGATCAGGAAAGGTGTGGCTCATCAAGTAGAACACATTTCTCGATTTCTCAGTCGATACTAATCACTGGCATGGATATGGCCCTTGAGGACTGGAGTTTGACATCTGTGGCCTAGAGGCTAGCTCTGTACACTGCCCAGCGAGGAGGACGGATGACCTGCGGCATATGACCCAACAACTTCCAGCAGGCGGGATGAGTGGGGAGAAAATGTGCTTGGTGGTTGGTTGGGGATGGACATTAATAAAGGTCTGACATGCCAGATCTTTAGGCAATATATTGGGGCTCCCGCACACACACTAGATTCTCATCCAAGCATGGTCTTCATCAACTGTGCCAGCCTCCAGCATGTGTACTTAAAGAGAATCTGTACTCTGAAATTCTTACAATAAAAAGCATACCATTCTATTCATTATGTGCTCCTGGTCCCCTCTGTGCTGTTTCTGCCATTCTCTGCTGCAAACCTGGCTTGTAATTGCCAGTTTTAGGCAGTGTTTACAAACAAACTAACCAGCTTCTAATAGGCTCAGCTAAGCAGAGTGTGTTAGTCACACAGAGCCTGCAGGGGGTGTGTACAGCTTCTAGCTAATCACAAGCAGCCCTGCACATTCCAGTCTGACTGCCTCAGCCTGACTGTGCCGACTATAGAGAGAAGATTAGATCATATAACAGAGATAACACAGCTACTGTGCAATTAGGAAAAGCTGCAGTAAGCCAGACCACATTAGAAAAGGCATAGGAATTTATAGCATAGAAGAAATAAAGATAAACAATTTGTTACAGAGTCTCTTTAAGACTAGAGAAGGTCAAGATTTGAGATGGCTAAATCTAGATGGCAATCTGAGCTCTATGATTTTACGGCGGCAGATTGGTCAGAATTTGAAACGTATTATATGTCCAGTGCGATTAGTGCCAATGCCAAACTCATTCAGATCAAATGGCTACATCAAATATATTATACCCCGCTTAAATATTTTCGAAAATGGGACAGGGTATTAGTTTGGAGTGTTATAAGTGTGGACTCCCCTGAGGTAAGTTTTATCCATTGTGTTTGGGAGTGTGAGCCGGTTCAGAGATTTTGGAGACAGATTACTCACCTTCTTGCTCAAATTTTTCAAAGACCAATTGACATCTCATTTAAAGCATCTATGCTGAGTATCATTGACAATGCCACTTGCAGTAAGCATAAACAACTATACCTCATAGCTTTTTTCTATGCAAGAAAATGCTTACTTTTTAAATGGAAATCCTTTAGGGCTCCATCCTTGGACGATTATATAAATTTGATCAATCAAAACTTACCTCTATATTGCCTAACTTATCAGACCAGAGGCCATCCCACCAAGTTCGACAAGGTATGGGGCAGCTGGGCAGAGAAAGTTAACGCTATTGTTCCTAACCTTAATATTACTGTCAGTATATCAGATCTACACTTGTAATTCTGCAATCCTCGAGTTGTGTTTGATGCTTCGGATCTATATATTTCAACATGACGCTATTCTTCTGATGTATATTACGAGGAAAATAGGTTTGAGTGCTGGATTGTATTTTTATTTTAATGTGTATGGGCCCTAAGGGGATTCTGTTTTTTGTAGGGTTTATGGGGTGGGTGGGGTGGGTTGGGCATGTTTTGTATTCTTTATGTGCAAATGTTTCAATAAAAATTCTCTTAAAAAAAAAAAAAAAACTAGAGAAGGTCAATGAGATGCTGATAATTTTAGCTAGCATGTACATTGTATTGGGGATGTGATCTAAGCTGTATGTTTTTGGATGTGGAACCTTTTTCATATATGTGAAACTTTTAACAGCAGACAGTTTTTATTAAATCTAGTCCAGGTTTTCTTGATCACTTAGGACATTCCCACTGGAGATGCTTGCAGATCTTTGGAAATACTCGGTCAGTGAATCCATCACTTATTTTAGGCAATCAGTTTAATAGGGAAAGCGTAGCACTTTGACATTCCATTCACATATGGCTTTTTAGATCCTGAAATGTAAATTAGACCTGTTTTTCAGGATTATTGTCAAGTCCACTGCATGGTGGCCTAATGGCTAGCGTTCTCTCGCTAGAGCACAGGTGTCAAACTCAAGGTCCTTGTCATTTTATGTGGCCCTGGAGCGCTTCAAAAAGTCTATCATAGTAAGCGGTAAAACAAAGACAGCACACCGCCTTCCCATCCTGAGGAACACACCAGCTATAGTGGTTCTAATTGAAACTTTGTCAGTTTAAGCTGAGGTGTAGCAATAACCTAAAGCCCCCCCCCCCCCCAATTAAACTAGTATGGGGCTCCCTCCTGGAATCCAACCCCTGGTGGCTGGTAATACACACACACCTTACCCCACCCATTTGGCTACCTATTATTATGGGAGAAGGGGCTCCTTACTTTCCCCTTGGGACACAAATCACTTACTAGCACCAGCAGTTATACTTCAGGGCTTCTCTTGATCATCCCATGTGAGTAAAATTTTGGAGCTCCAATGTTTGACCTTTAATGAAAGCCCACTCATGTGTGTTGGCCTCAGTGGTTAAGCCTCTTTACTGAGATCACACAATACAGATATTCTGTTTGCCCTGGTTGATCTTGGCATGGGTTTATTTCAAAACTGAACCTCAACCTTCCAATGCACTCTAGTGGAAAAAATCGGGGGGGGGGGGGGGGGGGGAAGATAATTCAGGGTAAAATTAATTTTGACTTCTTTACCCACAGGTGCATAAGTACAGATAGCAAGATAACAGGATGAAGAAAAACTTTGATCGGGCCTCCAACATTCACAGCCCTGTCCCCTGTCCTGTACCCTATGACCCGGAGGTCCATTCGCCATGACTCTCCCATCCATAAAAAGTGTGACCTCAATACCATCTTCTGTAGAGGGATTGCTCCTGCATTGGAAGGCGGGAGGGTAAAAAGTTGGGACCTTACAAAGCTCTGGGACCTATTCGGTTGTACAGGTTGCTCCCACCAAAGTTACACAGTACAGATATGTTGTTTGCTGCTGGAATCCACATTTGTGGACTTATTTTTTATGATATGCACAGGACAATATGTTCATGAATGCAGACTCTGACGGCCATTTCTCTGTAGTCCTATAGCAAACACTATGGGACTACAGGAGAACGGAGGGTTGAAGCAGAGTGGCGACTTTAGGGGAGGCAGAGGGATGACTTCCTGGAGACCAAGTGATGTGGCTCGCCGGATCATTACAACTGTTGATACTTGTGGCACCAATATCACAGTGAGGAAGAGGAAAGACAAAAAGGAATTTCAGACATTGTGAAAGAAGGAGGGAGAGTAGGAAAGTAAAAGAGGGAGGGGAGAAGGAGGGGCCCACTATAGCAGCAGCCACTACTGTGCCATAAACAACCACCAATTAGCAGTCACCACTGTGCGAACAGCAGCCACTGGTCATCAGTCACCGCTGTGTCAGCAACAGTGTCTCACAAAGTTCTAAACATTTGGCAAGAGGGGCAATCAGCACAAATTGTGCTTAATTTTGCTAGTTCAGCCCCCTAACAGTCTTAAGAACGCTGATAAAATCCTTGGTCTAAAAAGTTTGGACACCCCTGGCAAAAGTGATATTTTTATCAATAAAATGCCACCAGCAAGTAAGACAATACTCAGAATAATTTTCACAGTACTATTTCACCTACTTTTTGCTATCTTTTTAATTGCAGAATGCTGAAAAGAGACCAAGTTTGAGAATCAAACTATACTAACCAACACATAACACATGCAATGTAGGCAAAAGGAAGCTATTTTCTTCAAGGAGGAAGCATAAATGTTTAGCTTTTAATGTCTAATGTAGATTTGTTGTTTTGCAGCCTCTTTTAGCATTGCCTGTAAAGCAGGCTATAGGCAGTTGCCATAGTAACTGCCGCTCACGTTACCATATTTATATGTTGACAACTGGAACCACAGTCAGTGCGTCTAAGCCACTGAGATAGACTGGTGTTTAATGAAGCGGCAAGGTATAGCTACCTTCATGATATGTTTTGAAAGGTTCATAATAATAATGCATTTGCTGCCTTTCAAGAAAATGTGAACACTGTAGGGCTGTTTATATCTTAAAGAATTGAAATTCATTTCTGAAAATGCCATGTAGGCTACAGTATGTATAACAGCTCCACACAATTAGGGTGAGCCGTCCGTGCTGCTTGTCTCAAAGTATAAAGAGCAGCCGACTTTGGTCCGTAGTATCATGAGTAGGTAGAGGAAGATTTACCTCACAGGAGCTAACAGGCACAAAATACCAAGTAGTTTAAAGAGGAGCTTTAACACAGGATTTAACTCCATCCCATTCAGTAGCTGATACCCCCTTTCCATCAAGAAATCTTTACCTTTTCTCAAATAGATCATCCGGGACGTCTGTATGGCCGATATTGTGCTGAAACCCCCCTGCAGTGTGATGTCAAGGCCTTGGCCCTGATAGCTTCCTGTCCGTGAACTTCAATGCATTGTGGGAAATAATGGCTGTTTCCAACTTTGGGTTAACCATAATAACCTTATTCCTGAAATAACAGCCCTAGAAATGTAGTATTCTGATACTTGACCATGACATATCAGTCCCCATGTCTTTATCAACAGTCTCCACACACTCCCAAGGATGCAACGGCCACAGCAATTATTTAATACTATTTTCAAGTTTCTCAGACAATTTTGCAGGCCTGAAATTCCTAGTCCCTGTTTGGAGTTGTAATTAGAAAAGAAATATGACATTGACATTTCTTTGTTTTCTTTCATTTTACTGGCTGGTTAACATGTGACAGATGTCTATTTATCAAGCAAAAACCATGCTGTTGGCATTGAGGCCTTGCCAGGTTGTGGTCTTATGCATTAATTCACCAGTTGTTCATTCACTGTGGCCTGGGGCACTTCAATCTATAACAATCTATAACTACGGAATGGGCATAATTCCTGACATTACCATCCTTCCAAGTATTTTCTGTACATGTTTATTTGGCGGGGTGGGATACATCAGATTAAATATACACCAAACATAGAGAGTTGGTGGCTGTTGATGTACACTACGTACATCCCAAGAAGAAAAATGGATACGATTTTTAATACACTGATTTATCTGCCGATGGAGAGAAAATAAATTGAAACTTTTAAGGTGCCCATTAAAAATACAATCCAACGGCCGGTCTGAGGTAATCGATCAAAAACATTTTCATGCCCATTAATGCCCAAATTCACATTAGCCAATTTAACCAGATTGATGGGATGGATCTGAAAAACGGAAACAATCAATTGGCGGCTGGATTGCATCTTTATTGGGTGCTCTAGGTAGTAAGAAAAAATTTGATAATGTTTGGTTTAGTCGACTAATGGCCCATACACACGCCTCAGCTAATAATCAGGCATCTGTATGGCAGCTCCCCCACCCGCAGTGTGACATCACATGCCACTTGATGATCCGTTTGCAAAAAGGAAAAGATTTCTCATGGGAAAGGGGGATATCAGCTACTGATACTTAAAGTGACTCCGAGCTCAGAGTAAAAATAAAATTTGAACTTACCCGGGGCTTTCTCCATCCCAGCCCTGGTCGGGACGTCCCACGCCGGCCTCCTGGCTCTTCTCCCGGCGGCTGTCCGCATAGCGCGGACAGGCCGGTCCCCCGGGCGACACTGGCGAGTGTCGGGCCTTCTCCTTCCGTATACGTCACGAATGAGGTCACACGCCGGCCGCCGCGCGTCATGACAGCGGCCGGCGTGACAGCACGGCGCATGCGCGGTTTAATCGCACATGCGCCGTGCTGTCACGCCGGCCGCCGTCATGACGCGCGGCGGCCGGCGTGTGACGTCATTCGTGACGTATACGGAAGGAGAAGGCCCGACACTCGCCAGTGTCGCCCGGGAGAATAGCCAGGAGGCCGGCGTGGGACGTCCCAACCAGGGCTGGGATGGAGAAAGCCCCGGGTAAGTTCAAATTTTATTTTTACTCTGAGCTCGGAGTCCCTTTAAGCCATGTGAAAAAAAAACAGTTTCACTTACCTGGGGCTTCTACCAGCCCCCTGCAGCTGTTCTGTGCCCGCGCCGGTCCTCTACAATCCTCTGTTCTGCCAGTGCAGCTTAGTTTCATTTTCGCCAACTCAGAGTTGGCGTGCCACTATGCTTGTGCAGCCCTGGCAATGCGCATCCTTGCTCACGTTGCCATCCACAATAGCGTCCTGCGCCGTGAGCATAGGAGAGCTGCAGAGGCTGGTAAAGGCCCCAGGTAAGTAAAACTTTTTTTTTCACAGGGCTTAAGTATCCCTTTAAGACAGAGAGCTGGAAAACTGCAAAATATGAACCATTTCCATACCCTAGGGTTTTCCCCCTAAAAAAACCCTAGCAATATTTTACATTTCACACTCCTCCTATTCACTAGCCAATTACTTTATCAGTACTTATCACACATAAAAGATCTATACCTTGTTTTTTGCCACCAGTAAGGCTTTCTTTGGGTGGTACCTTTTGCTAAGAATTATTTTATTTTGAATGCATTTTAAAGGGAATGAAAAAAAACAGTCATAATTTCTCAGTTTTCAGCCCTTACAGTTTGAAAATAAAAAGTTTTAATGTAGCTCAAACTCACACATTTTATTTGCCCATGTGCCCTGTTTATTACAGCATTTAAATTATGTTCCTAGTACACTGTATGGCAACAATATATTATTTGGAAATAAAGGAGTATTTTTCCGTTTTCGGTTTTCTCATTGTTCTTTAGCAGTAATTATAAGACATATTTGCCAAAATAACAGTAATATACCCTCATGGCATGCATATCTAAAAAGCTAAGCCCAATTTTACCCCCCACCCCTGTAGTTAGCCAGATGTGTCCCTTTCTTCCGCTCACCCCCCACAGATAGTCAGGTGTGCTCCATTATCTCCCCCTAGTATAAATAGCCAGATGTGCCCCTTATTAGCCCCTTCTCAGTATAAAAAGCTTGATGTGCCGCTTTGACACCTTGCCAGATAGCCAGGTGTGCCTCCTTGTTCCCCCCACCCATAGATAGCAAGGTGTGCCCTTTTGCCCCCATAGATAGCCAGGTGTGCCCCTGTGTTCTCCCGCCCATAATAGCCAGATGTTCTCTGCCTTCCCCTCCCTCAGATTGCCGGGTGTGTCTACATGCTCTCCCCCATGCTGCGATCGAAAGTGAAAGGATCTCACCTCACCTGGTTCTAGCATGATCAGGCTCCCCTCCATGCAGTACCACTGTCTGCCCCACTATGCCCAGTGGACCCGGTCCGGCTTGATGATGTCATCAAGCTAGGACCTGATCCATTTGGCATAGTGAGGCAGACACTGGCACTGTTCAGAGGGGTGTCCAATCATGCTGGAACAAGGTGAGGTGAGATCCTTTCACTTTCTAATCCTCCATGCTGCCCGATCACAGGGGGGGGTAATTTCAGTGGATAGGGCGGGGGTGGGGGGATCGGACCCCTGGGAGGGGATGCTTGGTTAGTGTAGTTAGAGGGAGGGGAGTTAATGAGCCCAGGCGCGTGCTAGCACACGCGCTGTGCTCATTAAAGCTACAGCGCATGTTCACATCCTGTGGCTTTCAGGAGCCACTTGGAAGGACGTGGATATACTGTACTTGAGAAATTAACTAGTTAATCAATCTGAAGGAGAATGGTTTAGCAGTATTGTCACATTTTACTGCATAGACCAGAGCAACAGAAAACAAACTTTTAAGAAAGTCATGTTTGTGCTCCTCCCCTACACACTTTGAACAGCATAATGATAGCCAGCAGTGGCCAGCTCCGCCCACATTGCCAGCTGATAGCTTCTTCAACCAGATTGCTTCAGGTCAAACTTTTAAAACAGAATAATTAGTCACAGAAGCATTGTCTGGCACAAGAAAGTAACACTTGGCCACCGTGCTTAGAAAACGACCAGATGGGAAGGTTATATTTGTGCTTGTATTTGGCCTTTAAGAGACCCCGAAGTCTGGTCTGACTACCACAGACGTAGACCGTTCCCTTATGCATATTCATGTCACAGTTATAAACTGGAGGATATATTTTCCAGGAAAATATAAGGACTTAAATGTTTTCCTCTAATGCACAGATTCTTCCCCAGCATGGATGCAATGCGGGTCAGAATCCCACCACACAATCTTTTTCTAGCTTCTGATAAGAGCACAGGTGCATCAATTAGCAAGATGTCTGTCATGTGACAATAGGGAATTCCAGCCAACCTTCTGTCCAACAGTTTTTTTAAAGTATTCACGGAAGATGTGATGTTAGCGTTGCCGCAGCCATGTATTTTCAGTGCTCCTTAGCCTCCTAGGGACCGCCGCCCTCCTCTGAATGTGCCCATTTTTCATTAATTTTTTTGTTGTTGTTTTTGAACATCTTCACAAGATTAGAAACTGCAATTTTATGTTGTAGGCACTAACTTTGCGTTTAGTTAAAAAATCTAATTGTACCAATGGGAAAAGGGCAACATAATCACTATGTTAATCACAATGGCTATCATTCATAAAAGTGCTGTCGGGAACAAAATGCGGAAACAGCCTTTATGAATACATATTTTGCTCAGTGTTCGGTAAAGTCGGCTGTTTTTAGCATTTCCGCATGCGGGAACGCTTTATGAATGATAGCCAATGTCCTTTGGATTGGAAAATCACATGTGCTTCGAAAATTGAAAACCCATGCAGTGCGAACAGGGCCTAACTCAAGATTTATGTCCATTCATCTTTCTTTTTTAATGTGTCTTAACTCAAGATTTATTTCTCCTTTTCTGTCTTTACTCACCACATCTTACCTTATCTGTTTATCTCATGAATTACCTTTATGAATGGCCAATCACTGTCCAGTTTTCTCACGTCCATGTAGTATGAAGCCTGGTACACACTTTCAATAATGATTGGCCACTCACTGACCACTTCTAGCACCTCCATGTAGTATGAGGATTTACCTACACAATTTGCCCATAATATTCAGTATCTGTTAACTCTCATACTACATGGAGGTTGTCAAATTGCTCAGTGATTGGCCAATCATAATTGAAAGTGTGTACCAGGCTTGTAAGGTGTGCACCCAAATCCAATCTTGGCCAATTTCATCACTTTCACGTAGTATGAAAACTTACTTAAATAATATGTTCATAACCTGATGGATCTCATACTACACGGAAGTAGTAAAATTGGCCAATTGGGTGTGTGTACTTGCATTTACCCTAATATAAATATAGAGCACTATGTAAGATGCTATTTGAACAATAAATTTTATGGGTAATGTAATTTAACTACTTATCGTCCCGGGGCAGTATATCTACGCCCTGCAGGACTTCATCTAAAGTCCCGGAGGCATAGATATAGGTACCTCACTGGAATCGCCTGCCATGCAAGCTCATGCGTGCTCCTGCATGCTTTCTTGTTGCCACCCATTAGTACAGTGATCAGTGAATGGGAACACCATTCCCATTCACCGATCAAAGTGCCTGTGATCAATGATCTCCGGCATCAATGAGATGCCGGTGGTCATTGACAAAAGTGAAAGTAAAGCATACATGCGTTACTTCCTGTGATGTGTGTATGCAGTACACTGTACACACTATGAATAAAGTTGGGAGGGACATCTAGTAGTCAGACAATAAAATTACACTTACATACATCCCATTAAATAAAAATACTTAAAATACCCCATTATTAATCCCTTACCTCACCTCCTATAGTTACCAAATTAAAACACTTTTATATAAAAAGTAACATTTAAATAAAAATAGTTACCTCGGGGGACTCAACTTTTTTAATATGTATGTCATGAGTGTATATCACTGTTATATTTGCAAATAAAGGCTTGTAATAAGTGACAGAAGCAATACTGAAAAAATACACCTTTATTTCCAAATAAAATATTGTCGCCATACATTGTGATGGGGACATAATTTAAACGGTGCAATAACCGAGACAAATGGGCAAATAAAATGTGTATTTTAATTACAGTAGCAAGTATTATTTTAAAACTATAATGGCTGAAAACTGAGACATAATTATGCTATTCCCATTAAAATGCATTTAGAATAAAATAATTCTTAGCAAAATGTACCGCCAAAATAAAGCCTAATTGGTGACCCAAAAAAAAATACAAGCTATAAATCATTTTTTTGTGATAAGTAGTGATAAAGGTATTGGCGCATGAAAGAGAGGAGCACTGCAATGTGAAAATTGCTCTGGTCCATAAGGGGAAAAAACCCTCAGTGGTGATTAGTGGTGACAGTAGTTAATAATATTACACATAGAATATCTGGTTTATACAGGTTGAAAAACTCTGCAGCAACAAAAATAATTGTTCTTATCATCATTATTTTTGTTGTTGTTGCTGTTTGGATACAGTTCTGTGAACTTAATACCTACGATGAGTAAGGGGTTAAAGGATAAAAGTGTAAAATATCGAACAAAATTTGCAATAAACGCTTCTTGCAATACAATAGGGAGCTGGTTGAATTTCAAAACCAGCTGTTAGAGCAGTCAGCCATAAATCACTCCACTGCAGCACAGTTACAGCATCTGACAGAAAATGATTGTGAAATTGTAGAACAAAGAAACAAACAGGGGAAGCTTTGGCCAGACAGAGGCTCTGATTTACTAATGCCGCTAAGCTCCCCGATCACTAGACCGCCACTGTCCAGCAGTGCAGAAGAGGAGGCCTGGTCTTTATTTACTAGCTGTGGACATCTCCTGATTAGGAGGACTATGTAAATGCAATTCACTAACAAGGCAGACATCTCCACGATAGTACGAGTCTCTCTTATAGTGCACATTCCCTTGTCGCATAGGAAGAGAAGAAGAGGGAATCCAGCAAAGATATAAAATGAGTTTTACAATGTATAATGGAGTTTTAATGTTGGATAATTTTTCCTAATTATTGTAAATTATTTTGACTTAGAAATGTGTTATTACAATGAGTTAAAAATGAAATAAATATTGGTGTCTCATATTTAATGTTAATTGCCGTATGTTCTTATTCTTTTCCTTGAAATAAATAACCATATGTATTGTAAATCGTTTTCGGTGCTGTGCGATGCTGAACATGTATTTGCCATTGTATGTGTCTGAAGTCTGGTAACTCTATTATGTTGCTTAAAAGTAAATCTATATCATAAGGGTGCAATGTAGCATGTTTCTTTAATTATCCAGTACATCTATCGTATATCCTTGCGCATAAGCCGCCCAAGGGATAAGCCTACCCCAACCCCCCCCCCCACACACACACACACACACATGTGCCTTAATAAATAGAATAATTTGTGATGAATCGATTAGCTGAACCTCTTTGTGGCACACTAGGCCCCATGCAGAGCTCAGGTTGGAGCATGGCGATGGAAGCATATCTACCTGTCCTCATTTCAGCTTGCATCCGCACATCTGCCTGGCAACTTCTGAACTGAAGCTGCAGAAGTCCCTGAAGTTCATTCTGTAACTTCTCTTTTATAAATGCCCATTTCAAGAAAAAACTGTTGCAAATGCTGTACAGTGCTATTAACACAAAAAGCGCAGTGTCACATCTTGTACAATAGAGGGCACCCCAGGCCTTTGCCTAGATGGCCTCTTCTCAGAAACAGCCCTGCTGCCAAAGTTTAATTAGGTCTATTGAAAAAACTTTGCTGAAACTTGTAGTAAACCAAGTATAGTTTACCTTGCTGAGACTCCATCAAATTAATTCAGAACTACTAAAAATACAATTGGGCCAGGGCACTGACAATAACAAGCTTTCAGCTACTGCTAGATCCATATGCCTTACTGCTTGGTGATCATCAATCCCAGGAGTCAACTTTCCTAACCATAGGATCATCCAACAAGTATATTTAGCAAAGGCTCAGCTGGAAGCCTCCTGGAAGCAACCTTTCATACCACGTTCCCTCTTTTTACTAGACTCACTGGTGTCAGGGAATATCCTGGCCAAAGTCAATAGCTCATTAGTTGATAAATGAGTTTAACTTATGGTTAGTGTAGGGACCTGTTTCTTCTGGTTCTTGTTAAAAATGTAGGGCTTCTCAAAGGCTTCCCAAGATTTGAACTAGGTTAGGGTGCAGAAGGAGTGGGGAGAAGGACACTGTGGGACCTGATAAGGAACCCCGCTTTGGATCTGGGTGAGTGCAACACTTAGTCAGGTCATCCATTCAAATAACCGACAGGGGGATTTGATCGGTGAAGGAGAGGCACTACCTCTTGACATTGGGAAATGTTCTCCTGACATCAACATTAATTCCTCTCCTGTGTGTAGCTCTACAATAAATAAAATATTGTGTTCTGCAGTTTTCACCAGGGCCGGGCCGAGGCAGAGGCTGGAAAGGCTCCAGCCTCAGGGCGCAGTGTAGGAGGGGGCGCACAATTCATTCAGTTGTCATTCCCAATTGTGTTTGAAGCAGAAAGAAATAGGAAAAGGGAATACATGGCAGTGACTGCAAGTCAGATAACTAGAGATTAAGGTATTGGGGAGGTTGGGGGCCCTGGGGCGCCTCTTAGTCTAGTAGCAATCAGTGTGTGACGGCTGGGGCGGAGGGATGGAGGGGCGCACTTTGGTGTCTCAGCCTTGGGTGCTGAAGGACCTTGTCCCAGCTCTGGTTTTCACTATTTCCTCTGATTGAGTATTTTGTTATCTTTGAATGCTCAAGGAGATGTAAATATTCTGCGTTTGGACCTGAGCTGCAGCATTTGTTTGGCCATTTCCAATTTTCATTCTATTTGCATCTCATTGATCACCAATATTATCATATGCTCAGTTCAATTGCCCTTTAGAGTCACTGAGCATGATTTCTGTCTTAAGTCTTGTACACACACTAGTCTGTTCTGCCAAGGCAATTGGTCGGGACAGTCTTGCTTGAGACTCTAACATAATAATACAATACAATAACATTTGTAAAGCGCTTTTCTCCCATAGGACTCAAAGCGCATAGCTGTGTCTCAGATTAATACAGGGTTTCAGGCTGGGTTGTGTTACAGAGGAGATAGTCAGATGTTCATGAATGCCAGACTGAAAAGGTAGGTTTTCGGTTTAGACTTAAATGTTTCCAGGGATGGGGCTGTCCTGATTGGGTGTGGCAGGGAGTTCCAAAGTGTAGGGGCAGCATGACAAAAGGCTCTGTCTCCAAAGGTTTTGAGGTGGACTCTGGGGGTGACCAAGGTGTTACGTCCTTTTGATCTAAGATTGTGGGGGGTGTGATGTAGTTGCAACAAGTCCTTCAGGTATCCAGGGCCCAGATTGTGCAAGGATTTGAATGTCAGTAAGCCAATCTTAAACAGAATTCTCCATTTTATCGGTAGCCAGTGGAGTGAGCTCAGGGTTGGTGTTATGTGGCAATGGCGGGGTTGGCTCGTTAACAGCCTTGCGGCGGCATTCTGTACTAATTGCAGGCGGCGTAAGTCTTTCTTATGCAGGCCTGTGTAGAGGACGTTGCAGTAGTCTAACCTTGATGTGACGAAGGCATGGACTAGGGTTGGAAGATCCTCTGAAGGAATTAGGTGTTTAATCCTTGCAATATTCCTTAGGTGAAAGAAGGAATGTTTCACAACAGCTGAGATTTGATTCCTGAAGCTTAATTTCCCATCAATCAGTACTCCCAGGCTGCGCACACAGTCTGAGTTGTTCAGGTCTGAGCTCCCTATCCTTAGCGGTGTTGGTTGAGACTGGAGCTGCTTTGCTGTTGAGCCCTGGCCCTCGATAACAAGAACCTCAGTTTTGTCAGCATTAAGTTTTAGCCAATTATTATTCATCCACTCCTGAAGCTCAGCTAAGCATGCGTTTATTTGTGGAGTAGGGTCTGTGACGTCAGGTTTGAATGACAAATATAGCTGGGTGTCATCAGCATAGCAATGATATGTCAGGCCATGTTTTTGTATGATTTCTCCAAGTGGCAGCATGTATATGGTGAACAGTAAAGGGGATAATATTGCGCCCTGAGGTACACCGTATTTTAGTGGTACAGGGTTGGAGAGGAAGGGCCCTAAGGCTACCCTTTGTGTTCTGCCAGCCAGGAAGGAGTTGAACCACCGGAGAACAATGCCATCTATGCCACAGTACTCTTGTAGCCTCTTGAGTAAGATTTCATGATCGACTGTGTCAAAAGCCGCTGAGAGGTCGAGCAAAATCAGGATGGAACATTGACCCTTGTCTCTTGCAATGAGCAGATCATTGCAAATCTGGGTGAGGGCTGTTTCACAGCTGTGATATTTCCTGAAACCAGATTGAAGAGGGTCAAGGATGTTGTTTCTGGAGAGCCTGGCTTCAAGTTGGAGGTAGACAGCCTTTTCAATAACTTTTCCCAGAAAGGGGAGGTTTGAGACAGGTCTGTAGCTGTTTAGAGCATCTGGGTCTAAGGATGGTTTCTTGAGTAGAGGCCTGACGATTGCTTCTTTCAGAGTAGAGGGAAACCACCCTTCTTGTAAGGAGCCGTTGACTATTTTGTGGAATGCCGGTGTAAATAGTTCAGGGCATTTCAACATGAACTTAGTGGGGCGTGTACACGTGTCCCCCTAAGTCTGCCGAGGTCACTTAAAGAGACACTGAAGCGAGAATAATTCTCGCTTCAGAGCTCATAAGTGCCCCTGCTAAAACGCCGCTATCCCGCGGCTAAACGGGGGTCCCTTCACCCCCCCCGCAAAATCAACGACCAAATTGGTCGTAGATTTTGCTGCTCCTAGAGGCAGGGCTAACGGCTGCAGCCCTGCCTTTAGTCACGTCTATCAGCGTTGCATCGTCGCCTCTCCCCCGCCCCTCTCAGCGATGGAAGACTGAGAGGGGCGGGGTAGAGGTGGAGATACGCGCTGACAGACGCGCGTGGGGCAGGGCTGCGGCGGTTAGCCCTGCCTCAACCAGGAAGAGATCCCCGGCTGCTCGGAGGGGATTTGTGAGGTGAGGGACCCCCGTTTAGCGGTGCGATAGTGGCGGTTTAGCAGGGGCACACGTGCCCCTGCTAACTATGAGCTCTGAAGCGAGATTTATTCTCGCTTCAGAGTCTCTTTAATAGCACGCCAGATCTTGAAGCCACAGTTGGTGGCCCAAGTCCATTGTTCCTCTCCTTACCCCACCTGCAGATACCACTCCATCATTACTGATGATGTTGTCCCTCTTCCCTTTGTCAGACACACAAAACACATCGCTCGGCTGTTACCTAGCAATGCCTTTGTACAGTGGCATAGCTAAGGAGCTTTGGGCCCCAGTGCAAGTTATATATTCTATATATATCAATTCATATGGTGCAACGAAACCTGCAAAGGACATCCTCAATATGAGAGGTGTAAGCAGAGAAGGGGAATAGTTTGTTAATGATTACCACTATTCAAAGCATTTATAGAAGTGATCATTACAAGTATAGAACCACTGAAGAGCTAATACTGTGGTTAAGGGAGGACCCCGAGTGAGTCCCACTGGTCTAAGGGACCCGGTGTGGTCACAGCCTCTGCTACGCCATTCCCTCTGTTCAGCTTTGTGGACCCCACAGTGTCACCCACAAGGACGAGTTTAATCCTGGCGGGCAATATAAATTGTGGGTCACTTTAGCAATTGTATGTTTGCTAAAGTCTAAGCATATATCACCCGTGATACATTGAGAGAGACCGAAACATAAAACGTGGCTGGAAAGCTTTTCTGGGACCTAATGAGTGTTTCTGCATCCTTGTGGCTTGTAACACCAGGGAAGGTAGTAAGGCTGCATCTTCATTAAACAATATATGTCACATAAAACAAAATGAATCCCAAATCTCTTGGGTTACCTGCATAATGCTGAATGTAGATCCCTGGTGACCAGCTAACCCCAGTGCAGATTGCTTACCAGTCCTGTGCTCCTGATCTGCTGTGTGCTGCATTGTGATCATTCTTTACACTGCTATAATCAGTGGCTATTTGTACCTGCAGTTACTGTCTTGAGTTAAACAATTATCATCAGTCATTGTGCCGCACACTCTACCTACAAATATAATTAGTTAAATGCTTTCCTCATCACTGCTATTGTCTGCTGAGGTGGGGATCACAACAAACCTCTTCCTCGTACACAAGGCACAGTGAGTTCTTTGTTAGAAGAATACTTCATAGTAACATATATGCATTATAAGTGTACATTAATATGTTACCTGTAGCCCTCCCAATCCCCCCTATATAAAATGAACAATATATCAATTAAAGATTGGTGCAAATATAAACATATGCAGACATAAGTAAAGGGCGTGACCATAACATTGTATGGGTGGAGCTAACATAATGATGTAACAGCGAGGCATAAGAAAGCAGTGTTTACGCCATGATGTGGTCAAACGAGGTTTCGCATCATGGGTGTGCAGAAACTGTGTGATGCTATTTAATAGTATACCGTAACCCTAAAGCAGCAAACATAGCCAACTATGACCATTAAATAATAAATGCAGCAACTGTTACCCCAGACACCAGAAAATAAACGCAATGTGGGCAACATTTCAGCTCAAAATAAATGCAAAGGGCAACATGTCAGCACAAAATAAACACAATGTGGGCAACATGTCAGTACAAAATAAACGCAATGGGGGCAACATGTCAGCACAAAATAAACGCAATGTGAGCAACATGTCAGCACAAAATTAATGCATTGTGGGCAACATTTCACCTGGAAAAAAAATAATTTACTCACATGACAGAAGTCTCCGGCCTCTGGCGCGCAGCTCCCCCAATCATCTTGCTCCTCCTGCAGTCTCCCGCACTGGAATGTAATAGCAGGACTACGGGAAGATGGCGCTCAAAGCCCTGTACTGGAGACACAAATAGTCTCCAGGACAGGGCTTCAGCAGCCATCTTCCCGTAGCCCTGCTCTGCCTCCCGGAAGCTATGCAAGCTGGAGCGGGGCTGCGGGCTATGAACTGGCGCAGCATCTATGAGACGCTGCGGCCAGTTAATTCAGTACGGTGACCAGAGTCCCGAGGCTAGGACGTCCCGCAGCTAAAAGCGGGACGTTCCCCGGGACCTCATGCAGCCTGGGACAGTGGACCCCGAAGGCGGGACGCGTCCCAGCTAAAGCGGGACGTATGGTCACTATAATTAAGGACAATTGAAGGACATTAGGACAACTGAAGTGAGAGGGATATGGAGGCTGCCATATTTATATCCGTTTTTAACAATACCAGTTGCCTGGCTGTCCTGCTAATCCTCTGCCTGCCTTTTAGCCGTAGACCCTGAACAAGCATGTAGCAGATCAGGTGTTTCTGACATTATTGTCAGATCTGACAAGATTAGCTGCATGCTTGCTTCTGGTGTTATTAAGACACTACTGCAGCCAAACAGGTCAACAGGGCTGCCAGGCAACTGGTATTGTTTAAAAGGAAATAAATATGGCAGCCTCCCTATTCTTCTCACGTCAGTTGTCCTTTAAGCTCCAAACTTTTGTATTTAGGATGCTGCAGGAAAGAATGAAAGCTCATGTTCATAACATCATCTGAAGGTCTGTTAGAGGTCCAGCAAGGAATATGTAATGGATTTGAGGTAGACAAGTATACGCTTTTCAAAAGTCTTCATAACCACCTATGCCAGGGCAACTCGCCTCTAACCTCTCAGGCATCTGATCTTTGACTTGTGGTACATTTGAAAATGGTGGAAACTACAAACTGGTTATGGTGATAGTGGTTTTATGGTGATAGATTCTGCTCCTAACTATGTGTAATGATCCCTTCGCCCACCTAAAGACCTGCTACCCTTCTTTCCTCCTGCTGCCTTATGTTCTTTGTATATATTTTATATTTGTAGGTGATGGGGTGATGGGAGCCCCCAATTATAGATGTAATACTCACTTTCTATACGGATATCCATGTCACTTCTATAAGACAACTAAATGTGGCCCTTAGACACAGGTGAAACACAGCCTTTATTAAATATGTAAAAAAGGGCTCAAACACAGACATGCTCTGACTCGCCCCTCCCCCCCCCCCCCAATGAGAGATTTTGTAGGGAACTGTGCCTAGCAAAATTTGTAGAAGGTCACTGCCAAACACTGAGCCCCCCACCTCACTGGCATGATTCCCCCCCCCCCGACTCTGACAGTATATAAGCTCCCGTGGATCGAAAAAGAGGTTAATACCTATATAACATACATGTAGAAAGTGCTGTACAAATTGCTAAAACAAAAAACCAACATGTTTTGCCTATGTGGCTTCGTCAGGGTTCATATAACAGCAACATACAATCGTATCCTCCTCCCACCATGAACCTCATTCAATAAGTACATATCATTAAAAATATGTGTAGAAATTGTGGCACGCTCAAGTCAGAGCTTCTATAAAGACAATAGAAGAGCTAGTGTTACAGTAACAGCTACAGCTACTGCTTCATGTTATTTTTTTTAAATCCTATGTCCATTGAGACATACAATATACATATATTAAAAGGTAAGAGATTATAATGATTTTCTATGTGTATTTTGGGGCAGGAAGCCCAAAACTATAAATTCTACAAAATTTTGGTTGAATCAATAAATAAACTATTATAGTTAAACATTGGCAGTGACTAGTGAGATACAGAAACGAAGAAATGTAGGCAGTGCAGAGCTGCGTTATCCTGCATCTCCAGCAGTTTGTGCTTTCTACGCTCTGCCACCCCACATTTAATAACAGCGCCGAGCTACCTGCCACCTGTCACCAATACATAGGAGCATCCTGTCTGTGCTGTGCACTTACTTTATTAAAAACAAATAATGAGCAGTCTGCTACATGGTGTGTATACAAATAGAATCTTTTCTCCTTCTATCTGCAACCTGTTGTACCGCTGAATAGTATTTTACAAGCACTACAAAAGGGCAACACTCGTAGGGCATCAATATTTCATAGGCGTCTTTGGGGAAAAGCATAACAGGAAAGATTAATAAAGTATCTTATATTCTTTCTTTCTTTCTTTTTGTTTTTATTTTTGAAGAAAAACAGATGTTAGGCTTAAGGGAGATGAATTGTGCTATCTATATACTCTATTGATCTTTTAGTACCAAATAACATGCTTTAAAGGGGCGCTATGGCGAAAAATTGTAAAATTTAAAATATGTGCAAACATAGACAAATAAGAGGTATGTTTTTTTTCCAGAATAAAATGAGCCATAAATGACTTTTCTCCTATGTTGCTGTCACTTACAGTAGGTAGTAGAAATCTGACAGAAGCGACAGGTTTTGGACTAGTCCATCTCTTTATAGGGGATTCTCAGGGATATATTTATTTTCAAAAGCACTTAGTGAATGGCAGTTGCTCTGTCCAACTGCCAAAAAACTGTGTAGTGAGCTGGGAAGCTGGCCAGCGTCATTGTTTAAATCCTTTTTAGGGAATATCTTTATAAAGAATAAAAGCCTTGCTGAAAATCCCCGATGAAGAGATGGACTAGTCCAAAACTTGTCACTTCTGTCAGATTTCTACTGCCTACTGTAAGTGACAGCAACATAGGAGAAAAGTAATTTATGGCTCATTTTACTCTAGAAGAAACTACTTCTTATTTGTCTATGTTTGCACATATTTTAAATGTTAAAATTTTTCGCCCTAGTGCCCCTCTAAACAGAAAAATATGAAATATTACATTATAACGATGCATGTATCAATTTATTTCAGCGGGTGAAGCTCCTGAGTGAAGACAGTAGGTTCTGAGTGGAGATGGCCAATGATGTGCTATTAAATGACAAACTTCATTCAAATTGCATGCATCTTGTTATTGATCAGATAGTAATCAACAGGAAGTGCATTTGACTGTCCCAATGTAAACAGTATAACAGTGGTGCCAAATATACAGTAAAATAATTAAAAAAAAACCTTTAAAAGGGGAGGCAGTGGTGGACTTACCTCCCACAGCAGACTCACACAAGTCAATAAATCAGCAAAAAAAGTTCTTTATTCACAGCTCCAACTTATTGCAATGCGTTTCTCGAGTCTACGCCCGCTTCATCAGGCTACACAGGGAGCAACTGCTGATGAATAATAGCCAGTTTAAGCGCCTTCGGCACGGACGTACAGTAGATGGAGGTGCTTATACTGGCTATTATTCCTCAGCAGTTGCTCCCTGTATAGCCTGGTGTAGACCCGAGAAACGCATTGCAATAAGTTGGAGCTGTGATTGTGAATAAAGAGTTTTTTTTGCTGATTTATTGACTTGTTTGAGTCTACTGTGGGAGGTAAGTCCACCACTGCCTCCGCTTTTAAAGTTTTTTTTTTTATTATTATTTTACTCTATTTTTGGTGCCTCTGTTATACTCTTTACATTGCACTCAAAGTCCACCCTTGGTGGAGGGGGACACCCCATCTTCCTTTTTCCTGTCTACAGAGACTGACTTCTTAGTGGGGTTGGGCCTAATCTCCCCACCTTCGATTACAGTGGTTACCTTAGTGATAACCCACCTTTGTGAGTACAGAATTATTGGTTCAACATTTTACAGAACATCTAATATGGGGCTCTCAATTTTTCTTTGTCTCTTTTACAAAATTGGATTGGCCCAGTTGCATGCTGCACACAACCTGCATGGAGTCTGCACACACGCTGAAATTATTAGCATCTCAGATGATCATGTCCAGGACTACATTCATTGCTTAAAGTGAACCTGAGGCAGCAAAAAAAAAATAGTAGATACTTGCCAAAGTAGAGTATCTCTGTATAGGCCACCATATTTATAAAAGTGGCAAGAAGTTCTTGTCCCTGGTGGAGATCACCCTTCTACAAGTGTATCTGAAGCACCATTCATTTGAATTAACTGTTAACCATTCAGGATATTAGTCCTCTCCACGGCCATTAAGTAGTGTTACTTAGCCTTTTAAAGGACAACTAAAGCAAGAGGTATACGGAGGCTGCCATATTTTTTTCCTTTTAAGGAATACCAGTTACCTGGCTATCCTGCTGATCGTCTGCCTCTAATACTTTTAGCCATAGACCCCAAACAAGCATGCAGCCGATCAGGTGTCTCTGACATTATTGTCAGACCTGACAAGATTAGCTGCATGCTTGTTTCTGGTGTGATTCAGACACTACTGCAGCCAAATAGACCAGCAGGGTTGCCCGGCAAGTGATTGTTTATCAGGAGATAAATATGGCAGCCTCCACATACCTCTCACTTCAGTTGTCCTTTAAATCTCATTGTAGCTGTACTGCTACTTTGTAAAGTGGTAAAAATGCACACAAAAGTGAGAAAACAATGAGTTAGTTTACAACAGCTGTATTTATATATTTTTCCAATAGGAACTGGCACTAGTAAATAGCAATCTCCATGGGCCCGATCTCTTCAGTCATATAAGCCCATGCCCCTCCCACCCTTGAACGCTTGTCCTACGAGAACCTGGGGTTTGCTAATGACATCAGGGAGGGGAGAGCAGGACCACCTGATTGATAGTGACGGCGCACATGACCCTTAGGGAAGTGAAACCGGAAGCTTGTTTAGCCAGCGTTGCGCTTCACAGGCCGTGGTGGTTGAGAGGGCGGTAAGTGGCTATGACTTCACTATACAAGTAACTCTTAAACTATGTTCAGTGTATATTTTGCCTCTGAAGAAGCTGGTTTAGCCAGCGAAACAGCTGTCAGGCACCCCAGCCCCCCACTGCTTTTTCTCTGTACCTGCTGTCACCCAACTGGATAATAAAGGGTTTTTATGGAGGAGTGGTGCCCCGCTTTTTTCTCATTTCTACATTGCAATCTCCATGGGCATTACAGATTTAGGGGCTGGGTGGCTGTGATCGAGGCAGGCCATTTCAGCGCGCGCTCTTCCCCGCACTATGCCTGACCTGGGCACCACCATAGAGATAATGTTATTGAGTCTATGGCTGCACAGCAGTGTAATGTGGGTGTCGGCGATCACTTCTCCTTAATTGCTTCTTCTCAACTGGTCTACTATCCCTTACCAATGCCTAACCCTAACTTTCCACCCCAACAGAACACTCCTTCCTGATGTCTAACCCTGATCCTCCCCAATCAATGTAAATATACAGTGGGATGCGAATGTTTGGGCAACGTTGTTAATCGTCATGACATGACGATAAAAATATCAGTTAAATATATCATATAGGAGACACACACAGTAATATTTGAGAAGTGAAATTAAGTTTATTGGATTTACAGAAAGTGTGCAATAATTGTTTAAACACAATTAGGCAGGTGCATACATTTGGGCACCACAAAAAAAGAAATGAAATCAATATTTAGAAGATCCTCCTTTTGCAGAAATTACAGCCTCTAAACGCTTCCTGTAGGTTCCAATGTGAGTCTGGATTCTGGTTGGAAAAAAAATGTGAATTTTTTTTGTCGGTATGCACACAGCTTATGCTGGTGTATGTGCATGGTGCACATGGATACATTACGTTAGCTCCCTTGTGCGATTGGTATGATGCGCTATCTGTCCCAGGAAAGGACGTCAGGATGTGTGCTCCTAATCCCTAGGAGCACACACTGCATGCACTATGCATGTTACAGGGCCAGAGTTAGGACACCTACATTTACCTGGGTACTTCTGCGTAGTGTAGCTGACTAAGCATAAGAATGCATTCTTCTGTGAACTAAGACCCCGGCTTTTAAATTAGCTGTAGGGATAACAGTGGTGCCTGGAGGAGTGAATCTGTGAATGCATTTGTTTGAACATTTGCATGCGAGAGTGCGAAGGGTTAATTGATTTTTGCTGTATTCTGGTTGAAGGCATTTTGAACCATTCCTCTTTACAAAACTTCTGTAGTTCATTCAGGTTTGATGGCTTCCGAGCATGGACAGCTCAGCTTTAACTCACACCACAGATGTTCAATTATATTCAGGTCTAGGGACTGAGATGGCCATTCCAGAACATTGTACTTGTTCCTCTGCATGAATGCCTTAGTGGATTTTAAGCAGTGTTTAGGGTCGTTGTCTTGTTTAAAGATCCAGCCCCGGCTCAGCTTCAGCTTTGCCACTGTTTCCTGGACATTGGTCTCCAGAATCTGCTGAGCGGAAACCATGCATCCCTGAACTTTGACAAGATTCCCAGTCCCTGCACTGGCCACACAGCCCCACAGCATGATGGAACCACCAAAATATTTTACTGTAGGTAGCAGGTGTTTTTCTTGGAATGCTGTGTTGTTTTTCCTCCATGCATAACACCCCTTGTTATGCACAAATAACTCAATTTTAGTTTCAGCAGTCCACAGCACCTTATTCCAAAATGAAACTGGCTTGTCCAAATGTGCTTTAGCATACCTCAAGCGGCTCTGTTTGTGCTGTGGGCAGAGAAAAGGCTTCCTCTGCATACATCTCCTTGTGTAAAGTGCTCTGAATGGTTGAACAATGCACAGCAACTCCATCTACAGCAAGATGATGTTGTAGGTCTTTGGTGCTGGTCTGTGGGCTGACTCTCGTTGCTTCTGTTTATCCAAGATTTTTCTTGGTCTGCCACTTCGAGCTTAAACTTGAACTGAGCCTGTGGTCTTCCATTTCCTCAATATGTTCCTAGCTGTGGAAACAGACAGCTGAAATCTCTGAGACAGCTTTCTGTATCCTTCCCCTAAACCATGATGGTGAATAATCTTTGTCTTCAGGTCATTTGAGAGTTGTTTTGAAGCCCCCATGTTGCTACTCTTCAGAGAAATTTAAAAGAGGAGGTAAATGTACAAATGACCCCCTTAAATACTCCTTCTTACAATTGGATTCACCTGTGCATGTAGGTCAGGGGTCACTGAGCCTACCAAGCCAATTTGAGTTTTAATAATTAGTACTAAAGGTTTTGAAATCAATAAAATGACAAATTTATGCACCTGCCTAATTTTATTTAAACAATTATTGCTCACTTTCTGTAAATCCAATAAACTTAATTTCACTTCTCAAATATCACTGTGTGTGTCTCTCCTATATGATATATTTAACTTACATTTTTTATTGTAACAACCAATGATTTAAACAGGAAAATCATGACGATTAACAAGGTTGCCCAAACTTTCCCATCCCACTGTATATATTGAACATTTTCGCAATATTGTTATGGTCTGAGATTTTTTGATCAGGGGGTTCTTATAAGCTGTAAGCCATAATCATCAATATTATAACAAATAACGTCTTGAAATATCTCACTTTGCATGTATTGAGACCTCCCCCATCGGCCTCCGGCTGAAAACCAACACACGGCTTAGAGCAAACTTCTCTGCCACTTTCACTCCAGCAAAGAAAGGAAAAACAAATAACAAACCAAAGTGGGAAATAAAGCAAGTTTTATGTTTTACTGCAATTTAAATATTATCTTTACCTTATAGTTTAATAAATGAGAAATAATGCTTTACACCAACGAACGAGAATATGAAAATCTAGGAATGTGTGATAACAGTATATTGTTCGCTATTAGTCTTTCAGGCAATAGCAGTTTTGATTTTATAAAATTTTCCATTCTGCCGAATTCTGTTCCCTGTACTTTATTTATCTAAACTGGAACCTGATAAAAAGCCCCATCCTACCTAATAAAATGCCAGGCGTCTGCATCCACCTGCATCCATGTGTGCCACAACTGTACTTGGTTGACTCAGGGCCGTGACCGCAAACCAACCTAGCGCCCCTTAACCACTTGAGGACCCACCCTTTACCCCCCCTTAAGGACCAGCGCTGGTTTGATTGATCTGTGCTGGGTGGGCTCTGCAGCCCCCAGCACAGATCAGGGTGCAGGCAGGGAGATCAGATTGCCCCCCTTTTTTCCCCCCTATGGGGATGATGTGCTGGGGGGGTCTGATCTCTCCTGCCTGCTGTGGGTGGCGGGGGGGGGGCACCTCAAAGCCCCCCTCCGCGGCGACATTCTCCCCCCTCCCTCTCCTACCTGCTCCCCCGGGAGATCTGGGCTGCACAGGACGCTATCCGTCCTGTGCAGCCAGTGACAGGACGTCCCCTGTCACATGGCGGCGATCCCCGGCCGCTGATTGGCCGGGGATCGCCGATCTGCCTTACGGCGCTGCTGCGCAGCAGCGCCGTACAAATGTAAACAAAGCGGATTATTTCCGCTTGTGTTTACATCTAGCCTGCGAGCCGCCATCGGCGGCCCGCAGGCTATTCACGGAGCCCCCCGCCGTGATTTGACAGGAAGCAGCCGCTCGTACGAGCGGCTGCTTCCTGATTAATTAGGCTGCAGCTGGCGACGCAGTACTGCGTCGCTGGTCCTGCAGCTGCCACTTTGCCGACGCACGTTATGAGTGTGCGGTCGGCAAGTGGTTAATAAACGGGCCTAAGGCCTAGTTGTCTGTATTGTCTTCTGATGAATAGTGATGCTGCTCAGAATCAGGTTAAGGCTCCCTGCACACTGCATGCGATTCCGATTTTTAATCGTTTTTTACATCCGATTCCGATTACAATCGTTACTGCATGCTGCGTTCTTTCCTCCATTTTTCTGTTGATTGTATTCAGGGAAAATCGGAATTGCAAATCGGAAACAGAATCGGAATCGGAAAACGGATTTGCAGTGTGTAGGGAGCCTTAAAGCAGACCCAAACCAAACATTTTTTTTATTCAAAATATTTAGTTGCACCACTTTGACACATACAAAGATAAATAAACACTCCTTCAAGCCTATGAGCATTTCAGTGCATGCTTTTCACCCTTCTCTTTTCATAACTAGGGTTCTACTGGGGGCAGCCATTAGCAATTCCTCCTTTGCTGGACACCTCTTACTCCACCAGTCTGCCGGATTCTATCCAGGCAATATAAAAGGAAGGGAGGGGTTCCTCCAATAAATGTAAAATACTTTATAATCGTCATCATGCAGTTGGCAAAAGGCTGCTATTTATTATAATCATTTGGAAAATATATTTTATTTCTGAAATCTTGTATTTTCAATTTGGGTCCACTTTAAGTTGGCTGCCAGTAGAGCTGGCCCGTGAGGTTATGCCTTTTCTTGTGATTGCAATATAAATGTATTGTATTTTGAGCACTAGCACCTTAGCACTGAGCACCTTGTCCCCTGAAGAAGCCCCCCATTTGAGAGGGAGAAACATGTTGGGTTGGTGAGGGAAAATTATGGGTCACATACAATTCTAGGTATACAGAAAAAATAGAATTGCAATTGAACTCCCTGCCACTCTTTTGTGTCAATCATCAGTAATAGGAACCAGCAGTTCCAATGACAGGTTTTACATGAGCTATTAAAATTAATATCGGAAAGATTTGTCTCCGTCAAAATATGTTTATTTGTGTTTTAGTTCAGAATCAGATTTAAGGCCAGATTGGATGGAATATCAGTCAATTGGTTTGAGAAGACCCGAATGTAACCAATGCTTGTGTCAGGTTCAGGAGGCAGGTGGTGGGCTAGACTGTACTGCACTGGTCACCAGTGAGCTTTCAGGCGGGAGGGAGGACCAGTTTCTATCATTCTGGAACTGGTAGGATTTCCATTGGGCAACTGCATTAACTGATATGTGGCTCCCTATTGTATACATCAGCCAGAAGTAGAGGACTTATTTCCTTCTTAAGTGCCGAGCTAGTTTGGAAACTCTTCTGCAGAACAGTTAGTCAGCCCAATGTGTGTGGAAGAGAAAGAAGAATTTTTACTGCTGTGGGAGACTTTAGTACAACATGTCAGGATACTACTTAGGGTTGGTTCCCACTTGGGCCCTTACTCAATTCACTTTTTTCTGAAATTTTGTCCTAAGTGATATTTTCACACCTCACAACTTTTTCTCCTACGTTTTCTCCTCCAAGATAATGTTTCATCCTCTGTTTAAGATAACCTTTCATCACTTTGCAATTTAAAAAAATATCAAAAAGTAGGTGAAAAAGTTCTAAAAAAATTATTATTATTATTCTCTTGCTTACTGGTGGTTTGAAAAGCATTTTATTGACAATTTTGAAAATATCACTTAGGAGAAAACTATGGAGAAAAAGTTAATTGCATATGAGCCACCAGAAAGCAAGAAAATACAATAACTTCAACAGTACTTTGTCACCTACTATTTGGTACCTATTTAATTTCGAGTTATTTTTAACAGAGGATAAAAAGAGAGAAAACTTAGAGTAAAAGTGAATTGAATAAGGGCCTAGATCTGCTGCAAGGCTTTTTTTAAAGGACCTCAGTCGTGAAAATGTTAAAATTTTAAATACATGTAAAAATATACAAATAAGAAGTATGTGTCTTTTAGAGTAAAATGAGCCATAAATTACTTTTCTACTATGTTGCTGTCACTTACAGTAAGTAGTAGAAATCTGACATTACTGACAGATTTTGGACTAGCCCATCCTCTCATGGGGGGTTCTCAGGGTTTTCTTTATTTTTAAACTTAGCACTTAGTGAATGTGCAGTAAGCAAGGAGGCTGGCCAGCATCTTTGTATAAGTCTTTTTAAGGGAATGTCTTTATAAAGAATAAAGACCATGCTGAGAATCCCCTATGGAGAGATGGACTAGCCCAAAATATGTCGGTAATGTCAGATTTCTAATACTGTAAGTGACAGCAACATAGCAGAGAAGTCATTTATGGCTCATTTTACTCTGGAAGAAATTTACTTCTTATATGAATTTGTTTTACATTTTAAGATTTTCATGACAGTTCCTCTTTAACCAATTAACCTTCCTGGACGTAAAAGTTATGTCCAGGAGGCCATGTGTGCTCCTGCGGCCGATCGCGCGTGTGCACGCGCGCTCCCGGCCTGCGGTTCATTAGCCAGGCAATCAGTGAATCGGGCTACTGATTCCTCTCCCCTGCAGAAAAAGCGACAGCTTCTCTCGGAAGCTTCGCTTTTTCTGGCTCTAGCGTTCCCCATGCATCTCTCTAAGCGTTTGTTACGCTTAGAGTGACGTCATGTAAACAAACTCGTGGCTGCCATCTTGTGGCCAAAAAGTAAAACTACACCTAAATGTAAAAAAATATAAAAATAATCATATATTTACATTTAAAAATGACAATTTACATACCACCCTCCAAAAAATACCCACATGAAATGTTTAATAAAAAAAAACTAAAAAACATTCCAATACAAAAAACAAACAAACAAGTAAATATATACCTAAGGGTCTAAACTTTTTAAATATCAATGTAAAGATGAAATATTTCTATTTTTTTTTTTAAATTATGAGCTTGTAAATAGGGATGGATGCAAAACAGAAAAAATGCACTTTTATTTCCAAATAAAATATTGTCGCCATAGATTGTGATAAGGACATAATTTAAACGGTGTAATAACCGGGACAAATAGACAAATACAATACCTGGGTTTTAATTATGGAGGCATGTATTATTTTAAAACTATAATGGCCGAAAACTGAGAAATAATGAATTTTTTCTGTTTTTTCTCATTCTTCCTGTTAAAATGCATTTACAGTAAAGTGGCTCTTAGCAAAATGTACCCCCCAAAGAAAGCCTAATTGGTGGCAGAAAAAACAAGATATAGATCAGTTCATTGTTATAAGTAGTGATAAAGTTATAGGCTAATGAATGGGAGGTGAAAATTGCTCGGATGCATAAAGTGAAAACGACTGAATGCAAAGTGGTTAAGGATCCAGTGGTAGAAGACCAACAGACATGAAGAACAGGCTCATGCTTTCCAATGGTCCCATCCATATAGTCCATTTTCACTAGATACAGGAATGTCCTTTGCAATAACACTGGTAAAAAGAGTGGCACTCACAAAAACAGGGATAAGGGTGCCCAAGCCTCAAAGGATCCTCACACCTTTGAATCCAGACCATGTAGTAAAGCAACGGAGGCTGGCACTTCCAAAAATAGAAAAAGCTATTTTATTGAAACATTAAAATCAGTGGTAATCCAGCGACAGCCCGCTGTTTCAGGTATCAGCCTTTCTTCAAGCTGTGGTTGAAACAGCTTGAAGAAAGGCTGATACCTGAAACAGCAGGCTGTCGCTGGATTACCACTGATTTTAATGTTTCAATAAAAGAGCTTTTTCTATTTTTGGAAGTGCCAGCCTCCAACGTTGCTTTACTTTGCAATAACACCACAGATATTCCCAAACTGTATGATAAGTAGCGGATAGAAGATGCGTCACCATATCCAATGATATGGCATTCGTCCATGCCGCAGATTCAACAGTGTGAGATCCTCCAATGGAACTCTGAGTCTGGGGTGGGAACAGTGCATTAGGTATCCTGCTTGATTTAGCAAGTCTGTCATAGTGTGGACCAACTCTTAGTGCCGGTAGTCAGAATACATGTAAGCCAGGCCGGCAGGGACCATAGTGCTAGTGTAGTGTAGAAGCCTGTATTAGATTAGCAGTCATCATCATTCATGGCAGCATAGCACAGTAGGGCTTCAACATTTTCTCTACAAGTTTCTTTTACCATTTATTTTAAAGATATATTTTACTGCCGTTACTCTTGCTTACAGATTGCTGCATTACAAGTCACAGGTTATGGCATAGGGGATGTGATTTGCTTTTAAAATGTCTCATTCCAGGTTACTGAGTGAGATTGACAGTGAATTGTATAAAAGAAAATACAATTGTCCACAGTTACACTTGATGTATTTGAAGTCCTAGTTTAGAGCACAGTGTTATTAGTGTTATAGTACATGTGTAATTAGGTTTTAAAGTATTTAGCTTTCAACGTATTGAGGCTGATACTGACTGCGGTTTAAAAAAATACATTTTACTGTGCAGATAGCTGCTGTGTTTGAAGTTCTAGGTTATTGCATGTAGTGATGTCGCGAACCTCCGATTTTCGGTTCGCGTATCCCGTTCGCGAACCTTCGCGGAAGGTTCGGTTTGCGGAAAAGTTCGTGAACCGCAATACACTTCAATGGGGATGCGAACTTTGAAAAATAGAAAAAATTATGCTGGCCACAAAAGTGATGGAAAACATGTTTCAAGGGGTCTAACACATGGAGGGGGGCATGGCGGAGTGGGATACATGCCCAAAGTCCCGGGGAAAAATCTGGATTTGACGCAAAGTTTTAAAGGCAGAAATCACATTGAATGCTAAATTGCAGGCCTAAAGTGCTTTCAAACATCTTGCATGTGTATACATCAATCAGGGAGTGTAATTAGAGTACTGCTTCACACTGACACACCAAACTCACCGTGTAACGCACCGCAAACAGCTGTTTGCGTAGTGATGGCCGTGCTGGACTGGTGCGCAACATGGCCAGAGTGCAGGCCGTGGCAGTTTTACAGCCCATATGGTCGCCGGGCTGTGGTAGCTCAATGATAGAACAACAGTGACTGTCCAGCTGATCAAATTTGGTCTGTCCACAATGAAGCAACGACCTTATTATCTTCTTGTATATAGGTAGGCATAGGTAGGAGTCCCAGTTTAGGTAGGTAGGCATAGGTAGGTGCCTCAGTCATAGCCGGTCTTTGATATGAGCGACCGGAGCGGTCGCTCAGGGCGCCGGCTTCCTGATTTCTTATACTGGGGACACCTATAGCTGGCTACCTTTACTGAGAGCACCAACACCTGGCTACCTATGCTGGAGGCACCTACGCCTGCCTACCTATGGGGGGAGGGGGGGTGGAGACCTTCAGCTGACTTCCTGTACTGGGGGCACCTATGCTTGACATTACAGTGGCGTAGCTAAGGAGCTGTGGGCCCCGGTGCAAGTTTTACATGGGCCCCCCCAAGCACTCTATACATAACAATTGATTTGGCGCGCCAAAACCTGCCAAAGACAACCACAGAGTCAGAGTTGCAAGAAGGAGATGGGGAACAGTGTTTTAAGGATTACAACTATTCAAAGCATCTATAAAAGTGATTATTACCAGCACAGGACCAACAGAGAGCTAATACTGTGATGATGGGTGGACCCTTCGGGGCCCCTCTGGCCCAAGGGCCCCGATGCGGTCGCTACCTCTGCACCCCCTATTGCTACGCCCCTGCTTGACAACCTATATTGAGGGCACCTACACATGAGATCCTATACTATGGCACCTATACCTGGCTACCTACCTATACTGTGTCTGAGGGTGTTTATTTTTTTGGGGGAGGGACACTGCGGCTATAACGTGTGGTGCAAATTGTCTTTCTTTGTCATTCTAAATGGTGTGTGGGGGGGGGGGGGCTATCTGTCCCATTGATTGTTTTTATTAATATTCCTAAAGGTTCTAGCCGTGATTTTTAAGTGTATTTAAGATAATGCACTTTTTCCATCCATTTGTGGTTATTAATAGTATTTTTTCTATTATACATATGTGACGTGTCACAGAGATCTGAGCATTTGGCGTGATGTGTAACAATGTCAAAAAAAGGTTGGGAACCACTGTCCTAGGAGGTAACTCAGGAGAAAAGGAATTGCATATGGGCCTGTGTGTGTGCGTGCGTGTGTGTGTGCACGCATGCGCAAAGAGGATGAAGGGGGGCACAAAAATCAGGTTTCGCTCAGGGCGCTGTGAAACCTAAGGTCGGCCCTGGCCTCAGTAGTTAGCTAGGCATAGGTAGGAGTCCCAGTATAGGTAGGTAGGCATAGGTAGGAGTCCCAGTATAGGTAGGTAGGCATAGGTAGGAGTCCCAGTATAGGTAGGTAGGCATAGGTAGGTGCCTCAGTAGTTAGCTAGGCATAGGTAGGAGACCCAGTATAGGTAGGTAGGCATAGGTAGGTGCTCTAATATAGGTAGATAAGTAGGCATAGGTAGGTATTCCCGTATAGGTAGGTAGGTGCCCCAGTAGTTAGGTAGGCATAGGTAGGTGTCCCAGTATAGATAGTTAGGCAGGGCCTGGCTGGCACAGTAATAACAATTACCAAGGTCCAGCTGCAACAGATAGGGCTGTATAATGTCAGTGAGCAACACACACAAAAAAAACACATCAGGAAAACATTAGCTCTCAAAAGAGCTGTTAAGGGGTGCTATTTTAGCAATAACAATCAGCCAGGAGCAAGCCAAGAGCCTAACTAATCTTTCCCTAGGAGAAAAAATCTGAAGCAGCTCTCCCTAGTCTGTCTATTTGCAGCAGGCACACGAGTGAGTGCCATGGCCAGCGAGCCTGTCTTATATAAGGGGGGGGGGGGCTCCAGGGCTTAGTGTAGCTTGAGGGCCCTTTTCCACCAGCGCGTTTGCGCTGGCTGAATCGCAAAGACGCAAACCGCTAGCGATTTTACAATCACTACGGTCTGCTTTTTAACATAGGAATCGCGGTAGGTCATTTCCACTACCGCGATTCATTTTTTACGGGAACGCGAACGCGCGGCGGAGCGATATTTGCCGCGATTTTGCTATGCAGTGCATAGCATAGCAAAATCGCGGCCGCAAACGTCGGGGAATCGCCGGTAATTGCGATTCAGCAATCGCTAGCGTTCAGCGTGAACGCTAGCGACTGCTAGTGGAAAAGGGCCCTCAATGGCTACAGTGTGCCTGCTGACTGTGATGCAGAGGGTCAAAGTTGACCCTCATAGTGCATTATGGGGTGAATCGAACTTCCGCAAAAGTTTGCCTGGTCCAGGCGAATGCAAACCACCAAAGTTCGCCTGGAACCGTTCGCAGGCGAACCGTTCGGTACATCTCTAATTGCATGCTGTTATATTACTTGTGTGTCAGGTTTTAAAGGGTCCCTCTTCCAATATACTGGAATTGATACTGACCGCTCTTCGTAAAACAAACATGCACTTGGACTTATTCAATTCACTTTTTCTTCTCAGTTTTCTCCTAGTAGATAATTTTTCATCTTCTCTCTAAAATAACTTTTCAGTGCTTTGCAACTGAAAAAGTACCCAAAAGTAGGTAAACAAAAAGTGATATCAAAATGATTTACTATATCTCCAATTGTCTTGCTTGGTGGTGGCTTAAACAGAATGTGTAACACCCTTCAATGGGGGGGATACTTATCTTGGTACCTCGGGAGGGGGAAGCCTGTATGATCCTAATGAGGCTTCCCCCGCTCTCACCACCATCCCAGATCCAGCGTTGGCAGCTTTCGAACACCGCAATCCAGTAGCGGCTTTCCAGTTGGGCTCAGGCAGAGATAGCCGAGCCTGATCGGGTCCACTCTACTGTACAGGCACTGCACAGACGACTCGCGTCTGTGCAGGAGCGCGGCCCTCTGCCAAAGGATATCGGAAAGCCATTTCTGCACCTGCGCTGCAGCCGGAGAAGGTAAATATTCAGCCGGCAGGCTTGTCCACTGTATTTCGGGGGCTGGCAGCATTGGATTCCTAAAGCTTAGGAGGACGCTGGAAGCCTCATTAGGATCCAGAGGCTTCCCCCTCCAAAAGTAAGTATCCCCCAGGGGGGTATGGGGTTACGGTTTGTTACCGATTCTCTTTAATATTTCGGCCCTTATTCATTGAATAAGGGCCGAAATATTTTTATACTGTTGTGTGTGTACATATATATATATGCTCTGTGTATATATATATATATATATATATATATATATATATATATATATATATATATATATATATATATATATACATATATATATATATATACCGCCATCACTCGAAAAGGTCTTGACTTTTTTCAAAGAAACTTGGTATACAGATCCCTTACTATCTGGGAAGAAATAATCTGGGGGTCCCATGCCCCCCTCCACCCTTGCACACTTGGGTGGAACTGCAAACAACCAATCAGATTTCACCCATTCACGTCAATTAAAAAAAATGTAAAAGGCTGCCATTCTCACAGTAATAAAGCCAGAGTCCCTAAACTTGGCACAGCTGGTCACTTGGTGAGGTGAAAAATTCAGGAACAGCGAGCGGAGCATAAAACAGACAATCAAATTTCAGCTATTGATGTTCAATGGGAAAATTGTAACTGCAGCCATTCTCACACAGTTAATGGCAATGCTCTCAAACTTGGCACAGTTGGTCAATGGGTGACTGGGATTAATATTCAAGAAACTGGGTGAACCCTACAACTGCCAATCTAAATTCACCTATTCATTATCAATGTATGAAGACTGTGAGTGGGCACACCATTTACTCCAAAGTTGGGTGCTTGATATTATAAGTCAATCATCAAGTATACCAGCACTCCGTATTTGCAAAAAATCACACTCTTTTATTGAGCTATTACATCCACAGAAGTAGCCGACAATTGTTTTGGGGGCCTTGCAGGGTCCCCCTTTATCACACACCTTGATAAAGGGGGACCCTGTGAAGCCCCCGAAACAATTGTCAGCTACTTCTGTGGATATAATGGCTCAATAAAAGAGCGTCATTTTTTGCAAATATGGAGTGCTGGTATACTTGATGATTGACTATTCATTATCAAGGGGAACATTTAAATTGCTGCCATTCTTACACTGTTAATGACAGAGGACTCAAACTTGCTACAGTTGGTCATTTGGTGATTGGGGTTCAAATTCAGAAAAGGGGCAGAGCCACAAACAGCCAATCAGATTTCTTTGATTGATAAACTGCTTCCATTCTCATATTATTGATGCCAAGGACCCCAAAGTTTACAAATTTGGTCATTGAGTGACTGTGTGTCAAGGTTACAAAAAGTGGGTGGAGCCAACAACAACCACATTTTTTCGTTTCAAGGGGTTTTATTGAACAGAAAAATAAATGTACAAACAAATACACATCACAAGAACCCCACACATGGGGCAAGTGCTCAATTATAATCTTAGTAGACATCATCTATAATAACATTGTTGTTACAGCTTAATGAGTTTAGCCTTAACATAATCAAGAACAGGTAACAAACTTAGTGCTAGTGTTAAAAATCTTCATTGGGGTTAGGAAAGGGGAGATGAGGGAATATCCAGGTAAAAAGGTAACGGAGAAGGGAGCGGGGAAAAGGGACAGGGCGGACCATGGGTGGATATACCACAACATGCCTATGGAACCGTCCAGGGGAAAAAGAGGACCAAGGGAGGGTTAGGAAGGGAGGGGGAAGGGAAAGGGGATGGGAAAGGGTGTGGTGAGAGCTTTTTTTTGTATACATATAACCTCAAACATAAAGTTCCATTCCAACCTATTCTCTGCTTACTTCTCAGTCCTAGACGCCTATGTTAACATAAATCTATATTGTCAGGGGGTCAAAATGAGTGAAGGGTGTATCTTAAACCCAGGTTATCCTGGAGTTGAATCCACGGATCCCAAATGTTGAAGAAGATATCCAACCTGTTGAACTTTTAAATGGGAAGATACACTGCAGCCATTCTTACACTGTTAATAATGGTTGCAGTTTACCTCTGATGTTTATTCAATCAGCTGATCTTGGGCCAGAAAGATTTTTTTATTAAAGCATTGTTTAGCGATCTAGTACAATGATCACCCAATGCTACTGATGATATCGTGAGCAATTCCTCATGTTTGATCACTAATTCGTAACGTCTATTCTTCTGGTGCAGTTTCTGAAGCAGGAGTCGTCTCGCTCATCACTCCCTATAGAACAAAACAGGCTGCTGAGAAATGTGTCTGTGCAACAATCACTCTCAGAATTTTCCAAGAAGAAATCAAAAAGTTCTTGAAATTTACAAATGAATTTTTCCCCTTAGGGGCACCATTCTCCATTGTCCCTTTTTTTCTAAAAGCATGGCTGTCTCCAGTGAGCTTTGTATTCACTGCATGAAGCCTAAGTAAATAAGTTTACACTTCATTATTGGCCATACGCAAATTACTTTTCCTCCTGAGTTTTCTCCTAGGAGAAAATGTTTCATCTTTGATTTAGAATAACTTTTCTGCAATGGAAAAAAGTACCAAAAAGTAGGTGAAAAAGTGCACTCAAAATAATTTTGAGTAATTTTTTTGCTTGCTGGTGGCTGAAAAGGCATTTTATTGACAAGGTTGAAAATATCACCTAGGAGAAAACTTAGGAGAGTAATTAGTAAGTAATTTGGACTTTTTCATTGGCTGAATTTTCTTTAAAATCTGGCAATTTTCTGTACTCGTCTCCAACAGCAAAACTCAAAGACATCAATTTTTTTAACGCACAGCCGTATTTATAGTCCAACTCTCACAGCCATATGTTACTATTGTAAAGACCATAACCCACATAAACGAGCCCTTTCCTGGCCAAAGAATAAATTATGTAGCCTTTTAATTTATTTCTCTTTCTCCACATTTTGTTTGTTGTATTTGTTTCTGACTTTATTTATGTAGTTATATCTTTATTACTTGATATTTATGTTAGGTTAAAAGTTCTTTAAAAAAGGGGATGTTTGTGTTTTTTTTTATTTTATTGCTATATGTAATTATCATAGCATATGTCCTAGACTTGTGCTGTAAATAATATGCCTGAACAGATTGTCACGGTCTCCTTTGTGCCCTTTCTCTACGTGCTTCTAGAAAATGCCAAATTTATTCTCTTCCAACGGAACGTCGTGGAAAGCCATGTTGTTTAAAGATACATTTAAATGATAAAAGCTACTTATGAAACTCCACACGGGGACCTGTAATGAAGAGGGAGAAGGTGTTAAAAGGCCTAAGAGTGGAGTGGAAGTGCTAAGAGGGTCAGGTGGCACAGTGGAGATCGAGGAAGGGATTTGGTGGCACAAATACCAATTAGCATATTTAACAATATATATCCAGTGGTCCTAAGGAAAATTAGTGATAATTTAGTCAGCTGGAAGATAATTAGGACTGCAGTGATATAATATTAGGCATAGGGTGGCAGGAAAAATTGGATCTAATTAAAGCAGCACCAATATAGTATTAGGCATAGGGGTGCATAAAGTGGGATAAATAAAATTAATGGCTGGAAAAAAACAGTGTTTTTGAAGTGTTTTTTTCCTTTTATTTTTTGTAACGGAGAAATTCATTCAATGAAAGTCTAAGTTCCCCCAACAAACATGGTAAAAAAAGAATAACAATAATAATAATAAAGGGTGCTTAACAAACATGAAAAGAAATAGTATTCAGCCCATTACAAACCCTCTATTTAAAATTCCATTCTCGCTGTGTATCATTTCCTTTTTTTATGATGTGATTTTTCACAGTTTATAATTAAAGGTCAAGTACTATTTCACATTAATGGCTTTGTTTCACTTGGGAAGCTGCCAAACACTTCACTTTTCTTTCATACTAATCCAATTCTCGCAGCTCCGTTTTCTTTGGAAAAGTTTAGAACACATTTGTTTGGTATTTTATTTCTTCTAACCTGCCAAACATAAAAAAGGGATTCCTAAAGATTTGTTGATGATTCTTGGGTACGTTACCTCTGAAATCCCAAATCAAGCCAAAATGTTTTTGTTTTATTTTTTCCTGTTTACTTTTTCCCACTAGGAATTCTGCCTTATGTTCTGTCACTGTGACTTCCAGGACTTTAAAGAGACACTGAAGCGAAAAAAAATATATGATATAATGAATTGGTTGTGTACTATGAATAATTACTAGAAGATTAGCAGCAAAGAAAATATTCTCATATTTTTATTTTCAGGTAAATAGTGTTTTTTTCTAACATTGCATCATTCTCTAATATGTGCAGATTACACAACACTCAGCATTCAAAATGATTCTTTCCGAGCAGTCTGTGAACTAATGACCTCTCCTCTGGCAGAGGAAAAGTAAATAGTTAAGGAACAGTTGAGATAATAAAAGTCAGAAAACAGCCCTCTCCACGACTTTGAAAGTCGTAGAGATTAATGGCTTTTTTGTATAGAGATAACAACTAGAGTTTCTTAACTCTTCCTGTACTGGAAACAATTAGACTAATGTATCTGATCTTAATGTTTTATTTCTTAGCTGTACTACACATACAAATCATAATATCATCATTTTTTTTTCGCTTCAGTGTCTCTTTAACTAGTTGCTGCAAACCGGACTTCCAGCTAGTTTTGGCAAACAGGGCCTACAGGCGCATCCTGTCAATCAGCGGCGGCTGCGTGCGCTCGCTCCTGCCACTTTTATACGACGGGACTTACTCGGCAGTAATTGGTGAATGGGAACATGTGTTCTCAAAGCCAATCACAATGCCTGTGAATGAATGATCAATCATTCAATAACATGAATCCTGTGAACATAGAATAAAGTGTATAGTGACATCTAGTGGATGAAAATTAAAATAAAAGCAGAGCAAGATCAGCAACCTAGGCAGGGGCTAGAGGCTTAGTCGGTGTCAAGGAGCCCACCTGCCACCTTTTTTTGATCTCTTTCCACTTTAGCTTACCAAAAGGACCACAAGGGGGCCCCAAATCTAGGGCCTCATTACATCTTAAGCCATCTCAGATAAAAATACATTACAAAATACATCCCCTATAGTTATTAATTCTGTCTGCCCCTCCCCCACCCCCATAGTTACTAATATAAAACTTTAAAAAAAACAAAAGCCTTAAGTGATAGCTTTTTAAATAATTCATACATTTTTACCTTAGAGACTCAGTTTTCTTTAATATGTATAAGGGTACCTTGCTGTTATTTTTGCAATTCATTATTGACAGGCTTTGGAATAGTCCTTCTCCTGATGGCGGATTCTCAAGGTTTTCTTTATTTTCAAAAACACTTATTGAATGGCAGTTGCTCAATCCAACTGACAAAATAGTGCACAAATGGCTTACTGTAAGTGACAGCAACATAGGGAAAAAACGTAATTTGCATTGCATTTTACTCTGGGAGAAAAGTACAGATCCATCCTCAGTATAAAAAAATGTATAGCTGTTTGTGCCCCACAGTAAGAAGAATTTCCCACTAAAAAAAATTGAATTAAATACTTTGTAAATCCAATCAGCAATAACAGAGGCTCCATCCATTCCTGTCGAAGAGAGTGCTGGTGTGATCCTCTGCCTCCTGTGGCTGGACTGGTGTCAATCATTTTCATTAGAACTCATGCAAAGATCATTGGATGTGTAATAGTTAAATTAAACAGAAAGGATCAGATGGGGGAATTTAATTTTAACCCTGGCTTTATAAACTGAAAAAAAAACTATCCAACACAGCTGAGGTATAAGGTAAACAGAGGCCCCAGTAGGATAAAATACACTAAAACTATTAAAATGCTGTGAGGACAATGGTGGACTTACCTCCCAAAAGCATACACAAGTACTGTCAATTTCAAAACAGTAGAGAATTTATTGACATACTCCAAAACAAGTTGCAACGCATTTCGCAGGTTTAACCCCGATTCATCAGGCAATAAACAAGGAGTATATGGAAGTGCGGGGTCAGATTTTCGCTAAGCGCCTTAGCGAAAATCTTACCCAGCACTGCCATATACTCCACTACTGCCCCAACAGCATTTTAATAGTTTTAGTGTATTTTATCCTACTGGCGCCTCTGTTTACCTTATACCTCAACTGAGTCCACCCCTGCTGGAGGGGTGATTACCCATTTTTTTCTGATCTACAGAGAGCGTCTTCTTAATCCTGAGTGGGGACAGGTCTAATCTCCCCACCTGCATTATCAGTGGTTGCCTTGGAGGTAACCCCGGTTTGTGAGTATATTTCTACTTACCGGTACTTACATTTATCCCTTTACCAGTACGAATGACACTATATTGGGCTCTCGGTGTCCCTTCTCTATATCCAACACAGCTATATGGACTGCAACTATAAAGTCATGTTTGGATGTATTGTCAGAGAGTTCCTGAAGGCATCAGCTGATGTTAAAGGATCACGTACATGAAAAATAATTGGGGTGGCAGCTCCAGGGCTTGACTGCGCTCACATATGGTGTTACATGCTGGTTCTGGGGCCCCGGGCAGTGAGAGTTCCCAGGGCCCCAGGCTGGCTTGTGCACCATTGTTTTTAATTTTATTGTAGATTCCCATGCAGTTCAGTTAGGAGGGGGCAGATGAGAGGGAATATCCTGCACGCTGATGCCCCCTGCTGGTCATATAGCCATTGTCTATATGCAACTGAAGCCCTCTCCAACGATTGGCTGACCTGCTCAGCTTTTGCTTGATTAATCACTGCAGACTAGGTGTAACGTGTGTGTGCACTTCTTATTGGCTTATAAGCAGCCCACAGGCTTTATAAAGCAGCAGAGGACTGTTTGGGAGTGAGTATTTCCCTCTTTGTGTGTTTGGTAAGTTTCAGAGCAGTTGGGGACAGGCTTTTGGGGGTGGCAGCTCCAGGGCTTGACTGCGCTCACATATGGTGTTACATGCTGGTTCTGGGGCCCCGGGCAGTGAGAGTTCCTGGGGCCCCAGGCTGGCTTGTGCACCATTGTTTTTAATTTTATTGTACATGAAAAATAGTCACAGGGAAATTTGGGTGCCCAAATTTGGCCAGTAGAATATCGGTAAATTTACACTTTACATTTTGAGAGTGTAAATTACAATAGTAAGATATCTGTAAATAAGACCAATATTGTACTACAACCAAACCTAACCCTATTCTCACACAGAAATAATCCAAAAGGTCTGCACACTCCAGTGTGATTAGCAGCATGGTAACCTGCATGGTAATTGTTACCATTCTGCTTTGCTACCTTGACAAAGGGGACCCCCCGTGGCCCCGAAACAAATTGTTGGTGCTGAAATGGCTATATGTCACGACTTTTAAATAAATGTGGATTTAACCACGCTGGAAGTGTGCGGACCTTTTAGATTCTTTCATTGACTTTGGTACTGGTCCTGCACCTCATTAGTGAAGTGTGACTCTTCCTTTGCATATGGACTATTCTCACACAGAATCCTCCCTCTACCAATGCCTAACCCTAACCACCTACACTTAACCTTAAACCCCCTCCCCTAAGTCTAACCTTAAAAACACCCCCATGCTTAACTTTAAATTTCCCCTTTCCCACTGCACCCTCTCCACTCCCCACCCCTCTAATCACCATTATCAAAACTGCAAAAAAAAAACCTGGTCCTTAAAGGACAACTATCAAAGTTAACTAAAATTGTAAATGCTACATATATTTCTATTAATTACTAGCTTAGAGTAATACAAAGGCTTTTTTCATCTTTTCATTCTTCGTGTGAAGAAAATATAACATTTAGAGAGAACAGTTTTCACTGTGTGCATTACTATGGAGGACTGTTGCCAGCACATCCAGGATACAGAAAGAGTCCTCACTGGCTTTAATCCTGTGATAATAATGTGTTCAGAATGATAGAAAGCAGAAATACAACATAATATAGTGTGTAAATATCTCATCAGCTGTTCCTGTGTTTGTCTGCCTCACGTAGTCTTAAGTAAACAGTGATTGCAGCCAGGAAGAGCTCATTCTGAATGGTGGGTTTAAGCATGCAAGTACAGGAATACATTACAGGTCTTTCTCTTCAGATCCTTTCTATGTAGCTGAAAAATCTCTCAGCTGTTCTCATATGATCTGTGAGAAAGCTGTGTGTGTGTGCGTGCGTGCGTGCGTGTGTGTGTGTGTGTGTGTGTGAGCAGGGCAGAAACAAACAGTAAAACATTCCTCTGTGAATAGTGACAGAGGAGTGGAACCTATCTACATGGTACAGCTCTAGCCCCAACGGCGACTTTGTTACAAAAAACTGATACACAAGCTGATAAACAAAGTTTTTTTTGCACAGGCTGTGATCAGAGACTTCTGAAAAGCGTTCTATTGTTACTGGCTGAAAGCTCTATAGGTATGTGGGTTTTACATAAGGACAGTTTCTTTGATATTTCCTCTTTAACAGGCTAAAGAGGACAAAATGCCTAAAGTTTAGGCCCTAAACAGATCAAAGTATGGATACAGAGCACAACTAAAGCAGACTGTGATTTTTAATGACACTTCATTTATACAAAATGTATTTGACATCAGCCCCTCTTGGAACATAAGCCCTGAGGTAGACTGAGCACATCCATACTGTGGATATCTATCACTTCAAGATGCAGATAGCTTCACAGTTTTGAAAGTGCGTATTAAGGACTGGTTGGCTTTAAAACTATGTTAGTTGTGAAAGGTATGAAATAAAACTCTCACAGCAGACAAACCCCCTGGTGCCTTGTCACCATATTTCTTCTTTATTAATGTCTGGATTGTAGGTTCGTGAAAACTTGTGTGCTGCTTCACTTCTTAGCAGCATAGATAATTTATTGCGTGCCGGATGATAGACTGCCATCCGCATACATCATTTCGCTTGCAAAAACTGCGCAGCCTTAGCTTCTTAATGGTGTCATTTTGGCTGAATGCTATTAACAGATTACCCCAGCCTAGGGCAATGGAGCATGTGCAGCCGAAAGATAACCTTGTGTTCCTAATTTAATATTAACTATTTTCTCCATAGTCGCTTCTTTCCACTATATTAACAACAAACCAATATGGCCTTGTCCCCTACGGTCATTTTTATTCCTTCCCCCGCTGGAAAATACCAAAAAAATAAAAAATAAAACGGATTACACGATAGCGGGCTCTTGAAGATTTCCACCGGACTATTACAAATCTCTCAACGGCTGATCTACGGGACTGAAAAAAAAAATATAATAATAAACAGGTTCCAATTCATTCCAAACGAATTCTCCCAATTTAGCTTTGCTCCTACTTCAAAGGCTGCCCCTATTAGCACTGTGGCTAACAAATTTAACAGTCATTTTTTACCAGTTGTGATATGGCAAGCTGACAGTTATGCTTAACACGCAACAAGATCAAAAACTTTTTTTGCTTTTTTTTTTTTTTTTGAGCAAATTTTATGACACTATTTGATACGACAGTGTAAGCTTTTTAAGGGAAAGCCTTTATGGAATTTTCATCCTATTCCATTTCCCGTGAGCTAAATTTCTATCCTGTATTAGCTATCATATCAGCGGAGTATTAGCGGGCTTGGTCTGCCAGCGGTTCAGGGTTGTGTGAAGGCCCCTATCGCTGCTCAGCACTCTCCTACAGCCGCATTATAGCCTTTATCTCATCTTCTGCAGCAAGTACACGGCCCAATTCATTCCTCCGGGCTACTTTACTAATAACCTATTCCTTATCAGGCCCTCTCCACCTCAGCCTGTGATCAAAGACCCAATTAATGGGATGGAGAAAGGTGAAGCATTGAAATAATGGAGACAGCTGTTTTTCTCTGTTAGAGAAAATCTATTTGTATTGTTATCTCGGCTTCGGAGTTCCGCAGCACTACTTTAATTCAGTCTCCCTCTATTCCTGCAGCTGATAAAAAAAGAAGTCACAATGAACTGCGCGCGGAACGGCCACTGAAATATCACTCTGTTTCAAACCTTCCTGCGCCTTATCGGGCTGAAGGTGGAAATAGTCAGAGATAAGGAAGGAAATATTTAACAAAGAACCTATCAAATAAAGAAGAGCTTTTTTTTTCATTCTTTCCTTTTCACGGGTCTGCCTGCGGAATTTTGATGCATAGTCTTTTGCAGCGCTAGCGGTACTTATAAATAAAATAGCAGCTTTAAAAAATATAGAGGTATAACATAAACTGATAAAATAAATAAGTGTATCTATCCTCCTCCTATAAATGACTACTTTAGATATCCTACAGTTTTATTTTATTTTTAAATCTACTTTTTACGTTTTTACTGTTTCATTGTCTCTGCTCAATGACACATGCATTGAAGTATGCCAAAGCTAAAACCTATGAACTATTGACCCTTTTTCATCCCTGCCCTGCTATTAGAAGCCATTTTCTACCAGAAAAGTGGTTTATGACTGTAATACCTTATAGTCTGACTCATTCCCAACCCAGACAAACTGTCACTTGCATACCTGATATTTAACTCTTTCAGACAGAGAAAGAAAAAAAAGGAACACGGCATAGTTACTGTATTTGTGTGCTTGGCACTGTACATAAACTCGTCTGTCTCATCATGTCACATTTCACCTGGGTATCCCTTTAAAGACGAACTTTAACCCAGGATTGAACTTCATCCCAATCAGTAGCTGATTCCTAACGAGAAAACCTTTCCTTTTCTCAGGGGGGTCTGTGTGGCTGATATTGAGGTGAAACCCCTCTAACAGTATAATGTCATGACCATAGTCCTGACAGTTTGCTATATGTGCACCTCGTTATTTCTAACTGGCAAGCAAGTAGTAACTCCATCTGTACACAGAACGTAACATAGTACATAAACGAACAGTCTGCACAGATCACATGGCGGAACTAAAGCTAACACCACCAGTGATAAATGTCAGAATGTAAATCAGGCAGAGGTTAAGATTTCACAATGGGCAAACACTGACTAAATAATCTATAAATGATTATAGTAAAAATAAGCAATTTTATTCATTATGTTATTTTCACTATAGTTTACTGCAACTACTCTTTAAAGCTAAATTCCAAATTCAGTTTTAACCACTTGAGGACCTAGGGCAGGGGTCTGCAACCTTTAAGACATAAAGAGCCACTTGGACCCGTTTCTGAAAAGAGAAAAAAACTGGGAGCCGCAAAACCATTATAAAACAAATCGTTAGCAGATATGACCCCCATATCCACAAATCGTTAGCAGATATGACCCCCATATGCACAATCCTTCAGCAGATATGACCCCCATATGCACAAATCAATAGCAGATATGACCCCCATATGCACAAATCGTTAGCAGATATGACCCCCATATGCACAAATCGTTAGCAGATATGACCCCCATATGCACAAATTGTTAGCAGATATGACCCCCATATGCACAATCCTTCAGCAGATATGACCCCCATATGCACAAATCGTTAGCAGATATGACCCCCATATGCACAATCCTTCAGCAGATATGACCCCCATATGCCCAATCATTAGCAGATATGACCCCCATATGCACAATCCTTCAGCAGATATGACCCCCATATGCACAATCCTTCAGCAGATCTGACCCCCATATGCACAAATCGTTAGCAGATATGACCCCCATATGCACAAATCGTTAGCAGATATGACCCCCATATGCACAAATCGTTAGCAGATATGACCCCCATATGCACAAATCGTTAGCAGATATGACCCCCATATGCACAATCCTTCAGCAGATATGACCCCCATATGCACAAATCGTTAGCAGATATGACCCCCATATGCACAATCCTTCAGCAGATATGACCCCCATATGCCCAATCATTAGCAGATATGACCCCCATATGCACAATGCTTCAGCAGATATGACCCCCATATGCACAATCATTCAGCAGATCTGACCCCCATATGCACAAATCGTTAGCAGATATGACCCCCATATGCACAAATCGTTAGCAGATATGACCCCCATATGCACAAATCGTTAGCAGATGTGACCCCCATATGCACACATCGTTAGCAGATATGACCCCCATATGCACAATCCTTCAGCAGATATGACCCCCATATGCACAAATCGTTAGCAGATATGACCCCCATATGCACAATCCTTCAGCAGATCTGACCCCAATATGCACAATCCTTCAGCAGATCTGACCCCCATATGCACAATCCTTCAGCAGATCTGACCCCCATATGCACAATCCTTCAGCAGATCTGACCCCCATATGCACAATCCTTCAGCAGATCTGACCCCCATATGCACAATCCTTCAGCAGATCTGACCCCAATATGCACAATCCTTCAGCAGATCTGACCCCAATATGCACAATCCTTCAGCAGATCTGACCCCCATATGCACAATCCTTCAGCAGATCTGACCCCCATATGCACAATCCTTCAGCAGATCTGACCCCCATATGCACAATCCTTCAGCAGATCTGACCCCAATATGCACAATCCTTCAGCAGATCTGACCCCCATATGCACAATCCTTCAGCAGATCTGACCCCCATATGCACAATCCTTCAGCAGATATGACCCCCATATGCACAATCCTTCAGCAGATCTGACCCCCATATGCACAATCCTTCAGCAGATCTGACCCCAATATGCACAATCCTTCAGCAGATCTGACCCCAATATGCACAATCCTTCAGCAGATCTGACCCCAATATGCACAATCCTTCAGCAGATCTGACCCCAATATGCACAATCCTTCAGCAGATCTGACCCCAATATGCACAATCCTTCAGCAGATCTGACCCCAATATGCACAATCCTTCAGCAGATCTGACCCCAATATGCACAATCCTTCAGCAGATCTGACCCCAATATGCACAATCCTTCAGCAGATCTGACCCCCATATGCACAATCCTTCAGCAGATCTGACCCCAATATGCACAATCCTTCAGCAGATCTGACCCCAATATGCACAATCCTTCAGCAGATCTGACCCCCATATGCACAATCCTTCAGCAGATCTGACCCCCATATGCACAATCCTTCAGCAGATCTGACCCCCATATGCACAATCCTTCAGCAGATCTGAACCCAATATGCACAATCCTTCAGCAGATCTGACCCCCATATGCACAATCCTTCAGCAGATCTGACCCCCATATGCACAATCCTTCAGCAGATCTGACCCCCATATGCACAATCCTTCAGCAGATCTGACCCCCATATGCACAACCCTTCAGCAGATCTGACCCCCATATGCACAATCCTTCAGCAGATCTGACCCCTATATGCACAATCCTTCAGCAGATCTGACCCCAATATGCACAATCCTTCAGCAGATCTGACCCCAATGTGCACAATCCTTCAGCAGATCTGACCCCAATATGCACAATCCTTCAGCAGATCTGACCCCAATATGCACAATCCTTCAGCAGATCTGACCCCAATATGCACAATCCTTCAGCAGATCTGACCCCAATATGCACAATCCTTCAGCAGATCTGACCCCAATATGCACAATCCTTCAGCAGATCTGACCCCAATATGCACAATCCTTCAGCAGATCTGACCCCAATATGCACAATCCTTCAGCAGATATGACCCCAATATGCACAATCCTTCAGCAGATATGACCCCAATATGCACAATCCTTCAGCAGATCTGACCCCCATATGCACAATCCTTCAGCAGATCTGACCCCCATATGCACAATCCTTCAGCAGATCTGACCCCAATATGCACAATCCTTCAGCAGATCTGACCCCAATATGCACAATCCTTCAGCAGATCTGACCCCAATATGCACAATCCTTCAGCAGATCTGACCCCAATATGCACAATCCTTCAGCAGATCTGACCCCAATATGCACAATCCTTCAGCAGATCTGACCCCAATATGCACAATCCTTCAGCAGATCTGACCCCCATATGCACAATCCTTCAGCAGATCTGACCCCCATATGCACAATCCTTCAGCAGATCTGACCCCAATATGCACAATCCTTCAGCAGATCTGACCCCCATATGCACAATCCTTCAGCAGATATGACCCCCATATGCACAATCCTTCAGCAGATCTGACCCCAATATGCACAATCCTTCAGCAGATCTGACCCCAATATGCACAATCCTTCAGCAGATCTGACCCCAATATGCACAATCCTTCAGCAGATCTGACCCCAATATGCACAATCCTTCAGCAGATCTGACCCCAATATGCACAAATCCTTCAGCAGATCTGAAAAGAAAAACCCATTTACTCACCTAGTCAGAAGACCTCCTGTCACGATCTCCTCCTGTCCCGACCTCCGGTCCCGACCTTGTGGCGCGCAACTCCCACGATCCTCTTCCTACGTCACGTCCTGCCTGCAGGGCTACGGGAAAATGGCCGCCCGAAGCCCTGCACTGCACAGGTCCGGCGGCCTCTCTGATAGGCTGCCGAACAGCAGCAGCACACGTCACACGCGGGCCGCAGCCACTGACACCAGAGCCGCCTAGGAGCCGCGGCGAAGGTGAAAAAGAGCCGCATGCGGCTCCGGAGCCGCGGGTTGCAGACCCCTGACCTAGGGCTTTCTACCCCTTAAGGACCGGCCACTTTTTTTCCATTCAGACCACTGCAGCTTTCACGGTTTATTGCTCGCTCATACAACCTACCACCTAAATGAATTTTGGCTCCTTTTCTTGTCACTAATAAAGCTTTCTTTTGGTGCTATTTGATTGCTCCTGCGATTTTTACTTTTTATTATATTCATCAAAAAAGACATGAATTTTGGCAAAAAATGATTTTTTTAACTTTCTGTGCTGACAGTTTTCAAATAAAGTAAAATTTCTGTATACATGCAGCGCGAAAAATGTGGACAAACATGTTTTTGATAAAAAAAATCCATTCAGTGTATATTTATTGGTTTGGGTAAAAGTTATAGCGTTTACAAACTATGGTGCAAAAAGTGAATTTTCCCATTTTCAAGCATCTCTGACTTTTCTGACCCCCTGTCATGTTTCATGAGGGGCTAGAATTCCAGGATAGTATAAATACCCCCCAAATGACCCCATTTTGGAAAGAAGACATCCCAAAGTATTCACTGAGAGGCATAGTGAGTTCATAGAAGATATTATTTTTTGCCACAAGTAAGCGGAAAATGACACTTTGTGAGAAAAAAAAAAAAAAAAAAGTTTCCATTTCTTCTAACTTGCAACAAAAAAAATGAAATCTGCCACGGACTCACCATGCCCCTCTCTGAATACCTTGAAGGGTCTACTTTCCAAAATGGGGTCATTTGTGGGGTGTGTTTACTGTCCTGACATTTTGGGGGGTGCTAAATTGTAAGCACCCCTGTAAAGCCTAAAGGTGCTCATTGGACTTTAGACCCCTTAGCGCAGTTAGGCTGCAAAAAAGTGCCACACATGTAGTATTGCCGTACTCAGGAGAAGTAGTATAATGTGTTTTGGGGTGTATTTTTACACATACCCATGCTGGGTGGGAGAAATATCTCTGTAAATGACAATTTGTTAATTTTTTTTACACACAATTGTCCATTTACAGAGATCTTTCTCCCACTCAGCATGGGTATGTGTAAAAATACACCACAAAACACATTATACTACTTCTCCTGAGTATGGCGATACCACATGTGTGGCACTTTTTTGCACCCTAACTGCGCTAAAGGGCCCAAAGTCCAATGAGTACCTTTAAAATTTCACAGGTCATTTTGAGAAATTTCGTTTCAAGACTACTCCTCACGGTTTAGGGCCCCTAAAATGCCAGGGCAGTATAGGAACCCCACAAATGACCCCATTTTAGAAAGAAGACACCCCAAGGTATTCCGTTAGGAGTATGGTGAGTTCATAGAAGATTTTATTTTTTGTCAAAAGTTAGCGGAAAATGACACTTTGTGAAAAAACACAATTAAAATCAATTTCCGCTAACTTGTGACAAACAATAAAATCTTCTATGAACTCGCCATACTACTAACGGAATACCTTGGGGTGTCTTCTTTCTAAAATGGGGTCATTTGTGGGGTTCCTATACTGCCCTGGCATTTTAGGGGCCCTAAACCGTGAGGAGTAGTCTTGAAACGAAATTTCTCAAAATGACCTGTGAAATCCTAAACGTACTTATTGGACTTTGGGCCCTTTAGCGCAGTTAGGGTGCAAAAAAGTGCCACACATGTGGTATCGCCATACTCGGGAGAAGTAGTACAATGTGTTTTGGGGTGTATTTTTACACATACCCATGCTGGGTGGGAGAAATACCTCTGTAAATGGACAATTGTGTGTAAAAAAATCAAAAGATTGTCATTTACAGAGGTATTTCTCCCACCCAGCATGGGTATGTGTAAAAATACACCCCAAAACACATTATACTACTTCTCCCGAGTACGGCGATACCACATGTGTGGCACTTTTTGCACCCTAACTGCACTAAGGGGCCCAAAGTCCAATGAGTACCTTTAGGATTTCACAGGTCATTTTTGTTTCAAGACTACTCCTCGCGGTTTAGGGCCCCTAAAATGCCAGGGCAGTATAGGAACCCCACTAATGACCCCATTTTAGAAAGAAGACACCCCAAGGTATTCCGTTAGGAGTATGGTGAGTTCATAGAAGTTTTTATTTTTTTGTCACAAGTTAGCGGAAATTGATTTTAATAGTTTTTTTTCACAAAGTGTCATTTTCCGCTAACTTGTGACAAAAAATAAAATCTTCTATGAACTCACCATACTCCGTACGGAATACCTTTGGGTGTCTTCTTTCTAGAATGGGGTCATTTGTGGGGTTCCTATACTGCCCTGGCATTTTAGGGGCCCTAAACCGTGAGGAGTAGTCTTGAAACCAAATGTCGCAAAATGACCTGTAAAATCCTAAAGGTACTCATTGGACTTTGGGCCCCTTAGCGTACTTAGGGTGTAAAAAAGTGCCACACATGTGGTACCGCCGTACTCAGGAGAAGTAGTATAATGCGTTTTGGGGTGTATTTTTACACATACCCATGCTAAGTGGGAGAAATATCTCTGTAAATGACAATTGTTTGATTTTTTTTACACACAATTGTCCATTTACATAGAAATTTCTCCCACCCAGCATGGGTATGTGTAAAAATACACCCCAAAACACATTATACTACTTTTCCTGAGTACGGCAGTACCACATGTGTGACACTTTTTTGCAGCCTAGGTGCGCTAAGGGGCCCAACGTCCTATTCACAGATCATTTTGAAGCATTTGTTTTCTAGACTACTCCTCGCGGTTTAGGGCCCCTAAAATGCCAGGGCAGTATAGGAACCCCACAAGTGACCCCATTTTAGAAAGAAGACACCCCAAGGTATTCCGTTAGGTGTATGGCGAGTTCATAGAAGATTTTATTTTTTGTCACAAGTTAGTGAAAAATGACACTTTGTGAAAAAAAACCAATAAAAATTAATTTCCGCTAACTTTTGACAAAAAATAAAATCTTCTATGAACTCGTCATACACCTAACAGAATACCTTGGGGTGTCTTTTTTTCTAAAATGGGGTCACTTGTGGGGTTCCTATACCGCCCTGGCATTTTACAGGCCCAAAACCGTGAGTAGTCTGGAAACCAAATGTCTCAAAATGACTGTTCAGGGGTATAAGCATCTGCAAATTTTGATGACAGGTGGTCTATGAGGGGGCGAATTGTGTGGAACCGGTCATAAGCAGAGTGGCCTTTTAGATGACAGCTTGTATTGGGCCTGATCTGATGGATAGGAGTGCTAGGGGGGTGACAGGAGGTGATTGATGGGTGTCTCAGGGGGTGGTTAGAGGGGAAAATAGATGCAATCAATGCACTGGGGAGGTGATCGGAAGGGGGTCTGAGGGGGATCTGAGGGTTTGGCCGAGTGATCAGGAGCCCACACGGGGCAAATTGGGGCCTGATCTGATGGGTAGGTGTGCTAGGGGGTGACAGGAGGTGATTGATGGGTGTCTCAAGGTGTGATTAGAGGGGGGAATAGATGCAAGCAATGCACTGGCGAGGTGATCAGGGCTGGGGTCTGAGGGCATTCTGAGGGTGTGGGCGGGTGATTGAGTGCCCTAGGGGCAGATAGGGGTCTAATCTGATAGGTAGCAGTGACAGGGGGTGATTGATGGGTAATTAGTGGGTGTTTAGGGTAGAGAATAGATGGAAACACTGCGCTTGGGTGGTGATCTGATGTCGGATCTGCGGGCGATCTATTGGTGTGGGTGGGTGATCAGTTTGCCCGCAAGGGGCAGGTTAGGGGCTGATTGATGGGTGGCAGTGACAGCGGGTGATTGATGGGTGGCAGTGACAGGGGGTGATTGATGGGTGGCAGTGACAGGGGGTGATTGATGGGTGATAGGTGATTGGCAGGTGATTGACAGGTGATCAGTGGGTTATTACAGGGAAGGACAGATGTAAATATTGCACTGGCGAATTGATAAGGGGGGGTCTGAGGGCAATCTGAGCGTGTAGGCGGGTGATTGGGTGCCCGCAAGGGGCAGATTAGGGTCTGATCTGATGGGTAACAGTGACAGGTGGTGATAGGGGGTGATTGATGGGTAATTAGTGGGTGTTTAGAGGAGAGAATAGATGTAAACGCTGCGCTTGGGTGGTGATCTGATGTCGGATCTGCGGGCGATCTATTGGTGTGGGTGGGTGATCAGATTGCCCGCAAGGGGCAGATTAGGGGCTGATTGTTGGGTGGCAGTGACAGGGGGTGATTGATGGGTGATAGGTGATTGGCAGGTGATTGACAGGTGATCAGTGGGTTATTACAGGGAATGACAGATGTAATTAATGCACTGGCAAATTCATAAGGGGGGGGGGTCTGAGGGCAATCTGAGTGTGTGGGCGGGTGATTGGGTGCCCGCAAGGGGCAGATTAGGGTCTGATCTGATAGGTAACAGTGACAGGTGGTGATAGGGGGTGATTGATGGGTGATTGATGGGTAATTAGTGGGTGTTTAGAGAAGATAACAGATGTAAACGATACATTTGGGAGGTAATCTGACGGCGGGTTTGCGGGCGATCTAATGGTGTGGGTGGGTGATCAGATTGCCCGCAAGGGGCAGGTTAGGGGCTGATTGATGGGTGGCAGTGACAGGGGGTGACAGGGGGTGATTGATGGGTGATAGATGATTGGCAGGTGATCAGTGGGTTATTACAGGGAAGAACAGATGTAATTAATGCACTGGTGAATTGATAAGGGGGGGTCAGAGGGCAATCTGAGCGTGTGGGCGGGTGATTGGGTGCCCGCAAGGGGCAGATTAGGGTCTGATCTGATAGGTAAAAGTGACAGGTGGTGATAGGGGGTGATTGATGGGTGATTGATGGGTAATTAGTGGGTGTTTAGAGGAGAGAATAGATGTAAACAATGGATTTGGGAGGTGATCTGATGTCGGATCTGTGGGCGATCTATTGGTGTGGGGGGGTGATCAGATTGCCCGCAAGGGGCAGGTTAGGGGCTGATTGATGGGTGGCAGTGACAGGGGGTGATTGACGGGTGATTGACGGGTGATTGACAGGTGATTGACAGGTGATCAGGGGGATAGATGCATACAGTAAACAGGGGGGGGGTGGTCTGGGGGGGGTCTGGGGAGAATCTGAGGGGTGGGGGGTGATCAGGAGGGGGCAGGGAGCAGGGGGGGGGGGATAAAAAAAATAGCGTTGACAGATAGTGACAGGGAGTGATTGATGGGTGATTAGGGGGGTGATTGGGTGCAAACAGGGGTCTGGGGGTGGGCAGGGGGGGGTCTGATGGGTGCTGTGGGCGATCTGGGGCAGGGGGGGGAGAAATCAGTGTGCTTGGGTGCAGACTAGGGTGGCTGCAGCCTGCCCTGGTGGTCCCTCGGACACTGGGACCACCAGGGCAGGAGGCAGCCTGTATAATACACTTTGTAAACATTACAAAGTGTATTATACACTTTGTATGCGGAGATCGCGGGGTTAACATCCCGCCGGCGCTTCCGTATAGCCGGTGGGATGTTGCGGCGGGCGAGCGGTGACAGGCGCCGGCGGAGGATCGCGTCACGGATGACGCGATCGCTCCGCCCATGCCCTTAGAAGGACCGCCGCCTCTGTGGGTGAGCCGGTCCTTCAGGGCTCCACTTCCCGGCCGCCTCTGTGCGTTAGGCGGTCGGGAAGTGGTTAAACAGACACTGAAGCGAAAAAAAAAATTATGATATAATGATTTGTATGTGAAGTACAGCTAAGGAATAAGACATTAGGAGGCGAGACATAAGTCTAATATTGTTTCCAGTACAGGGAGAGTTAAGAAACTCCAGTTGTTATCTATGCAAAAGAGCCATTGAGCTCCACGACTTTTAAAGTCGCAGAGTGCTCTGTCTTCTGAAGCTTATTATCTCAAGTGTCAGTCACTGTATTGTTTTTTCTTCTGCAGAGGACAGGTCAAAAGTTCACTGGCCTGCTCTGTAAAATCATTTAGAATGCTGAGTACTGTAGTGTGTAAACGGCAAATATAAGAGAATGATGCGATGTTATAAAAAACACTAACTGAAAATAAAAATATGAGAATATTTTCCATGCTACTAATGTTCTAGTAATTATCCGTACATACTACCCAACCAATCAATTATATCATCATATTTTTTTTTGCTTCAGTGTCTCTTTAAGGAAAAACATTTACATCTTCCACTCATGCAAGATTTGCTTTTCTGCCTGGGCCTCTGTTGGGCAGTATTCTCTCATGCCCATCCACTTTTCACCCTCACTTGCTGCTAGGATGCTGCACAATTTCATCTTCAAGTCCAGTATGTATATTACACTTACATCTAGGGCTGCTCAAATCCAGATCCAGGAGATACCCCAGATAGTTGCTATCTGCATATCTCCCAGTAAACCTGTGCGGGGATGGGCGGGTCAATCTTACCTGTCTGACATCTTCTTCGTCCGTCCCTTGGCGCCTCCCACGATGCGCTCCACGCGCGTCACGTGATTACAAACACTTCCTCCTACAACCCGGAAGGAGGAAGTGTTTGTAATCACGTGACCACCGCTTGGACCGCATCGTGACGGACTGAAGAAGATGTCAGACAGGTAAGATTGACCCCCCTGCCCACCCGGCACAGGTAACTGGGAGATATCCAGATAGAATTATCTGGATGTCTCCCGGATCCGGATTTGAGCAGCCCTACTTACATCTCATCTTTTCCACTGTTATTATCATGTTCCTTACAAAAATATACTGTAAGATGTGGTCAGGGCTAATTGCTCATGTGTGACTAGAAACAGCAGCCAATCAAAATTTTGCTCTAGGGCTCAATAGCTTGCAGTGACACCTCTGAATAGCCCAGGGGACAAGAAGTGTTGCCTCAGCATTTTTGCTACTCAAAATGTCCCAGCTGTTAAAAATCTATTACTGCAGTGTCTGACTGACGTAAATATGTTTTGTTCTGTTGTGCTTGCTAGTCTAGATCCTCCTTACCACTTTCTATACTGTACTTTAGTAGTGTTTTCATATATAGTTTGCTCCTCCTCTGCTCCTTAAAGCATACCTGCAGTGAAAGGGATATGTAGGCTAGGCTGACATATTTATTGTAAATAATACGATTTGCCTGGCAGTTCTGCCAAACTTTTTGGCATCAGTAGAGTCTGAATCCTACATCTAAAACAAGCATGCAGCAAATCAGGTCAGAAAAATCTGATCTGCATGCTTGTTCAGTATCTATGGCTAAAGTATTTTAAGAAGAGGCTCAGCAGGACAGCCAGGCAATTTGCATTGTTTAAAAGGAAATAAATACGGCAGCCTCCATATCCCACTCACTGTTCAAACCCAGCCCCATACAGCCACATTTAGGCCCGGTTCACATTAGCGTTCCCCGTCCGGAGTCGCCGGGCTGGATCCGGACCATATACTGTACAAACAGAACGTACGTCCCGCATAGCAATGCAAAGGCTATGCACGTTTACACGTGTCCGTTCCGTACAGTACGGAGCCGGACCGGATCTGGACTCTGGACACTTTTCCATCATGCGCTATTTTTTGGGGTCCGGATCTCCGGCCCACGCACCCGGACCGGAGCCGGACCTGAGCCTGACAGCACCATCCAGAACACAGAAACCAATGTGGAACGGAAGGCACAGAACACACTGACTACAAAAACCTGACGTTCTACCCCACTTCCTATGCGTATGCAAGCGGCCATTTCGGATGGGGACACATGGGCCAAGCATGTCTGGAGTGGAGCAGCAGTGACAGACGTGCTGGAGCTGTTTGGCAGAATGTCGGAGGTGGAGGTTAGGCCTACAGCGGAGGAACCTGATTCTACAGGTGCACCAGGTGCACCTTCTGCTGACCCCAACATTTTTTTCTTAAAATTTCGCTACTTTTTGCCCACAGATCCGGATGGCAGCCTGATGCATGCCTGATGCAAACGGACCGGATCCGGATCGGAACCGTACGGTTGCGATCCGGATCAGGTCCTGATCCGATCAGGATCCGATAAGGATCCGGTCCGTTTGCATGGCAAAACGCAAGTGTGAACGGGGCCTAATCCATGCCTTGCACTGATGAGGATCATCCAATCTAAAACAGTCTGTATGCATGTTGGATTATTATGGCTCTGTATATTTAACAAGCTGACAAATCATTGCATTCCAGCGGATCTGGAGGTGTGTTTGGCTCACAGGGACCACAATGGGTGATTTGCAATTCAGCAGTGAAGCATCGTGGGATACATCATATGTTCACTCCAATCTGAAGTATTCCTATACCTTCTGCTAAGAAGGCAAACTTTTGATTTTCATTACATTTTAGTAAGGAGGCTTTTTGGTCCTTTGTAGAATCACACACTCCTAGGAGTTCTGGTTCACCATGAGTTTGCTGGGTAATCTGCAACTTTGAGTGCTTCAAGTCCTACCCCATAAAGCCACTTTAATCCATGCCATGCACTGATGAGGATAATCCAATCCGAAACAGTCTGTATGCATGTTGGATTATTATGGCTCTGTACAATTAACAACCTGACACATCATTGCATTCCAGCGGTTCTGGAGGTGTGTTTGGCTTACAGGCAAAGATGGATTAAGATGTAATGGGGCTCTAGGCAAGGTAGAAGATTTGGAGCTCCCTTGCAGCCTTTTTAATAAGCTGAAGTGGAGAGAGGTCAGAGAAGGTGGCTGGTGGGCCCTGTGACAATTAATGGACTCCAGGCACCTGCCTAGGTTGCCTGGGGATGATTTTGCTCTGCTTACAGTGACAACAAAGGATGATTTGCATATTCAAGAGCGATGCATCATGGGAGACCTCATATGCTCACTCCAATCTGAATGATCTCAAATACCTTCTGTTTTAAGAAGGCAAACTTTTGTTTTGAATTACATCTTAAGTAAGAGGGCTTGTTGGTCCTTTGTAGCCCCTTACACACTCCTAGCAGTTCTGGTTCACCATGAGCTTGCTGGGTAATCTGTTGCTTTAAAGTGTAACTGTTGGGCATAAAATCAAAATTAAATTATTTATTTGTATCTGGTAAACAAGTAATAAGGATGCTAACCAGTCAATCCAAAAGTGAAAATCACTATTACTTTTCTTGTTGATAAATGATCTTTCCCCAGTTTACCTGACTCTTATTTGGTACACACAACATTTGGTACACAAAAAGGAAGTTGTAAGGCGTGCTGGGTTGTCCTTTTTTGCTTCTCTCCTTCCCCTCAGACTTAAAGAACTTACGAGGCCAAAACGGCTAAAAAAAGCCAAGTACCTTTAAGATGTTTAAATGCACGGAGGACGCCGTCCGCACCCTCCGTGCAGTTCCGCCGGGTCCCCTTCCTGTGATCGTCCCCCGTGCCGATCGCGACCCCACAGGCCGGGTCGGGCTCTCGTTCCGCTCCCAATATGGCCGCTTCCTCTGGCCGCGGCTGCGCAGTCCGCCTGGCCGCTAGTGCGGCTGCGCAGCTCTACGGCCAACCCCTCCGATCTACGCTACAGTGCGTGGTTCGGGGGGTTGGCCGTAGAGCTGCGCAGCCGCACTAGCGGCCAGGCGGACTGCGCAGCCGCGGCCAGAGGAAGCGGCCATATTGGGAGCGGAACGAGAGCCCGACCCGGCCTGTGGGGTCGCGATCGGCACGGGGGGCGATCACAGGAAGGGGACCCGGCGGAACTGCACGGAGGGCGCGGACGGCGTCCTCCGTGCATTTAAACATCTTAAAGGTACTTGGCTTTTTTTAGCCGTTTTGGCCTCGTAAGTCCTTTAAAGAGAATCTGTATTGTTAAAATCGCACGAAAGTAAACATACCAGTGTGTTAGGGGACATCTCCTATTACCCTCTGTCACAATTTCGCCGCTCCTCGCCGCATTAAAAGTGGTTAAAAACAGTTTTAAAAAGTTTGTTTATAAACAAACAAAATGGCCATCAAAACAGGAAGTAGGTTGATGTACAGTATGTCCACACATAGAAAATACATCCATACACAAGCAGGCTGTATATACCCTTCCTTTTGAATCTCAAGAGATCATTTGTGTGTTTCTTTCCCCCTACAGCTCTCATGCACTGAAGTGTCAGGCTGCTCGTTTCTTCCTGCAAACAGCTCTGCCCTTGTCTGTAATTCTTCAGTATGTGAAAGCCCAGCCAGCTAAGATGACGATTTATCCAGCTTGTAAAAGATAAGAGAGAAGCTGCCGTGATCTAAATAACACACAGGCAGTGTGCATAGAGGGGACTGGAGGGGGGAGTGCATAGCAGAACCACAACACTGAAGAACTTGGCAGCCTACCAGACACAGGGCGACAAGTCCGACAGGGGAGAGATAAGCTGATTTATTACAGAGATGGTGATAGTAGAAAGTGCTGCAGTGAGCCAGAGCACATTACAATAGGTTTTGGAACTTGTAGGATGATAAAAAACAGGATGCAATTTTTGTTACAGAGTCTCTTTAACTAATGCAGCCTGATTGGCTGAAGCCTCTTTCCCTCCTGTTTTCCCCTCCCACACTTCTGTTCCTCTCTGATTGGCCAGTGCACTTTTTATAGTGAAGGGCAGGCAAATCAGGCAGTGGAGAGTAAGGGAGGAAATGACATCAGGATTGGCTTCAAAATAGCAACAGTTAAAGTGGGAAATGCTAAGAAGGATTTTCTCTTTTTTTTTACTGTAGAAAAATAACTAAAATCAAAAGGTGGACAGTGCAATAGATATGTTATGTAAGTAAAGCAAGTATTTATCTACTTATACATCTGTTTTTTTCTGAGATAGTATGACTGACAGCTCCTCTTGTTGATGAATATAATAACAGTGGCAATCATGTTGGAAAGATTTTTTTTGTTTGTTACATGTATCAATGTACACAATCTTTTAGAAATATTTTTAATCCGGTCACCTTTTTTAAAAATAGGCCCCTTTGTGGCAGCATTCCACGCAGGCCTAGGCCAGTCTGAGGAATTACATTCATACAACTAGAGAAGACTTGGTTTATTTGTTGTTTGGGAGTTCTTGGAAAAAAAAACCTCCTGATAAGCAAACATTCACTGACCAAGAGGAGAAATACATTTTGCAAATAGCTGCTGATAATTGGATGGCAGTTGGCGAATTACCTGTTAGCTGGAGGCTTTGATTATTTCTGGGAAATTTGATACTTACCGCGGGAGGGGGAACTCTTTGGACCTTCCAGAGGATTGCCCTGTCCTCCTTCACTGCTGGCTCAATCCAGCGCTGGGACCACCGAGGCTCGGCCGCACTGCACCTGCGCAGCAGCACGCACCCGCTCTGGCTCAGATTTTTTTCCACCGGAGCCCTTGCTTATGTGCAGGTGCAGTGTCCCAGCACTGGATTGGTCTTGTTGAGGAGAACAAGTAAGCCTTATGGTGTCCATACACGGTACAATAAAAAAGTTTAATTTTCCCGTTTCTTCGACTAAAATGATCGGATCTAATGAAAGTTTAAAATAATCTTTTTTTTTCGATCAAGAAAAAAGAATCAATTATCCCGTTTCTTCAATAAAAATCCGATCGGACATGTTGGAAATTTTTTTATATTCGAACGTAATAGTCGAACAAAATTATCTAATAAAAAAATGAAAAAAATTGTACCATGTATAGGCACCATTAACGTAATAATTGAATGTAATAATCGGACAAAATTATCTAATAAAATTTTTTTAAAAATGGTACCACGTATGGGCACCATTAAGGTGCCCATACATAGTACAATTTTTCATTTTTTTTCAATTAAGTAATTTTGTTCGATATTCTGTTAGATCGAATATAAAGATTTTTCCAACATGTCTGATAGGATTTTTATAGAAAAAAAGGATAATTGTTTATTTTTCTTGATCGAAAAAAAAAAAAGATTATTTTCAACTTTCATTTGATTTGATCTTTTTGGTCGAAAAAACTGTAAAATTGAACTTTTTTATTGTTTTTCATGACCCAGAGACATGCTACAAGAGTAAGCACATGCCTCTGGGTCGTGAAGAACTCACAGATGCACATGGGAGGACTCGGGAGGGAGGGGCACTAATAGCTTGGGTGGAGTTTCGGTCCCTGAGATTTCCAGAATGGGAATCTTGATGCCCACCCCCTTTTCCCCGAAAATAAGACATCCCCCGAAAGTAAACCCTAGCAAGAATTTCGAGCATGCTCAAAATATAAGCCCTACCCCGAAAGTAAGCCCTAGCTACAGTAAAGGGAAAAAGTATGGCAACTTGTGTGTTATTACTGCAGCCCAAAAACACAAGTTCACTAACTTCTTCGCCATAGGCTGAAGCTCAGGGACACAGCACCATGGAGCCTCTTCTTTCCCAGAGGCTGCAGGGGGATATCAGAGGACACCAGGAGAACATGGGGACAGTGGAAGACACAGCGGAGGACATAGGAGGACAGGGGATAGAGGAGGACACGGTTACAGAGGGGGACAATGGAGGACACTAAAGGTACAAGGGGGACAAATGTGCACACAAGAGGTGGATCCAGCAGAGGGAGAGGCAGCACAGTGGGGAAGACAGGAGGATACACAGCACAGGAACTTGTATATTCATGGAAATATAAGACATCCCCTGAAAATAAGCCCTAGCACAGCTGTTTTAATATAAGACACTGTCTTATTTTTGGGGAAACACGGTATAAGTTAAGTGGAGACCAGAAGCCTCATGGTGCAGTACCATTATGGTTATGGGGTAGGACGGAAATGTGGATGTATATACTTACAAAGATAGGTTGCAGATCCTGCAACCACCGTATGCGCCTACAGGGAAATAACCATCCCTGCTCGGTTTCTCAGATCTTCCAAGACCTGGGCGGTTGATCTTCCTGGATCTTTCCTATCTATAGGTGAACTACACGGGGTAGGAAATATTACCTTCTAGGGAAGTGTACTGGGTAATACAACAGGGTGTGAGAGGAGGCCCCCAATGTAGATATCTCATTGGACTGGAAGGATCAAAATCGAAGGTAGGAAAAAGATTTTTATTCAAGCATGATACATATGTTGACAACACGTTTCGCAGGTCCCTACCTGCTTCCTCAGGTCAATACAACAGGCAGATGCCTTAGTGTAGATCTGTGTGAAGACATCTCATCCCTGAGACATCTCATTTTTATCATTAGAAGTATAATATATATAAGAGATCTGTATTGGGCGCCTCCTTGTACCCTGTTGTATGGCCCCTATGGGAGCTTTGGTCCTGCTTCTGAAACATATACCGTATATTCCGGCGTATAGGATGACTGGGCATATAAGACGACCCCCCAACTTTTCCAGTTAAATATAGAGTTTGGGATATACTCGCCATATAAGACTCGCCTCTTCCAACACACACCAAATAAAAATAAATCATATACTGGTATGAACAGATACTGGAGCTGTACTGTATGTGGTACCCACAGTATATAACAGTATACAGGTGACTGACTGGTTGGATTGGTCAACTCTCCCTCTTCCTAAGTGGATCAGTCAGCTCTCCTTGTCTACCTGTTTATTAGAGTGGTATGGAAAAATAGATTGTTCGGTGCCCATAAAATCCGCCTCTTTCACCCTTCTGTCCCATCCTTGTATCCTATGTATTTCCTTCTCTGCCTCTCAGATCTCACAGATGTGCACCTGCGCCGTTTCGCTACAATCCTCAGCAGTGAGATCTGAGAGTCGGTCACAGGTTGGGGCGTATCACTCGGCATCAATGACACCCGGCGTATAAGACGGCCCCTGACGTTTCAGAAGATTTTCAAGGGTTAAAAAGTAAAAAAAAAAAAAAGACAAACACTTATATTGCACTTTTCTCCTGGTGGACTCAAAGCGCCAGAGCTGCAGCCACTAGGACGCGCTCCATAGGCAGTTGCAGTGTTAATGTAAGGCTTGGTGGTGTATTCTCCACAGTCAGCATGCAACGCATGAGCTGACGTGGAGGAGGTACACACACTAGCACAAGGAAACAGGCTATCCCTAGTATAGTGGAGGGGAGGACTGACTCCAATAGGAGATTGTGGCGCACAGAGCCGGTGCAGATCCGACAGCCACAAACAATGCTTTCGTTATAACGTCTCAGCGCAAAGTAGCGCTGAGCGCATAAACCAGAACTGAGGAGATCAGGACAGGTAGACAAAATGAACGCTTGCTAGCTAGCGGCTACTTAGCGACAGCAAGCGTCCAAAACAAGACAGACTGGAATGAGGCAGCCAATGCGAAACGGCGATGGCGTGCCTCACAAAGACAAGACAGGATAGTCAGGAAATAGCAGGATCAAGATAGATGAACGTAACACAGATAAATATACAATGAGTATGTTTTCCTAGCGTATTACAATTACAGCTATCAATGAAACTATTTATAACGTCTGACTAACATATGTATATATCGGCAATGAACCGATATATGACATAAGCAGGAACGCTGACTAGGACTGGAGTAATACAGGGAACAGGACTCAAAAGGATTCGCTATCTCTTCGCAGAGATGAACGCAATCCACAAACGGTAACAGAACAGGATTCAGAAGGATTTGTTATCTCTTCGCAGAGATGAACGCAATCCACAAACAGTAACAGAACAGGATTCAGAAGGATTCGTTATCTCCTCGCAGAGATGAACGCAATCCACAAACGGTAACAGGACAGGATTCAGAAGGATTCGTTATCTCCTCGCAGAGATGAACGCAATCCACGAACAGGACCAGGAGCAGGATACTAGCTCAGCACGGGTGCTCACGATACGCGCAAACTACCAAAACGTGCTGGAAAGCTGACTAACTGCACACAGGATATAAACAGTTCGTGTACGTATACATCAGCGACACTGATGTATCAACGTAACACGAATACAAGGAAAATAATAAACGTGCTGGTATGCATATATATGGGCAATGAACCAATATATGATGCAAAACCAGCAAAGTATCTTTTAGAACAAGAAACACGATCGGGGGCTGAAGCGACAGCAAGACAGGCTTAAACTGAAGCTATGAAAACCCAAGGAAACCCTGCAGGAAGCAGATCTTTATACTGAGGTCATCCAATGGGAGCAGACATGCAGATTCCCACACAGGTGAATGATAATCAGTCACAAGCTGACAGCAGGGAAAGGCAGACAAAGCTATGCAGCTTGCATGGAAAAAGATCAGAACTACCTGAGCTGCAGCACTACTACTTCCAGCAACACCTGCTGCAGCAGCGATCATTACAGTTAAGGAGACTTGCCTAAGGTCTCCTACTGCATAGGTGCTGGCTTATTGAACAGGCAGTCTTATACACCAGAATATACAGTAAGTGTAATTGTCTCCTCCATATTTGGAAGTGCATGTTTTGGTGAATTCACGTACATTTTAATATTATCATGTTCACAGCGTATGTTTTATTTCTGAAATTAGCGAATTTCCTTTGGAAATGCATATGATTGTTCACAGCTGTATACTTTTTTATTGTTTTGCAAGGTAAATTATTAGCGAAATTGCCTGTTATTAGCAAAGCACAGAAATCAGCAGAAATCAGCCTGTGCGGCTTCTGCGGCGCCCCCTCCCCTCCTATCTCAAGTGATGATGGACTGTTTGATATTGTAGCAAATAATTTCCATTTTTTTTCTTTACAGTATGAAATTGTGCTTATCTCACAACAAATCCCATCATGTTTCATGTATACGTATATATTTGCGAGGAACAAAAAAAAACATATATTTAATTTAAACAAACCTTGACGTTAATGGCATTTTATTTTGTGCAGCTGACTTTTATAAATTAATTGAGCAAGGAGAAAGTGAGTAGGATTTTCGACTTGCAGCCAGTGGAGGCTGACAGATTCACATAAGCGATACACCAAGCCACCTGGGGCCTGACTGAATGCAGGACGGATCACTGATAGGCTGTCCCATATGTATGACTCAAGGAGCCCATTAGTGTCACTGTTGCATGCGGCTTTGCTCTCACGTCGATGGAAAGGCCGAGGAAAATGTGAGTTTTACTGTAAAGCACAGGTGGGAACATTTCCTATTAATTAAAGCAATTCTACACCACTGTTTTTTTCATTGGTGATATCCTACTGTAATACTTTCAGCTGCTATAAAATTCTCCATTAGAGCATCCAGCGTTCCAGGAAGAAGGAACAGCAATTGGCAAAGCTAAAAGGGTAATAAAGTGTACCTGTCACTGAGATCCATAACGTTCAAATGCTCTTCTTGCCTGCCCACCCCTGTCTCACCTATCTCTTCTTTTTTTTTTTTAAGTCTAATGGTTAATAACATTGCTAAGGCTTCAGTTCAGAATATATTTATTTTTTAGAAGGGGTAGCATTGTGAAACAGTAGATAGCACTCTTGCCTTGCAGTGCTGAGTCCCTGGTTCAAATTCTCCCTGCGTCTGCGTGGGTTCCCCTGGGCACTCTGGTTTCCTCACACATTACAAAAAAAAAAAATTCAGTTGGATTTCCCTTAAAAATTGGCCAAAGACTATGATGGCCATATGACTATAGTAGGGATTAGATTGTGAGCTCCTCTGAGGGACAGTTAGTGAAGGTGTAAACGCTATATAAATACTATGCTGATATCAATGGAGATTGTAGCGGAGGGGTTGGGTTGCTTGGGTTGTGTTAGGCTTCAGTAGAAGGAAATTTAGTGTGAGGAGAGGGTTAGGTTGGGTGATAATAAAATATTGGGAAAAATGATTGATATTTGGAATCTGCAACTGCCCAATAGCAAGACATCAGTATTTTTAATGATATTATACTAGCGGCTTTCCCCAGTGCCCAAATAATCGCGGCTCACTTTTTACATGTATGTAAGTATTATGCCCAATACATTTTAAATAATTAGAGATTATACTAAAGTCCTTATCACATTGAAATTTTCATGAAAAGTTAATGGAATTTTCGCAATAAGCAAATTTTCTTGAAAATAACCTTCTTGAAAATGTTTTTCTCATGCCATTGACGTCAATGCATTCGGTGAAAATTAGTATTTTTCATGCCCCCCAAAAAACACACTGTAGATTTACACAGATCGTAATTTCCTCAGACAGGTTTAGCTGTGCGCTATCTCCCAGTCTGAAACACGCCCCAGTTAGTCACATGGTCCTTCAAAGGCGGGTAGGGGGTGTGATGACTACTTTGTTAGCTGAATCCATGTTTCCTTGCTGCTGGACGGGCTACAAAGGCCCAACTATAGGGGGAGCAGCCACAATGAGGGGCCTCAACTTCTTACCCTCCCTCCACTAGAGGACCCACCCTCCAGAGCAGGTGTTGTTGCTGCCACACTTTTTATATACCTGATGGCAGATTGGCCTCCTGGCCATGAGGTTATGAAATGTGAGGGGGGGATACGAATGTGGGGGGGACATCAAAGTTTTGCTGTGGGCTCATGATGATTTGTAGCCCCTGAAAGCCTAACATGGCTGTCGGTCTCATGTACATTGGCATAGCTTAAAGGGATACTGTAGGGGTCGGGGGAAAATGAGTTGAAGTTACCCGGGGCTTCTAATGGTCCCCCGCAAGCATCCTGTGTCCATGGGCGTCCACAGAAATGTTTCCAGGGGGGGGCAAGAAGGGGAGGAAGAAGTGGTGCGGCGCGCGCAGCGCGCCGCGCCGAAAATGTTGGAGAAGTTGTGCGGCGCGCGTAGCGCGCCGCGCCGAAAAATGGGTGTGGCCATGGACCAGAATGTGGGTGTGGTCATGGGTGGAGACAAATTTACATGAACTTAGCAATGTGGGACATCAGATTAGGACAGTGGTGGGGGACCTTTTGGAGGCCGAGTGCCCAAACTGCAACCCAAAAGTCACTTATCTATCGCAAAGTGGCAACAGCAATTTAAACTAAATACAAATGTTTTAACTCATACATGAACATTATGGAAAATCCAAGTTGAAAATAAACTGTGAAGATAAATAACTTCATCCATCCTACTCCTGAAAAATATATTCTTTTTTTAGAACCTCCCAGTTTTATTTTTTGTTTTAAAAAGCTAAAAAAGTAGGTTTAATGCTATTTTCTCTTATGATGATGATTCAGCTTTTCTCATAGTCTCGCTGTTAGCAATCATGAGGCCCCCAACAAGACAAATCGGCAATCCTGAGGGCCCCAACAAGACAAATTCAGCAATTATGAGGCCCCCAACAAGACAAATTCAGCAATCATGAGGCCCCCAACAAGACAAATTCAGCAATCATGAGGCCCCCATCAAGACAAATTCAGCAATTATGAGGCCCCCAACAAGACAAATTCACCAATCATGAGGCCCCCAACAAGACAAATTCAGCAATTATGAGGCCCCCAACAAGACAAATTCAGTAACCATGAGGCAATTATTATCATGTCACTTCAGGTATCCTTTAATATGGTAGACACCTCTCACCTGGCTTCTGAATTCTCCTCTACTGGCTGCTGTGCCTGGCTGGCCTGGCAATACTGTTTTTGGCTGGATTGGGGGTGATGTGTGGGCTGTGGCCTGGCTGGCAGTGATGCTGTGGCTGAACTGGCTGTCGGTGATGCTAGGCTATGCTTGGCTGGTTGAAGTAAATGCTGGCCTGACTGGTGGTGATGCTGTGGCCTTTTTGACAGTGATTCTGGGCTGGTTGGCTGGTGGTGATGCTGGGCTGGCTGGCCTTGATAGTTTAGGTAGTGACAGGTGCCCCCTAGTTTAGGTAGTGCCAGGAGCCCCCCAGTTTAGGTAGTGACAGGGCCCCACAGTTCAGGTAGTGAGAGGAGCCCCAACCCCCAGTCCTTTTAGAGACAGGTGTCCCCCAGTTCAGTTAGTGACAGGTACCCCCCCCCCCCCCCATTTAGGTAGTGACAGGTACCCCCCAGTTTAGGTAGTGACAGGTACCCCCCAGTTCAGGTAGTGACAGGAGCCCACAAGTTCAGTTAGTGGCAGGTACCCCCAGTTTAGGTAGTGCCAGGAGCCACCCAGTGTATGCAGTGACAGGTGCCCCCCAGTTCAGGAAGTGACAGGGACCCCCCAGTGTATGTAGTGACAGGAGCCCCTAGTTTAGGTAGTGACAGGTGCCCCCCAGTTTAGGTAGTGACAGAAGCACCCCAGTTCAGGTAGTGACAGGGGGGGCAGAACTAACCACAGCACAGCAGTAGGTACAAAGACAGACAGTTTCCCTGTACTCCACCCCTATTTCCCCTCCCCCCTTGTAATCAGTTGCAGATTGGCCTGCCGCCCGACTCATTTGCAGTCTGCACATGACACAGTCCCTCCCTGGCCATGCCCGCCTCCTTGCTGACATTACAGACAGACAGTCTAAGAGCCTGTTTCCACTACACACAGATTCAATATCTGGATGCAGAAAAACTGACTCCAATGAATGCCTATAGGCCTGTTTCCACTAAACGCAATTTTTTTGAAGCAGATTTCCCATAGGCATTCATTGGAGTCAGTTTTCTGCATCCAGAATCCACACATATAGTGGAAATAGGCCCTCACTGTTTCTACATGTGGGCTGGGCTCTAGCCGCACCCCCCTCCCTGCGGGAGTGCAGAGTGTGGGTGTGTGACGTCACATCAGGAGCAGAGCGGCCCTTGTCAGATTGTGCTGCCGCCTGCTACCACGTGACCCGCCGTCTCCATGGCCACCCGCCCTTCCCCCACAATTGGCTATTTCGCCGATCAAAATCAATCATCCAGCCAGGGCCCGGGACAAGGTCCTCCAGCACCAGAGGCAGGGCCGGGCCGACGCAGAGGCGCGAGAGGCTCCAGCCTCAGGGCGCAGTGTAGGGGGGGCACACACAGGGCTGAGGCAAAGGCAAGAGAGGCTCCAGCCTCAGGGCGCAGTGTAGGAGGGGGGCACAACTCACTCACTCGCTATCATTCCCCTATTGTGTTTGAAGTAGAGAGAAATAAGAAAAGGCGATACATGGCAGTGACTTCAAGCCAGATAACTAGAGATGAAGGTGTTGGGGGCCCTGGGGCATCTCTTAGTCTAATAGCAATCAGTGTGTGACGGCTGGGGTGGGAGGGATGGAGGGGCGCACTTTGGTGTCTCAGCCTTGGGTGCTGGAGGACCTTGTCCTGACCAGAGGCAGAGATTCCAAAGTGCGCCCCCAAGCAACTTGCGGCCGAGAAACTGAGCGACGCCATAGATGCCCATGTTAAATGGTAGATTTACCGGCCACTGCCAGTAATTCAGTTGCTAAGGGCACGTGTATTGTTTGGACAGCATGGTAGCAGCAGAGGAGTTCCGCTAACATTTTTAGTGGCGGGAACAGCACAATAGCAGCAGTGGATTCCTGCTACTCTGGAACATAACTCTGTAGCGACAGGAACAGCGGAAAAAGCACCGGTGGAATTTGCATACCTGAGGCCTCCCGCCTCAGGTGTGTAAATTCCACCGGTGCTTTTTCCGTGTGTGTGTGTGTGTGTGTGTGTGTGTGTGTGTGTGTGTGTGTGTGTGTGTGTGTGTGTGTGTGTGTGTGTGTGTGTGTGTGTGTGTGTGTGTGTGTGTGTGTGTGTGTGTGTGTGTGTGTGTGTGTGTGTGTGTGTGTGTGTGTGTGTGTGTGTGTGTGTGTTAGTTGTGGTGTTGTTGTAAGGTATAGGTTGGCGGAAGGTCGGTGGTAAGTGTAGGTGGGGGAGAGTTGGTGGTAGGTGTAGGGAGGAGGAGGGTTGGTGGTAGGTGTAGTTAGGGGAAAGGTTAGTGTTTGGCACTGAAGGGCACCAGGAGGGCAATAACAGAGCTGATGGCTGGAAGAATGGCTGAGCTGATGGCTGGAAGAATGGCTGGAAGAATAAATCCTCTTCTACCCCTAGTGACAGGTACACTTTGAATGTATGCTAAAATATACACACACACACACTGTACACAGACACACCACACTGACACACATACACACGCACTGTACACAGACACCACACTGACACACACACTGTACACCACACTGACACACACACTGTACACCACACTGACACACACCACACTGACACACATACACACACACTGTACACAGACACATACACCACACTGATACACACTGTACACAGACACATACATACACTGACACATACATACACTGTACACAGACACATACATACACCAGACACACACACACACTGTACACAGACACACACACATACACCACACTGACACACACATCTAATCAACTCCCAGCCCCCTTACACATAATGAATGCCTGAGGTGAGAGGGGGAAGCAGTTACACTGAGGGCTCTACAGCGCAGGGAGACTTAGAACACCTACACAGTTATGTGATTGGGAGGGGGACATGCTCACAGACGTCTCTCTGCTGCAGCTTTACAGCCTCTATTACCCCCTCCCCCATACCTTCGTCTTGCAGCAGAGTACGGGCGACAACTAGCCATTCAGTGCACGTGAAGTTTGCCTGGCTCTGGCTGGTGAGGTCATGTGGAGGAGCTCACTGCTGTCTGCTGCCTGGGGATTCCTGTCAGATGCTGAACACTGTGCAGTCACAGTGCCAGACTTCCAGAAGTTCCCGTGTCCCATGATGGCTTGGATGGCAAGCAAGTGGGGCCACTCCTAGACCCAGGCAACACCGCTTCCTGCTGTTGCCTAGCAACAGTAATGCTACAGTCTCTGCAGCGCCTGTCATCTGTCTGATGATAGCGCTGCAGTGCATAGGTACAGGGACGCAGGGGGACTCTGTGGAGGGTGGGCACCGGGACTTGTTCACCTGCCAGCCACCCGCCCAGTGCACGGGGAGAGTGGGTGGGTGATGGGCAGCACAGCAGCAGCCTGTCAGTCTCGGGGAGCAAGTGGCAGCCGCGGCTTCAAACACTTCCGAGTTCGGGTGGCTAGGGGGGGGCAGCAGCTGGCCAGGGGGTGGCGTCTGCCCCATTTTGCCAGACGTAGGGACGCCCATGTCTGTGCAGCCACTCCCCAATGCTCCGCCCCCGCCCCCGGTTCACTTCTGGAATTTCAGACTTTAAAGTCTGAAAACCACTGTGCCTGCGTTGCCGTGTCCTCACTCCTGCTGATGGCACCAGGAGCGTACTGTGCAGACCCAGTATGGTCTGTGCCTGTGCCGTGCGCTCCTGGTGACATCAGGGGAAGCGAGGACACGGCAACGCAGCCGCAGTGGTTTTCAGACTTTAAAGTCTGAAATTCCAGAAGTGAACTGGAGGCGGGGCCGGAGCATTGGGGAGTGGCTGCACAGGCACAGGATGTCTGCGGGGGACCATTAGAAGCCCCGGGTAACTTCAACTCATTTTCCCCCAACCCCCCTACAGTATCCCTTTAAAACTCTTAAGGTTTGTTCACACTGTAAGCGTTTGTGTAATTTTTTAAGCACTGGTGATTTTTTAGAAATCGCCCTAAAAGCGATTGTGCAATGATTCCCTGTGAGAGTGTCACATATGAGGTGTTCGATTACGGTCCGCTCACCAAAGTGCTGCCTGTACCATTTGCTGAGCACTTTGGCTCAATGGAAGGTATAGGAAAATTGCTAAGCACTTGAAAAAGCACTTTGTGTAGAAATTTTCTGAGCGCTTTTAAGAATAAATACATTGGGCTTGATTCACAAAGCTGTGATAACTCTTATCACGGTCGCGCTAGTGTTCTAGCGCGTGGCCGTTTTCATGTGAAAATGCAAATTTTTGCACTCAAATTCGCATTTGCACGCGAAAAACATTACGCGCGTTATAGCGCATGCAAAACGCTAGTGCGACCGTGATAAGAGTTATCGCGGCTTTGTGAATTAAGCCCCTTGTATTCATTCTTTTCCGGGTCAAAGAGTTCACTTCCTGACTAATGTCAGGAAGTGAGAATCTCAATCGTTCATCAAAAGCGCTTAGAAAAGCGCTTACACAAAATTGCCCAACACTCAGAAAACGCCAGGAATCGCCTGAAAAAATCGTGCACAAAAACGCTCAGCGCTTGCGATTTATAATGTGAACATAGTCTCACTCTGATGGAGTAGCAGTGGAGGCGAGTACGGCAAACAGTTGTTGTCGAGCATCTATACTGATGCAGAGGTATTGGTTTTTTTTTTGGGGGGGGGGGATGATATCTTATGTTAGAGTTTTTGATGCACGACTAACTAATATATTATAAAGAAATGTTAAAACATTTTTTTTTATAAAATTTGTATGAAAAAAATGCCTTTCAACTCGGACTTTAAAAACATTAAGGCCACGTTCACAGTGGTGTGTTGCAGTGCAGCATAGTGGCCACTCTGTAACGTGGCTCGCCGCACTGCAACACACCACCTATGCAACGTTCACAGTGTAGCTTAACCGCAACCGATGGGCCTTAATGGTTACAGTGAAGCATACTTTTCATTGACTGTATGTGCTGTTTTCCTGATCTGTCGCATTCTTGCTTTCATAGAGAATGTAACGGTCTCTGTGAACGTGGCCCAAATGTGTTACCTGTGAAAATACGGAATATACTCAAGTAAGTGTGGACAGAACGCCCCTAATTGATTTATCATTTTCAAACATAAAGGCAGCATGCAGACATCCATAGAAAAATGGTAGAATTGGTCTTATTAGAGAGCTAAGTGGCATTTATCCCCCTGTCATGCAATGTCACTTTCCAACAGATTAGTTCATCAAATTTCCCACCCTGATGGACCTACCCCAGTCACCCGTCACTCTGAGAACTGTAAGAATCTAGGATCAGCAAGAGCTCAACCTGAAAGCAGCAGGTCATATGAGCCGTCAGACTGAGTGATGAATTGTGCTACGTGTAAAAATCATTTGTCCTCAGTTGTAACACTCTCTACCAAAACTTACTTTTACAATAGTTATGTATCTTTCTGCATGAACTGTCCGCACATGAAATGGGTTTTTATGGCCAAGCAGCAGCAAGGCAAAATTCACTATGCACAAGAGTTGACTGGTGTAGTTTAAGGCACATTGCCACCATGTTTGGCAACAAAAAGGGAACTGTTACTTCAGTACTTGACAGTTTTATAGCTGATTCTGGGTTTGACAAATGCTAAAATTAACTGCATGCATAGTGCCAACTGTAAAGCTTGGTGGTGGAAAAATAATGATCTGAGATCATGTTTCTTAGTTTTGACAAGGCCCCTTTAGTCCAGCTTAAAGCGGAATATAACCCTGCATTTCAACTTTGCTCTAAAATATTATTTACAGCATATTATATGCAAAAAGCATTTGTTTTACTAGACCAGCATTGGAAGGGTTAAACACAGAGGTTTAAAGTTCCGTGGAGAGATATGCAGAAGTTCAGATAGATACATTCTATTTAGTTACATGTATCTATTGATAAATGTTACACACTCTTTGGCTGTCCTCCAAGTTCCTTCTCAGTCAGAGAGATGAGTCACATTCAACACTTAGATACATTTATGTAAACAAAATGTATCTATTTCAGCTTCGGATGCGTCTGCAGAAATCTCCAGGAACTTTAAAGCCCTGTGTAACCCTTCCAATGCTGGTCTAGTAAAAAAAAAATGCTGGTTGCATATAATATACTCTAAATAATGTTTTAAAGCAAAGTTGAAATGCAGGGTTATATTCCGCTTTAATGTAGCAAGACGCGATGACATTGTAGGAGATTGTATGCTCCCAGATTTTTAGTGATGCTTCTTTCATACTGTTTAAGCACATTTTGGTGTTTAAATCCTGCTCATAATGATCTTGCAAAATGTACTGGATAATAAAGGTTTGCCATTTTTTAAAGCTTATTTGGCATCCGAGCTTTGGAATATCTTAGATGGAACAAGTGGGCCAGATACTCCTTCTGTTTTTCAATTACAGGAACTAAAACAGCCTAGGAAAGCACAAGCAGATAATATAAAATGATAGGTGATCTGCAGTGCTTTTGATGTTATTGTAGGCCTTGGAATAGTATGAGAAATCTGCTCTTTACATACCTCTCGACTCTAAAAGCTTTTAGTGCAGGTGGTGCAGATGAAAAAGCCAAAACACTGGATTGTAAGCTTGTAAGCTCACAAGGGCAGGGACCACCTCCTTTTGTTTCTTATTTTGCTGTAATTTACCATATGAACGTGTTCCAATTTTAGTGATATCTCAAAGCACACAAACCACACCTCAGACCACAAGGGATATCACATGGGGGTACCACCAGACCACCAGGGATGTCACATGGAGGGGTACCACAAGACTGCCACCCCCTCAAAGACCGCCTCAAAAAAATGTTTGATGGGGTGTCTGTAAATAATCAGCATTGGGTGTCAAATACCCTAAATTCGCCACTTCTATATATATTTATGGTATAATGACTAACAGCTGTAACAGAAGATCTCACTTGATGACAGGTTACTCAGAGGTGTGAGTTAAGGGCGTGGCCCGTCACTAAAATTATACTACAACTTTCCTATTAGATTGGCACCTTACACTGTCGGAAATATTGGTCCATTTCACAAACGGATAGCCCACAAAATGGCCACCGCCTTTTTTTACTGGTGAAAGGTAAACTTTAACAGAGCTCAGCTTAATGACTTACTAAATATATTGTGTAAAAGTAAAAAACCACAGAGAAGTGTAGTTAAGTGATGGGTATTAATTACCTGCTAATGGCTTGGACTATACAATTGTCAACTTCTCGGGTGAAAATTAATGTGAGCATCAGGATTAGCATAAAAAGCTAATTAACCAAACCTAATGCAGAAACAGGCATGGCTAATGCAACAGCCCGCATTTAGGTGAAAGGTCATCACAACTGTTTACATTATTCAAGATGCAAAAGGAAATGGTGTGTGGTGAAACAGCCTTCCATATTTCAGTGCTCAGACATTTAACATTTTTTTTTTTAGTTAGTCTGATTATTCTCTCATCGTATAATGCTAGATACAGTTACAGCACACATTTTGTTTTAAGTATTACAGATTACTTATGCAATTCATATTAACCTCCCTGGCGGTCTATTACAACCCGTCAGGGGGCAGCGCAGCACATTAAAAAAAATGTTTTTTGGGTTAAATCATGTAGCCTAGCGCTAGCTACATGATAGCCGCTGTGCAGCGGCATCCCCCTCCCCTTCTGATCGCCTCCGGCGATCAGAGCAAACAGGAAATCCTGTTCAGAACGGGATTTCCTGTTTGGCTTCCCCGTCACCATGGTAACGATCGGGATGACGTCATCCACGTCATGGTGCACGGGGGAGTCCCGATCCACCCCTTAGCGCTGCCTGGCGCTGATAGGCCAGGCTGCGCAAGGGGTCTGGGGGGGGGGGGGGCGGCGTGGGGCGGCGCGGAGCGGTGGCGAACAGTTTGTACACGCAGCTAGCAAAGTGCTAGCTGTGTGTACCAAAAAAAAATTATGTAAATCGGCCCACCGGGGCCTGAGAAATCCTCCGCGGCGCACGTCATGGTGCATGGGGGAGTCCCGATCCACCACTTAGCGCTGCCTGGCGCTGATAGGCCAGGCTGCGCAAGGGGTCGGGGGGGGGCGGCGTGGGGCGGCGCGGAGTGGTGGCGAACAGTTTGTACACGCAGCTAGCAAAGTGCTAGCTGCGTGTACCCAAGAAAAAATTATGTAAATCGGCCCACCGGGGCCTGAGAAATCCTCCGCGGCGTCTTAGCCCGAACTCAGTTCGGGCTTACCGCCAGGGAGGTTAAATGGCATTTTTTAAATAGATATACAACAGCGTTTTCCAGTTCCTGACAATAATCAGCAACTTCGCACAGCTATTGAAGAGGAGTGGACCAACATTCCACAGGGCACAATCAACAACCTGATCAACTCTGTGCAACAGAGATGTGCTGCACTGCGTGAGGCAGATGGTGTTCAAAGATTTAGGGCCCGTTTCCACTATTGCGGTGCGATTTCTTTGCGGAAAATGCATAAACGATTTTGCATGCGGATGCGAATTTGCATGTGTTTTTGCATATCTTTGTAAGCATGCAAATTTAACCATATCAGTGCCTGTGTGCTTTTACATTGATTTTACATGAAAATGTATGCGTATTTGCATGAAAATTGGGAATTGCAAAAAATGCACATTTCCTATTAATTACATTACATGCCAATCGCACATTAGCCTTGCGGTGTGCAAATTCCGATGGCTCTGCTGTGCAGATTTTTCCTGCACAGTAAAACGCTAAGTTTTCCTGACAAGTGGAAACAGGCCCATTGACTATTATTGGCTATGCGAATCTGCATGCAGAAAACGCATGCAGATTCGCTACAGTGGAAAGAGGCCCAGATTTGTGAACAATATTTAAAAGTAAAGGATCATTTGTCTATGTAGAAAATGTTTCAGATCTTTGAGTCTTTGAGCAGAATAGAGGCAAACCCGAAAGTGTTGCATTTATATTTTTGCTCAGTGTATGTCACGTGTTAAACTGCTTGTGTAAAGTTCCTTACACCAGCAATGTGCCCACTACCTAGATACTGCAAATTGCACTATTTGCACAGTGTGCACTCCATAACTGGCATAAATACTGTCAGAATTGTGCACAGCAATTTTACAACTAATTGTTGAATATACCCAAATATCTCCAAATTTAACACTTGTTTCATTCAGTATTATTCTTTGGCGTTCTTGTCCACTCAGTAATGAAAAAAAAGCAGTGGAGTAGCAATAGGGGATGCAGAGGTTGTGACCGCGCTGGGGCCCTTGGGTCAGAGGGGCCTCAAGGGTCCCTCCCTCAAGCACATTATTGGCTCTTTATCGGTCCTGTACTGGTAATAATCACTTCTTTAGATGCTTTGAATAGTAGTAATCATTAACAAATTGTTCCCCATCCCCTTCTTGCACCTCTAACTCTGTGGTTGTCCTTGGCAGATTTTGATGCGCAAGGGATGCAGCCGCAGGGGGGCCCAGAAGCCACAGGGGGCCCCGTCCTGAGAGACTGACAACTAAGGGCAAGGAGAGAAATTTTTTTTTGCTCTCTGCACAATTGTTCTAACAACTGCATTTGCTCAGCCACTGATAAAAAATAATACAAAGTATTGCAGACAAAGATTTGTAGACAGTTCCTTTTCAGTGTTCAGCAGGGTCTTGTGTACAGCGCTGTTCGGCTGGTGGGAGGGGGCTCCATCACAAGTTTTGCAGGGGGGCCCAGTGATTTCTAGTTAAGCCCCTGGCTGTATCTATAATTATACATAGAGTGTTTGGAGGGGCCCAATGTAAAACTTGCACTAGGGCCCATAGCTCCTTAGCTACGCCACTGTAACATATAAACTAACAGAGGTCAAAATGCAGTAAATATAACTGTAAAACAGTCAAAAACCCAACTTTGTATGTAAAACTGTACCTACATAATAGTTATCAAATACATCCTTCTAAAGGTTATGTTACAACATAAATTTAGTAATTTAATGCTGCTTTTTACTAGGCGTACTGATTCTGGAGTGCTTTATGAAGGTCAGTTTCCTGGTGTATGGTAATAAATGCAATATATTAATATATTCACAGACTTTTGTGTGAGGTAAGGAGAGAACCCAGTACATCATTCTGTAATCACATGTAGCAGGAATAATTTATTCAATCAATTAAAGGGCACTACCAAGGGATGATTTGACAAGTGTTGCCATGCCAACTAGCGAGGAAGACGGAATATCTGCATTTAGGGCTCTACATAGTGATAGATGTAGCAGTTTTGAAGGCTGTAACAGAATCGCAGATGTCCAAAGGTGTGGAGGGAATGTGATATCAGTCTAACGCTTCTAGAAATACTCAAGTAAGGCATTACTAAATATACAACTACATCTATCTATCTATCTAATACAGGCTTTCTCAACCAGGGTTCCTTGTGTACTCTCCACTCTTCAGGGGTTCCTTGGCATTTTCCCCCATTGTGGGGCACATATAATAGAGCCCATTATAATAGTGGGTACTATAAAAAAGAAACACTAGATTAGGGGTCAGAATAATGAGCATATTAAAGAGAACCTGTAACAAAAAAAAGTCCCCCGGGGGGTACTCACCTCAGGAGGGGGAAGCCTAAGGGTCCCAATGAGGCTTCCCCCTCTGCTGTAGCTGCAGGCAATCCAGCGCTGGCTCCCCCGAAGTATCCCGGAATCCTCCCTTGACAAGCCTGACAAGCACTGATTTATTTACTTCTCCTGGCTCCAGCGGGTGGCGCTGTTGCGGCTCTCCGCACGGAGATTGGTGAAAATAGCTGATCTCTGTCGGGTCCACTCTACTGCGCAGGTGCAGGAGACTTGAGCCTGCGCAGTAGAGCGGCCCGACATCGATCAGCTATTTCCGCCTATCTCAGAGGCGGAGAGCTGATACTGCGCCTGCACTGGAGCTCGGGAGGTAAATATTTACATCCCCGCCATTCTGGGAGGATTTTTGCTGCCACTGTGGGACAGAGGAGAACAGTGGGAAGCCTCAATAGGATCCAGAGGCTTCCCCCACCTGAGGTTAGTACCCCCCAGGGGAGGTTTTTCTCATTGCAGGTGTTCTTTAATAAAAAGCACTAGAATAAGGAGACACTGTATTAGGAGGTAGTGATATAAACAGCCACACCTATTTTAAAAGACCACGCCTCCTGCAACATAAATGCAGGGGGTCCCTGGGACAGCAAATTATTTGTAGGGTATCTCCAAGGTAAAAAGGTTGAGAAAGGCTGATCTAATCTATCATCTATTGGAGGCATGGGTGTAACTACAAATCATGGGGCCCCCTAGAAAATCTTCAATGTTCCCAGACCACAACAAGTGTGGCCATCAGGATCTTCACACCCATAACATGTGTAGCCACCAATCTGATAATCTGAGCCACCAATCACCAATCTGGAGTATCAGAGGATGGGAGGGTTAGTAGTTGGGCCCTCCCCACACCTCTGCCCCCCCCCCTGCAGTCTTCTCCCCCCTAGTTACGCATCTGAGTGGACATTACAAAAAAAACCCTGAATATTTAAATTCTCCACTCTTTTAAATTTGATTGCCCATTTTGTGCCGCCATATCTGTAAAAGAGTAATCAGATTTTGTGACCGCAATTAGTATTTTAATCGCCGTAGTGTCATTCACTAATTTCTCACTAGGAAAAGGATTCACTTTTTATTTAAAGAGACACTGAAGCAGAAAAAAAATATAATATAATGATTTGTATGTGTAGTACAGCTAAGAAATAAAACATTAGGCGCAGAGACATGAGTCTAATATTGTTTCCAGTACAGGAAGAGTTAAGAAACTCCAGTTGTTATCTATGCAAAAGAGCCACTGAGCTCCACGACTTTTAAAGTCGCAGAGAGCTCTGTCTTCTGAAGCTTGTTATCTCAAGTGTCAGTCACTGTATTGTTTTTTCCCTGCAGAGGACAGTTCAAAAGTTCACTGGCCTGCTCTGTAAAATTATTTAGAATGCTGAGTAGTGTGTAAACTGCAAATATTAGAGAATAATGCAATGTTATAAAAAAAAAGCTATATACAGTAACTGAAAATAAAAATATGAGAATATTTTCTTTGCTACTAATGTTCTAGTAATTATCCGTACTACACAACCAATTCATTATTTTTTTTCGCTTCAATGTCTCTTTAAAGTGTACCTGTAGCAAAAAAATAAAAAGTGCAAAAAAATGGGCACTTACCTGGGTAGAGGATCCCCCAGAGGCTTCCCCCGTTCCCCTCCACCTCACCGTTCCACTGCTGGGACCCTGCAAAGCCCAACGACAAGGGCTTGTTGATGGAGCTCAGCCGCATGGGTAAGGCACAGACGGTTCATGCCTGCACACTAGTTCGGAGCCGCCCTGCGCCTTTGCAGTGTGGCCATGCTCGATCTCATATTGATCCACCCCTGTGAGCTTCGGGGGTTCAAGTGCTGGAATGGAGAGATGGAGGGAGACGGGGGAAGCCTCCAAAGGTTGCCCTCTACTAAGGTAAGTATGTAATTTTTATTTATTTTTTTCATTTTAAAACACACAGGTTTGCTTTAGGCTGGATTTACACTTAGAGGAGTTGCGTTGCATCCCATTAAAAACGAGTGGCTGGACATGGTGGTGTGGGGATGAGATTACATTTTATCTAAAGTAAGTTTTGCATAAAAAATTTACATTTTCTGCCTCACTCAAAATTTTGCAAAAATATAATAGGTTTTCAAAAGATTTACATTTTTGCAATAAATAGAACTTTTGTCAAAATATATTTTCTCATTTTTTTAACCTTTTGGGGACCAAGTACATTGAATCAACGTCCAGCAGGTGGTGCTACCATTCTGACTGGACGTTAATTCAATGTCCGCGCTAACGAACCGGCCCGACGCGATGGTGCACACCGGAGAGGGAAGATTAAGCTGTCATATGACAGCTGGCACCTCCCCTCAGTGATCAGCAGCCATCGCGTATGGCTGCTGATCATGTGATCACTACGATCGCCGTCGGATCATAGTGATCAATTTGACAGCTACGGAGGCAGGAGGGAAAGAAGAGGATCCACTCACCTCCCTGCCGTTCCCGCGATGATCGGCGCCCCCAACCGCTCTTGCCGGCATCTCTGCTCCTTCTAACGTCAGCGCCGGGTCCCGGCTTGATGACGTCATGAAGCCGCGACCCGGAACTGAGCGGTAGTAGGAGCTGAGGTGCCGGCCGGAGAAGAGGGATCCGCTGTGGCTCGTCGCTGGAGCCTTGAAGGTGCTGACAAGGGGGGACACCTGGCCACACGGGGGGAGACAGCCCAGCCAGACCCTGCAGGGATCCGGCTGCCTGACCCCCCAAACGTGCCCCCCCTTCTGCAAAAATGCCTGGTCCTGAAGGGGGGTTAGGCGGCCGGTCCCAAAAGGGTTAATAAAAATGTGTTTCCATATGCAGAGGAAGGGGGCCTGCCACGGGTCTCCATGAGGCATACATGAAAAAAGTGTGTCCGGAAATGTATATATTATTTGTATTATTTCTATGTGTTTACATATATTTTACATTTTAAGATTTTCGCGACAGTGGTCCTTTAAAACCAGATTGTCACCA